>NC_050584.1:55782500-56982500 GCF_013368585.1 Megalops cyprinoides | reverse complement strand
AGATAGGGGGATAAAACATGACTGGGTTTCCACTGTCTGTTATAACAATGCCTAGAAATTAATATAACTGCAATGTGCTTTGTCCTTAACTTTAAGTAGGATATCTGAGCAAGTTTTTTTAGTCTTACACAGCAACAAATGGAAATAAGAGAAAACTATTGAGTAAGAAGTGGATACATGCAAGAACCACATAAATTTATTACTGTACTTGTTACACTAAAGAGCATTGTGGTTATTCTGAGTGTGGCATTCAACTGACATTTGACAGCTTATATATTTAGTTTTGATATGACATAGATGAAATGGTGCAGTTACTGACAAAATGCAAAAAAGATCCACTTGATGTGAACAGAACTCATTATTGAGAGTACCAATGGATGCAGTTATACAATTACCCTACAGAGTTGAACAGTACTGGAGATGCATTGAACCCGACTCCAAAGCCCTCCACCCGTGACCTTTTCCACAGAGCATATTTTCTCATCGCAAGACGACAGTGGTCATGGCAGTGCCTTTGGCTGGCCCAATTTAAAGTTCCTCTGAAAAGGTTCTGCTCTCCAGAGGACTCATCTTTCAGCATTAAAGCAGGCAAGATTGAAGGTGCCGGCTTTTTTATTGGCAAATGTTGAGCGAATCGAACAGCATGACAGATGTTGGAGTTATGTGAAGTGATTTACAACCCCCCCCCCCCCCCCCAACCCCCCCGTACCCCCACTACCACCATCTGCACCCCCATATTAAATCAGCCTGGTCAGCACAAAGGTGCAACGAGTGAATGCTTTTAGGTTAGATCCCAGTGACTCAATTGAGATGCAACATCTCAGTCAGACTCAATAAAAATGAGAGAAAATCTAACACCAACTTTACCTCAAAGTGCGCTTTGACACAATGGGCATGTACATGATAAGGTAATTAAGACTTTGGATTCAGATGAGACATTCCACTTTTATCACTAAGGATTTCAGTCATTTGTCCCTAATGATGCAGTAGAAAGATATGAGAGATATCACTGCCAAATTATTATGAAAAAATTCCAAAGATTTGATAAATTTATGATTATGACTTTGTAAATGAGCCAAAATAAGCACACTACAGTGTTACATAATAATGGGAAGTAAAACAATTCATTGGTTAAAGAACTGTTATTTGTGACTCAAACGCATCCAGGTGTTTTCAATGGAGGTGATAATGGGACATATATGCAAATATTAAACAGATGGAATAAATCTAATAATAATTTAATAAATCTTCACTAGTCCATTATTGATAAAAGTGTGATGTCTCATCTGAATCATAAGTCTCTTACATGTGATCAGTTTATCTTTGGATACATTTGGATTTATCATAATAATTTGGGAGTATAAATATATATATATTTATACACACTATATGGACAAAAGTTGTAATGACATTGTATTCAAATACATATACTTAATTATGGAGTTGGTCCTCCTTTTGCAGCTATAACAGCTTCCACTCTTCTTGGAAGGCTTTCCACAAGATTTTGTGGGACACTTCCACGAGTGTTTCTGTGGTAATTTGTGCCCATTCCTTCTGTAGAGCATATACACAGCATATATACACACACACACCGATGAGCCAAAACATTATGACCACTCACAGGCGAACCGAATAACATTGATCATCTCCAAACAAGGGCACATGTTAAGGTCTAGGTTAGATGGTAAGCGAAAAATCAGTTCTTGTAGTCAACGTGTTGGATACAGGAGAGATGGGCAGGAGTAAAGACCTGAGCAACTTTGACAAGGGCCAAATTGTTATGGCCAGATGACTGGGTCAGAGCATCTCTGAAATGGCAAGGTTTGTGGGGTGCTCCCGGTCAGCAGTGGTGAGTACCTACCGACAGTGGTCCAAGGAGGGACAAACCACAAACTGGCGACAGGGCATTGGGGGCCCAAGGCTCATCAATGCACGAGCGCAACGAAGGCTATTCCGTTTGGTCCGAACCGACAGAAGGTCTACTGTGGCACAAGTCACAGAACATTTTAATGATGGTTATGGGAGGAATGTGTCACAACACACAGTGCATCGCACCCTGCTACGTATGGGGCTGCATAGTTGCAGACCGGTCAGAGTGCCCATGATGACCTCTGTCCACCATCGAAAGCGCCTACAATGGGCACGCGAGTGTCGGAACTGGACCTTGGAAGAAGGTCACCTGGTCCGATGAGTCCCATTTTCTTTTAGATCACGTGGATGGCTGTGTACGTGTGCGCCGTTTACCTGGGGAACTGATGGCACCAGGATGCACTGTGGGAAGACGACAAGCCGGTGTAGGAAGTATGATGCTCTGGGCAATGTTCTGCTGGGAAACCCTGGGTCCGGCCATTCGTGTGGACGTCAGTTTGACATGTGCCACCTACCTAAACATTGTGGCAGATCAGGTACACCCCTTCATGGCCATGGTATTCCCTGATGGCAGTGGCCTCTTTCAGCAGGATAATGTTCCCTGCCACACTGCACACATTGTTCGGGAATGGTTTGAGTAACAAGATAAAGTGTTCAAGGTGTTGCCCTGGCCTCCAAATTCTCCAGATCTCAATCCGATTGAGCGTCTGCGGGATGTGTTGGATCGACAAGTCTTATCCACGGCGGCTCCACCTCGCAACTTACAGGACTTGAAGGATCTGCTGCTAATGTTTTGGTGCCAGATACCACAGGACACCTTCTGCCAAATTATTATGATTTTATAATATATATATTCACAGCATTCTTAGGAGCAAATAACCACAATTATTAGTAATGAATCATACAAATACTTTCTCACAACCACATTGTCATGTAAGTTTTGCATCTGAAGGACTTGCCCTTGTGATTTAGTGGGACATTAATGTTAATTACCTTTTCCCACAAAGTGTCACAAAGGTTTTGCACAGAGGTGCGTTGTATGAGGTATGCATATCAAATGCCTTTTTGGTCGATATTTGTAATTGCCTGTGTGAGTTTGAATGATGTGACATAGCATTCTCATGCTCCTCAGCTGCCCTTCACTCCTTTACATTCGTTTCCATCTTCTTCTCCTCTTCATCTGACCCGTTATTGAAAAGCAAACGTCAAAACTACATTACAGTTCACTGTTTTATCCTGTAATATCTTGAGCAGGTGCTGCTTCGGTCAAAAGTGCAGAGCTGCATACAAACAATAACAAGGGTCTCAAAATGTGCTTGCCAAAAAATACCAATAAACCTCAGCGGCTTTTCTTTTTCTTTACCTGTATATTACATGAAGGTAGTGGCTTGGTTAGACTCCACAAAGAAGGCAGGCACATTTTTACACCTATCTCTGCTGTGATGTTCACTGATTCTTATTTTTAAAATTTTGCTTTCTCACGTATGCTCACGTCAGAATGTGACAAGGTAAGCAGCTCCTTTCCTGAAACAAGTTATCCTGCAAAATACTAAGGGCCTTTTTACCTGTCTGCGTGCGTTTAAAGGATCTCTATGTATGTGCGCCATTACACTGTGCACAAGCTGCACATGTACAATTGCTGTCAGGAATAGGAACAAGGAAAGATTGTGATGGAAAAGACATCCGATCGGTTACGAATGATCCCACACCTTGGGAGGATTTGAAGACAGGTGGGTCAAGCTTCTGTCAGCTTTCAGATTTTACTAAGGCGGTAGGTTTTTCTTTTGTAATAATGGACAATGGCTGAGGATATTCATGCTACGGTTTCAGGACAGATTCAAGTCAGAGCCAACCAGGCATAGCCTGAAGAGGTGAATCAAGGTGATAGAAGGTAGTGCCTGACTCTGCTGTTCTGAGGGTGATGACAGGTTCCTAGAGGTTATAATGAATGGCCCTCTGGGAGGAGAGAGACAGACTGATTAACAATAAGGCAAGACACTTATGGTAGGGATCCAAAACTCCAGACGTTCCCTCCAATCAATGTTATCTTTTTATGTATCAAAAGCATCTCTATCAAATGATTACTATAATTCATTCTCTTAACAGGAACTGGTATCCAGACAACTTATACATCTTACATGGATTTTTTATGTATCCCTGGATATTCAATGAAGGTTACTAAGCACCTTGCTCAATGGCTACAACTGCAGTGCTTTGTCCAGGATTTGATTTTGCAACCTGCTACCCAGTGTGTCGCTTCCAAGTTATGTGTTAAGTGCAAACTATAGCGCTGAAAGTCTGGATTTTTGTGTAATATATATTTTGATATTCTAATGTCGTTAGGTTTCCACTCTTGTGTTCACCACCACTCTATGGAGCAATGTGCTCAGCCTCAGCTGTGTGAAAAGATCTAAGGGAGGAAGGCATTGTGAATTCAGGCATCTCATCCCCTCTCTAAACTATGGCCCCCTTCGCATGTTTGTCTTTCAAACTATGGCGGCCGGACTTCAAGGGTAACTTTAAAAAGTGTGATCAGAGCGGCAGCTGAAGTGGTGCTGAATAAGCCCGCGGGCGCACTCGAAGGTTTCCCTGCCAGAAACCTGAGAGACTGTCAACAGGCTCCGCGGGGACCCGTAACAAAGACTCGCCCTGCTTTGCAGCGGTTCAAAGAAAGACACTGATTTGAATAAGTTCAATCAGTCCACTGGTCTCCCTGTTACATTAGGTAGTGGGGTGTCAGAGAGAATCACGCTCAGACAACAGGCTTTTCAACCCCTCCGCTAATTACTTGAAGCACATCTTTAAAACATGCCGGCCGGCCCATTTGAATCAGCATGCGTCTGAAGGACAAGCGAAGTGATTACATTCTCACGGCAAGGACACATCCCTGCCGCACCGAGCACGGGCTACAGCGGGGAGCTGCAATATCCAGAGGACATTTAGCTACACACACGCACACGTGCATGCACACACACACATACACACACACACATACACACGTGTGCTGATTTGATTTGCTTTTTGAGACTCTGAACTAGTCTACCAATATATTGCTTCTTTTTTATGATACAATTACAGTTTCATACTACAAATTTGGCACATAATGTATTATATAATAATAATGATTGTAATTATAATGATAACAATCATGAGCGTGAAGTACATGCGTATTATAAATACTCCCATACAAGTGTATTTATCGTATTTGTCTTCAATATCATGCTGTATGAGAAAGGAATCAGCACTAGGTTCTATTAATGCCCCACTAGAGAAGCACCTGAAAATGCTGTCAGAAGAGTTAGTTACAAAAAATACTGTGGATTGAAGACATATTCCTAAGGGCTTGTTGTTCTTTGGCAGTTGGCAATAAAGCCAAGCTAATGAGGCACATTTTTCTTCAGCCAAGTAAAATACTAACTTAGAATAGAATAGAACTTCTGCTTTGTATGTAATTTAGTTGTATTTGAAGCGTAGAAAGACTGACTGATAATTAACACACGTTGCTAACTCCAGTGTCTGAGAAGACTTATTATTGTTTAAAGCCACATAAATCACCCATTCCAGGCTCTGAAGATGAATCAGGGGTACTTAAAAGCACCCAAGCCAGACAAATTAAGTTGTAGTTAGAGGATATGGAAACTTCTAGATGATGGGGAGAGAAAAGCAAAAAAGGGAGTGTGAATAATTGGCATCTTCATTAAGTGAAATGACAGGACAGAGTGCATTCCTCAACTTACAATTGTCTGATACAATTGAAGAGAAAGGTACCTGAAAGACACGTCCGAGTCAAGACCGTCGACAGGTGCCAGGATCGTTGAATAGGATAGAGTCTTTTGAGATATTCTTAATGTATTTGATTCCTTTTTTTGTTGCAAGACCTGCCTAAAGTGCAAGCACTTATTATAAATTAATTGCCCGTTAGCCAGACATTGGTAAAAACAGGTATCCTTCAGTGGGTTATATAATTATTTCACAGATAATAAAGATCAATTTAATTATTAATACTTGGACTATTATTAATACTTTTTTTAATTACTAAGGCGGCATGAAATCCTGCAAGGAATGTCAGTTACGGTGCCTGGCTCAATAAGAGCAGAACTATCAAAACTACATGAGCAATTTAAATGGCGGGAAGTCGTGAGGGTAAACACAATGGATGCACTCTCTGTGTATGTTCATTACTTGCCGTGCCCTGAAAACCGCTTGTCTGAAACTGCAAAGTGGCTGGGGGCCTAGTGACAAATGCTGCTGCTCTATAAATGGCTAGAGAATTGATTCTGTGAATAATTAATACACTGGAAATGTGTTTGGACGGCCCCATCCTGGGCAATTACCATGATGCGTATTAAATATCAAATACCTTCAGCTATTTGACTCAGGTTCGCACTTTACAACGCAGTGATTTTTAGCACCATCATAGCCGTCATTCACTTTTTATTATTCTGGCACATACAGCAAGGAAAAGGTTATTCCAATGGTTTGTCATTATATGCAGACTACTTCCAGAGAATTTCTGTGCAGGAGCTAATTAATGTGTCTGTTAATTGAATTATTTGATTCTGGAATGAAGGGCAATCCTACACATCCCATTGCAACAAATAGTCCGATTTCAGTTGTTTTGAAATTAAAGTGTGATATTAGTAAAAGGGAAATCTCCCATAGTTAGACCACTTCAAACTATCTGGACCTGTGGACTGACTCTGTGTCCCAGGGAATGGATGTGTACTTATGATAGGTATACTGAGTTTGGAAATATGTCTATAACTCTGTTCATTTAAGTATGTTGAAAAAGATTAAAAAAAACATTCTGGAAATTATTAGTTTTATGTCATTATTGTTGATGCTGTCTGTATGATTACTAACAAAATTTGTATACAGATTTTGGTCAATTAAATGTATTGCAGTGAATTTGATTAATTTATCATACACCATTTGTTATCATACATGTTATAGTTTAATGGTTGCATGAGATCTACATGACCTTTTTAGTCACAGAGGCGATTGTGCACAGCTGATAGGGTGATCTACTTTACTGAATGTCAAGAAATAAAGAAACAGAAAGGAATCAGAAAGAAAATTTAGCTTGCTCATTAAGACTAACATCAATTTGCGATTGGTATGTCGAATATCTATTGACGCACATCAGTTGTGGCTGGTGCCTGCAGAATCTGAGGAGGCTGGTACAAGCTGCGAGCCAGAGGAGATTTGGTGGCAACACCCTCCCACACATCCATCATAGCTTTTAATAAGAACAGCTGTTAAGGGCAAATCATACCAAAATGACAAACTGAAACACTTGTCACTACGAAAATTAATTTTGCCAGTAGCATTCTTATTCTATATTCACACCACCCCTCGCTAGACAACTGTCATCACCAGAATTACTGGCTTTAGCTCTTTATCTTTTTCAGCATGGATGACTAAGGTGGCTAAGTAGCTAGCAAACGTGACAAACTAAATGCAATCTGTTTATTGTGTTTTTCCACAGTTCCACCTCCCACGACACATTGATCTCATTACTACAGATCATCGGTCATTATTTGCCATTTGTTGCCACCAGCCATACCACAATGTAGCTTTCTCCTGGCTGAAGTCAAGTAGGACAGGGTTTGGATAGAACTTGAATGGTTTTCTTTAATTCCTGAGAAAAAACTTGTAGTTGCTGGAAGTGGTACTGGTGAACAACTAGTGGGCATATCTCCCTATAGGCCAAGCAGAGCACCAGTGTTCTAATACAGTGATAGGGGCACTGTGATGTAGGAGATTTGAATGAAGTATGAAGGAGATATGAAGACTATGAATGAGACGTTAAATACAGATGTTGCTACACCTTGGTGGTGGCTGAGGTGAGTGGGTGGGTGAGGTAAATCGGCCTCAATACAGTGTTATGAGATCTTTCAAAAGCAACTGATTATTACTTTGCTTCACCCTTTCAGGCAATTTCAGTGTATTACAGTGTAGCTACCTTTAAAATCCAATTATATGCTAGTACCGCAGGGTCAAAGACTTGAATATGTTCACGTTTCACTAGCTCTGTTTATATATTACAGTGCTTAATTACTGAAGCATAGTTATATTCTCTAATGAGCTAACCACCGATACTGGCACACACAAAAAATACTGTGATCTCGCATTCAACCTGGAACTCAGCCTGAAATGTTTTCTGTGCCTTAATATGGCACCCTGAACCAGCTTGGTGTAAATGTATACAAACCAAAAGTTATCCTTTATGTGAGTTTAATTACTTCTAAACATGTATTATACCGGATATATTACACAAATATAGTATATGTTTTTAAAGCATCCAACAATGAATATGTGTGTATTTTGGTTATGAAGCTAATATTCTGTATTTTGTATGAGTACCTCTACAAACAGTGACAAAACAAACCCTTACAGAAATACAGACACCCTAGCATGAATAAATATATAGAGACCACTATGTGGATAGAGAGTCACAGACCGTTGTCTTGCCAGACAGAGATCAGAGGCCAGATAGAGCTCCTTGCCTAAATAGCTGTCCAAGGCCTGCGGGATGCTCAGCTGAAGTCAAAAATTAGCATGTGTGGCTGGGACAATGGTCTGAGCAGACATCAGGCAGGATGCTGGGAGATGATGAGGGAGGGAGGATGAGTCAGCATTGTGTGTGTGTGTGTGTGTGTGTGTGTGAGAACAACAGAGGACTGTTCACTGAGAAAAAAAAAAAAAAAAACAACAACAACATGGCCAGGTGTGGTGTTTAAAAGATGGGTGACTGATGCGCATGTGTCTGATGTGTCATGATGTGTCACACTGTGGGTGGAGTATCAACAGGGGGAACAGAGGATGGGAGACCAGCTACCACACAGATTATTGTGGGCTCCAATGAGTGATGTGCCTAACGTGTGCCATGCATAGCCCACATTTCATAGCCTTTCTGCCCGAGAAGATTGTTACAGCCAAGAGGCACACATGCCAGCATGTTTTCTGCCTCTTTAATCATACTATTACAGAACATAAACAAAGGGTTTGTTTTGTATTTCAGGAAAATATAAGTCATTTGCATTCCCTCCAAAGACTTTCACTGTAAAGAAATACCGGGTGTTGGCTCAGACAGCCCCTACCTGGTCCAATGCATTTTCCTGTAAAGAGACAAACCCGTTTGGATTTGCTCATTCTCCACTGCCAAATGTGAGGGACCAATATTGACGTACGAATTCCGTTTGTTTATTGAGGCCTCCGTGTTGCTGACAGTGAACAGAAACCTACTTTTAAGCCTTTTCACCCCAGCGCTGTAACCTGGAGGGAACACTTCTCCATCCTGGCTGCGGGAGTTGACAGCCGTGGCTTGGAGCCAGACACGGGGCCGTGACTTGGGTTTGATGGACTCTCATTTGGCAGGGGATCTTAGGCTTGCCAGTTCAGCTTGACTGGGTGCAATGGGAGCTCTACCCATCCTCTCAGCTCGGATCATTGTTCTGGATGAATTAAAAAAAGAAAAGAAACAAAGGCCTGACAGCTCATCTGTCAGTTAAGTGCTGTACTCCTTTCTGTTTGAGTAGTAAATCATATTACGGGCAGAAGACAAAGAAAAATGGCAAATGGTTTGGGGAGCTTAAATATGTCTGAGATATGCAGCACAGAGAGCTCTTGATTCCTTTTTTCCTTTTATGGTTCAATATTTGAATGCAAATATTAAGAAAACCACTTCACCTCTACCACTTCATAAAGTTCCCCTAGTGAGTTCATGCCAATCTCATAATAGCTTTGAGATATTAAAGCCTTTGCTATATATGATTTATTGAATTTGGTTGTTGAAAAAATACTTTTTTTCCAATTTGTGTTATGTAAGTTCAATGAGTCAGCTTGTTTGTCTTATTTACAATACATATTCAAAATAATCTGGCTTTCAGTAAAATGCTCAGGAACGAGGTTAGCATGGATTAATTGTATTTGATTGTATTTGTATTAAAATGTCTCAAAAAAATCATCAAAATATTTTAAAAAGACCTCCTGCTCAGCCTCATGTTGAGAGATAGTACTGGATTTGGTTGCACATTTGCACTCATGCTGTCTAAAATGAACCTGATTTCACAGGTAGCAGTGCATTGGAAAAAGCTCAGCAAAACAATTTTAGCCTGGAGTTTGGCTGAAATACCTCAGCTGCATTTTAGCTGTGTAAGTTAACATGGAAATAGTCAATTCCACCATTAAGTAATAATCAATGCAGTTATTTCAGCAATAAGGAGCCTTTCCTGTGTGCATTGACCCAGGCTGCTTTGTCTGTCGATATCTGGTGTTTTAGAAGAGTGGAGTTTTACATACACATCATATCAGCATGCTAGAGCGGAGTGCCCACATGAATGAAAGCATGTAATCAGCTCTTAGCATGTGGAGAAAATTAAACGTTTCCCTTTTCGCAGCCACAGTGTTTTAGTGTAGGTGTACAGAGTACTGCTTAAGATGGAAAATCACATTTTTAGATTTACACAATATATGCTGAATGGGATAACTGATGTGGTCAGTGATTTCACCCTGTTGATATTAGATGACATAACTTACAAAAACCTTGTGTGAATTTAACCTGTCATTGACATCTGCTCCTTCACTTGACCTCAACAACGTCTCCTTTTTTGGTTTAATAACCTTTTAGTAACATCAGTAATTTTGTTCACTTGTGTGTTTGACAGTGCAGGGCCACATTCTCGCAGCACTGTTCCCCATCTGATCATGGAGAGATGGGAAAGGCTGATGGAGCTGGTACGGTAAATACGTGTTATCTTGCCAGATCAGTTTCACTCTGTATTCAGAGCGCGGCCCAACTTGTCTTAAGTAGGCCTGGGAGACCTGTTCACTCCCACGGCTGTGCCGTGTCTCCCTTGGCTGATGAGTGCTTGGATCCTTCCTCACACTGATAGCTGAGGCCCACCTCGCTGCTGCAGCTCAAGGTGACTCCAGCTAGCACAGCACTGGCAATCAGGGCTGGGCTAGAGGACTACTCAAATATACACCTAGCCAGCTGAGGGCTGTGTCAAGAGGCCTGCTAATCAATTCTTAGCAAGTTTCCGTGGTACTTTAAAGAATGTGTGCTACTTGTCAAGTAACATTGCAGGAGTTCTCTGCGTTCATTCCAAGAATACTGTGGCTGACTCAAAATACAAGGTCACTGAAACACAATTCTCGAGACGATGCTATCCAGCTGGTATCAACATTTGGCATGGATTACCGTTACAGATCTTGTTAAAGAAAATGATCCTTTCACACTTTTTTTCCTCAGTAATTAGATCTTAATGCAGTTTGTATAATCCATCTAGATCACAATGGGAATAAACTTTCAGTGAAGATTAATAGGGCTTCTCTTTATAATACATTAATAAAGTGTACCGTTATCACTTTGAGTGCAAAAAATGTCCTCCCATAAGTACATTTAATTAGATACCAGTAGTTTACTGCTGGGAGGTTAAGTCACCATAAAATTGTTTTACCTATATTGAAAGGATAAAAGCCGCATAACTCCTTGGTACAGTACAGAATACTTTGTGTACACGTACTTTCTTAGAAGCCATGATGCATGTATTTAATATGCAGTTGTAATATGAATAGCATCATCTAGTAACTGAAACATGCTTTACTTGCAGATGTAAAGACTAACAACTCCCCCATAGATCAAATGTTTCATAATTCCATAGTGGACTTAAAATTCAGGAAGAGCATTCTATGTTCCTTTCAACTGTATGCAGTGAAATTCTTAACACAAATGCAGTGATGGTGGTGTATACTGACAGAGAACAGAGAAGATTTTTTGACACAGGGTGCTATCAACAGATGTTTCTGGGTGTTAAACCCATGAGAAAAAAGAGGTTTGTGTCCTCCTGGCCTCTCTCACAGCACCGAGGGCAAGTGAGACTAATCAATCCTTGCTGTTTTGCCCTTGTTCTGAAACCAACGTAAGTGTTAGCTGGACAGTGTGACCACCAGCTGCTCCATGCACACCTACCTGCTCATTAAAGCCAGGTTGAGCCCCCAATTGCCGTACAAATATGTAGAGCCGGACTCCTACCCTACTATTTGGAACTTTGTATATGACACTAAATAAAACATTTTCACATTCCCCGCTTACTGTTTCAACCTAGAAACTAGAAACGCACAGAGTGCATTTTCAGCAACACGCTGATCATTTGAACCAGTCTGAGAGGCAAAAAGGAATGAAGAAATGAGTGATTTTTTTTCCTGACTCCATCCTGCTGGCATTTTCCAGTGCTGAGAGAACACTGGCTCCCCAGCTAAGGAGCAGCTCTGCCTTAATTAGTGAAAGCAAATGCTTTAATGGAGTCACAAACAGACTTGTAAATTATGCAGGGGAAATTAATACAAGCAAATCTGCCAATGCTGTAGCCTAATGTTCAGCTAAAATGCATATTTTTTAAACGCTTGAGGATTTGTCCCCTGACCTCTGGTTTTGATATGAAGTCAATAAACAGATATCTTATCTTTGATTACAAGCATACAACTTTTCTTTCTTTTTTTCTTGGTTTTTTTTTTTTTGTAATCTCAGCATGTCGGACAGCTAAATCCGTTCCAAAGTTATTTGCCCAGTGTGCCCCAGCAAGCTCAATTTGAGACTCCCCTGATTTTAATTATCCTTTCCTACAGTATAATCATCTCACTGTGTTGCTGTCGTGCATTGCACCTGTGAAGGTGTGTGGAGAAAGGAAATCAGATCACCTGCCATCTGTAAAAAAATAAATAATAATAAAAAATTTTAATTAAGGACATCTATGTGCGTGCATGTGTGTGTATGTGAGAGACAAAGAGAGAGAGAGAGAGAGAGAGTGTGTGTGTGTGTGTGTGTGTGTGTGTGTATTTTCATATTGTGTGTCACTAGAACAGGTTTGAATACCAAAGCCAATGCACATGTTTGTTCAGACATTATCCCCATGTGAAAAAGTGGGTGAAAGAGAACCGATTCTTTTTGAATAATAAACTACAGGAGGTGGTGCTGCAGCACTACCTGGAGAAAAATCAGGAGGGATTTCATGCAATACAGCTGGAAAAAAATTGCCCATTAAACCGCAAGGCTTATTAACTGAAGACAGGCCTATTGTTTTGAACTGAAACGTATTAATGGGGAAAGGGTTCAATGGCGTTGAATGCGGGCTTTACCTTTTAATCTTGCCAAGGACAGGTGTATAATTATGTGGATCACATTTTAAAGTGCCTTTTTATGAACACGTCTTTGCAACATGAACTCCAACTGTGTCAAGCCCTCAGGAATCACCTCGCTCTGCAGAGTCCTACTTTTAAAATCTTATCATCAGACAAAAAGCAGTGTTACACTTCAAGATATAAAAATCTATTGCCATTTCCAGTGAGGACTTTTAAAAATATTCAGCATGCATTTCTTCTCTACATCCCAGAGAAACAAAACCCCACTTGCTGGCTGTTTTTTGCTCATCTGTTGATTTACTCTATAGCTTGTAAAGGTTATTATAGCACATCAGATCTAATTTATTGAAGTGTACTATCACACCGCTTACATCAAAGAGTCAGAAAGCAAGGAAAGCAAGCATTCTTTGATAATGCATTATGCAGTGCGTTGGGTAAAACATTAATGCCGCTGACATCTTTGAATTGTTTTGTTGCTGTTGTTCTTGCAGATATTGTTGTGTCAGAAAAGAGATGTCCTTATACATATGAGGAAACTGCTGCCCATGAGACCATTTAATAGATTGCATCATAAAATTACTGTTTAATACTTAAGGAACATGCAATTTCATTGCTAACTTCCCAAAGGACAACAAATGCACATGGGAAAAAATCAACAGTTATTACAAAGAACAAAATATGATTTTGTCAGTTAGTTACTCATTCATTTCATATGTTCCACATGTGAATTCACACAAAATCTACAAACTTAACTCATATAATGCATGCAATATACACCTGGAATACAGAGTATGGTTAATAACAGGAATTAATGATTCATGGGTGAACTCAAATTTTCAAGTGTTATGAGGTCTCAAATCAATTTCATAGACCCAGCCCATGAATGTTACGGGTTGATCATGAGGAATAAGTGATTATTACAGAACATGAGAAATTCAATGGAGATATTGTAAAGGATTAAGAGTGACCATGAGTTGTAACATCGAGCCATATGAATGATTTATTCAGTTGCTTAGCAAACGCTGTTACCCAGAGAGGCTTTTATATGTTACATTTTTCACAAGTTATCCATGTATAAAGTGGGTATTTACTGAGGCAATTCTTGGTTGAGTACTTTGCCCGGAGGTACAATACCAGGGCCACGGCAGGGAAATCAAACCAGCAATCTCGGGGTTACTAACCCTGCTCCCTACCACTATGCCACACTGCTGCATTCCTGTTGCTCGTAAAAAAGGTTGAATGGGAATACAATGAAACTATACAGTATATGTACATGAATCTTTCCCTTTCCATCTCTCCACCCCTGCCAAGCTCCTTGCTCTACCAATCTCCCATCTACTGCCAGCTCATCCTGAAACAGCAGGCCAGGAGGAAAAAAAGGGAAATAAATAAGCTCTCAGGTTTCTAGCACCCAAGGCAGGAACAGAAGACATCAATTAATACGTATTCAAGCTTCACAGAGGAAAAAAAAACAGCCAGAAGAACTAGCCAGACAGAAGAAATAATGGAATCCTCCTGCTGCCATCTGCATGGTTGCAATAAACAGACCCGTGTCTCAGTAACCCTACCTTGTCAAAAAAAAAAACGCCATACGGCTCACATCAAAGCTCCTCAGTGCAACTTCTCCACCAGCTGTTTATGCCGTTGCCACTGGCAATCAACCTTCAACTGGTACCTCAAATACACCCCCCCCCCCCCCCCCCGAGGACAAAGCATGAGTCATTTCCATTTTTTTCTACAACTGTGACTGCAAATAAAAGAATAAATACCTCGCCGAGGCAACTCAGGGGTGGCAGATGCGTAAGAATTCTTCGGTTGTGATTGCAAATGAGCCTCGAAGCTTTAGGGTTCTGATGAAAAAAGTACAGAATTTTGTTTATGTTTTGTGATGAAATCGCTCTACCTGTCAGACTTAAATCACCAGACAGCCCAACAGTCATGCTGATAGTAATTTCCAAGTGCCCTGTGCTGATTTCCTGATTCATTTATCATTACCTTTGTCCTTCTAGGTCTCCCCATCAAATTGCTGATTGAACTGCCAACATGGGGACAGTCTTGTCTTGCATTATTTTTTTTATTTCTCATTAATATACAAACTGACCAGTAGCAAAATCAAAAGCCCCCAATTCACATTGATACATCATCTTCAAACATTGACTAAAACATAGTGTATCCATTCCCTAAAGGATAACAGGGCTTTCCAGTGCCTTAGAAATATCTCTTTATTTGCCTCAAAGACAGAGCATATTAAAGAGAAACTACTGTGTACTTGGAGTAGGAGCAAATACAGCATCTAAAACAGTATTTTCCATGGACTGCACAAACAAGGAAATAGTTTTGAAACCTTATATTCATTATGATCAACAAAGCACAAATGTCTATTTCCTTTGCAAAACTGAACAGGTAGCATCTGCCCATCTGCTCATCTATCAACTTTATATTACAATTCATTATCGCTCAGCCATCATTATTGCATTATTGCACCAAGAAAGTAGTTCTTTCAGTTATCTGTCAGCTATCTGGGTGGCTACACAGAGAATTGATTATTTTGAATTCCTGGAATAGAGTGAAAGACACTCCACCTCTGTGTCACAAGCAAACCCAAGTCACATCTGCAGATGGAGCTCTACATGTGTAACTTGAGATGCCATGGGATCCTTGGGCTTGCCTACAGTATTGGCTATTCACATTCTGATTGCTCCATTCATTATCCTTTCCCTCTGAAAAAAATGACCTCTGTAAAATAAGCGCAACAAACCTTATGATTTTTTTTTTCAAATCTGTTTGGAAGATATGATTTTTAAAGATTCCTTGGGCTTTAAGCACATTCATCTCATGACTTCCTATGACCACTCTGCCTACAGATTAACAATTACACAGCTGTGTCTATTTTAAGCCCCTGGGAACATCTTTACCACCCTTTCCCACATGTTTTACTAAATGTGACTGAGCTGAAGTGCATTTAAAAATAGCCAGCTGGGGCTCAGTAAAGGCACTCACCCCTAGCAAAGGTTGAGTCCTATCACCAAGATGCATGCTGGAAGGTAGGCTAATCGACTACCACCAGGAGTGCATGGTCACGCTACGTGACTGGCTTCATCAGACTGTGTATCAGTTGTCTTATCCCACCTAAGAACCTCCTAGAAACTCCTCAGACTTGTATCATAAGTGTGTGCTCCTACAGTAAGTTGTCATCTATGCCAATGCACTATTTGGAGCTGGCTTTTCTGTATTGTGCCATGGTAACCATACGTAAAATTGACTGCATTGACGACAGGCACATAAGAGGATAGTCCATATTTTGCTTCAGCACTTCTTTCATTATACGGATTCTGTCAGTCAACCCTTCAGTCCCTACTGGTCAATAGATCTTAATATAACCAATGTTTTCACTACCTTTACTTTTTAACCAGACCAAATTTATATTACTTTACCATTACTTATGATTCTTCTTTTTATAATAAATACAGCATATTTTTCTTGAAGAAATCTAATACTACCTAATGTATATGCCCCTATATAACAGTAATGCATGTAAAATCTTACATTTCGTCTGATATTTTATATAAAACAGTTTTACAAGAGCAGAGATTTGTGCCCGTCATGCTCGTCTTACAGGTCTGTGTTGAGCCAGCTGAAGCCCCATAGTCCAGCTGAACAGTAGATAGAAACGAAAGCTTGGTTGGCTCAGTAATTGTGAGAAAACAAAACAAAAAAGAGCATCATAGTGAGAAAAACCATAACTAATTTTTACATTTGACAGGCATTAAGGTTGTACAGTGTGTCAAGTTACATTGTGATACTGTAATAAGTTTTGGGGTTGGAGTGCTGGGTTGGTGGTGGTATAATTTTGTGTAAACTGTGTTTTTTTTATTTCTTTAATAGGACAGTGTGGATCTAGTGTGCTGATCGTATTTATAATCAGTACAGAAGTTTGATATTTTTAACTGTTCACCTTTTCAGATTTCCTCAGTGATGTTACCATCGCTAAAACCTATTGTATCCTATCCTGGCATTGTAAAACAAGTTTCAGATGTAAAAAGTACTGGAGATCCATTTGTAAGAAAGAAGTTAATTGCACCCATACACATTACAGTGAGTATGGTAAAATGCGCAAACAGCAAGGGCTAAATCTATATTGTATAGCTACTGTGCATGCATGCGTACGTTCCAAATATGCAGTGGGAGTGGCAGGTCTTAGTATTGATCAATAACACGACTAGCGATTTTTTTACGGAGACCCAAGAGAACCACCGAATGATGTCACATCCGTTGTTGAGGTCTCTACACCTCCTTTGCAACCCCCGATACCTCTCCCATCCAGCTGAAACTTTTCGGTTGATAGTGTCGGTCGCCGTATTCTGTATTGCCTGCACGCAAGAGCCCTAGGAGCGGTGTAATGAATGTGGATCTATCCGTCTTGTTCCATTGGGGCGCTTTAATCGCCGGGCATATTCTAGTAGCAAGACTGACACGGTCCCGCAGTGAAGGCTGCGCGTGAGTAAGCGACTAAAGTGCAACTGCTTTCCAGAATGCGGGCACTGTTCAGAGTCCTGAATCCCTTTCTTTTGCTGATGCTCTTCGGATTATATCCGTCAATGGTGAGTTTTGTCCGGTCATTTACGATCTTGGAACGTTCGTTTGAATGATCGAGCATGTCTGGCAATTTTAAACGAAAGTAAACTGAGAACGAATGCCCCTGACTGATCGATCAAAGTAACAGGCACAAAGTAAGAAGCGATAACGCGTGTCAAGGTGGTGTATTTTCTGTTGTAGTTTGTCGTGTTTCCATCCATGTAGTTTTGTTCATCGATGTTTTCTGAAAGCCATAACATTAAGAGCATGGTAGAATAAATCCATTCTAAAGAATGAATGAAATGCGTAGATGATGCGTCGTGTGTCTAAATGTAACATCTATTGTAATAATATCTAATACCTGCACAAATATAATAAAATAAAAAATAGTACGTCTTATGGTCGTCAGAACCATTCATTTTAAGTTCAGACATTGAGACTTAAACTTACAATGCCTGGCGTTACCTTTGTTGAGGAATTGATTTTTTGTGTCATTATTCCCGAAGTTAAAAAAGGATGACTCCTTTATCAGTTATAAAGACATGTATATTGCACGTTAAGGTGCGCCTGTTTGTGTGTGCATATTTTTATTTTGGATATGTTCATCATTATTTCACCATCATTTAATTCAAAAGACATTACTATTGTCTTTATTAATGGAAATATGGAAATATAGGTAAAGACTAGACTATACGCGATCCTCATGGGAGTGGTGTCTCCACTGAATGGACTAGTAGTTTCGTTTGGTCATTTTCCTCTTCGCTTTGGTAGTCCTTCTGTTTCCCCAGAGATGGCAAGAAATTTTTGAAGTAAGCAATAAAACCATAGCCCAACTGGTTTTAACAGTGTGCGATATTAAATGTATATAAAACTTATCTAGAGCGTTATTAAATAGATCATAAATTCTTGTATATTGTGGCTGATGCTCGGGTGTATTTGTTTCGCTGTCCGGCTTTCGTGATGAACAAGCAATCATTACATTTCCTCGTGCTATGGAACTGTTCATTTGGTGGTTCTGAAAAAAAAAAAAACTTATTTTAACAGTAGGGGGCGTGTGCGCTCTGACTGATAAAGTGTACATTAAGAACATGAATGCTGCTAGACCAATTTTCTGCAGTGATTTATAATTTCGTTACATCAACATGGTTAATTCCACATTGTTTTGCATGCATGATAATTTTATTGAGGCACATTTTATTTATTTAGTTTATAATTCCTATTTCTTGTTCATTAGAAACTAGAATTTAATGACGATGTATCCTTGTAATTTCTGTTCTTGTTATGTAATGAATGTAATGAACGATGTCGGTATAATGTCTAAGAATCAGATGGCAGCATTTTCAGAGAACCAAACCCTAGAATATGTGACCCTTCTTACTCAAAACATCAATACCATTGCTCCTTTGTGAACTTACATGAAGTAATCATAAAGTCTGAGCATTTCACTCGTATTCGTAAACACCATTATGGAAAAGATGTACTGTGGATGAAGGAATAAAAGGCACAGCAGAACACGTTCATTCTATCCACCAAAGAATAAGACACTGTTTGTGCTTCATGTTTCAAACTTCCCTTTTCAATTACAGATTGGGAGTGCAGATTGTCTGATGAGAGATGCTATAGATTTTCTCTTTCCCCTGCTGCCCTCAGCCTCTTGCATTCCAGTTTGCCTGTTATCCCTCATCCACATTTTCAGGGCTTTTTTTTTTTGGCAGCTGTGGATATGATTTTACTCCTGTGAGCCAAATGCATTTTGCTGCTGGGTGCCACCCAATTCTTCAAGGAATCATGCAGAGAAAGTCTTGCCTTGTCTCTTAACTTTCACAAATCACAATTTTAAAGGGTCTTAGGCTGGGTTCATGCAGCGGAGAGCTAATGTTGGCACTAGCTGTGAGAGTAAGATTAAGCGGTCCCCCATTGCTAACAGTGGATAGTAATAACAATGAATACTCTAGCAAATAGCTGTTTGTGGTTTTAACACTTTAACAAGTTTTCCAATCAGATTGATGAATAACAAAAAGAAATAAAAGATGAAACACATTGTTGATACATTGTTGAGTAAATCCATCGAGAGAGGATTTTTTTTTTTTTGCAAGGACAGCAGTTTTCTTTCAGATATTTAGCAGGTAGATCATCCACCCTCTTGGTAAAGAAGGGGATGTGTCTCTCTTTCCTCTGATTGGTCAGATCTGGTGGTACCAAAGAGTTGCATTCAAAAGGTGTAGTGTACCGATTGGCTGATTCATGTCCTACTAGCTCCTCTCTATAGAGAACAATTAGTTTTTGTGCAATGATAAAATTTAATTTAAATTTAATTTAAATTTAATTCTGAAACCTAAGAGAAAACCTTTGCTGTTGATGATGCTGTTGACTTCCACAACTAGTCCATAAACTGTTTGACTATTAGTTCTAGGTATTCTTAACATGCAGAATATCTCTTAAACTTTGCAATATCACACATCAGGCATCTACACAAGGAAGATTCATTCATAACCCAACAAATGTAAAAGTAAGCCCACCATTGTGGTTCTGATTTCAATTGGGGGCAATAACTGCTAGGAGAAGAAGCGATACTGAAAGCACTGCACCAGGAGTCTCTGAATCCTTTTATGTGGTAGTTGTTGTTTTCTGAATACACAGACCCCCCTGTTAACGTACAAATGTCACATTGGTACAGTTAACCTTTCAACAAAATGTACCAAAAACAAATAAACAATGAGTTTTTCCACATTTATACGGTTGTATTTTTTATTAGAGCGACAAGGGTAGCATACCTTGCACAGGGGTATGAGAAAAGGTTCCCGTTTGATATTTGAAGCTATGACCCCCATCCAGGATTCAGCGCTCGAGCAAGTGCCGCCTTATGAAAATGTAATGGTTCATTTAACATGGAAACCTATGGAGGATTGCAGGTAGCTTTAAAAATAAAAAAAAGGACTGGGGTATGAAGGAGTTTGGGGTATTACACAAGGTTAATATCTTTATATCAAATGATGTTAATAAATATTAAACTCAAGCATGTAATTTCATATGCAAGAAATGTGATTAGTGTATTCATACAGATAGTGCTTAGAGTGGAGCATCGGTAATCCCTGATGGGAACAGGTGAGTTAATTGAAACAATCAAAACGATCCAATAATTTACCATCCGGACGATACCCGAGGAGAATTTTGAATTAAGTGTACTTATTCTCTTTGGTGCAGAGGATGTCTGGTAATTGCATTGCTGCTACTGTACTAATGGGACGACTAATTCAGATTATTAACATGACAACACAGAATGAATTTTTTATGATTACATTGCCCTCGTGGTGGCCGTGTCAACATCTTGGGGTAGGGGGACTAAATTACAGCCTGGAGCGAAACAAGCCTGTTTAGAAACACATGTCCGTGTTATTCTACATACCAAATATTGTGCTGCTAGGGCCACTCTTGCGACATTGTGGTGTTTGCAACCACAGAAATTTTATATTCGCAGTATGATGTACGTCAGCTGTGCAGTCATGCATTGTGCATCATCGCGAGCATTTTCAGAGGAACGGAAGGACTGATGCGTGGCTTTCTAGCAAGTTAGCCTCCCCTTTTGGTAATGGGACCATATACTGCTGAGCCATACTGAGCAGCCCTAAAGACAGGCATGGTTATCGCTCCTGTCGATGACAACGGCAGAGCTCACCCCAGCATTAGTAAAGAATGATCTGTTCCCTGCACATTGCCTTAATATGTAGCTCACTGATAGACCAGTGTCACACTGTGAGAACATTTAACACTAATAGACACATTTCCTGTCAACACAGGCTTAGTCATGTCAAGTGACACCTGCATAGATTTCTGCTTTCTGCTTTCTGTGTGTGTGTGTGTCCGCGCGCGTATGTGTGTATGCATATTTAGGCTGATAATATATGACAGCACCTAAGTAATGATAATTAAATATTCAATATGTAATTGGATATTTAATTAAATATTGATAATTGAATAATGCTAATGATTGTTGATAATCAAATATTTATTTTCTCTCTTTAAGATTAACACATTCCACATGTATTCAGCTGCGTACAAGAACCAATATTACCTTATTATGTTTCTTCCTCGTGATCCTGATACAAGCTGAAACTACTGTCTACTCACTGAAGCACTATTGGTTCATTGGTAAATGTACTAGCATCTCAAGAGTTCATTTTTTATTGCTTTTTTTTTTTTATCAAAACATGCATGGAGTAAATAAGCACTACTGGGACTATGAATGAGACTTAACATTACTTAAGACATTTCATGCTAACTATTTACCCACATTCCAGAAGAAAGCCTTTGATGTCCTCTTACTGCAGATCTAAGAGGACAAGAGGGAAATATGGTAATGCAGAGCTGGTGATTTTTAATAAAATGTTTTTTTCTTCCCTTTTTTCACTTTTTTTTTCAAAATGGCTATAGAATTTACATGGTAATATGTTGGTAATATGCAAAATCTCTTTTTATGCTGGGGTAGAGGTTCAGCCTGAGAGCTCATACGGGCTGTTCTGCACGAGCCCAGCCATGCATTACCCATGCATTACACATTGGCCATGAGTGACGGGTCCTTAAATTAGAGCCCTCTTGCTATGCTACTGCTTCTGTAGTTTCCTCCTTTTCTGTTCCACACGTTCAGACTGTCTACATTAAGTAGTGCCACGATTTCATGGTTGCCTGAATTAAAGATGGCAAGCCTTACGACACCACAGAACAAAACACAGGCGCACAGAATGCTATGTAAACAGCCTTTCCTTTTCTATTGAAAAATACAGGGTTTTTTCTTGGCATCATTTGTTTCTAGTTAGTAATGCCCCTTGCAGATTATTTTTATTTTTAATTATTTTTTTATAATTATTTTAAATAAAAGTACAATCACTCCATTAGGAGAGATGACTGCCATACCCATTGATGAAAAGCAGCTAACAACAGGAAATAGTCTTAAGATGAAACATCACCTCATCTTGAGGTAACAACATATTGACATGACCATTGCTAGCCAGGTCTAGACACAGTATTTCACACAATCACAAAAATTATGCTATGGGCTTACTCTGTACCCCTTACCTTTCTCAGCTTTTCTGTTAAAGTACATGTAGATGAAGTGATATTTCCAGTATTTGCTATGCTGTATGTCTAGTGTTGAATGAAGGAACACTTGCCCCCACATCTATAAATGATGGTATATTTCATTAGAAACTCTGTGGCATACCATGCATACCAATGAAACTCCTTTTCTAGTAAAACGTTATTTTCAGCCCTTAGACATCCAGTGGTCAGTTAACAATTGTATTCATACAGCTACGTCCATTTGTAGTTTTGTAGAAAACATTACAAAAAGGAAGTTCAGATATTCATACATTATTTGATCATAGCAATCATTGCTAGGATGTACTTTGCATTGCACATGCAGTTGTGCTTTTTGGTCTCACCGTCACAAGCATTTCATTTGCCAGTTGGATTCAGGTGTCTGGGCTACTCCAACAGATAGCAACAGTCACACAAAGAAAATTTTTTTTTTTTTTTTTTTGCTCAGTTCAGTGCATAAGAATTAAGACATCGGTATAGTAATCTAGCAGCTATAGGTATCTGCTGTGGAGTCCTGGAGCAGGTTTACATGCCCAGTCCCGGCCAAGTTTGTTTCAGTGCTAGAGATACTCCATGGAGGGTTAGTGTTTATGCTTGTGCATAACACTATGACACTTTACGTTGACCTGGAGTCTTTAGACAAAAGTTGGTCAAGACCCACCACTCAGACATCATGGGCGAGATGGAGAGGAGGTGTATAGAGAGAGAGCAGGAGGTGAAGACAGAGATGAGGAGATGAGAGAAGAGATGGAGGGTGAGGGGGTGGAGGCAATATCTATGCTGAGTACCATTGGTTTAGGTTAGTGGCTCACACTTTATTATCATGGAAATGGTTTGACAAGTTCCAGGTGTATTTTTATGAAACTTTCTAAAAACTTTTCTGTAAAATATTTATGTAAGACTCAAATGCAATGTTGTGTGGTCCCCAAGACAATACAACACAAGCATTGATTTATGATCTCTCTATTCATAGGGTTTTATCATAAATCTTATTGAACTCACTGATTTAAAGTAGACGCCTTTGCCCCTATGGAGAGTATTTTATATTGCTTTCCTGTGCAGCTCTCCTATTGGAGTTTTGACTCTCCCCTGGCCACCAGCCTCTCTGTGTTGCTGAAGCCTTGACAGGTCTTTGTTCTCTTTTATGCGTACACTTATTTGATTTTGTTTTGGTTTGTTTTCCTGTTTTATTATTAAGCGGGTGCTCATGACAGAAGGGCTGGCTTATTTTATGCGATAATGCAGTGCCCGGGGCAGTGCTTGAGCGTACAATGCAAAGACAATGATGTAGCACTGAATAAGCCTCTTCTTTCTACATAAGTCTATGTGAAATACTGCAGCTGATTCCCATGTTTATGGGCTGGGGGGGGGGGGGGGGGTGTAAAATACCATGAGGAGCAGGAGATTAATGAAGCAGAAAGCACTACACAACACATCCTTCATCTGTCTGCACCAGCACTTGAACCTAATGACTCAGATGTGTTATTAACACAATTACATACAGTATGTAAACACTCAGCGGAACACCGTCTTGTCCTCTCTTATTTTTGGACAGACCTTTTCTTCTCTCGCTGGGTGCTCAAATGGTTCTTTTCTTTTTTGAACAGAAAAAAAAAAAAAATTGAAATCCTATTGAACTGCAGTCATTCCGCTCTGTGCAGAAAGTTAATCTTGTCCAAAATGAAAGAACTAATGGTATTTCTCTCAAATGAATCTGCTTCATTACATTTCAAAACTGTGTGCTCTACTTCAGTGAGCTCCAGTGCTATAACATTAGTGAGGTCAACTGATGAGTGCTGAAGGGCTGTGTCAATGACAATCGGAATACATGTTCTGTTTCTTTTTAAATTCAGGTATACTATTTTAAAGCCACTAAATGTCAGCAGAGAGATGCTGGGTCCTCTCATGAAGGAGGGGCTGGGAGAGGGAATGCCATCAGAATTCAAATGTTTGTTATTTATCCTGCAGTCTTTTCCCCCTATAAATATTCTGGCTTTCAAACTGCAAAGCCGGGATATGTGTTTGTGTTTGCGTGTTTGCGTGTTTGTGTGTGTCTGTCCATCTGCAAGTGGACACACATATTTGTGTCTGTGCTTTCAAGTGTGTATGCACGTGTGTCTGTGTGTCTGTGTGCTTGTGTGTATGTGGGCACACTTGCGTGCGTGCGTGTGTGTGTGTGTGTGTGTGTGTGTGTGTGTGTGCGAAGCTATAAGAGTGACAGCAATAAATCCTCTCTCTGTGGTGAGATCAGTCGTAGAGCCTGGGTAGATGGAATTCTGATAATCGGCTGTGTGTATCTCACCAAGAAATAAGATAGCTCAGAGCCTCCTCAAGTTAGATATTCACAAATTCCAGACACACGCAGCAACTCTTCTGTGCTTGAAAGTCACAATTGCTGGTCTGGCACCATCAGTATTCCATGGCATTTTGTCGCCTCTGTCCTTTTCTGAAGGATAGATGTGGTATCGCAATATTACATTCATGCTCAGCACATTTCACATTTTTAAAATATATCAGTATACCTCAAATGTACACAATTTCTGTTGAAGCAAAAATATTTAACAGCAAGCATTAAAGGTAAATTAATTTGTTTGGAAACTGTCATAACCTTTGTAAGGATACATATGTAAGGATAAAAAAAATAAAAGACCACACACGTATTTGAAAATGGCCTCATGTTTCATTTGAGTCTTCTTTAATCTAATTAAAAGGAAATAAATTTCAGTTTGAGAAGCTACAAGCAGCATCACTCCATCAATGCTATTGGAATCAGGCTGCCTTTGGAGGACTCTCTAAATTAAATACAAGGTGAGAGACCAGCAGGCGTTTGCTGGCTACATAGATATGCTTTGAACAGTCAGGCCATTAATCATATCCAGAAAATACCTACTGAAATAATGTCTCTGGGCGCTTGCTGTTTCACTGCATGGAGAGGAGTATTTTATTATAAAATAGCATGGTTGCTTTTTTTCTATAAAGCAAAGGCATTAAGAAAATTGAAAGTGGAATGGGTAGTTTCAGTATTATCATTATTATTATTGCAATCATAACCTTAGTTAGGATTAATGTCTTTGGACGTTTAATCTTAGAGGAAAGTACTTGCCAGTCCAAAAATGACACTCATATTGCATTTTTCAAAATAACGAATGCTTGATCTAAACTGATTTATCGTTCCTTAGACCTCAAGAATTACCTTTGCTCTCTGAGTTGAATGTGGGAGTGCAGTTTAACAACGGTATCTCTCCCTCTCCTCGGTAGATATTCAGGCTTCATTAATCACTGTGCCTCTGAGCCAGGAAGGAGCGTGCTTTCATTCAGCATCGTGCCTGTCTTTGCAGACCATTGGGCCCAAGGAGGGCTGGCAGGTGTACAGCTCTGCGCAGGATGCTGACGGCCGATGCATCTGCACCGTGGTGGCCCCCGAACAGAACCTCTGCTCCAGAGACGCCAAGAGCAAGCAGCTCCGTCAGCTGCTGGAGAAGGTGCACACACACATACTCTCTCTCTCTCTCTCTCTCTCTCTCTCTCTCTCTCTCACACACACACACACACACACACACACAAAAACCAATCATTCAACTCATCTCATATCCAATGGAGATGCCCCACAGCAGCTCCACAGGATTTCCGATACACTAAAGTCAATGTGTGAATGTCATACTGCTGCCCTAGACACCAGTATAGTAGCAAAATATTGCTGCAACATCTTCCATAGCGCAGTGTGTTATGAGAACTGTCATGAGAATGAGTTGGCTAAGATTATGGATCTTGGGCAGCTGTGATACAAAGATTGACACTGAATTAATGTGCATACCAACACTAAATCAGCTTTAGAAAGCATGAGAGCCTAGCAGAGTGCTACTTGCTCTTCCAGTCACAATCCATGGATACACTCTATCAGTGACCTTTGAACCTTAATGACAGTATGAGAAATGCTTTGGTGCTGCTAGGAAAATGCTGGTAAAATATGTATGTGTCAATTACAGCTTGAGCATTAATCCTCCGAGATGTAAATTACAACTAGCATTAATATGTAGATGTTTTAATGTTTTTTTCTACTTTAAAAGCTTTAACAGGGATGACAGCATGCTGAAAATGTCATGTCAATATGAAATGGCCAGGGTCTCCACTTCTGTAGAGACTTCATATTTTAGAAAAGAGGAAAGAAGCAGACAGTGATTGTGCTCCATCAGTGGCTTTCATAATCATGCTATGTTGTATGGGTGGTTCGGGGGTGAGAGCCCTGCTTTTTTCTTGCTTGGAAGGTTTGATTATTTGATTTTGCACTACTCGATAGGTGCAGAATATGTCCCAGTCAATAGAGGTGCTCAACCTGCGGACGCAGAGGGATTTCCAGTATGTCATGAAAATGGAGAATCAGATGAAAGGACTGAGGACTAAGTTCAGGCAAATTGAGGATGACAGAAAAACTCTAATGACCAGAAATTTTCAGGTAGGTGATTTTTTTTTTCTTGAAATTGTATTTTTCATGGGGAGGTTAATATTGATAGTGTAAAAATTAAGGAGAGATTGAGGCCATACATGCTGGCTTTGTTTTGCAAACTACTCATGATTTTTGTGTCCTAAGAATCAATACGTTCCTGGTGGGGAGTGAACCGGATGCATGAGCCGCACATAAGTATTCCAGTAGCAGCAGGAGCATTAAGCCACACCGGCCTGTTTTACATCAGGATCTCTCCACAGGAGCTTAAGGAAAAGATGGATGAACTGCAGCCCCTGATCCCAGTTCTGGAGCAGTACAAAACGGACGCCAAACTGATCTCCCAGTTCAAAGAGGAGATCAGAAACCTGTCCGCGGTTCTGACGGGGATCCAGGAGGAGATCGGAGCCTACGACTATGATGAGCTGCACCAGAGGGTCATCAGTCTGGAGAGCAGGCTGAGGAACTGCATGAGCAAACTGAGTAAGGCTTCTTTGCCCTGTCTCAAAAGGGTGACCTTGTGTCCATGAGCTGAACTGAGTGAGGCCTTCCCACACTGTCCTAACAGAGTGACTGAGTCTCCCTGTTCTGCTTAGAACTGAGCTCACTAAGGTACCATTGCACTGCCCCAAAAAGGTCACGGGGTGTCTGTGTTCTTACAAGCAGCAATAGGACTGCTGTACTGGCCAGCATCCTCACAGTAATGTTACCTAAAAACCATAATTCTTAAGTAAGAAAGAGAAAAAATGTTATTTAAGTGAAATTTCAGGCAGTATTTTCCAAAAGGTACAATTACAATCAAAAATGAACCCCAAGATACTGCCAGTTTCATGTAACCGCTGGAGCCTTAGATCTGGTGGCCATTTTATGTGCATTCTAAAAGGGTGATTGTTGAATTTCTTCTCTTTTTTTAAGTAACACCTTAGAGAACAATATTTAATCATGGAATAACATGGAATAATGGGCCACATGTGAAGCTCTGACCTAGATTTTCAATATACAATCAATATGTAAACTGTAGCCCGGTCAGCAATGACACTGCCAAATGTTTCGAGGGATTGCTGTTTTAATATGCACAGTGTCGTGAAACTATCTGCTGCCAGAGGCATGAAATTGGCTTTAGAAATCTATTAGGGAAAAATATCTTATCGGTATGTTTCTTTATTAACAGCGTGTGGAAAATTAATGAAAATCACTGGACCTGTAACAATAAAGACATCTGGGACGAGATTCGGGGCATGGATGACTGATCCAATGGCGTCTCAGAGAAACAACAGGGTGAGTTTTAGATTGGTTTCTATTTTTTATGCTTATAATGAATATATAAAAAAATATATTTTTTCCTTTTTGGGAGAGGGTGGGGGTACAGCATAATTGCTAAGCATAAACATGAATGATTCTTTGGTATTTGCTTTGTGCTTAGAAAGGCCAAATCAAATTTATTCTCTTGGGTAGAATCAAATTGCACTAGATCCACAAGATTCCTGATTTGTGTGTATGCATACACAACATTACTCACACACGGTAACTTATTTTCAGAGGAACGGCCTGTACAGGAGATTCTTATTAATGAGCCTGACCCCTGCTCTCATTGGACACAGGTATGGTACATGGACAGTTACACCAACAACAAGATAGTCCGCGAGTACAAGTCAATGGCTGACTTTGTGTCTGGGGTGGAGTCGCGAACCTACAACCTTCCCTTCAAATGGGCCGGGACCAGCCACGTGGTCTACAACGGCTCCCTGTACTACAACAAGTACCAGAGCAACATCATTGTCAAGTACAGCTTCGAGACGGGTCGGATCTTGACCCAGCGGGCGCTGGAGTACGCTGGCTTCCACAACGTCTACCCCTACACCTGGGGGGGCTTCTCGGACATCGACCTCATGGCCGATGAGCTGGGCCTGTGGGCGGTTTATGCCACCAATCAGAACGCCGGCAACATCGTCATCAGCCAACTGGATCCTCAGACCCTGGAGGTTCTGAAAACCTGGAATACAGAGTACTCCAAAAGGAACGCCGGGGAGTCCTTCATGATCTGCGGGACCCTCTATATAACCAACTCCCACCTGACCGGGGCCAAAGTCTACTACTCCTACAACACCAAGACCTCCACCTACGAGTACACCGACATCCCTTTCCACAACCAGTACTTTCACATTTCCATGCTCGACTACAACGCAAGGGAGAGAGCTCTGTATGCCTGGAACAATGGGCACCAAGTGTTATTTAACGTCACACTGTTCCACATCATCAAAACTGAGGACGACTCTTAGGGCCCTACAGTGGAGCGCCATCATTTGCGGTGAAGGACTTTTGTATCTATTTATGTTTATCCAAAGTGGACAGTACTGACATTTTTAGCTCCTTGACAACACTCGCCTTTTTGTATGCTCGCTTCAGAACTCGTTAAAACTAAACATGGAACCCAGTTGCAATACAATCTTGTTAAGAGAATAATGTTACATTTGCTCTTTTTTCTACCCATAGCTGCAAAAATGAATATGCCTTATTTGCTCTGTTTAGTTCTGTGAGCCAGAGGCTTTCGACAAGCATTGGTGCATGAATGTCACTCTTATTGTCAGCAGTAATTTATTAGAGCATATGTATATTTTGGTTACAAACACATGCTTTTTTCTGTACTGTTCTCATAGTGCTGTTTAAAGATTTTAATTTGGAGGCGTTGACCTGTTTTCCAGTCTTGCTTGGGCATTTACAGTACATAGACTGAATTCTTCTAAAGATATAAAGACTTAAAGCATTGCAGTAACCAACGTGTGTCCCTGTAAGAGTGAACTTGTTATTTTTTATAAAATATATTGAACTTTAAAGACTGCCTGTTTATTGAATTGATATCTACATCTACTTCATAGTTAAGGATAAAAAGCTTATCTTTATTCAGTGTTCAAATACTGTATTATTGTTCCAAAATCCCTGCCATGACATGTGGTGTATGGTATGCATGGCTTACCATCCTATACAAAGAGAAATTATATTGTAAGCCAGGTAGACCAAAACATCCAATGAATAAAGAGAGAGCAGCATACACCACACTAATGCAGCATTACACACAAACCGAACAGACAATGGTGCTCTATCTCACTTCGAATTTTCACATGCAGGGAGGACATATTTGAAGAGATAAAAGATAGAGGGAGATGCTGTTGAGATGTTACATGATAATGATAAGGACATGCTTCCCTTTTCATTTGGCTCCACTACATGAGGTATTTCAATCAAACAGGGAAGAGATTGCCCGCTCGCTGCGTTTTTCACCCCTGTATCTGCGCGATATGTCAGCTTGTTGCCTGACGGATGACTTGTAATGTACCTCCTCACTCCTGATGGAAATTACAAGCCCTGAGAGTTGAAGATTTATAGTGCCGTTGGACCACTCTGCCAAAGCAGCCATTATTTATTTTCTCCACACTGTAAAAAAAAAAGAAAAAGAAGAACGCCTGTGAGTTTTTATTGATTTCCTATCCAGGGACCTGGCTACAAGTGTCACATAGTGCAAGCAAAAAATTTCCTATCAGTAGAGTCATATTAAATCAGAAATCCCCCCTTCAAAGCAGTTGATTAGCATTGATTTCTGTTCCCCCGTCTGGAAGCGTGTATCTCGTGGAAGCAGGTAGATGGGGTCGGGGGCAGCGTTGTTCACATTTATCGTGAATGGGCTAACTTTCATCAGAGTTCACGTGTTTTTGACTCTGTCCACACTTTCACAGAGCACACAAGGCCTTGCATTGAAAACTGCTTTACTTCTCCCACACAGATTTGGCGGGCTGCACCATGCTTTGCTTCCTGGGGGGAGTGAAGGATTCAGATTTGTGAGATTTGTGAGATTCGGTTATTTCTGCCTTCATCTTTTGAAAATGGCTTTTTCTTATGTCAATGTGGCCGGGGAGCTACTTCACTCAGTGCAGATTTCATCACTCAGTGATTTATGTTCCTGCGTTTTTGCGGCTTTTTTTGTGGTTGTTATTTGCGGTTATTCTTTGCCGGGGGAATATAATCATTCAAAAAGACAAATATAAGCTCTGATTTATGTCTTCATTCTCCAGTAACGTCGATAAAATCAGCATTCATAGAACATATTAGACCCACAAAACTTTTTTGGTTCTCACCCAGTATTTCTTATAGTTTTGAGACTCTGTGACCTTGGGATGTATGATATAAATATGATGTTGATTAAATTAATTACTCAAAGTCAACCTCATGCTGATACCCTCCTGGTATTGAAAAAAACTCAAATAAAAAAATATCTCAGCCTGCTAAGCAGTATAAGATTCATTGCTGTCTAGCTTGGTTTGTGGCTAACTAACTATACAAGTAACTGCTTCTGAACTGCTACATAAACCGTTAAATACCAGGTGATAGCTAAACTCATTATTCTGTATTCATCAGATACTTGTGTTTTGTGTATGGCAGTGTCAGGTAAAACACAGAGACAGAACATGATTTTGACTTAGCGATTACAGCTATTGTTGAACAGCTAGATTATAGATTAGATAGAGTATAGATAGATTACAGCTATTGTTTTTTTTCTGTACGACTGTAGAATCTAATGCAACATGAGGAAAAAAGAACAATAAAACAAGTGTCTTTGAAAGCCTTGACTTATAGTTTATACTGTTATCACCCCAAAATAGTTTAAATAAATTTCCAAAACTGTCCAACATGTGTAACCTACACATACAGATAGATTCTTCCCATTCCATAGCCCCAGAACAGTGAAATGTACGTGGAAAAATAAACTTACAACCTGCATTATTATGAAAAATGATGTACATAGTACATTAAATTAATCCTTGTAGAACTATCTGAGAACAAAAAAAATGATTTTTGACTTGTATTTGTCACTTTTTATTTATTTATTTAGATTCCAGTGTGAAATTTGATCTGAAGTGCTTTTTTCACCTGCACAATGTATTTTACTATGTTATAATGCACAATCCTGTTTAATTGTTTGGCCCAGATTTTGGTCCAAATATTAGACCAGGGGTGGCCAAACCTCTCCTGAAGAGCCACTTCTCCTGCATGCTTTAGATCTCTCCCTGCACCAACACAGCTGATTCAAATGATCAACTCGTTATGAACTCCTGAAGCTGCTGAATAACAAACTGATCATTTGAATCAGGTGTATTGGAGCAGGGAGAGATCTAAAACATGAAGGACAAGTGGCTCTCAAGGAGAGGTTTGGCCACCCCTGTATTAGACAGTTAGTAATAGTAGTGCAACCTGGACAGGATACAACAGTGAGCCGGTTAGAATGTCCTGTCAATTTCAACAGTATGCTGAAATGAGAGTAAGAGAACAGGCATGGACAAACACAGGAAGAAGGTGCAAACCCTCCTGTGATGATGCCGTCTCACGCCCAGGACGCTGGAAACACGAGACAGCAGAACCAGTCTCACTGATTCGTGTATGCAGGGAGTAAAGTCGCTGGTAGCCTCCTTGATTTTTTTTTCTACCTTGTCACATTTTCGCTCTGCCATTTCAATTTTCATCCCAAAACATTTCTTCTGAGATGAATGTCCGTCTCTGTGTATTTCTGTCTGGAGTCTGTAGAGTAGAGTCTGTCATATATCATTTGTCCACTGGCTGTTTATAGTCCAAGTTGCTTTAACTCAGGGGTCAACGTCTCATTTCATTGTCATCTATATTTTGGACAGAGTGTGCCCATGCAATATATTGTTATCTTGATTAGCCCATGGTCTTCATTTGATTGGTGAAGCTATAAAAGATCTTGTCAAGTGTTAAACATGAATCTTGCAAGCGGAGCAGGTAATTAAATGGTACACTAATGTTCCAAGTTTAAAACGCCTGGATTCAGGCTTTACATTTCCAGAGATAACCGGACAGTCAACTGAATTTCTGTGTAGTAGCTGAGGGGAATTTTAAATAAAGTGCTCTTTCAGTTCTTCCCCATTGTCTATCTCATTTATAATTCCGAGCAATGGCCGAAAAATGTTTAGTTTGTGCCAGAATTTATAGAGACAAGGCTATGTTATCTTTTGATGTTTTCCAAGACCCGAAGAAAGTAAATTGCCCCTCACACATGTGGCAGTACTCCAGTCAGACACCGACGGAAGCACCTTGCAGCCGGAGGATTGAATGGAAATGAAGTTATAAGCTGTTAAAATGTGAGCCGATTTCATGTTCGTCTTTTCACCGCTGCCTCTGCCAAGAGGACCTTAAGAGTGGATTTTCAATTATTACAATGTATTTTATATCAAGGGCTGATAAAGGGGTGCTGATGAATGAGGCTGAACAGCTCTGCTCCTGTGGGGCTCTGCCCTGGACTTTGACAGAATATCAATTTACGTGTATCAGTCTCCATTCCCCACAGTGCTATATGTGCCTTTGTAGGGCCCGGCACGGTATTCCATTTCAGCTAAATTAATAGAAGGCCTGTAAAAAATGTAATTTTCCCCACCTTAAATACTGATGAGTCTTATGTCAGTAGTCACACCGGTTCCATGCATTATAATTCACTCCCAGTACAACCCTATTCCCCAATGGACGGATAACTGATGTGTTCAAAACCCTTTCATGTCACCAGAGGGAAAAAAAAAACTGACTCTGAGGATAGCCTGAGGAAGGCCCTCTGAGATGCAGTCGCTTTATTTATATTTCAAGTCAATGTTGTTCTCACTCTTTGTTGTGTGAAACATGCCAGTGATTCTGGTGTTTTCCACACATAAAATATACTGCAAAGTGGTTTCTCAATTTGGGTAAAAAGAAAAAACATATATAGCACTTGTTAGCATTGTTTTATATGAGAATATAGCAAACTCTTGAGTGACATCCAAAGTGAATCAATAAAAAATAGGATTCTGGGTTCTTTTGATGGAGTTTAATCATATTTCAAATCCATTTTCATCCCCAAAGCTCTAATGTAATACACATTTTATTATTTGAGCTTACACTGAGAAACACCCTGGAGCTTTGCCCATTTCAAACAGTGTGGTGGATGGGTCTCAAATCAGCGGTGCATTGACATGAAATTGTACTTCTCCCCCAACTCCTTTTTTTTGTCAGGAGATCAAGAAGTTGTCCTACTATTTTTTCACAATAGTTTGGATTATATGGTATAATTATTATGCATGTGTGTTTCTGATTTGACTTTTGCACCACTTGAGAACAAGGTGAAGTTCACAAGAGAAGAAACTATCAAAAAATGCAGCCAGTGGGAATAATAACGCAAGTTCAAAATGACTCTAAAGTATATACATGCCCACATTATGATGTAGGTGCTGTGTTTCTTAATGGGTCTTTTCAAGAGCAAATTGTACAGATGTGATGACCAAGCTGCTAGTGAAACAGTTCTTTATAGGCGAGGAGACAGTGGGGGGTTCATTCCCTAGCTTATCCATGCAAAATTTTCTTGTGTAGCTTTCAGCATCAAAGAGATTAATAAAGGCCCCATAAAGGAGATATGCAGGGAAGTAATACTGTATCAACACATATGTGACACCGCGGTATAACACTAGGGAGGAGATCTGACCCAGGGTGGTCATCAGCGCAGTAGATTGCCCCTGTTATCTCACCATAGGTAGGTTTTGTGACTATACTACGGTGAAGTGTTGGAAGAACGCCACATGGTCCCATGAAGAACGGCAAATCAGCAGATGAAGCCAGCAGAGGCAATTTATCATCCTTATGTTAGCATGTTATCCCTCTCGTTGAGGTCAACTTCAGTGCACCTCCGGTAATAATGGACATGAGAATATTTCTGATGCCCAGTGTCTGCTCACAGAGGGTTTTTTCCTCTCTGGCATTCAAGGGATTAAACTTTATGAAATCTTTCCAAAAACACAACAATTCTTGAATGAGAGCTCATGAATTAGAGATTGCATGTCCCTTCATAACCTGCCCTGAGCACTTAGAGGAATTATACTGCATTTTCCTTTGCAAGAGTAAATGTCCCCCCTATCATTACTAGACGTGTATCCAGACATAATATGAGGCCAATGTAACAAATTATTCTATGCTCAGAAATGAAGTATTTCTGAGTTTAAAGTACACAACACAATGTGGCCTAATACTGACTGGCTAAAAATACTCTTCACTTCTCATTGCTGTGTTTCTTCACCATCCATTGTTACTGTTAACAAGAAAAAATACATGACTAACAAACAGCTCCGCTGGCAAGGATGTGGGTCAGAGCTGTGCCTCTAAATGGGTTTCTGTGGATTATCTAGTGGAGTCACACACAGTGTTTTTGGGGTCCGTCAGGCATTCTGACGTAAACGTTGACGACTCGTACATCCAGGAGATTTATTAAGATTGGCAGAGGCAGAGAGAGACCTTCCGAAATGGCCTCAGCAGAGAGGCAGAAGGACTGCGTTTCCCTGTGGGCGCAGTTTTCCTGACAGAGGGCATGGGGACAGGGCTGAAATGGGACAGAGAAAGAGAGAGAGAGAGAGACAGAGACACTCTGTGGTGAGGACGGTCCTGCCTCCCAGTCCAGCTGAGCCGCTGCTATGCCCAACACAGCAGTAACACTGTCCACTGCAGGGAGTCCAGCTGTCTGGAACTGATATGCCTTTCAGGCCCACATTCAATCTAACCATAATGTGCTTTGTTCTTATCTCCTGGTAAGTGAAGTCAAGAAAGAGGAACATTTTACAATACTTACACTCAATCATAAGTTTGGTGGTTGATTTTTGATCATGCAATGTTTTCTTAGCAGTAAACTGCACCTGAAGATGTGTTGATGCAAAGTCATTATAAAATCTGCTTACTAACTTCTTTTCAGCTGGGTTACTTTTAGCTCTGTGTTTCTCCTACCACACTAGGGTTAAACCAGATTCATTTAAAAAATAAATATGAATTACACAGCATGTCTCACGTCACGTTAGCCATCAAGATGCTGTTTACTTATGCTTATGCCTTTCAAAAGCTTGACTATCCTTCCTAAGCCAAACTGACAGTAATATAAAGATGTCTTACTTGTTTCTGAAGATATTTCACCTGAAGTAATTACAAATTTATCTGACATTGACGAACACCTTAGAAGTTAGGTCCCAACTGTATTTAACTTTTGACAAGAATGGCACAGAATATCAGTAAGCCAAGGAAACAAATTGCATCTTAGAGACAAAAAGGTTTGCTCAGAAACTAAATGTCTTCCATTTTTGTTGATATAAAACTAGCATGTAAATAGAATGACAGATTTACTTGTTACAACCAATTATACTTTATGTTGAAAAGGTGCTCCAATGTGTATTTATAAGAAATCATGCAGGAAGTCACAAATACTAGAATGCAACACAATTATGACACATTTGCCATGCATTGAATAAAGCCAGAGCTATTTATCATTTCACCATGATTTTTGTAACAACCTTCCCGCCCCACTAAGCTTGCATTATATCATTTCTGCATTGACCCCAATATAATGACCCTACCAAAGGCACAGGAAATTCAGGAGTCATACAACAGCAGGTCTCCATTCCAATTCATGTTGAAAAGCATTTTGATGTTGGTTGCTAATTTACATATCAAACATGGAAGCTTGTTATTTTTCGAGTGTTTGCTTTTCAGTGTTTGCCTTGATTCAGAGTTAAATATATTCCTTGTGGCATGTCCCTTGCTGCTGGAGGGCTATCTGTACTTTAATACATATTAAGATCTGTAACATTTTGTTTGTCTGACGCACACAGAACAAAACACCTTTGAAAATTCAACCACCTGATCTTTCTGGACTCCTGGAAATGAAGAAATGAAATTGAACTGCCATTCACTGATAAATCATCCACATACCATGCAATAGAACTGAACAGTGGTGCAGACCGGAAGTGATTTTGGGACACTTGTATTACTTTAAAAATCAACAAAATATAAAATGCACTACAATCTGTTTCATTAACAAGACGACTCTTTTTTTACTTTTTTTTTTTTCTAAATGGAAAATGGCTGCCATTTTCCAGGCTGAGCAGCTGGATTATCACAGTATAGGCTTTACAGCAAACTTTGATATTGCAATGATATGATTATGAGAATTATCTTGCTTCTGTCAGACCTGCCTCACTAAAAGGTAAAATATAAATATATACATAGACAATGCTTTGTTTCACTATAATGGGTTATGGGGTTGAAGGTTTATAGTGCATAAATGATACCACATAATTGAGACTGATATTTTGCTGTTATGGTTATTGGTCCCCTCTGGAAGAGAAGGCATGGCTAAGGCCTAAAAGTCAAGGGATGGGGAGAGCTTTTGCACATGCATTCCCTTTAAATGTTACACCAGCATACTTTAAAACATCCACCACCCACCCACCCCAATCCTCCAATCAAACCTTTGCCTCTACATGTGACAAAGAATATTATACAAGAATGACATTATAATGCTAAGGTATGTAAAACAACACCATGAAAATATGTAGGCCATGATGAAGGATCAATGTTTTATTTGCTCACAATTTCTCTGGCAGTATGATATATGATATTATTGCATAGGGATGGCAGTAATATCCAGCTGTATAAATGGATACAGTTGTAATCTATCTAAGCTGATCTGTTTAAGAGCATCTGTTAAATGGCAATATGTAATGTAATGTAATTACTGTGTCATGTGAAACATATAGACCTTTTTTCCCCGCACAGGATATGTGGCTACCAATAAAGTAAAAACATGTCACATATGAACATATATGTATGTGTCAGTGCCAATGTTAAGTATTACCTTCCGGTTAAAGAGAACACATTTACATTTACATTTATTCATTCGGCAGACACTGTTTTATCCAAAGCGACTTACAAGTGAGGCAGAGTACAATGCAAGCATAAAACCATAAGGAGTCAACATTATTAAAGGCGCTGCATGACCAGGTTTCAATGGTTGGCCAGACAAGGTACAAGCTAGCTGGTAGAATACTTTCTAAATACCCCACCAGCAAAGCCTCTAAATACAAAATGGTAAAATTGCACATTTATCATGAGCTGTGAGCTATTAAAGTGGCATTAAACAAATGGAAACAGGTTTTCATTGACTCCCCAGTCTGTTTAACAGTCGCTTTTAATTAAAGAGAGGGTTTGCATCAAATCAGTTGTCAAGAAATCCACAATTACTGCACTGTGTGTGTACAATCTGTGTGCAACACAACAGCTACTGAAAACAACAACCCAGTCTGTGGCTTGAAGTAAATGATCAGTGCATTGGCTCATTGATTAATAGTTCTGTATGAGTATCAACAAAAGTAGGTCATTTCATCTATAAAACATGACTTTTCAGAGAGAGAGCAAACATAGTAATTGAGATTCTTAACCACCATAGCATGATACAGTTTACCCTGGACTGAAAGCACAAACAATATGGATTGTGCAGCACAATAATGAGATTCCCCATTGTATAAACAGGATTTTAATTCTTTACCTTTACAATGAATAACCCAGTCGCATCCGTATCCTGTGGCAAACAGATACAGCACTAATTGCTACCAAGCACGATGGCTGAATTAATTTCATTAAACACACTACTCATTAACGGATGGGCTCAAAAAATGCAGTTAATTCAGTCATGCAAATCAGGGGATATCAGGAGAGTCAGCTGAATGTTCACCCAAGATTCCAGTCTGTATTTCAGTATAAACTGACTACTGGTCGACCTCTTGTACTGGCCTGGCTAGACATCTGTGTTATGTGCAAGGGAAGAAAGAACAAAGGAAATAAATGATGTGGGGGAGGCTAGGTACAGTGGTTAAATTGCTGTATTTCCTTCTCCTCCTTGTCAAATGACTTTCTATTGTTAAAAATCGTTCACAACACTGCATGCAGACTTTTTTGGTTTTTAATTGGCACCAGTTGAAATGTAACCATACAGCTTGAATCAGCCTCACTTCCAGGTGCACATGAAAAAGTGAACTGCTGGCCAGAAGAAGAGGACATGAAAGAACACATTGAACTTTGCTTTATGTCCTCACTTAGAAGCTTGTTGATTTTACTGATGAACTGAAAAGAATTAAGACCATTTATAACTCAAAGTTCAACACAAAGAATTTTTGGTAAGATTGAATAGAAAAGTATATTAGTAATGTGACGTACTGATGTAATTAAACCCAAAATTAATCTTTTAACATGTATAGCATGCAACAATTATGTTTCTATTGTTACGGTAATAATAGTCACCAGACAGGGAGTAGTACAAAATTCAGATTACAGTTTAAATACCATTAACAACTTGTTGTGTTCTTACATCATATAGCTTTATAGTTTCCAAACACGGTAACTATTTAAAGCACATTATACTCTTCTGCTGCAAATTGATCAAGGGCTCAACAATATCAAGACTGGTTTCATGGTAGTTTTTCATCTTGTTTGCATAATGAAGTCATCTGAAATTTTGGCAGAGCTTAATCTGCAGGCACAGTACAAGAACATCATCGTTTGGCCCCATATCCGTGATAACAAATACCTCAGAGACCAAATAAAATCTACAACAAAAACTGACTAGATTCACACTAGATACTAATAAAAAATTCCATGCACACAGAGGTTGCATCAAATTTTGGAATAAATTAATCCTTCCAGCTGTTATTTACATTTCATATATCAGAGTTGTTTAAATTAAATTGTTCTCATAAATCTCAGAGTTTAATATTAGATTCCCTCCAGACGGAGATGAGTGCAAATTTGATAAGGGTCCTACAATGCCTCACCCAGCACTCAATCGCTTTAGAAAGCTCATTTAAAGCACCCATAGAACTGGAAGTTGCTGGGAACTCTTTAAACAGGGGGACTTTAATATTGCCTTCCGTGTATGGCGTCTGTGTATCTGTCTTTATTGATAATGCAGAGACCAAAACATGTCTAAATTACCTTGTCTGAGAAGCACTATAAATGCAAATTGGAACAATGCAAATATTGTTACATTTACATCAAAGGAGCAAGTTCGTTCAGTCCTAATTGGAAATGTGAACATCACTGCCTTTTTCGTCTCTTAAAGATGTTAATCAAGAAGGTTGGTAGCAACATTAAAGGAAATCCAAGAAGAGGGGGACTTTTTTATCAGCAAAGGTCATATTTAATGCCCACTATCCTGCTTTTAATTGTGTGCCATTGAATGTTGCTGAAAAGAAGCAGGGAGAAACAAAAATGGGTTGTCAGTGAAACACACAGCATTGTTCCGGGTGTTTATAATTGCTTTAACCATAAGATAATTGATATAGAGTATACTGAGTCAGGGAAACACCAGGAAAACATCTAATGTTGGCAGTAATACACAGGTAACAGGAGGGCAAGTATTTCCCGACACACTGAAGAGAGAACTTTTCATTTCTCTCTGTGAGCATTTAGCTCAGCAGCACAGTATTTGTAGGAGTCTACATGTCTCATCTTGAAGAAATATTTTTCAAGACTAGATATCAAGACCTCTTATTTGTATTTTTCAAAAGGAAAGATTTTGAATGTAACACATTCAGCTTTTAACATCCATGAATATAACTTGAGAAAAACCTGAATCATGAATGGAACCCTATTGCCATAATTAGCAGTATTAAGCCAATCATGTTCTACCGCTGCACAGTCCTGGTCATAGCTGTCCAATGAAACAGTCTAGCCGGAACACATGCCATTACCTACTAAGAAGCTCAGGAATAAATATCAATATATGACACACTGTACTAATAATTTAGGCCAGAGTATGACATCTGTGGATAATGCTCTATCAATATGATTAATATAATGGAACATTGTTAATGTATTACTGCTGATCATGTAGCAGTATATTATGGTTACGTTTGCAATCCTTCTCATTTCTCATTTTTTCATATACTCTCTCATTAAATGGTTAACCCTATATTTGAGTGATAGCAGTCAACATCCGTATGTCAGCCATAATAACTGAACACACAAACTTCAGAAACAACACAATATATTCCATGTGATGAGGATATTTATTTTTTCACAGTGCTACTTATTACAGTTCAACCTGAAACCTGGACAGGAAAATCAATTTGCCATTAAAATTACTAGCCTCAAGAAACATGAAAGTGAGAATTTGGTTTCTAAATGCTTTTTCAATAATAACCATTGCACTCAGTTAATTTCTGCTATAATGAAACAAACACAACCCAAACAGTTTATTAAGCATATTGTTCCTTAAGAATGATCTAACGTGTTACAAAACTACTGCTTCCTGTGTAGAGAAGGTCATCATCTACACCTGCCATTTACCCTGCAATACCCTCTGTGCCATGTCAAAATACAGCTGACAGGTAATTAAAAAAAGTCATCTATCTGACATTTTATTATTCTTTCAGAATGCCCCAAACCAAGTAAAAGGGAAGGGTTGGCAACCAGTTCCATTTCCGCAAATGCCATTATGTAATCCCGCTGTTGGCAAATATTTACAAACATGGTGTTGCAATAAATTAGCTCTTGAAATGTCACTTGCAGCACAGCTGGCATCTAAGAGTGAAGCCAGCTCTTTCCTGACAGGTCTATATGCCAAGTGAGTGTGGCCTTGACTCATTCCCACATATCACATTATCACCAGCATTTGCAATGCTGTTGTTATAACACGCATATAACTCTCTCTCTCTCTTTACATATACTCTATACTCTATATATACTCTATACTCTATATTACACTCCATGTTTCAGAACCACCATAAAGATTCAATGATTTTTAGATGTGATGATTGGAGAGGTAGAAGGAATATGACTTTTGATGGTGATGTTCATTAAAACCACTCTTGAATCTGTTTAGCAGGTTGTGTTATCATCTTGAGCATGGGCACATCCTAAAGAAACAATGTTTCATAGGGTTCACATAGTCAAATGAAATGGGTCATATTCCTTGGCTTAATTCTCCTATACAGAGTAGCAATCAGACCCAATAACAGATACATTACATCAACAGTTAGGAACAGATCATGTGGGTTGAAGGAAGGTTTCTTTCAGGCTTCCCCAAACATAAACCATTCCATATGTAGGAACAAGAGTAAAACTCTGAGGATGGACTCATCAGACCATATTCCTCTCTTTCACTGCTCAGATGTCCAGCTTTTGTGCTCATTACATCAGCTTATGCATTGTTGTTCATTGGACTTAGTTAGATGTGCTTTCCAAATGGCAATGGCTAAAATACATACATTGCTACTGATGACACAGACGTAGTATGACACAGAATGATACAGTGTTGAAAATCGCATCTTAACTGACCCATTAAAATGCACTGTAATCGAATTTCGTCCATACTGTGGTGGAACACATTGTCCTTTTATATGTGACGTATCTAATATGTATGTCAGGTTTGGAAACATATATATTACAACAGTAATTTGACTTTTGAATGCAGCTTGATGGGAATTATGTATATGTAAGCAATGTGATTATCATTTGACAAATGAGTTTCACTTTGTGATACCAACACTAGTACTTGCACTTGTCCTAGTGTGCATATCCACAGTCAAAAACAAGTTAAACAAACAAACAGTAAAAACAGTTGGATAATTTAATATTCCTTTTTAAAATGTATTTTAATTACTTCATTTTTTTATTCCAGGCTCTGATGTTGAGGAGCTCCTATTAGAAGAAAAAACTCACAAAATATTGATATTCTGCTGCAAAACAATCATTGCTAAAGGCTAAAAACTACAGCTAATTAACCTTGGTAAACTGCAACAGAAGTAAACAACCAGCCTGTACCAAATGAGTAGACTTCTGGAAAATTATCTTTGAATCTCTGTGGATAATCATGTTTGCTTTTCTACACTTCCTCTGCTCCATGTAATTATTCTCCATCAATTTATCCCTTAGCTCGCAGCTCAACTCAATTCAGAATGACATTTTTATTTGCTTGGCAGACCATAGCATCTGCATAGTTAACATTTCGTATCCATTTCCACAGATGTTTCTCAAGGTGTTGTGTTGATCCTACTCGAGAGTAGCACAGTGGTGACCCACCCGAGATATGAACCAGCAGTGTATAGGTCATGATCCCACCCCTGTAAACAGTACGCCACGCTGGGCTAAACTAATCAGATCATCAATTTGCTAGTCTGCTACACTGTCACAAAGTATTCTCCTTGTGTCTTGTGTCCTTCCCATCCCTTCAAAAGACATTACTGCTTGCTCAAAGAAAGCCAGCCCCAAATTAATCCACAATTGTTGAAGATTAACTTCAAAAACACTTAAAAGAAGCCTGAATTTGAACTGGGTAATTGTTTGTGTGTGTGTGTATGTGTGTGTGTGTGTGTGTGTGTGTGTATGCGCACGTGTACGAGTTATGATTCTCATCAGGGTACAGTACTTAATAGAGTGTATAATATGTGACCTAGCATTGGGACACTATGGTCCAATGAGGGCCCTATGTCTTCCCCCAAACCCCCCACCTGCCAGAATAATGAAACTGCTGTAGACTGTCGGAACGGTTCACATCACAAATTGGGCGGCTATATACTGTATAACACTATAGACAACAAACACTCAGACTCTGAATATAACTTTGGGGTCATAGTGGTTGACTTTTCCTCACAAGCTGATCAATACCACCTGACAGACAGCTGATACCCCGTAAACATCGTAACACTATAAGCCTAAGGCCGTTACTGTAGAAAGTGACACCTGTATTACTGTGCTTTAGGAGGGCAGTTGTGAGAAATGTGTTCAGCTCATTTCCCACTCCATTAAAGGCAGTCGGAATCAGGGCGAACCAGCAGGGAGTCCTGTGCTGTCAGAACGTCATTAGAGCCATTGTTTGCCCCTTCTCCTTATCTGTCTCGCACAGCTGTGGTGCAGAGGAAGATGTATGCATGATGCGTGTGACTGAATTTAACTCCCAGTCATCTTTCTTCTGACCCGCGCAACAGTCTCCCAGATAATGTCTTCCCATCATGCCTTGGAGTGGCCTTCTTTCAGAAAAAAAAAAAATCTTTGATAATCTTCTGTTGTAAACGACTGAGAAAGAGTAGGACTGAACACTATACTTAATTTTATGATTTTTTATTAAGCATCAGATAAACTGTCCATTAAATTTGCATTTGTAGACTCATATCCAGGCTCATGGTATAATCAATGATGCCTGGAAGAAAAGTGAGGCTATAAAATGTGAATTCAATATTAACACTGCATTTCCAAACTGTTTCAAAGTGATATACATGTACTAGAAAGCTTGGATGTGTATGAATATAAACATAGCCACCAGCCACTCCTTCTTAGCTTTAGTATATCCAGTTTCAATGCTTTTTATTAGTATAGCAATATATTGGTAGGATAGTAGTATTAACACTACTAACAGCTTTCACTGCCTCCCCACAAATTCTACTGCCAATCACGTCACGGTGTTAACAACAGAACACTAATTGCATTAAAAATGTAATAACCTAAGGCAGGGGTTGACTTATACATATGCACCACACACACCACGCTTAAGACTAAAGACAGTCACAATCCTTCAGTCATTTAAGCCTCATCCACTTGTTAATCCCTACACTACTATCATCAGGATCTCTTCCAGCATGTCAGCATGATAACACTTATCATTAATTCACAGACTTAACAGTAAATGGAGATTAATGAAGCAAGCACAAAAAAGGAGAAGCTTAGAAAGTCATTTAGCTGTCCTGCACAGCAACAAGCACGATTAACAAGAAATCACAACATAGCAAAGCGCAATTACCATATCTTATTATGAGCTGAGGTAGATTAGGATGACATGTCAAATAGACATCAGATCAAATATTAGATAGTAGTGGAGTTGAGTGATTCATGCCGACTAGTGTTACCTTTTCTTCCATACCTGCTTTTCAGTTGGAAAATGCTCATACGTTGTTACACACACACACACACACACATACACACACGCATGCACGCACGCTCAAAGGCACAGGACTGAAGATGACACCATAGGAGAACACCCTGCCCTCTGTTTTTTCCTCTTCCTCAGTGACACTTTGGGTGCTCGCAGTTCTGCCCCTCTGAAGCCACAGCTGTGTGTTGCCTCTAATGTAGTCCCGTGAGCCTTCGAGCAGGGTGAGAGAGAGGCTGTGTAGATCAGGAGGACGTCTGTGGGGCCCTGAGGAGACGAGGGGCAGATAACTCACAGGAGTTATTGGATCTGTGTTCACTCGCTCACTGTGAAGATGTGGAGGCTTTTAGGTTGGCCCTCGCTGGATGGAAAAAGCTGATTGCTATTGTTTCTTATCTGTTTTTTTTTTCTTTTCTTTCTTTTAAGCAGTCTCAGGAGAAAAAGGTCAACTACCAACCAAGAGAAGAAACAGGGAATTGGTAGGGAGTACTTTTAGATGTGAGAATCAACCCCTAATCTTTTGCTCGTGCTGTAAAAATTACATTAGGGCTTGAATAGTGTTATGCTCACACTCACTGGTGTGGGAGTGTGGTTGGCCTGGTCTGAAACTGTTGCTCATTCAGCTTGAATGGATACACTTCTGTTCTTTTGTGCTGGAAGTCACTCTAGATAAGTGTCTGCTAAATGAATGTAATGTAATGTAAAAGGGACATTAGTGCATGGGATTACTGTGCAGTTATGTTTAAAGTAATTGATACGTGGGGATGGTGGAAGGATGGAGACCTGCTGAGTGTTGTGCAGTGTATTTTCTGAATGCTGGCTGTATACATGCTGTATGTACTTTGTACACAGCCCTAATAGAGGTCCCTACAGAAGGGTAGCAGTTGGATTAAAAAAGGGGGAAGCCACCTGACTTTTCAACAATTCAGTTTTCTAGCTAAGAAACAGCATATGGTCAACTTTTGGGCATTCGCTTGGTGGTGGCTTTTGAAAAAAAATCTTTTGTTTTAACACAGACAAAAATCGAGCTGACCCTCTGTCTACTTCAGCTTTTAGCCTGTAATGACTGTCTTGTCCGATACTGGATCAGTGATTTGGGTGCCATCTTCCTGGAGCTTGCAGACATATTTTGGACAACAGGGCTAGCATGTCAGTGGTGGCATAAAATCACACAAAAGCAATCAATTGAAACAAGATTTTTGAATGCACTGCATGGGATGGGAATTTGATTTAATAGCATAATTTGAAGTCCATTATATGTAGTATGCTGGCTCGTTAGTATGCCATACTCTAGTCACGCTGCTAGCCCCTACTTTATCACACCAGCACTGGGAATTAGAATGTCAGAGAAAGCATTAACAAATGCCTTTTTGCTTGTTTGTTTGTTTGTTTGATTGATTATTTGTTTGAAATTATATACACTTACAGCTCAGCAGATAAGTGGCAGTCCCCAAGGTGGTGATTCATTCTTTCAGGAAAAGTCCCCTGTTTCTTTCATTAATGCGCAATAATAAGAGTTCGGTGGAGGTAAATGGTGCCTTGTGCATGTTACATGTTTCCAATGGTTCTTCTCTCCAGAATTCATCATTTCTGCTATATACTTTTCATATGTTATTTTTTTTTCAAATTGGATCATGTCTGCCTTCCATCAACTCATTCCAGCCTGCAACACCCAGACAAAAATGCCTCATTATCTTCACCTTGAGCTGACCGCTATGACATTATACAGCAAGTAAACAGAGATTGAGAGTGATAGTCTAATGATATACTTTAGGATACACTTTATGTGTCAGCAAATTCTGGAAAATAATACAATGCATTTTCCCAAGCTGTTTTTCCCAATGAAATATACCTGGATCCCTGTCATATTCATCATTTGTTTAGACATATATGGAAACTATATTAGCTATAAGTGAAAAGTTTCTTCATTTGGGCAAAATACGCACTGTGTAGATGCAGTATCAGTAGTAAATACCAACTTTCCTCAAAGAAAGATGCTCAACTGAACTGACAATTAATTTTCCCTTCACAAATATAACTCAAATTAATTAATGTCTGGCTGTGGGGATGTGTTGCTGGCCGCAGAGTTCACTGACTCTGCATGTAATTGAATTAAATATTCATACTATTTTATCAGCTTGAAATTGCATGTGTGTGTGTGTGGGGGGGGGGGGGTTGTTGGGGTTTTGGTGCAGGCTTCAAATTACAGTTTACCCATGTTCTGCAAAGACCGACAGATCTGTATGTCATTTGAAGCAGTACACCTTTGCATTTAAACTGAAAAAAATAACCCGTGTCTCTACAGTCATCCCTTTTAGTGCTAAAATCTCCTCAAATGATATGTTGTTCAAAAAACAACCACCTTGTAGCAGTAGTTTGCTTTTGTTTTATTTATTTGTGTCCATGTCCTCAGCTGTCGTGTCAGACAGGATTGGTCTGGAGCAAAACTGTGGGACCTGAACTTCTCACTGGTGCCATGGCAACTGTCACATGATCACATGAAGTCAGCTGTAATCAATGGGTCAATAATGTGAGGCTTCGTGAATACATCTGGCTGGTGTCTGTAGTCTGGCCCCAGCTGCAAAACAGCATAGAGCAGAATCTGCACAGTAAACCAGACATCATTTCCACTGCATGTACAACCAACCTATTTTCTCTGAGGGCCTTATTATGTTGGAGCATTTTTACATGAATCCATTAGTGAAGTGCTTTAGGGCTGTGACTCTGTACGTGTCTTACACGTTGCTTATCCCTCTTAACAACATCTGTCATTCTGAGACTAAAAGTTTTGAAATGCAATCATGTGACATTATTTTTCAATGAATTCACAAGATGAAGAGATACAATCAGTTACACATTATTAAAAGTATACAAGAAAGTATATCAGCGTACTGGATGAAATGAGTAGAGCTAATGCTATCTCAGGATAATTCACATTTCTGGGCACTTTAATAACTGTACATTATGGTGCACTTAAGAACTGCATTCGTTAGCTGACCTGTAGCTGACCTTTAGTATCACCAACACTATTTGATGTGACACCAAGATGAGAGCAGAATAATTATGACCTATGACGATTCTTAAATGTGTTTAAAGATTTTACTTTCTGTCCTTTTTTGTTTTTGCTTTTTTGCTCCTTAACGTTCTTTTTTATACAGAGGACCCGGTATATTTTCTCTTCAAAATTATGAATGGTTATTTTTATTTTTTGTTACAAAATCGTAACAAAGTAGTTCTGAGTGCAAATTACCCCACAGAGATTCTACTGTATCTCATTAATATGCATTCAAGGGAAGAACAGTGCAAACTCATGAACTGACCAATGTCATCTGCATGCACGGAATTCTAAAATCTGTTTTTGCACAGGCTCTTCTGTCGAGACTCACTTGCATATATATATATATATTTTTTTGCTTTCACATCTCTGTGGGAGAGAGATCTTACAGTGCAAGGCCTGAGCTCAGTCAGGAAGACTGTAATCTAAATGCTGCATCAAAAAATTTGTTTCATTAACTTGCCTATTTTAAAATAATTCATAGAGTTCATGCAACGACACAGGGGGATGCTGAGTGCATTTGACACCAATTTATTGCCTCCATGTTTGGAAGAGTAATAGGGAAGACGCCATTTTGAAATATCATCTGGGACAGACCCACTTCTGGCACCCTTTGAAATGGTAAATTCCATTTTAACAGATTATTTTGCGATTTGTATCCAGTTCCTGCCTATACCTGCTCATTGATAATTTAACAACAAAATACTTGCTGATTTCACATATATTGAAAAGGCAGCAATACAATTTTGGATTACACCAGATCTTTTGTTGATCATATGCTGGACATGTATACTTCAAATTGTTGATACCTTGCACTGCAGTTAGACTTAATAAGGAATAACAGTTGATTTTCTGTTAGCAAAATGTTAAAACCTTGAAATATCTGTGCTAACAATGAACTATTTGTTGCCATATATTGCTATACATCTTTGTCCTATCAGCCAAATATGGATATAAAATAACTGAAATAACTGTGCAACTCTTTTTTCTTTCCCTACCCCCTTTTTATTTCCCCTGGTATGTGTGGATTTCTGCTTGTATTGCTTTTTTTACACATTTATATTCCTCTTTAAACCTTTTGGTTTGATGTGCTCACATGAATTCGTTACTTGCCGTTTCTTATCGTAAAAGCAACCAATACAAATTTGATCGGCAAAAAAAGACCCGCTTGCAAGGCCCCTGTAATAATATATGTAATTGTTGATATGCTGAACCCGCAGATACTGCAGTAACAGCCACTTCCAGCCCGCAGAGGTCATTTTAGCTTAGGCTATTAATGCTACCTCATGAATACCTGAGACTCCCTCACAGTGCTCTCGCTGACCCTGAGGCTTGAGATGAGTAATGTGAGGGTCAGCACGTCTGCCCTGGTTCACCACGCAGCTTCTGTACAAATGGGATAAGTAGCAGGGAGGGTTCATATGTATCAAATTAGTTTATGGTGGATTCAGTGCAATGGAGGGTTGTGTTTAATATCAGTGCCTCCACTGAGAGTTCATCCGGTTTTGTTTATCAGCACAAATCTGCACTTGCATGTGTACAACCACAGCCACAGCACACGGAATGTCACTCATCCTTCCTATTTTTTTTTCTCTATTGACATATCATGTGCTGTCACATTCCCTCCCAGACAGAGTTCAGAGTCAGATCAGAGGTAGACAGAGCCACCTTACCCTCAGCAGAGTCATCACCTTTCACCACCTTCTGAAGACTCACTTCTTCAGACTGTACATGGGGGCATATATCTCAAATGATAATCATAAAAATGATCCATAATAATCAACAATAATAAAAAAATGTCCATCATGAATAAACCTCAGCCATTTCCACAGAGAATAAAAAACACATTACCTACAGCTCCAGGGTCATGGTTATTTGATGAACCATGTATACAGTTTAATTTGTTGTGTCCATTCCAACTCCAAACTACTCTGCTATAATAACTACGTAACCAAGAGCAAAGAATGATTTACCTAAATACTCTTAAGCCTTTGTTTCCGTATCTCTGCGTAGACAGCACATTTAATTCTGCACTGGAGTATGGCAATTAAAGCTATTAAATCAACAATTAAAATCCCTGTACAATAATTTGTTTAATTACAGAAAATTGCATTGTGAGCTGAAAAAGCCATTTGATTTGTGCTCTTCAACTCACAAGACAAAGGTACCAAAAATAACACAGATGACAATACATCGCCCTGAAAATATAAGCTGGAAATGCAATGTCATCTTCACAGTCATACATCAGTAATGATGCCCTTGTGTTCAGGTTTTTAGATGTGCGTTGATTGGTGCTCTGGCAGACGCAGGCATAAACTTGCATAAACCGCAGAAATTTTCACATAAAATATATGTAAATGACATTCCCCTAAGTTCTGTTTTGCTGGGTTTTCGAAACAGCAATTAATTTAAAGCTAGAGTTTGTATAATTAGCATTAATGGGAAAAAAATCACATTTACCTTTATCCATGCTATACAATTAAGCAGCAAGTATTTTACAGAACAGACTAATGAAGAGAAGAAATTCTTTCATATACATTAAGAAAAACAGTGCTTAAAGCAGTTCAGCTGTGTGAAAGAATTCAAGGTCACAAATTGTTATGCTATATATATGTTATAACATATTTGTGACCTTGAATTTGTGACCTGAAATGTGGGAAAATATTTTCCCTCAGGCTTACAGGCAAGAATGCTTCCATCTGGGTCAACAGGATGTGCATTCAAGTTTACTACATGACAAAGTTTGATAAACTATGGGATGCACTGGCACACAACAAAGCTTGCATCTCCAAGTGGCTATGACATTATCATTTCAATATTGAACAGATAAGGCTCTGAATAAACCAGGGAGCTCAGCTCTCTGTGGAGACACTGTGTTAAGTAAAAGCCCCTGTGACGACAGGTGCCTGAGGCTTTTAGGAAAATTCTTATTGTCACGCTTTCAAGTGACGCTGCTGAGAGGTGCATTATTGTGACTTGAATCAAATCTTTGAAATTCCGCTTCCCTGGGCTTTAATGGCAGTATACCTCCATTCCTGAACAAAGTTAGCAGTGCATTCTAATCTGTATAAATCAGGCACGAATGTATTTTCAAAGAGACATGTACAGGCACTTTCATCACTCTACATAATAAAAATGCCCCCAGATCAATATCTAATCAATGATGTCAACATTTCAAGGTATCTCTATAGAAAAAGAGCTCAACAAGCATATGCATAAACAGGCATAAACACAGTCTTGTTTAATGAATGCATGCATTATGTTAGCTGGCATAATAATGCCCTTCATCACTTGAGCACTGGGTGATGTAATGTATTGCAATCATGAGAGCAAAATACAAGAGTAAGTGATTCCGGTATAGTTCACATTGAAATGTTTTTTCGCATGAAGTACATTAAAAGTTTTGTTGCTTTTTTTTCCCCAGACTAATTTTTTAGAGATTAAGGAGCTTATACATCTTTAGTATTTGTACACCAGTATATTGAAAACAAAAGCAGGAAAAGGTGCAATAAGATCTTTCTGAAGAATCAGAGCATTACTACATGTGGAATGTGGAATTCACTCAGAGTGTCACATTTTTTTCAATTCTTTCTCTTTTTTTTTGGGGGGGGGGGGGGTGATATTAAATTTACATCACACAGGTACACGGATACAAAATGGCTCATATGATATTCTGTGTCGACATAAGTGCTCTGTTCTCTGTTTTGACCTCGAGGTTGGCGTGATATCTCTAAGCGAAACATAAACAACAACAAAAACAATCCCAACTAACCTCTCTCTTCCTTACTCAGACAGAGCTGTCCCAGCCTATTCAGCGTTTCTCAGACCCTGTGCTGCCTTCGGTTTTGGGCCAGGTCCAATCGACCCCTCTGTCACACTTCATTAAATTGCATGAATCCAAGCTTCAAAACAGCAATTCCCCGTCCCCCGCAGCCCAGACGCGCACAGCGCCATTGAGCACTCCCGTAGGGAGTGTAGCCAGAGGTTTTGCGGTTACAATCGCCCGGCGCAAGTCCATTAACATTGATTAAGAAATTAAGTTAATTAGTTTATTGTATTGGTGAGGGAAGGGAGTGCAAGTAAGGATTGTTTTATTGCGATATCAGCTCTTTCTATTCATGTTGCTGTTGGTGATATTACAAAGAGCCTGCAGTTAACTTCGACAGAGTCCTCGTATTTTTCCTCAATGTCTTCAAAATTTAAGATCAGACTCCACGGTGTAAAGCTTCCGAGCAACGTTAATACACTACCTGTACTGAAGCCCTTTTTTCGATTTTGGTGTAATGTATCCTCCGATTGTATAACATTAAAATGCAAACGAAAGCAGAGCCAGCCGAGCGCAAACAATTTCTCTGCTTTACATTGGCACGCCGCTACTGTGGAGCCAGCAATAGATGGGAAGATAATGGCCAAGGTGCTGCTACTTTAGAAAACATTACAGCACTACATTTCTGATCAATGCGTCCAGAAGAGAGCGATACATCACAGTCGCATTGATCATAGCGGTTTTTTTGCACTGGAAGCAGTGAAAATTCTGCAGCGCGAGTAGGCATTTACTTAAGAGATTTATAGGAACGTTGCCCGCGTACTTTGATCTTGAGACTTATTGGCTGCTTCGGGCGGTTTTCTGGTGGTAAGTACCAATGTGACAGATAAATGCTAACCCTCCGCCTGGAGAGTGAATCTGAAATTACTCACAATCAGTAGAACAAAACATGTTTGTCTCAACAGAAACAGCAAAAACGGCAACATTTATGATAACATGACGTCGACAATAATAACAACAACAACAATAATAATAATAATAATAATAATAATGGTACCATGATATTTATACCTGCCGCTTTGTCGTGACTTTATGATTATGTGGTCTGAATCACAGGACCTTTCTGTCCATGTAAAGATATTGAGTTAACTATAACCTTCTCTTCATTAATTTAACGTTATTTATTTATTTATTTAATTGTATTCCCGAGAAATATAATACTATACACGGAATACGAAGTGAGAAGATCACCCTCTGGTGGCGACAAGGCAAATTATTGGCTCGTTATCGGAGATTCTTAGTGGTTTTGCCGGTTGGGCAGGGCAATGTCTTTAATTAAGATGAAGACTAATCAGAGTTGTAAAAGATAGGAAATAATTTACACAGGCTGATTAGAATATATAATTTGTCCTGTGCCATTCTTAAACCATGCAGCGTTCTGTATTTATTTTATAGTTTTCAGTTAGCTGACACTTAAACGCGTTCTTATTCTCAACCTTGCAAGCCTCAAAACCCTTAAACGATGTGTCTCATTGGAGAATTCACACCCTTTGTTCGGTTTCCACAGCAATTGTATACAAATATGGCTAATGGCCCCATAGACCTGCTTGTGTTCATAGTAGATGCGCTTTAATGTGAAAACTGAAAGTGTCAACGTTATAGGGATCCACTCACACCATTGGGTGACCTTTGGAGGGTAACTGCAAGAAGTAAGTACAGTAAATATTCAGCATAGGACATACCATACAAATGTGAACACACACAGCTGTCAATGGTATTAATTGATGACCATATTGCCATTAGATCAACACACATTTATTCATTAATATGATAACTCAGATTATCTGTCTCCAGAATGCATGCCATGCTGTTCTTTACAGGAAAACATTCTGTGTTATGTGTAACACAGACAGGATACTGAGTGTGAATATTTTAGCAGAATGTAAAACTAAAACAAACTAAAAAAAAAAAAAGTGACTTGCAAGATATTGTGGCCATTAGTTACCCTACCGTTTTGATCCAGCATGGTTTTAAGGCATTGCTATACTATACTACTCTACATAAGAAATACATATAATGATAAATTTTTCTTTAAATCAGATTAGACAATGTGTAGACAGTGCAATACAAATTGCAGTAGGGTAGCATGTTTTTGTTTCTTTTTCAGAATTATTGCATTTATTTATATAATTCCCTTCTCAGTAAGAATAAAGGGTACACTCTACATAATTGCAATTTTTGTATAATCACTTAGACATAGAATTCTTGAGTGCAATCCTTTGTGCACTGAAATCGCTTGACTGTACTCACACTGAGAACAACAAAAGCACTTATCCCACCACTGGGGCAGATGGAGAGGGTTAAATCAATGATGTTTGTCAAGCTGAAGTGACACAGTGAGCCCTGAGAAGGTGGATTTCCAACACCTGGCCAGTGCCAGGTCTTGGCCTGTTTTGTAGTATCAATGGCAAAATGTAAAATACTAATACATATCTAACCTGATATTGATAATATTCAATCTGCTGCTTCATCATTCTGGGAGTATTGTAGTGCATTGGATGGGGGCTTCTACCGAATAAAATGCAACAGAATGTAATATTATTATGTAGATCAAAATTAATTTTGTAGTGTAATTTTAACATTGTTCCATTACACCTAAAAGTATTGAGTATCACATTGCTACCAGATAAGAAGATACAACTTCAGTTTAAAAATCCAGCTCAGTGGCTTAAACAATGAAAGTGCATGTTAGACTGTGGGCAGTCTTTTAGTGGTGCCAATAGAAAGCAATAGCAAAAGTGAGCTTTATCGCAACTGATTACTTTACTGTTTGGGCATACAGAGAACATTTATTTGAACTTGTTGGTCTCATGACATTTTTCCAAGAATTAATATTATTCAGCTGTCTAGTGTGTACACCAACAGATTATTCATCAAAATTTGATCATGCATAGTCTCCCCTGATAGGCTGAGCCTGGGTCTGGAGCATGGGCTGTTCCATTTGAAACTGTGCTGTGTTGTCATCATCACTCCATACACAATGATAAGTGTCAGTGTGCAATGTCACTCTTCTGTGTGAACCATCCTTAGTGTGTAAGATTGCTAGCAGCAAATAAATAACAACCTCTGTGGATAGTGTAAAACAAGAGGGTAAGACAAGTGTTTAAATAGACAGACTGTTAAGTAATTCTGTCAGGGCTCCCGCCCCCTAGCTGTTGTGTTTTTGTTTTTCCCTGTCCATGTGCCTTTGTTTTCCTTGTGTTCTAGCCCTGCCCCGCTCTCCGCCCTGTCTCCGCCCACCTGATTGTCTCCACCCGCCTGCCTGCACACCTGCTTCCCATCACCTAATCAGCCCAGCCCTATATCTACCCTGCTTGTCTCTGTGTTGTTTGCCAGATCATTTCAGTGTTTTCTGCCTGTCTCGTTTCCCGCCTGTTTTCCTGTTTGGATTTTGCTGGTTTTTGCCTTGCCTGTTCCTTGACTACGTTTTTGCCTGCCCTCCTGTCCTGATTGCCTGATCTGCCTGCCTTCAAGGTTTGACCCTGCCTGTTTCTGGTTTTGATCCTTGTTTTTCCCCTTGGACTGTCTACCTGGTATTTTTGACCCTGCCTGTTTTTGGACTGCCGGCTTGTTTGACGATTCTGCTTATAAACGCCTGTGATTGGAGCTCTTGTGGTCCGCGTCTGAGTCCGTGCCTGAGTCCTGACAGTACGATCTGGCCAGTATGGACTCAGCGGACCTTCCCCAGATGAAGGTGGCATTGGAGCTGCAAGGTGCGTTGCTGGGGAGCCATCAGAGCCAACTGGAAGCCATCAGCAGTTCCCTGGAGAGCTTCGCTACCAACATGGTCACTGTCACTGCTCAGCTACAGCAGCTGCAGCTGAGCCAGGAGAACTGCCCCACACCTCCCGCAGCAGCCTCCTCATCTGTCACACCTGTACCATTGAGCTGGGAACCCCAATTGCCACCCCCTGAATCGTATGCAGGGGATCCAGGAACCTGCAGATCGTTCCTCTCCCAGTGCTCCCTTGTGTTTGAGCTCCAGTCCTCCATGTTTCCCACAGACCAGGCGAAGATCGCATATGTCATCACCCTGCTAACAGGCCGTGCCAGGGAGTGGGGCACCGCGGTCTGGGATGCTGGCGCTCCTTTCTGTCACTCATTCGGAGCCTTCGCCGAGGAGATGAAGAGGGTGTTTGACCGCTCCAGGCACGGTCACGAGGCCGCCAGGGAGATGCTGCTGATCCGCCAGGGGCACCAGTCGGTCTCCGATCTTGCCATTGATTTCCGCACCCTGGCCGCCACTAGTGGGTGGAATATGGAGGCGCAGTATGACGCTTTCCTCCACAGTCTTTCGGAGCCCATCAAGGATGAGCTGGCCACCCGGGAATTGCCAGCTAGCTTTGATGCCTTGGTGGACCTGGCCATCCGAGTTGATCAGCGCCTATCGCAGCGACGCCGAGAGAGAGAGGCCAGTGGACCGCTCAGTCTCACCCGGGAACATCCGCCCGCGCCGGCCGCACGGAACCCTGCACGTCCGCCACCTGCCTCCCCAGAGCCGATGCGGGTTGTCCGCACTTGTCTGTCCTCCGCCGAGCGTCAGAGGAGGATCAGCACCCGATCTTGCCTGTACTGCGGACAGCCTGGTCACTTCATCGCAACCTGCCCGGCAAAAGGCCAGCACTCACCCACAGCCAGGGGGTTACAGGTGAGCGTCACCCCCTTACACCAGTCCTGTGAGGTCCGTCCTCTGTTCTCGGCCATGCTGCTCGTCGGGGGTCAGTCTCACGCAGTCTCCGTCCTGATTGACTCGGGAGCCGACGGGAGCTTCATCGATGCCAACCTGGCAGCTCGGCTGAAACTGCCCCGTGTCCCGTTGCACTCGCCACTGGAAGCCCACGCCATCACTGGGGCCCCGCTGGTTCGGATCACCCACGCCACTCCTCCGGTGAGTTTCCTCGTCTCTGGTAACCATCGCGAGGAGATCGTGTTGCACATTATTAACACCCCACAAGCCTCCGTGGTCCTGGGCCACCCCTGGCTAGCCCAGCACAACCCCCACATTGATTGGGTGGGCAATACAATCCTGGGCTGGAGCCCGTACTGCCACTCCCACTGCCTTCGGGATGCCTTGGTTCCTTTATCGCCGGTCTCTCCTGCCCCCGAGGACTTCCCGGACCTGTCGGCGGTGCCTCCTGAGTACCTGGACCTGAAACCTGTATTCAGCAAGTCCCGCGCCACGTCGCTACCTCCGCACCGCCCATACGACTGTGCTATTGACCTCCTGCCCGGCTCGTCACCCCCGAGGGGGCGTCTGTACTCCCTGTCACCCCCGGAGACCGAGGCCATGAACCGGTACATCCGGGAGTCCCTTGCTGCAGGCATCATCCGTCCATCCTCCTCACCCGCAGGGGCTGGGTTCTTCTTTGTGGGTAAGAAGGACGGCTCCCTCCGTCCCTGTATTGATTATCGGGGTCTCAACACCATTACAGTAAAGAATCGCTACCCCCTGCCGCTTCTGTCCTCTGCGTTTGAGTCGTTACAGGGGGCCTCCGTCTTCACCAAACTGGACCTCCGCAACGCTTACCACCTGGTCCGGATTCGTGAGGGAGATGAGTGGAAGACGGCCTTCAACACTCCATCTGGGCACTATGAATATCTGGTCATGCCGTTCGGTTTGACTAATGCCCCAGCTGTCTTCCAGGCCCTGGTCAACGACATCCTCCGAGACCTGCTCAACCGGTTTGTGTTTGTCTATCTGGATGACATCCTCATCTTCTCACGCTCCCTGCCCGAACACATCCAGCACGTCCGTCGCGTTCTCCAGCGCCTGCTGGAGAACCACCTGTATGTCAAGGCGGAGAAGTGCGAATTCCATCAAAGCACTATCTCCTTCCTGGGCTTTGTCATCACGGCAGGGAGCATCCAGATGGACCGGCAGAAAGTCCGAGCGGTGGAGGAGTGGCCTCGTCCCACCTCCCGCCGGGAGTTGCAGCGCTTCCTCGGATTCGCCAACTTCTACCGCCGCTTCATCCGGGATTACAGCACGGTAGCGGCTCCCCTCACCGCTCTGACATCAGTCAACAAGGCTTTTTCCTGGTCCCCGGCAGCTGAAGAAGCGTTCCATGACCTGAAGACCCATTTCACCTCTGCGCCTATCCTGATTCAGCCAGACCCTGCCCGGCAGTTCGTTGTGGAGGTGGACGCCTCGGACGTGGGAGTGGGGGCCGTCCTGTCACAGCGCTCGGCCACCGACAGCAAACTCCACCCCTGCGCTTACTTCTCCCATCGCCTTTCGCCCACGGAGCGCAATTATGACATCGGCGACCGGGAGCTGCTAGCTGTCAAGCTGGCGCTGGAGGAGTGGAGGCACTGGCTGGAGGGGGCGAGCATGCCGTTCCTGGTGTGGACCGACCATAAGAACTTGGAATACCTCAGGTCGGCCAAGCGTCTGAACCCTAGACAGGCCCGCTGGTCCTTGTTCAATTTCACCTTGTCCTACCGCCCGGGAACCAAGAACGGTAAGCCGGATGCCCTCTCTCGCCAGTTTGTGCCCACCGGGGACACCCAGGAGCCCAGCACCATCCTGCCCGCTCGATGCGTTGTCGCAGCAGCACGCTGGGACATCGAGGCGACCGTCCGCACCGCCCTCCAGGCCGAGCCGGGTCCTAGCTCCTGCCCCCCTAACCGTCTGTTTGTTCCCCAGTCTGTTCGTTCCCAGGTCCTGCAGTGGGGGCACTCATCCAGACTCGCCTGCCATCCCGGTGCCCGTCGCACGGTGGCGTTCATCCGCCAGCGGTTCTGGTGGCCCACCATGGAGGACGATGTCCGGAACTTCGTCACCGCCTGCTCGGTCTGTGCCCAGAACAAGACGTCCAACCAACCGCCCGCCGGCCTGCTGCAACCCCTGCCTGTTCCCAGACGACCCTGGTCCCACATAGCCCTGGACTTTGTCACCGGCCTGCCCCTGTCTGATGGTAACACCACCATCCTTACCATTGTGGATCGGTTCTCAAAGTCCGTACATTTCATACCGCTGCCCAAGTTACCCTCCGCCAAGGAGACTGCCCAGCTACTCATCCATCATGTGTTCCGGCTGCATGGTCTGCCCATGGACGTGGTGTCCGACCGGGGGCCGCAGTTTACCTCTCATTTTTGGAGGGCTTTTTGCAGGCTACTGGGTGCCACCGTCAACCTGTCGTCCGGTTTCCATCCCCAGTCCAACGGCCAGACCGAGCGGGCGAACCAGCAGTTGGAGACGGTGCTGCGATGCCTGACGTCCCAGGAACCGTCAGCGTGGAGCCAGCACCTTCCTTGGGTGGAGTACGCCGTTAACTCCTTGCCCTCTGCATCTACAGGGCTGTCCCCATTCCAGTGTTGTGTGGGTTACCAACCTCCCCTGTTCCCGGCCCAGGAGGAGGAAGTCGGCGTACCCTCAGCGGCGGCGTTTATCCGACGCTGCCGCCGCACCTGGAGACGCGCTCGGCACACGCTGCTCCGCTCCGTGGCTCAGGCTAAACGGTTTGCCGACCGCCACCGCTCCAAGGCCCCTCGCTATCGCCAGGGTCAGCGAGTGTGGCTCTCCACCCGCGACCTGCCCCTTAAGGTGGACTCCCGCAAGCTGGCTCCCCGCTTCATTAGTCCCTTTCCCATCGCTAAGGTGATCAGCCCTGCAGCAGTCCGGCTGAAACTCCCGCTCTCTCTTCGCCGCATCCACCCGACCTTCCACGTCTCCAGGATCAAGCCCATCGTCCGCAGCCCTCTCTGCCCAGCTCCCCGGACTCCTCCGCCTCCCCGCCTGATCGATGGAGCCCCAGCCTACACTGTACGCCGTCTGCTGGGGGTTCGGCGTCGAGGGCGCGGTCTCCAGTACCTGGTGGACTGGGAGGGCTACGGACCCAAGGAGAGATGCTGGGTCCCAGCCAGGGACATCCTGGACCCCGCCTTGATCCGGGACTTCCACCGCCGGAACCCAGGCTCGCCTGCTGTGACGCCCGGTGGCGTCCGTAGGGGGGGGGGGGGGGGTACTGTCAGGGCTCCCGCCCCCTAGCTGTTGTGTTTTTGTTTTTCCCTGTCCATCTGCCTTTGTTTTCCTTGTGTTCTAGCCCTGCCCCGCTCTCCGCCCTGTCTCCGCCCACCTGATTGTCTCCACCCGCCTGCCTGCACACCTGCTTCCCATCACCTAATCAGCCCAGCCCTATATCTACCCTGCTTGTCTCTGTGTTGTTTGCCAGATCGTTTCAGTGTTTTCTGCCTGTCTCGTTTCCCGCCTGTTTTCCTGTTTGGATTTTGCTGGTTTTTGCCTTGCCTGTTCCTTGACTACGTTTTTGCCTGCCCTCCTGTCCTGATTGCCTGATCTGCCTGCCTTCAAGGTTTGACCCTGCCTGTTTCTGGTTTTGATCCTTGTTTTTCCCCTTGGACTGTCTACCTGGTATTTTTGACCCTGCCTGTTTTTGGACTGCCGGCTTGTTTGACGATTCTGCTTATAAACGCCTGTGATTGGAGCTCTTGTGGTCCGCGTCTGAGTCCGTGCCTGAGTCCTGACAAATTCAGGATATTACATTTACATTACATTATTGTCATTTAGCAGATGCTCTTATCCAGAGTAACTTACATATATGCAATTTATACATGTTATCCATTTGTGTAGCTGGATATTACTCAAGCAGTTGTGGGTTATATACTTTGCACAAGGGTACAGGAGTAGTGCCCCAGTAGGGATTTGAACCAGCAACCTTTCAGTTATGAGCCCTGCTCCTTATCACTATACTACACTACCACCCTGTCAGGATATGGAAGTAACAGGTCATATGTACAATTAAATGTACATAGTCATGTCTATTCATGACTATTCACTCAAAAATATACACAGTGTGTGATAATTGTATACACATATTTTATTTTTTCCCTATGCGCATTGTGATGTTTGCGCTGGAGCTCCTACCTGCTGCTGCTCCGCCTACCTGACAGCTGGTAATCTTCCTGCCATTTGGTGCTGATTGCTGTCACCTGTGCTGAGCTTTCTTAAGGGTGTTTAACTGCAGGAGGATCTCTTTCCTGCTGCTAATACTCCAGCTAACCTCCAAAAGTGTTTGGTTTGTTTTTACAGTTAGCCTGTGTTTTTTCCTGGTGTGTTTTTTATATATGTCAAGCTGGTGGCATCTTTTTCTCGCTGTCTTGTTTCAGTTTGTTATTTTGTAGCCTCTTCTGTTTAAGAAGGAGAGACCCTAGGACCAACTCCCTGTTTTAGGGTGGCCGGTTTCCTCCCATTATCTTTCTTTGTTAAACACAAACAGGGCAGCAAATTATTAATTCAAATGCACCATTTTGTTTAATTGTTAAATCATTTTTCTGATAGCTCTCTGGTTTGATGGCATATAGTTTTTGTTGCTTGTGTTGCAGATTTGGATTTTTTGGGGGGCTTTTCATGGGGGGCTTTTTGGTCGTAACAGTATAGACTTGTTTATAAAAAAAAAGGAGGAATTTAAAATAAAATGCTTCGGTTTTTGACTGGTTTATAACCTTAACCGTAACCACTACAATAGTTTTAAGCCCTCTCCATATTGTTCCATTCAATGCACACCTTTAAAAGTACAGGGCAAGATGGATTATGGGAAAAACATGCAATATGCAGGTAAGCCAGGTGTCATTCAATTGGGGAGGGAGATGGAAATGCCTTCATACACCATCAGGTGAGCTACCTTTGCACTGGAATGCTTGATTACCATGAATAAGGAGTTGTAAAGTGTGTGTGTCCGTGTGTCATTATGCTTTTCCAGCTGTGGTTACTGGCTTATATTCATACGATTTCTGTTGTAGCGCTTCCAACAACTCTCTGATAGGCTGTTTGCATTTTAGGCTTGGGTCTGTCCTGGTCAAAAGCTTGATGTATGGAGTTTAGATGCAATGACCTATTTCATTTCCTGCACTGTTGGTTTTTACATTATAGTATTATTATTTACTTTCAGCAAGCATTTTTTTTTCAGGAAATGCAACACTATAAAGCACAAGCAAATGGTACGACAGAATGTACCACTATTCAATTTTTCATGAGTACCATTACATTAGAGCTTGGAAAAAAAAAACTGCAGTGTTGCTTTAAAGAAATGGTCTAACTCAATGCAATCCTCTTTGAATGGGTCGAAGAGGACCAGCAAGTGACAGCCATGTTCTTTATTTCCTCTGCAGTCATCAGATTGCGTTTGATGATAGTCGGAGGGTCTTCATCTATATTCCCCATCTTAACACTTTCCAACTAGGGGTCTGGGTATTTATAGGATGGCAGGGGAAGGTGAGGACCTTTAGATTGCAATCTGGTGGCATCCTCAGAGCCACAAGGATAATTCCACCTGATAGGAAAGTCAATAAAGACTCCTCTGACCTTGGGAAAGATCTCTCTCCTTTCGTATCATCTCAAAGTTTTGATCACAGGAGACCATCACCAGGCCTCAGTAAATCCATTGTAAGACGAGGACGAGACTGACCTTACCTCTCTCCACTCCAAGCAACAATTGATTTCTGCGAGGCCTAATGCTATTGACATCCAAATGCAAATGATTAAATTAATTGCCTCAATTAGGCCTCTTTTTGCTCTTACATTGAATCGAAAGAACCTCCAATCCACTCGTTTACAATTAGCCCGAGTGTCTTCTCGTGTCACTCAGGCTAAATATCATCGAATTGAAGTGGTCAGGTTTCTCACCGCTGAAATGAGGCGAGAGAGACCGGGTTAAAGGATGATAAGTCTTTGCTCAAACAGTCTCCTCTAAAATTATGAATGCATGTTCTGTTACTGCAGTGGTAGACATGTATCCCCTGGCAATTGTGAGGTGACAAATGGGGTTAATGTTACTGCTATTTTGTTCCTTTGCAAACGTATCCTGTGGGACTGCTAAAAAATCCTTTAAAATCCCATGGTAAATGAGTTCTGTGGGTACTCTGCCCAGTCCTACAGGCCATGTTTGTAAAAGATTTATTCCACAAGCTAAGCATTATTCTGTCCTCCTGTTTTATTCCAGCACAGCTTTACATGCATTACCCAAACACGCTACTGCCTGGCAGTGCCACTCCATATGAGAAATCATGGTATTGATCACGATATTGAGTTGCAACATGTTGAAAGCATGTACATGTGTTGTTGGGTGCCATTGTGTAGTAATGCACCGATTAGGGGGCTATTGATATTGCTTTGTGATAGCCAGCTGTTTTTATTTTTTGACACTTAATGTCTTCAAAGCTTGCTAAACATATATAGCTCAGTCTGTGATTTTACAATCCTTAACAATCAATATTTTGACAAAAAAGTAGAGAAAACTGGTCTGTGGATTGGTTCCTCCTCCTTTAGCTTTAGCCACTTGCTATAAATTGTATTAGAGGGTAGTAATATTCCCAATGGGGTTGTGAAGATGATGCTATATTTACCATCACAGGGCCCTATGCCTTTCTAATTTAATTTGTGGTGCATGAATGTGTAATCTGTATTTGCATTTAAAGTGTGCACATTGATTAACAGGAGGAACTGCATGGAACTGTTGCTGCTGTTGTTCTTGGAGGTCATTTTTGGAGGTCGCTGGAGGTTTTAGTGTTAAGGTTCAGGCACTCATGTACTGTAGGTACAGAAAGGGAGCTCCCCGTGGCCTGGGGAATCATGGAGGCTTCATCTTAGGAACTCCAGAGAGATGCTGTTTTTGCAGGTGAGAGAAATGGTCAGAAGAGGATCCTGGTGTCAGGATGTGGAGGTGTCCACAGTGGACTGTAGACTGTCATGGATGGTGGTTGTGCTCAGCATTACTTTACATTATAGGCATTTAGAAGATGCTCTTATCTAGAGTGATTCACATAAGTTACAGAGTTTGCATGTTATCCATTTATACAGCTGGAGATTTTCTGAGGCAACTCTGGGCTAAGTACCTTCCCTAAGGGTACATCAGGAGTGCCCCAGTGGGAAATCAAACCAGCAATCTTTTGGTTACAAGTCCTGCTCCTTACCACTATGGTAGACTGCTGCAGCAGATTCAAAACATGTCTGAAGGGGTTCATTCTGCCATCAGATGAGGAACTTAAACTTTCTTTTTTTCCCCCCTACATACTGCAAATTTTATCACAGCCATCTGTTTAGGATGTACTGTCAGGTGATTAAATTGGCAAAACTGTTTGATTTAGTTATCTTTCTAATTTTTTGTAGTTCACTACTTGCTTGCTGCTTCTTTCTGTTCTCTGCTTTTTGTTTCTGCTATGACTGAATCCAAGCACTGTATTCAAAATGATTTGAAATTGTATATTCTCTAGGTCAGAGCCCTCTTTGGTCTTGCTAGAGGCATTGAGTGTCAGCAGACCAAGGGCAGGTGAATATATTTGGTGGAGGGGGTGTCTGAGGTCACAAATCGCTCGAAGCAATATCTGGTGTGTGGCTCATATGTGCAGCTATTGTAATGCTTGGAAAATAATACCTTTTCCCTCTGGAGCCCACTTTGACTGCTGCTCTTTGTTTGTTGATAGCAAAGAGCTTCTCCCCAAAATTTGATCAACATATGATACGAAAGCAGTCCTACAAGGCTGATGTTTGACCACTGACCACTTTGTTTGCTCTAATTCGCACATGAAATATAAGCTGTGATAGACCCCACATAAAGGGCATTAACGTCTTGCTGTTATCACAGTAACTAGCCATCAGCATTTGCATTCTGTAGCTAACTGCATCAACATTTGACGTGTTTTCACCAGTGGAGAGTACGTTAATCAAATCCCAGTCCAGGATGAAAGTCATGATGCTTTACCACTTGAGAAATACAGAGTATGTGCTAGTATGTACATTTGAAAGTGTACTACCTTAGAAAATGAACCAATGAACAAATTTATTTGCATTAAGCATTTCTTATGGTAATTTAAATGAACTCATAGTGAGATAAACTGGTGAATAACTGGAGGTGTAGGTTATGAAAGATCAAAAATCAACACTGCCATTCTCTCGTTTTTACAAAGATGTTGGATCCATAGGGGCAAAATATAAGGGCAGGGAATTGGCTAATAATTTTATTTCCAGAAGCAATAACATGATAAATTATGCCATTGACTCAATAAATATATGCATTTATATCCATCCTTGTTATATCCATTTGGAGGTAATTTTGTTGGTAAAATCACATAACTGATCTTCAATGTATTCTCATAGTGAATATTTGTAGTGTACAAAGAGTATTAATGCCTTGACGAACATACATATGCACCCCTAGCATAAAAATATTTTGTCTTCATTAAGGGATGGCTTAATGAACAGGTTACTTTTTGAATGAAAATACAAAAATATGGCCCTAGCAGTATATCAGATTGCATCCTATTCATGCTAATGTCAAGTATAATGCAGAAACAGCTCTTGTCTCATGTAAATTAAATGTTCATGTGATTTAGTATCATCTCTGCTCTTAGTATAACTTTTTAAATGACTCTTGAATAGATCAAATGCTAAATGATTAAATGTGTCGCATGTACTGTACATCCATTATTAGATTAGCGCCAGGATTCTCCATAGGTGCACTAAGGTAACTTTCCAGCAGAGGGCACTCTGACCACATTGTGGTCTGTGACACAACTCCAGGGGGTTGTGTATTGACTCTTTTGGTTTCACATGGTGATTTACCTCTGTGACTCACCAGCCCGTTGTACACACACCCCACAAATCTCACTGGGGTGGACCTGAGTGCCTCTGAACAAAAGTAGCCGATGTCCTCCTGAAACCTGGGACACTTCCTGAGCCAACAACCAACCAGTCCCAGGCAAGCACTCTGCTGCCCAGGAGTGACAATTGGTAACATATGCAAGTTGTTAACATCTAATCCAGACAGAGACAATCTAGTATTAGAACTTGCCGTTCCAACCAGAAATGTACAGTAGATGTATTCCTTAGTATACCGATCACATAAAAAGACCTGCAAGGACAATGTGTTCAGGAGCAAAAAGTGTGAATAATAAATGATAAGTAATGACAGCCAGAACAGGACCCTAGAGAATCCGCTGCAAGGCGTGAGGAATTATTTCTCTCTGTCCTCATTAGTCTGTCCTTATTCTGCATTCCCTCTCCGTGTGGATCACATTTTCACAGAGTTTTGTGAAGGTGCATGAAATATGCATATGCTGTCTTCACACTATGCATGCACTGTGTACATACCGCATAAGTTCAATCCCAGTGTCAGACTCCTCCTGCATACCACCTGTTTTACCATTAAACCCTCTTGTATTAACTGCAAGAAAGGCTGTTAACAAGACACTTTCTGGCACACTGCTTAATGCCAAGAGTGCACACTCTGTTGTCTAATAATAACTGGCCTACTCGAGTTTGACTGCAAGAATCCATAGGAGAGATATAGTGCTGCTGGGGGAGAGGTATGGCACGTTAAACATGTGAGAGTGTATCGTGCTACAGACACCCGGAAGACCTGCATGTCGTCTTTAGCTTTGCTTGTTATCTCCTCCTGCAAAATGATGTATTCGCTGTAAGCAAGCGTCCTCAGGTGCTCCCACTGAAACACACAGCTCTGCCGCACAGATTTCTGGGAACAATGAGCTCAAGTGCTATTTTACCAATGCAGAGAGGCATGCACAGCGCGAATATCCTTTCGACCTTCCAGATGGGGCGTGGGTAACTAATCCCCAGGAATGGGGGAATCTGCACAGCTGTCTCACCTCCAGCACAGGGTCAGATTCTAACTGACACAGTGGGCGGCCAATAAGGGGTTAACGCTGTCACTCTTGCTAAGCAGGTGGCGTTGAGGGAACGCGGCGGCCCTCCTGAGCGACTGTAATCAGGGCACCTCCGGTCCCAGCGGCAGCAGCTCTCCTCTGACTTCCCCCTCCCCTTCCCTCCTGCTTTCTCCTGGCCGGCAGCCGGACGCAAAGTCTGCCGGCACATTCCTGACCATAACTTGGACTGCACGTCTATTTTAACAGCCCACCGCCGGGCCAAGGGCTTCCCCACGTCCCCCTAGTGGACACTTGAATGAGAGCGTCAGTTCTCTGGATCACCCGCTGCTCTGCCTGCTGCTCCTCTCCCGATGAAGAGGGAGAGATTAGCGCCTGGATTGTCGCAGGAGTGGAGCTTCTTCAGGGAGGGAATTACAGCAAAGCAGGTGGAGAGGCTGTACCGAAGTCCAAGCAATGAGCAGAGTCACCTTCTTTGAGGTAAGGCTTGGGCTTTCACTTAAAGGCTGGAAACAAGATTGTCATTTGTAATGCTCGGTTTAACGGACAGACAGAAAACAATTAGCAGTTTTATGTCAGACTTGCGGAACAGGTATGTCTTATTGTGTAGTGTGCTTACATATACACATTTAAAAAGGAAATGATAAATATGGTCTGCATGTAGTGGGCCACAAAACTTCACTTATAATGTAGTTTTGTGTGGACCATTGCCAGTTGTGATGAACTTTGAAAAGTTTTTCATATAGAAGGAGCTCATAAGTTGCTATTTTGTACTGATTTGTGTCTGAGTTGGCCTATATCAGGAAGCACTATATTTCAAGTTGTTATATTTTAAGTCTACATTAAGTCTTAATGTTTGTGTCTACCCAGTTCCTGAAAATGAATGGCTCAGTAATGATTTTGCTAATGCCTACTCATAAACACTTTTGGCAAACTTTATAGTTGTTTGGACCGTCTTACACAGAGAGACTATGTGCTTGTTTGTTCGATCCCACACACTTGACTGAAGAGGGCTTGAAGTCTCAAATAGCTGAGATAGGACATCTTTCTAATGTTCATATAATGGTATAAAATGAATTCAAACTGATATTTCATATGCTAATAATGCTACTCATAATCATCATCATAACCACGAATAAATTGTATATATGTGAGATGGAAATGGTCAGTACTGTGTGTGGACAGACAGTACTGCATGCTGATCACCAATAAAGATTATATTCTTTGAAAAGTCTGATGGATTCTGAGAAATCTTCTTCGGTCAAGCAGACCTGGTGTCACTGAGGGCTCTCTGAAAGGGCTTCTATACTTCTGTGTTTCTTCCTTCATCTTTCTAACCACATGCAGCTGCAGTATCAAAAGTTGATCAAAATCTCTAGGTCACTGTTGGTCTTGATGTTTTTGATGATAGGTTTCTATGCACAAGGGGATTTTCCTGCTCATTGCTGTAATCACAAACAAGTAAATATGTAATTCAGTACAAGAGCAACAGGCCTGTCATCTAAAGCTGATATATGGCCTGCTCTGGCATTTGCACCACATAGTGAGCGGTATTTAAAAAGAAGCTGTGTCTCTCATTAGCAGGTCCTCCAATATCTCAGGATCCAAAATTAGGCAAGACACTTACATTTCCAAAATGGCCTCTGTGACATGACCAGAATTATGTTGGTTTTGATACCGTTTCCTATTATTTCATGTAGATAATTTGACTGTTTGGTGGTGATGTTATGTGCAATGCAATCTCTCATCATTATATTAGCGTTCAGAATGATGGAGGAGGATGTAACAGCCGATTTAGAGAGTGCTGTCAATGTGGTACGCTTGGAAATCAGCTGAGTGCTTGTATTGATGTCTCCCCTAATTGAAAAGAATTACATCACTGCCCAGAATCCCAAATGGGAGGAAGGAATTTTACAACAGGCAATGCATCGGACAGACCGCTAACTATCTTGTGATATATTTGAACTTTTATCATTTGCTTTTGTTCATATATGATATGTCTACAGATGGTACCTGTTTGAAAAGCAAGGTCTTACCACATGCATGACAGTTAAAAACTGAAGTGTCTCTAAAGTGTCAGTAGGGCATTGGCATTCTAATCTGAAGCCAAATAGGCAACCTCACTGGTCATCATGAAGTGGGCATGATGATAAATATCAGTTACTATTTGCATTTATGTAAATGTGCCAGATAAAAGAATGGGTGAGACATAGATAATAAAAAGTGTCAAAAGACAATATGTATCTGAATTTTCTTCTGGATGGCCAAAGAGAGTAAAACTGGTAAATGTCCTCCCCATCAAAAGAAGTTTCATAATGAACATCTGTACAGTTTTTGATATATAGAAATAGGATTTATACTCACATCCAAGTATACACTACATAATGTACTGGTCCTTCAAATGGTCAGTTGTCTGTTAGGTTTGTGGGCCAGTGAATATATGTTCTTGAAGGAAGCTTTGGTATAGTTAATTTTAAGGTAACACACCAGCCTCCCTCCCCACAAATATATTTGCACTGGGCCTGCTCTGAAGTAGAGCATGTGCTCTTGGCTACATTGAAGGACACTTGCGAAATACACTGACATAGAATATTGGACGCAACTGAGCTAGCTACTGCAATCTGTTTACTTCAGCCGAAGGTGTCAGTAATGACTTTGCAATAATGAAGGCTACAATAGTAATGTGTGTTTCTTCTGTATATTTTACACAGCAGATTTTTGAGCAAATTCTTGAATTAATGATTGTTTTCAGCAGTGTTACAACATGCTCAGTGAAGCTGTTTTATACTTCAGCATGTGAACAGGCTAGCAGAAGATATGAAGAGCTATTTAAATCCATGATCATTGGCGGTCAGCTCTGTTAATTGGATTTGTTCAGGGTCTCACAGTACTTTTGCCCTGAGAGTAGTTAATAGACACTAATTGCAGTAAGATGACTTGATGTGTCACTGTGGTAGCTGGTCCTGAGGATATGTTAAATATTAGGGTGTCTTAGCATTCTTGCAGTGAAATCTGCTGTCATATCTAATATTTTGACACCTCGTAATAAGCCGGAGGCAGGGTGAAAAATGAGTGCCAATACACATTGTTATCAAAGTGTGACACTTCCCCGTTTTCTTGGCAATACTCAGAAAGACACATTACAGCACAAACCTCGCATATAAGACCGGTGCATAATTATACACATAGGCAGCTTATTATCTATAGTGTGATTTATAACCACTTCAGATATTTCTTGTTGCTTTCAGAACCTTCAGCAAGGTTTAATAAATTCCTATGCTGAGAAAGTACATCTTTGCACATTGCATTTACAAGGACATAGTCACAGGAAACACCACGTTTTCATGAATGTAGGAGATGGTTCAAATCCAATGGCACTCCTTGGGGCATACAGCATTTAGTTATAGAGTCAAAGAATAGTTTTTGTAAGCAGAAAGCACCCATGATGCCCTGGTGATTCAGAGTTATGTCAGCAGGGCAGGGTTTTTATAACATTAGAGCGAATGGAATAAACTCATTGTCTATGTGCTTTTTTGCTGTGCATTCAGCAAATCTTTAGATATCCATTAGAAGGTTATTACACTGTCCAGCTGAAGAGCAATTTAAAGCGTGACAGCTATGCTGAGCTGTACAGGTTGGAGTGCTTTCAGAGCAAATTGCAGCCTGCGGCCCCTGTGCATATGCTGTAGATCAAAGCTGACAGAGTCTAATTAAGACTAAAAGATCTGCAATGCAACCAGAAACATATTTTGCCATGGATTCCACCAAACAGAGATTGTTTTGACCTTCATTGCTCATTGAGGTCAGATCCAGTTGAGATGTGACCTGAAGATACTCAATTACCCTCATTTTTATTAATCTTATTTTGATCACACCAAAATGACCATTATCTTCAGCAATCTATTATTCACCTACGGGCTTATGGAAGCCAGAATTCTAAATTTAATCATCCCTCAGATTCATAGGATTCATTGAGTCTGAAGGTGACACAGAATACAAAGACTGGTTTAATTGTTTTGTTTCTGTATACCCTACTGTGCATTTCCATAAAAGCCTCTTGCTCTAATCTATTGAGGCACACAGTTCCAGAAAACATTAAGGCAGTGGTTATGTATCTGATCACCAATCATCTATCTACCACATGTATTTCCCTTTCAACTACTGTGGGACAGTACAAGAGGACTGGCATGATATTCAGCGAACGTTAGCTGCTGTTTGCCCATACGTTAAATTTTTTATGAATTAGCAATGCACATTCTCATTCATCTCAAAATCTTCCAACCGCGTCATGGGAACATCAAATGAGTACATTAGTAGTGTACCTGCACAAATTCATTATGGAATGACTGCTAATTAGTTTTACCTGTAGACCATAAAACTATGTGTTGATACCAGCATATTATGTACAGATTCAGGGAAAGTGAATTGCCATCTATGCTGAACAAAACCATCCCTGAATGCCAAATATATATAATCAGAATCACTTTCATTGATGGCACATGTATGCTATTTACCTACAGGCATGATTTTGAATGTGACTGGTTAACTTTGAACACAGCTAGAGCCCCCATTATGAAAGGGTGTGCAGACTAATGCAATCGGGGTAGTTTTTAGTTTATTTTTCCTAATAATTAAAACTTCTTTCTTTCTCTGGATTTTTGTTTGTTGGAAGGTCACATTAAAGTTGGAAAGAGTCTGACATTTATGTTGTTGCATTACATTTCAAAAATCTGCAATTTCATAAGGGTGTGTAGACTTTTTATATCCACTGTATTTATGGTAGCAATGTGAAACACATAACCTTGTGTAATGAGCACAATATTCACATATTGTTTGGTGTTTTCATTATGTTGTGCACCCTCTGTATGTCTGTATATATATATATTTTGCAACACCTGCAATGTGGTGACATTGCACATGCTTAATCCACACAAGGTTACATATGTATTGCTAAACTGTCTGACCCAAATCTGCTATTCCAGTCTTAGGAAGTGAGTTAATAATTGAGTTCAAAGGTGTGCAGGGTTGCTTCTCAACCTGTAAATGGAATCAAAGGGAATGATTGATCTAGCTGTAGTTGGTGTAAATTAGATCAGTTAGTGGGATAACTGAGCTGAACCTGTGAGCTGTGGCAAAAGGTTGCTGCTGCTGTTTCATTTCGACTTTGACCACTGCGATATAATTGGCCTATACGTAGTGGATTGACATTGAGACGTTAAATGCATATGTGTGGTGTCTTTAACCACTAGGGGGTCCTCTTGTGTAACATATGGCACCCACTTGTAGCACTGTGATGTCACTGGTGTTGCTACACGTGGTAATTTCAGTGTGTAATGCTTTCAGCAGCAAGCGAAAAAGCAATTTTGAATTTTTGATTCCATTCAATTGGATTTATATTGTCATTTATGCCTTACTTAACTTAGCATTAGTAAAAGGATTATTTTTGCATCATATGCATTCTCTTAATAATTTATGCAGGTCTGTATACTAGCACAATAAAGGCAAATTAGGGCACATGTATGGTACCACAAAGGTGTCTGTTCTGGGATTTTAACCAATGGCCTGACTCACAGAAGCCTAGTCAAGCATTTAGGTAATGCCTTAAATAGCCATGTATTTGTTACAAGTGCTATGGTCAGTGTGGCGTAACCAAGGACTAGGCTAGTAAACAAAAGGTGACAGGTATCATATCAAGGTGGGATGTTGCTGTTTGTCTGTTTAGCAAGGAATTGCTTTGGTAACTTTCATTTGAATAAATGCATTATAAACAGCAAAAGGGTTTGTGCTGTTTACCACTGCTAAAGGTAACACCATCAAGCAGTAATTATCCAATGAAAGACCAATTGATTTTCAAATCCTTTAAAGATTCACAGGCTTTAAAAATATGAGGGGGCATCAAGAGAATTTCTGGCCAGGGGAAAAATAGGTGTCATAGATGACCTTTTAAAACGGAACGGATGTCATGTCCAAACCACCAGTAGATGGCTCTTAGATTTTTCTGTCAATTCTGTAGCCTGATATACGTTTACCTGGCTGGACAGGGAACCATTCTTTTGTAAGACCTTAACTCCAGCGAGACAAGACACTCTCATCCACTGCAATGGAAATAAAGACGTCACAGCATACTGTTTACTAATGATGGTTAGAGAGGTGAAAGTTACCACTGTAAAACTGAATTAGCAAAGCAATGTACACTATAGTATATACTGAGCTCACTAAAACCAAACTCAGTATTTTCTGTGGTTTTGCAGCTTGCTGCACAGGACACTTTAATTGCAACCATTTTTACACTAAGAGGACAAAACTCTACTTACCGCTGACTGTGTTTTCTGTGTACTGGGTCAACGAGTCACCTCATACCGATCCATTGCTATCAGTTTAGCTTTCAGCAATCTTTTCCCATGTGTCAACCTAAAGGCCTAAAGGCACAGTGAAGAATTACCTTCTTTCTCATTTATCATTTTGATAAATTTAGAGTGCCGCCTTAGTTACAGCCAGCTTACATGGGCAGCTGTTGTGCTGGCCCATCGTATAAGGACACTTGGACTTGATATCCTGATGGTACTGCCCACACAACGAAACAAACACCCTCTGGTCCATTTGATTCACTAGTTTTAATGCAATATAGGCTCTCATTTGCACTTTTTTTCTTGAGACATTTGCTGTGGTTCCCAGGAAATTGCATCGCTTAGTGTGCTGGGTAGCGGGCCACCTTGGGCTCTTGGGAATTAAAGTAAATACGTTGATCGTATAGCCATCCTTCAGTATTCACACACCCATACAACTATTGCATTTCAATCTCAGGTTGCTGCAGCTAATATATCTGTGAGGTCACCATCCATGCCAGCCCTACGGTCTTGGCGGCCTCTGGGCTTGATGGAGCCAAGTAAAGTCATTTTTCTCCCCTGTGTTCCGCGGGCGCACCTATGCACTCTTCACCACACCTTGCTGAGTCTGTAGGCAGCGCAGAGAGCCATGGTCCCCGCGACCAGCTATGACCTCAGGAACTTCTTCACAGTCGCCCACTTCATAAAGAAAACATGTGCAGATGGCATGAGCGACCTGGGGGAGCGGGTCGTTAAAAATTATAATTACGTTTTCTTTGAGGTGGAGATACTGGACCCCAAGACCAAGAAGCAGCTCTGCTTTCTGGACAAGGTAGGGAGTCGCTCTTCCTTCAGTTTGTGGCTGCTCTCGAATGTTAAAAGGTATCTTGTTGAGTACAAGAGAAAGTTCCAACTGTATTTAAAGTATATGCGGGGTGTGTGACAAATATTGATGATTGTGCACTCAATGTCGCTGCACTAATGCGGACTGTAGCAGCAGACAGGAATGTTTGACTAAACCCACACACTAAAGTATTATCTATAGAGGATGCACAATACAGCCTATGAATTTATGCACACCCTGCTGTGCTATGTATCTGTCTACTTGTTTATCCAACAATGCTTCCCTCTATCCATAGTAAATGTGGGCATTGCAGCTGAATGGAGGATTATGTTTTTTGTCGTGGTTTTCCAGGTGGAACCTCATGCTACAGTAGGAGAAATAAAATGTCTCTTTCACAAGTACTGTAAGTGCTCTATGTTTTAAGATTTTGAATCATTTAAGCTGAAAACCTGCATATATTGTCACACCATGTGTTCATGTTTTTCAAATATTTCAAGTACTCTTATTTCATTCATATTAATTTAAGCATTTATTTCTATTATTAACATTAACAAAATTCAGTATTGTGTGCATTTGAACTGTTGAACTTCTTCCGATTGTCTAAAAAAAAGTCTGTTAAAAAAGAAGGATATATTTCAAAAAATTAGTCATACAATGTTATATATAATATTATGAAACTTAAAATTTCTTATAGACAGCCATTATAGCACCATGTGCTAAAAATTTGCGTGCTCAGAAATTTTTCTCATGGGCAATCTTAGGTGCATTTAATATGCTCTTGGCATATTTGGATTGAACTTCAAGTTTTGTCAAGCGGGATCCTCTAGTTAACTGAGTACTGCAATGCACACAGCTCTAAACAGCATCATTAATGCCCACTAGGCTCAGTGCTGTCCAAGACAATGAAAGCAATACTGAAGTCCTCTCCATTGTGATTAATTACAATGAAGCCTGGAGCCAAGTTTCTGTTTCTTCATTTTTTTTCTCATTGTCTTTACCTCATTATTTACACTGCATTCACCTTGATTAGCAGTAAAGTGGGAGTGTGTGCCGAGTCCATGAGGATTGTGGGTAATTGCATAACTGTGTTTGAGACCGGACTGATTTGCTGGTTTGGTGAATCTGTTCCAGACCCTCAGTGGTACCCCGCCAGACAGTCCCTCCGGCTCGACCCAAGTAAGTGTCTCCGTTTGCATGTTAAATTCATAAAATCCTTTTCATGCCTCTGAATTTTGATTCATTAAAACTTCAAAGCAAAGAGGGTTTTCAAAGCCTTACAACAGGGCCTTTACAGAATTGAATCTAATACAGAATGATAGAAAATATTTTAAATAGCATCAACATGATGTAAGTGCTGTTCATTTTTATTTATTTATTTTAAAAGAAGCAATTACATACGCTGTATGCTGCATGCTCCACTGTGCAATATACAATTTTTTGTCTCCTGCGTGTGTGAGCTAATTATATATCAACTATGTGGGTTAATTTCCAACCAGAAGTTCACACCAAAATTAGCTTTCAATTATTCCCTCACATTATCCATGTTTCAGGTCACAAGAGGTCACCTTCATTTACAGAGAGAGTTCAGACTCCATTAATATCATTCAGCCGATATCTGTGAATCCCTAGAGGAACTCTTTCAAGTTTTTCACTCTATCAGTTACTAGCCCCAGTGCAGACTGGGAGTGGAAGCTCAGGCATGAGAACCAGCAGTTCTTTTTTTTCCCTGATTCATCAAAATTGTCCCTGACTGACAAAATTCTCACAAAAACAAGTGCTAGTGGAGTAAACAGGAACTATGAAGTGTAAATTTAGAGTTACTGCTGCTGAAACCATGTTGGAGGGTTCTGTGCCAGAGACAGATGGATTTACAGTAAGTTCTAAGAATTCAGCAACAAATTTCAAGGATGAAGTGTTGAGAGACTGAGAGGCGGCATTAAGTGTCAAGAGCATGTGGTGACCACAGCTTAGGAGGTCGAGCAGCATATCTATTTAGCGTATTGACACTGCTGCCCCCGACTGCATCCAGCATTCATATGTGGTTCATTTATGATTCCAGTATCACTAGATTGCAGTAGCCCCTTGTTTTTTTATTTTTAATACAATCTTGCAATTCTTCTTATTGCATTCTGTTGCGTCAAGCTACACTTGGGTCTAGCCTGTTGAAAGTGACATAGCCATTACGTTTTGATTATTCACTGAGTGTATCTTCTTTCAGAGGGAAAACCGCTTAAAGATGATGAAATACTACAGAATCTGCCTGTTGGGACCACTGCAACAATGTATTTCAAAGACCTTGGTCCACAGTTAGGGTGGACAATGGTAATGGTGTTTTCTTTCATCATGCATGCAGTATTAACATGAGTATATTGCTCCCCACTTAATAAGCCATCACATGATATAAAGGCCAGCTCATAACGTGCACAATATGTTCTATTTAACCTAACGCTGACAAGACAATGGGATTCTTTATTATGCCAAGCCCAGGTTTTCCAGTATTCAGAAGGTGTGCACACCAAAACAAAAGTGAATGCAATGTCAAACTTTATACTCTTTTACACAAAACTTTCCTTTCCTCTGTTAATGGTATGTCTTACACTCTAGCCCATAGAGGTTAGTCACTTAGAGGTTATTCATACAGATGATAAGTTACATGCCTGGAGGGCCCTACTGTCATTGCAGTGTTTGGAATATAAACCACTATCAATCTAATCCATCTTCTCATCACGTGGCCAAAAAGGCTTGGTCCTTAAAACAGGAAAGCAGTCATGAATTCTGTCCAAGAGCTGGTACCTTCTGCAGTCCATCCATTTTTACTGAAAAGCTCTACTGTCCATCATTTTCTTCTTTAAATGTTTACTTGTTTTCATGCAGTACCTGAGGTAAACACCCTATTTCTCTTTCACTCCCCTCTCTGTTATGTACAGGACAACTTTGTGTTGTGTGAGGTTCATGTTACTGATGATGTGGTTTGGAAATAATCAACGTACAGTCCATCTTTTCCCCATTTTGGACTGCAGGTGTTTTTGGCAGAGTACATCGGCCCCCTCTTTATTTACCTGCTCTTCTACTTCCGGGTCCCATACATCTACCGGAACAAGTACGCCTTCACCTCCAGCCCATATCCTGTGGTCACGTAAGTCACGTGTGAAAGGTTCCAACCTGATGTAGCGGCCTGCCAGTCCTCTTTGTGATCTAACCTGGTCCTCTGTGGTCCTCTCTCTGTAGCCTGGCCTGTGTATGCCATTCATTCCACTATAGCAAGAGGCTCATTGAAACTATATTTGTGCACCGGTTTTCCCATGGCACCATGCCACTGAGGACTATCGTCAGGGTGAGTGTTGCTGCAAAGGCTGTTTGTTTTATCAAATGCCTCAAAACCAAATTGCCGATTAATTCTGAATTGTCCTCCATGGAGGCTTGTGAAGTTGAGACAGGGGCCGTTGACGGTTTACCTTTAAACTCTCCACTCTCCTGAAGTTTTCTTTGATTGTTTTGCATGAATAAACGAATGCGCCAGTTTGAATAAAGATCACCCATCTGCAGGTAATGTGTGAATCAAACAAACATTTCTTGTTGTTATTACAATCACTTAACACAAAATACCATAAATAAAGTGGAACTGGCTGCAGATTGGTTATCCTTATTTCAGCTGACACTTGTTCAGAAAAGCAATCAGAGATAGGCCTAGGACAGCTAATGCTTTAAAGGTTAGTTTTATTGTTATCATTCCCTACTTCAAGCTCATGAGCCACTGTTGATTGTCATTGTCCATATAATTGTAAATATGTGCTATAATAAATAGACTTGGCTTGACTTGATAATTATTCTTCAGAACTTTGAATTCCCCCAATATTCTTTCATCATCTACACAAAGCACTCTCTCAGCATGAGAGAAAACATTGTTATGGGCCCTATCACTGCAACGTCACAGGAATATGAATGTTTTGCGTTACATGGGCCTTAATTTGTTCAAATGGAAGAAATGCCTATTGCAATTAAGGACTGTGTTTGTTCTTCTCATCCATTATCTTCTGTGAAATGGTTGGAAGACCAAGTCTGAGTAGAGTATTCAAGGATTTCTGAGTAAATGTTGCTATTCTGTTCTCGGCTCCTGCATGGTACGTTACCTGCAGTCACAGACCAGGAGATGTTCTATAGAGACCCGAATGAAAGCTAACTGCCATCTTCTCCAACTGTGCCCCACTCCACTAATTACCTCCTTCCCCTCAGCTGGGACCAAACTGTAGAAATTCAACAAAAATTAAATGAGTTTGCAGTGTTTGGAAATGTTATATTGAAGTCTACCAGATGGTGCCTACCTGTGTGTCAGAAACACCCGGAAATATGCTGAAATATGCATAACCTTCCGTATGATTTATGCGGTGGCAGGACTTTGTAGAAACACCATATATTGTCAAGGAAGTCTGCATGACTTTTGACTGGCAGAGTTTTCCAGAGAACTTTCATACACTGTTTCATGACAAGGTTGAACAGGCAATGTGGCTGAAAGGATTCTCCTCTAATTTTCAGAACTGTATGTATTACTGGGGTTTTGCTGCATGGCTGGCATACTATATAAACCATCCACTTTACACCCCACCATGTAAGTATTCTGGTATTTTGACTATTTATTGTTCATACTATGAAATGACTAAATATGACCACATGGGAATTTTTTTTTCACAGCCTATGGAGACATCCAAGTAAATTATGCACTGGCTGTATTTGTGGTGCGTATCATTATTGTCAACATACCAGCTATGAATAACATTATGCAGTACATATTTTGTGTGCTGATTGACAATCATTGCTAACTGCCACTCTGTTCAGTGTAGTAGCAGGAGCTCTTGTGCATTTTATTTTCAGCTCTGTGAAGTGGGTAACTTCTCAATTAATCTGACACTCAATAATCTGAGATCCGAAGGTAAGTGTTTGCACCTGATGTCTAACAGTGAAACTAATATTAATTCTTACAATGATGTTAGCAGATGGATTGGGAGGGCATTTGTTTTTAGTCCTATTATATCTAAAATGTGTAGTAGCTATAAATGTATCACTTCTAAAAATGCACATTTCGTTCAAAAACGGGCATCACATTTACATGGGAGATGCCATGATTTTCATGCAGTTTTTTTTTTTAAATGTCAAAACTGGGCCTCACATATTTCCCTTGATACATTCAAGAAAGCTGTAAGTCTCACAGCGTGTTGATTTGTACTTCAGAGTGTAGAACTGGTGGAGACTTACAGCATGTCATATCTGTTCCTGCTAACTTGGTGATTCGTGCAGGCTTGAATGAGCTCCAGCTGGCTTGCGCTCTGGATGTTTCCGCGGTGAGGTTATCTGGTGTTTTTGTCATGTCCACAGGATCCAGGTCAAGGAGGATTCCTTACCCAACCAAGAACCCATTCACATGGCTCTTCTTTTTTGTGTCCTGTCCTAATTACACCTATGAGGTAAGGGTGGGTGACCTTTTAATTTAAAAGGTGCTTTTTAAGAATATTTCAAGGAAACACTTATGCCAAAACTGTAAATAATTTAGGATCAAGCATGTGAAAGCATGCTTTTAGATAACAACTCTGTTGTTACTGTAGGTGTGCAGTTTGTGTAACTGCACAGGGTATCTGAGCAACCCTTAACTAAAGTCAAAGTCAAACACAGTCAAAGTTTGCATTACTTCAACCAACTAATCATAAATCAAAATAGCAGTTACTCAGTAGTCTTGAAATTGCACGGCACAAAAATATCTAAAAATGATGAAAGAGTGGTTTTGCCTTGAAGTGTCTTTTTGAAAGTGAGAATACAGGTGCGAAGATATGGAGAAACTGCTGGACTCTGACTGACCTGCACCTTCTTCCATAAAACATAAAGTAGAAATGTGTTCAACACGGCCTATCAAGAAGATGATCAGATTATACAGAGTCAGGCTAGGACTGACCAAAAAAACAGAAAATATACAAAAAGAAACAGATGCCTCTGTGAATTCAGACTACCTGCAGTATGTGAATATCAACTATATCCTGCAGTAATGATGTCATTCAGTTTGCATGACGAGGAATGAAAAACAAAACTATAAATAAAAACAAATCTTTTAGGCTGACACAAGAGTGCTTTCCATTTCTTTTGAAAATGTTTTTACAAGTCATTTTTGGATATGCTGCCACCAGTAAGAAACCCATTTGATAGACTTGCTCGAAACGGAGCCGCTGATTGGCAATTACTCTGTAATTAACATGTACACCTGTGCTGATGATTCAGAACCAGATGTTTTAGAGCAACTGCTGAAAGAATTGTGTCATTCACTGATGAAAGCAGCATGCAACAAAGTTTGAATCTTTAACTCTTCAGATATCTGTCATGAATATAGTCTTTGATTTTTGTCTATCTGTGCTCTTCTTGAGTATAGGGATGCATCGTACAGGGCTTATCGTACAGTCTTTCAGTCAGAAGTTGCTTCAAACAGCAACACTTAAACGTGCAGAATGTGGAAGATTCATAGACATGACATTTGGCAGATATGACTTCATTTTTATTTCATCGAGGTTACTGTTGAGCTTGCGGTGTAGGTATGACGCAATGTAAACCGCCCCTGTGCGTCTCCTCTGCAGGTGGGAGTCTGGATAAGTTTCACAGTCATGACCCAGTGTGTTCCAGGTGAGGTGTCGTCACCCCTTTCTCTCAGCGTCTGGCTCGTGTCTCTGTGCAGAGGTCCACTGACACTGTGACAGCACATATCCCCTCCTTTGCTCTTCTATTCTGTTCTGCAGTGGCTCTGTTCACGTTCATTGGCTTCATCCAGATGACGATCTGGGCGAGAGGAAAACACAACACCTACACCAAAGAATTCAAGGACTACCCCCACTTAAGGATGGCCATCATCCCCTTCTTTCTGTGAGGCGGTGCCAGGGATCGAGCAGCGGTCAGTCACCCCCTGGGCTCGGGGACAGCAGTGCAACTACAGAGGCTCTAAGTGCAGGCCTCAGTCAGCCCTGCGGGAATCAGCAGTGGCTTTAGAGCTTATCGACAGGTTACGTTCCTTCCAGCTGAGGTCTGAGAGTTGATGTCACTTCTCTGTAGCATGGTGCAAAGTCCTCTTCACGTCTCAATATGCAAATGTTTGCAGCTCCAAAGGGTGGCGGGCAGGTTTTACAGTCTTACAGTCTGTTGCCGATGGGGATTTGGGCAAACCAGTTTTTTTTTTTCTTTCTTTCTGAACAGAGCCATTAATTTACCAATCAGATCTGCCTACATGTATTCTTGACCTCAAGTACTGCAAACCCAATTCACTTGATGCCTCGTCTCATGTCAATGACTGTTAGTGACTAACAGTTTATAGTAACCAATCTGCTATTTATTTTATTATTCGTATTATCTGAGAATTGGCACTTTGTGACAGTTCGTGAGGAAAAAGTGTTTTCTGGAACTCTAGAAGGGTTTGTCCTACTTAACACCTTACTTCAATTTGATCAATTTGATAATTCCTGAGTACTAGTTTGTGAGAAAAAGAGTCATAGAAACAAACATAACTACAAAGAAACCTACAAACATAAACTATGTTTTCTCTGTATGTTTGAAGACTTGAACATTGACGCAGTGGCATTCTGCCAATGTGCTAATGGTGTTAGTTTAAATACACTAATGTCATGTGAGTAAAGCTATACTAGTTGTTGGATTACTTTAAGATATTCAGACTTGCTGAACCGACTACTGTCAGACCTCCATAAAGAACTTAAGACTACACTAGAGCACCATGTAATTTTAAGAGAAGAAAACAAATCTTCACGTATTGTTTTGAAACATGGTACAAGTTAGTCCAGTTGTCTCACCATTGAATATGCAACTTAGATAAATGTTTAGGAAATTCTGCAATCTCTATTGTCTAACCTGAGTATACAATCCTACAGTATTTGAACAGAATAATAACTGTGGTGTTCATATCAGCACAAACTGTCTACTGTTTTTACTCAAGTCTTGAAAAGCTGAGCCCCCTTGCAGAGGAGTTCAAAGATGACATCCTCTGTGCGGGTACTGAAAGAAATATGGCTGCTTGCCTATAAAAAAACTGGCCTCTGTCCACCTCATGAAAATCTGACGTTTATATCAGATCAAGATCCATAATAAAAAAATAAGAGCTACTTCGTTCTCAGGTGTCGTTCCAACGATCTGATATAGCCTTGCAATACTGCGTAGCATTGCCAAATTATTTTGTCTCCAAAGTGTAGATTTCCAATAAACCGTTTCAATGAATGTATAACATGCCTTTGAAGGTTGGATATTTTTTCTGCCATGTAATAGATTTTGCACCATTTCAAAATGCATTTAGCTAAACAAATGTTAAAGTATTGTATAGCATCATACTGTATATCAAATCCACAATGACATAAGGAATAGGGATAAAACAATCATTTTATTGTCCTTCAGCATGCAGAAACATGCAGAGGCAGGAACAACTCAAGCAATATGACTCCATTCCAGTCTTTAATCTGTGACTTCAGGAACTGGTATTCTAAGACAGTGATTTAGGATTTAAATTTATTAAGATTCTTTTGGTTGTAAAGAAGCAAAAGGCATAGATACAATACCAGATATCTAGTATTGTCATTATGAGCAAGCAGCATGTTAAAATATGAAATAAACATATGAATGTGATATTAACTGAATACAATATTAATGCATGTAAATCATCACAATACAAATATATACAATTAGAACTGCACATGTAATATGGTACACTGTGTTGCATAATATATACAAATTTACACTCTATTATCCTCATCTGAAATTCCATACAAGATCACAGAACAGACATACATAATAACCCACACTAAGATATAGTTATTTCATATTTTAACATGTATTAGTCTATATTGTTTTTTCCCATTAGGGTGCAGAAATGCTTCGCCACCTAATAAATGCAATGTGGTCCATTCATTATTTTTCTTTTCAGAAACAGATTGAGGTCACATCCTGTGATTTCAGAGCCATGTTAAAAGTAATATGAAAATTATTTTGTGAAAAAAGAAAGATAGAAAACCATATATTAAATATTTCATATGTCTGTAAACTAACTTAGTAGCAGCCACTAAAGTGCTGATAATTCTTGTACATACAGATAAACTACCAGAAAATACATTTCTATGTTCCTGTAAAAGGACAGGAGAAAAGTAGTATCTTAGAAATGTCTCAACTCTTTTCTGTTTATTACAGTACAACAAATGCAGTTAATTATTGTCAAATTGCACTTGCATTGTACTGACGAAGTTTTAAATCAAAAAATCATTTGTACAAAAATAGAGGTATTGACATTCACAAAGAGCTATCAGATGAGATTCAACATTGATATACAATTTATACTTATCTAGCTAGATCTTGTTTAGCTAATACAGGCAAAATATACCTTCACAGACATAAGTGGGGAAGTTGTTAAACTGCAGGGGGTTTTAGTTCGGACAAATAACACAGCACAGTAACATTTGTCATCAGCCACTGACATTCAGCCCTTCTGCCTAAAGCAAGTCATCGAGACTTTGCCTTCTCTGGACACTTGTCTGGAGTGACTTTCACATCCCGCCTCCCGCCCGCTGCCCTTGGGTGTAAAACAATGACGTCGTCCTCTCCTGACTGCTGTTTGGCGAAGTTCACGAAAACCTAGGAATGAAGCAGTAATGAATTCTGGTGTGTGACTACAACATCTACCCTACACATCAGTGAACGCTAACATGTCTACGCGAAACTCCAGAGAGAGCGCTGACATGTCTGCGCTAAACTCCAGCAAGAGTGCTGCCATGTCTACGCTAAACTCCAGAAGGTGCATTTAACACGTCTACCCCAAACTCCAATCCTCACAGAGGTGCACTGAGACAAATGCAACACAGCATAAGGTTTGTACATGTCAGAATGGATGGTGTATGGCAAAACCTAAAATGCTGACTTACTATGCCTTGTAAAAATATATGTAGTACACATATACATACATACATACATATATGTACACATAAACATACTGTATATACATACACATAATAATTATGTAATTGCTGGAAGTTGCTCTGGATAAGAGCATCTGCTAAATGCCAATAATGTAATGTCATATATGGAGTCATATATACAGTTCAGCATCAGATCCTTTTCCATTGCATTATAGAATAGGCTGTCCTAAATCCATAGAGTTAAACCTTTGTTACAAAATGGACTAAAAAAGGGGGGCAAACAAAACTTTCAGTCAGCTTAACTTTAAATGAAATGGTTCGCATGCTACATTATCATAATGGCCATTTGAGCACTAGACAGTAGAGAGAACTAATTTCTGAGGAGCTGCAAATTGATGAATTGATCCACTTTACTTCCCAGAGTGAATGTGATGAGGAATTCACATTGATCCGGCGAAGAATTACTGGAACTACATAATTTGTTTGATAGGTGTAATCACTTAGCATGATTAGAGCTCCGGCTAGGTACCTGGTCCAGTGTGGTCTGGGAGACGGAGTAGTCCTCGATGTTGAGCTTTTCCTTGTTGGCCAGGACCAGCTGGAAGATGCGCGCGAGAGAGGAGGAGGGGATCTCGTACTGCAGCGTGTTGTAGTGTTTCTCCCGCTGCACGCAGCCCGGGAAGCTTTTCTCCAAGAACGCCTCGGCCAGGTTCAGGTCTGGGGCCGCCCCTGGTTTCGCTGCCCTGATTTTCATGGTGACCACGTAGCCATCGCCAAACCTGGACACGGTCAAATGAAAACCTTTATGACTCAGTGTCATTGTACCATATGTGCTACCTACACTGACTGCATACAGACCTACATGCACACACATACAAACACACACATGCCTACTGTACTTACCATGTGAAAACTAGTACGTTTACCACAGAGAAAAGACAAACTGTAGCGTCACACACATAAACCACACAGCAATTACACTTACCATATAAAACAAAAACTAACTACATTTACTACATAAAACAAACACATAACTACTGTAACTTTTATGTAGAAAAAACAATTGACAACTGCACTTATCACATATAACTGCATCACACATGCAACACTAATGAAACTTGCCATGTCTTCAAATGAACAACTGCACTTCTCAGCTACACATTCAACATACACCATGGTGTCTTACAAACTGACTACACTAAAAAAAGACACCAACTGCTTTCAGCCTTCATGTATAGCACACAAAATCACACAAATAAATGACACTCACCCATTGTACACACCCAAGAGAAAACATCTCAAAGAAGGGGGACCAAGGAGTCTAATCTAACTTGATTAGATCTAATCTAAATTGGACATATATCTAGGGCTATCTGCCCTAGCATGAATCTGACTAATGTCTATTGTCTACACAACAGAAATCTACCAAAAAAAAAAAAAAAATTTAAGTGGATATTTGAAATAGGAAAGATTTGAAAAAGGAAACGCTTTCTGAAAGACCTATTACATCAAATCTCAAACATGTCCACCTCTTGGGAAGCTACCATTAGCTCAACGTTGACCTTGCCCTCACTCAACATTTGGTGACTGGGACAATGGGGTGATTTGGGAATACCTATTGGACCTACTTGTATTTGAGGTGCTGGGTGGTGCCGAGACACTTGAAGGTTCCGTTGACCATGATAGCCAGGCGGGTACAGAGGGCCTCACACTCCTCCATGCTGGATAGGAGAGGGAGGGCAGGTCAGCACAGCACGTCACACCACACACTCACTCATTTGTTCCTGAGTGAGCTCGGCCAGTTGGCAGCGTGCTTAAGACAGAGTCCATCTCATCCCAACGCCATCCATCATGTGCCATTTCCATTCCTGTAAGTGGCCCCAGGACTGCACAGCACAATCAAACGCTGCTCACTAACCTCATGCTGAGTTATGGCCCAGGGAACTTTTTCTGAGAGTCTATAAGGCAAAGTGCATTGAGGCTAACCAAAGACTGACAAACATATTAATGGATGGACTTTTCAGTTTTGCAGAAAAATCCAATTTAGTTGTGATATGTTTAAAATCCCTAATAGAGGGTTATGGTTATAATTATTAGATAAAGGTAAAGTTTGCCTGTGAGATGTGAGAACCACAGCCCTCCCGTCCTGAATCACGCTCATGATGGAGTTCCACAGGAAACGCCGGGAGTGAGGGTCCATCCCTGTGGTCGGCTCGTCCTGAAGTGAACAGAATGGGGTCAGTTACCACACACCAGCCAAGACCAGACAACTTTACATGATTCCTCCCTGGTATACCAATGGGAGGTCAGCACTGGGGGGTCTGTCATTGATTGAATGAATCCACATGGACACTTATCTAGAACCACCCAGAACCACAGGCTCATCCAAGATCAAACCAATTAAAGTCAAACACCCTCCCCCCACCAAAAGGATAAAAAGTAATTATAACAGCATCCCTACCAGCAGCACTAGAGCCGGGCAGCCTATCATGGCGATGGCAGTGGAGAGTTTGCGCTTGTTGCCACCGCTGTAGGTGCCTGCTCTGTGTTTGGCATACTCGGACAGGCCCAGCTTCTGAATCGCCCAGTCTGCCACCTGAGAGAGGAGAGGGTCACGGCAGCCAATCAGAGGGGGTGACACATGAGTCTCCTACCCACAATCTTTTCTGCTGCTTCTTTTCCTCCATTGACAGGACACTGAAAAAGTGTTGGGCCTCAACGTCTGTTCCCTAATGCACAGGGACACCGGGGATGGGTGATTGTTCTCAGTCCATCTGACTGCATTATGAAGGACAGAACCTTTCCAACAGGCCCTGGGGACACACTGCTGAGGTTGTGGAGCTCTGCCTGGTGCTGGGTGGACACAGAAGGAGGGTGTCTGGAGGTCCCACTCACCCTGCTGATCTCTGACCCAGGGACCCCCCGCAGACGGGCGTAGAGGTAGAGGTGCTCTCGGCCCGTCAGCAGGTCGTCAATGGCGTCAAACTGGGGGCAGTAGCCCATGTTCTGATGGACGTCCAGGATGTTGGTGAGAATGCTTGGAGGGATGGCGACCACGACACAAGAAACAAGAGACGTTTTGGGATTTTTCCAAATACAAAATCAAAACTATTCAACATGGTCAGTAAGGATTCTTGACCTTAAGGGATGGATTAGCTGGTGCACTTCTAATATGTCCTTTATCTCTGCAATACAGAGTAAATATGTCTGTACACTGTCTGCCCCCAAAAGCAACTCATTTGAAAGGTGCACACAGAACAGCACTTTGATTTGAAGTTTATCTTTGTCAGTAGCAGAAGGTATGCAGACAACTAATTCTTTCAGCTACACCCCTTTAACACTGCCTATAAGGGCATCTGTTAGTAACACATATATAGGAGGAAAAAATGCATAGACAATGCTTTCACTCTGATCTGTACAGTAGGTCATACATATCAGAGCATTTCACACGTTTAAGTTGGACAGACATACTGAAATTATGCCTTCAGTTCATGTAATTTATTTTTGAGGCAGTGACCTTTAACCCACAGGATCAACATGTTCCTGGTACCTGTAGCCAGCAACCGAGGCATCCCCAGAAGTGACATTTGTGTCACCCGTAAGCATTTCAAAGGTGGTTGTCTTTCCAGCCCCGTTCACACCCAGAAGGCCAAAGCACTGTCAGGAAGAGGGAGAAGGTCAGGTCCTGAAAGAGCACATCTCAAAGGCAACTCCAGGGGCAGTTTACCCTGGTACAGTACCTACCTCACCAGAGGGCACACCCACACATATCCTGTCCACAGCTGGCCGCTTCTGACCCATGTACGTCTGTGCAAAGACAGGAGAGGAGTAGTGTCTGAATCAGCCCCTACAGGTCTGAGAGTCCAGTCCCATCATGCACCTGGATCCTGTGCCTTACCTTGGACAGGTCTTTGATCTGGAGGATGTCGACGTTGCTCCCTCCTCTGTAGATCCTCTCCCTCTCCTGGGCAACATCTTCATCCTCACATGGGAGAGGGGCCTTCTTGGATTCCGGAATCCTATTTAAGTCAGACATTGAGACTCAAACACAAACACTCAGTTCTTTCTCAAAATATTTCATTCTTTTATGCATGTTTTAAATTACAATCACACACTTGTTAAACAAAATATAAGTCACTAGCCGAGTATAAGCTTCTTCATAAATGTCAGGACTATTGACAGCACTGTTTCCTGGGAGCCAGGGAGATTTTCTGAGACCGGCCCACTCACCAGTGATAAAAGAAGAAGCGGTACTGAATCAGGAGGTTGAGGATGAAATACACAAAGCCTTCCACAGCCATGAAAGCCAGGTTCTTCCCGAGGAAGTCCCAGTGAAACGGATCAAGGCCGTACTCTTCGCCTTTAACATACAGACGACAGGGAAGCAGATCGGCATGCAGCGTAAGGAACAAGTGCACACTCTATAAGGGACATTCAGCATAAGGAACAACACTCTATCCAATTTAGACATGTTTCTCATGTATCACACTGGGAACACACTGAAAACAATGGACACGCCTGAGACAGCTGCTTTTACTCCAAATAAAAAACACAAAATAGAGGCAGCTAAAGGGGAGGTCTTGAAATTATATAAAATACCATTTACACATTTAACAAAGACTTCTCAAATGTACCATATTATTTAGACTTAACTTAGGAAAATATACTTAAATTTATCTTAAGGGAGGTACAGTTAATGAGCTTGACTAGCTGCTGTTCTGGTGTAAATCTCCGAGAGGAAAATCTGGACAAGTGCAAGGCATAACATTTCCATTACTGTCAGCTACAGTTTTTTAAATCTTTAGTATCACTGCTGCCCCACTTAAAGCCTTCAGCTGGAGTCTGGAGGCTTGGATAGCTGCCAGCATTCCTCAGGCCACCAATCACAGTGCCCTATAGCTGGAGGTCACCACTCACCAAATCGGGCGTATACTTCAGTCACCGCCTGGTTCATGGCCATGTCAATCAGGCCTCGCCCCAAACAGAAATGAGGAAATATCAGCAGCCCCCTCTTCAACAACTCATTAAACTTGAGCAGGGTCTAAAGAAGCAGATGAAATACCACAGGAAATGGCTGCAATAAATCAACCGGATCAAAACAAAACAAATGCACTGCAGTACCCTTTTGTTAAGACATAATCTAACAGTACAGTTATGAAAACAAGCTATTTGAGCCAAATTTAAAGCTTTTTTTACTGAAGCCTATCCCATTTCATGCATTTAGAAAAACGCATGACAAATAGATGTATGCCCTTTACATTATATGTGTTCTTGTGTTGAACAAAAACATATTTTGAGAGAGGTGCCTGGATGAGAGGTGAAATCACAGACCCCATGTCCCTTATCTTCTCTGTCTGTCTCTCTCTGTCTCTCTGTCTCCAGCTCCACATTTCTCTTACCGGGTTGTTCTCAAACAGCTCTAGAATGAAGGTGATGGCACTGCTGTTCATGCCAATGAAGAGGTTGATGCAGGACAGCGAGACGTAGGCCGTGCTGGGGACGTTAAAGACGTACGACAGCGGGTACATCATGGGCGTCACCGACCACCTGCAAGCCACAGAAGAGCACAGTGATTACACACAAAACACCAGCACCACCTCCCAACCCCACACCTGGCACTGGAAATTGTCCTCTAGTCACAATATACAGCAAACAGGATGTGGGGCGGCAGTGTAGCATAGTGGTTAAGGAGCAGAACTCTTGACCGAAAGGTTGCCAGTTTGATTCCCCGCTGGGGCAGTGCTGCTGTACCCTTGGGCAAGGTACTTAACCCACCCTCAGTAAATATCCAGCTGTATAAATGGATAACGTTGTAAAAAAACTGTAATTGATGTAAGTCGCTCTGGATAACAGCGTCTGCTAAATGGCAGCAATGTAAAAAAGACGTCCAGACACGCCTGCTGCTGGAAACGGCGACCCCTTCAAGGCCTTTTCTAAAAGGAGCCCTTTAATTGGTTTGGAGTGTTCAGCTTTATCTGTCACTGCGAGGATTGACAACCCTGAGTCTGATGATATCGCTGGCCTCGGTGTTGACAGAGAGTGGGTTTAGGGTCTCCTCAGAGACACGGCAGCTCAGACAGGACGCTGACACTTTGCACCCGCCTGCCATCGTACCTCAGCGGCAGAGTCACACTCATCCATCACCCGAAACCAGCTGCGGCAGCAGCTTGGATTTCAAAACTTCTGACGCCCACCCCCCCACCGGCGCAAACACCCTGACAGCTGGGGGGTGCAGGGAGGGCAGGACCGATGCCCACTGTATCTCAGGCACCGGCGCCGCTAAAAGGAGACCGCTGATATATCCTTATCTAAACATGAACAGGGAAGCGGGGACGCCGACGGCTTACCCATAGAGCAACAGCAGGGCAACGAGGGCAGGGAGGTTGGTCGGCGAGGTGTAGCACTGTTTATCAAAGCCGATGAATATCCCCACGACCATCGCTGTGCTGATTGAATAATTCATCTGAAAAGAGCGAGGAGAGAAGGCACACGCTGGTCTGAGCGTGCTCAGATGCACAGGTCGCAGATCTGAAGCAGCGGGGTGGGACGGCGGGGGCTTTTTTGCATTACAGCCAAGCTGAGGTCACGGTTACATCTAAGCAGCACATTCAACAGTCTTGCAAGTTCCACAAGAAAATTGATTTCTGCTAGGTTTAAATATTTTAATGGAAGGGATGTCTTCTGCTGTGTATCATAAAATACACCAAACCAACATGCGCTTTTAATAACCAATATGCTAAGAGGAATCAGTTCTGCTGTACCACACACAGAAAAGCAATTGAATAGAAACAATGGGTAGCAGACAGGTACTGCCGCATTGCTTTCAGACAGCATACAACTCCAGCTGTTCCAACTGTGACAGCCGCACAGCGGCATCTGTAGCATGGCAACAGTGGAGCCCTCATATTTGAGAAAAAGATCTCTGATCAAATTAAGGAAACAAGGTAACTTCATTTTATCAAACCATGACCGTCCAGCTTGATGGGTAGACCATACTTCCACGCTCTGTGGAAACCAAGTTTCTATTACATGTCTATATTTACATCAAACTTGCTGTGTATTTTTTGTGATGAGGACCCAAATCATAACCCCTGATCCTTCCACTCCTGTTATGAATTCCTAGGCGCAAGTCTGACATGTGATGTGGACACGGGAGCAACTTCCTGGACACGGACCATGTCCCAGAGGAAACTGGACGTCCAGTACACCAGGGGGCTGACGCCGCTGACGAACTGCAGGTGCTTGGCCTTGGAGACCCTCTCCTGGATCAGGTAGAGCACGAAGCTGGCGGGGACGAATGACATGGCAAAGATCACGCAGATGGCCACCACCGCGTCCACCGACGTGGTCAGCCTGAGGGAGGGAATCGCAAGGGTGACTTTTCTGCGACCTTTTTCTGTAGCATTTCCAACGGCTCCCCGAGGACCGAAACCAGAAAGCCTGATGACAAATGGCGTGGGAGGTGCAGAAAATGGGAAACTTTTTATTAATCTCTCCAAACCCACGCTTTGGCACGCTGAATAAACCGCTACATTCATGATAAAGAATGAATCACCCCACAAACCAAAAGCTGCAGAACTAAAGCTGTGCTGCATTTGCTGTGACATCACTAGCTATTTCAGCAGCTTTCGGTCCAGGGCCAACTATGCCTTGAAAGCATCAGTTACAGCCGTTGTGGTAATGTGTAATATGCATTACGCAACATACCATATCATAAAGGCCAAATGACATTCACCAAGGGAGGTATTCATCAAATGACATCATGTACAGTCATCACACCCATGCACTGAGGTAATCCAAGTAACCTAATTACAGTGCTTTACGAGCACTGTCGCTATCTTTACACCAAACTGTGCTATGTCAGTCAGTGGGAAGGATGGGGTGGAGGGTGAACTCTAGTAAACAGAAATGCATGGAAATGCCAGGAGAATGTAGGAAGTGTGTCTGAGCTGAACCCCAGGCCTGCCCCTCCGTCGTCCACTCACACTGTGACCTCGGACAGCTGCTCCTTGGTCAGGTTGAGGGGGTGGTTGATGGTGGTGATGCCGTACTCCGCAGGATTGGCGCCCGGAGCCAGGTTGGCCCTGAGGATGGCGTTGTTGGCCACGTTCATGAAGGACACCATGGCGTGCCAGCCCTTATTGTTGTACCACACCTTCGAATTGAAGATAGAGTAGCTGTCAATTTTACTTTTCAGAGAGACAGGTAATATAAATCATACTCTTATAATTTAAAAATAAGCCAAAAGCTAAGGCATAACTTTACAGTTTCACAGCTGCTACTTGCCTTTACATTATATTCACTCTCCATGTATCTCAGGAAAGGTCCTATTTCCTTTAGAGCAAGCCCGCTGTATCTACCCTGAGAAACAAGAAGCAAAGTACCTTAAAATGAGCAATTTAACAATCTGCAAAGGAAAACACTATCAGACCTGTATTTTTTTTAAATTAGATATTTCAATGGGAGTTAAACACACACAATTTATTAGAGACAAACCCCTGTAATATTCAGTAGACGTCCAAGGTCAGTCACAACATTCCGAATGGTTCTAGGGTCCACATCGAGAACAGGGAGTTGCCCTCCAACAGAGATACCTCCATACCTGAAGATGACCAATACATACAATGTCAAAAAACTTCATAAAATAAAATTGCAGGTTTAAAACGAAATGTCCACTAGAGGGAGTACTTGTACTTCTTTTTCACTCTATGGAAGCATACTGAGGACATTTTCCCCTTTACCACAATTTATTTGAGTGGATTCAAATATTGATTTCAAAAGCAATGTAGACATAGAAAAGTAATTCAGACTCATTTACATTTATGGCTTTATGGACATGGAGTTCTTACTAAAAGGTATCAATATTACACTTCCTATGTTAACAAAATTAAAGTTTCTAGTAATGAAACACTACGACAAACATCATGATATTACTGAATTACACATAACATGACAAGTACCTTTGTTCATTCACCCAGTACTTGCTCTTTAAACTGAAAAGGAAAATTTTCATTAGAGACATTAGAGATGGAGTCTGAAAGCTGTAATACACGTATTATCTCAAACAAATGAATATAGTTTTGGATAAAATGAAGGGAAAATGTCATGATGAAATGCACAATGAGAAGGATTAACAGAGGAGACCCATGGTACCTGGACTTAATGATGGTGGGGTAGCTCTTGACCAGGTAATCAGAAATATTCCTGCCAGTGAGGTCCATTAACACATCACCTGTGGATTGAATCCTCTGAAACACACACACGCCCGCACATTTGCACACACACACGCACAACATTCAGTAAATATCATACACATTCCCAGTAAATGATTGCAATGAATACATAAATAAACTGTTCCCATTGCAGAAGCAGATACTGTCATACCTTTGGAAATTCTGTCTTAAACATTATAAAGGCAGTCTGAAGAGTGTTATGTTAAGTTAGCATCTGTGAATATGAATGTGCATGGTATCTGCTCCTGCTGCATGCTGACTCGCTGTGTACTGGCTGCTGTGTACTGACCACTCTGTACTGACCGCTGTAGGTTGACCTTCTGTGTGCTGACCGCTGCAGATTGACCTTCTGTGTGCTGACCGCTGCAGGTTGACCACTGTGTACTGACTGCTGCAGATTGACCACTGTGTACTGACCGCTGCAGGTTGACCACAGCGTACTGACCGCTGCAGGTTGATCGCTTCACGCTGTCCCCTGTAAACTGACCTGAGGTGGGGGGAGCCCTCCCGCTCCATCTGGGCACACTGGTAGCATGGTGAGTTTGGTCCCTGTGCTGCACTGGCAGCTGGGGGTGGGGTTGAGCGCCGTCCACTCAGGGTTCTGCAGCATGCTCATGATCGCCGGGTTAACCAGCGGCATCTCCCACGCCGTGGTGATGTTATTACAGGGGAAGTCCCTATCAAGAGCCAAACACACAGTCAACATTAAATCACACTACACTGTTCCCACTGAGGAGCACACACAAACAAACAGCTACTTAGAAAAGAATGGATACGGGGAAGCAACCCTGTATTATCAGTGCTGGGAATACTTAACAGATGGGAAGATGCTGCTTGTAATAATATCTTTTTATATGGGTATATGAGATGATAAACAGCATAAAAACATAAATTAAGCATGCATTTGTGTTTTTTTTCCAATAATTTCAACATAAAATTAGGTAAACTATTATGTTATGTAGTCCTTCTGGAGAACACTATATGCACTCAAGCAAATTACTCACTCTAGAGGTTCCTCCACCATACAGCGGGTTCCAAACCCAGGCTTGTTGAGAAGCACCTCTCCAAAGTAGCGCATCTCTGCATTCAAAGTCCTCTCATTACTGAAAGTGGTTAAGGAAGAGTTAACAAAAACCAACACTACACCATTGCATGACAAAAGCACAAATAATGTTATTGCTATTACTTGTCAAAGGCCAAATCCTAATCACCATATTGAAATTAAAGCGCACTGAGCCACAGGCTTATGTAACTGTCTTCTTTCCATTCCCGCTTGCTGTTGTTTTATCATATTCCCTTGAAAGCAAGCAGGAACTGACAGCAAGACAAATACATGAGTCAATGAATGTGACTCAATGGATTTGACTGTAATTAGCCCTAATTGGACTATTTCAATCCATTGCTTAAATCTCGTGTTGTGACCGAATTTTAATCAAAGTGTGGTTGTTGGACTTAATCAGTTTTAACTGCTTGGCTCGAGCCCCACTCAAAATCAGCCCTTGGATTAAATTATGGCTCATGTCAGTTTGCACCATTGTGTCTTTGTCCCAACCTGAAGAAGGTGAACTGCCGTCCGTACATCCAGGGACTCAGGGTCAGGCTGGGGTATTCCCCGAAAGGAGGGATGATTAGAGTGAACACCATAGCCACCAGGACAAAATTTGCTGGCAAAACAATCTGGGAATAGAAAATCAGTCATCTGGGTAAGTTCTGTAACAATTAGAGTGGTCCATCAAGAGAGGGAAAAATAACGTCAAATTTCAATAACGTATACAAAGTATTTTAGTTCAGTACAAACTACTTTGCCTACTTACCTTTAAATTTGCTTTTATTAATTTGCTTAGTGCTGAGCTCTAGAGCTGACTAATAGAGTTATACAGTGCTCTTCACCTGTATACACAGGTAGACTGCGTTAAGAGTAAACACCCCAGGGTTACCTGTGCGAGGAAGTCCTTGAAGCTGCGTGTGGCATGGTGGAACCTCTTGATGAGCAGGGCAAAGAACTGCTTGATGACCAGGCTGAGGCCTCTGATCTGCCTGGAGCCCTTACCCTCCCTGCCGTCTGAGGGTCCAGGGCTCCTCTGTCCGTTGGCCTGTTTTGGCTCACAGGCATCTATGAAGCGAGGAGGGAAAAACTGAGGGGTCTAAATCCAAAGTGCTTAATGCCCTTTAGAGTATTAAAGCTGCAGAGCACTGCGGAATCATGCCAAAGCTGTAGCTCTGAGTGCTGCACGTTTTAATGGCCAGCAGTAGCAGATGTAACCTCTGAGCGGACCAAGCAGGCAAAGCACAAAATCACTGAGGGCACAAGGCCTGTACTCGCCCTGCAGGTTTGCAGGTAATCCTCTCCTTGAAACAAACTAAGAATTCCATCAACATCAAGACCTTATTTTTTGCTGTAGAAATGACACTGCCATTACTGTAAGCTACACTAAAATTAGCGATCTAATGGCATACAAGACTTTGTGGTGTGCTTTCTGAATGTTTCCCGCAGCTCCTAGTTACCGCTTCCAGCAGACAGCAACAAAAGAAGCTCTGCCAATAGCAGCATTCTCTACATCTCCACATTCACGTACTTGGATAGTAACTTCAACCTTGTTGTCTATAATGAGACCGGTGTGAGATTTCCTCTGCTGCAGTTTCCAACTCTCTGAATGGCATGTTGGCAGTGGAAAAACAGGGCTATGACGCACTGTACATGCACATACACATCAAGGCATACAGAGGCACAGGGGTGAACTTTCTATACAATCAAAACTAAACAAATACACAGGGAGGGTGCTCCTTTTTTTCTAATTACGCTACCTAAAACCCAATCGACTTTGATTTAAAAACAAAAGGGCAGAATTGCTGTAGAAGAAAACAAGCAAAGATCCAGATATGGAGTATTTACCAGAAGGTTGTGGGGTGTTTTCTGCCTCTCTATCAGCAGTAACTTTCAAGAATATCTGTAAGAGCAAAGAACAGGTTCTTTCTGGTGGAAAATGACAGCTACTGTCATTAATATGTACCACCAAATGGCACTATCAACTTTACCAAGCCTTGAATACAGTGTCTATAGATTTACTCTGAATAAGCGTCAAGTCTTCTTCTGTCTGACATTCATACATTACTTGAGTGTAATTAAAGATGTAGTGAAATGCCAATATTATGATGTCATGTCACACGGTGATGGAACTTGGCCCACCTCCTCCAGTGACGTGTCAGACACACCAAAGCTACTCAGGCCTATGTCTCCCAGCGTCTCCTCCAGCTCTCGGAACAGGCTGGCGTAGGCCCGGTGCTTGAAGTCCTTATTGGGCAGCAGGAAGGTCAGCTCCTGACCAATGGTTTCAATCAGCTGGGCCTCAGGCACATGGTGGTGGATCAGGGTGGTGATGCTTTCCAGGTCACCTGAGATGACGCAGGGGGACATTGTTTATACTCCATTGCCTTCTGGCACACTCTGAGCATCAGTCATCTGACCCCCCTGGTGGGACACTGCTGCTGTACCCACGACATACTTATCTAAATTGCTCCTGTAAATATCCAGCTGCACACATGGATATGTAACATTCAAGCTAAATTGCCTTGAATAAAGGTGCATACTATACGCCAAACAGACAAAAATTCTATTGCAGAGCAACTGATTTCACCTAACTTGTCATTATCGTGTACTGCTAACCATCCAATTCTAAGAATCTGTTTACCGTCCATCTGTCGGTCAGGAGCTTTGGTCTGGGTCTGGATATCTTCTTTGTACTTGGTACATATTGAGCACTGGCAGGAGCACTCTGACTCACAGTCGCACTCCATCTACATGGGCACAGAGCACAGCAATATAGCATTGACAGCAACATTCCTGCAACACCATCCTCTGTGCCCCTATGGACGTGCCTCTCACCTCCTTCTTGGCTTTGCGCTGCTGGCCCGTCATGCGGCGGACCAGGGTCAGGTAGAAGCCCGCCCCCAGGTAGTTCTTCAGGAAGAGCGGAGAGCCGCAGCAGTGCAGGCGTCCTTTGGAGATGATGGCCACACGGTCGCTCAGGAGGTCGGCCTCGTCCATGTGGTGGGTGGACAGGATGACTGTCCGGCCTGGGGATAGGGGAAAATGATGGCTCATACCATTCTTTTCTGGATGTGTTTGTGTCCCAGCACTGTGTTCTACACACATCAGGCAGGGCTCTGAACTCATGGAGCTGCATCAACCTTTCAACAAGAGCAAGAACCCAAATAAATGTACAAGTGCTATATCACAGGTGTTTAATGTTTCAGCATCTCATCCTAATACAGACACATGTCCTTGTAGTTATATAACTACTGACTTCATTGCATTCTGTGTTACTGTTAAAGAACCCTGTAGAAACAAAGGTCTATAAACTCAGTACTGAAGGTGATGCCTCTTTACTTAACGACAAATATAAAACATATTGGCCCACTGCCATTTCATTTCATATCTAGAAATAATAATAAATAATTCCTGCTTTATTCTTTATCCAGTTTGCATGGGGCATTACATTTACCTGAGCGATATTTTAGGAGAAGGTCCCAGATTGACCGTCTTGAGTAGGGATCAACCCCAGAAGTGGGTTCATCCAGGATGACCACTTTTGCACCTCCCACAAATGCCATGGCAACCGACAGCTTCCGCTGCATGCCACCTGAACATTGGAGAACAGCTTTAGTCCATGCCCTCCACTACCTCCCACGGTAAGACTTTTCTGAAGTGTCTTTTAATTTGCCATATGTTCCTGACCTGCTTCAGAGATGAACATCACTATACTCAAGCAAACCAAGTCCAGGTGCACCTCAGGGTTGCAGTGAATTCCAATTTAAATTGAAACTCATGAAACAATTTATGAATTTTCTCATGAAGTGGAGAATTGATAATGGATTTTTTATATCGAGAATCTTCAAGCATTGGAATTGGAATTTTAACTCACAGCACTTAACAGACAGAGGGAATTGAATTGAATTGCATTTTGTGTACTTCACCCCAAACCTGGTGCACCTACAGATTAATGGACAAATTAAGATTTGTGAATCCAAAACTGGATAAGGCTGTCACATGGTACCAGTGACTCGCTGACCTAAACCAACCATGGTGTTTTACTCTGAACAGTAAGGGCTTTTGTTTGATTCACACAAGCTGGCAATTGTCAACACATAATAGCTCCACCAATTATGGGGTTTGTACAGTCTCAATCTCCCTGCTCTCCAATCACTGCTAAAAGTGAAACATGAGCAGGCATGTAAATGACAGTTACATTAACAGACAGGACATGGACACTGAGATGGATAGCACAGACCTGACAGAGTCTGTGCCTCATCATTCCTCTTGTGGGGGAGGCCCAGGTCTTCTAGCATGTTCTCCACCTCCCGCAGGGCTTCAGACTGTGTTCTGCCCTTCAGAAGTGAATAGAAGAGGATGTGCTCGGCCACAGTCAGGCTGGGGAGAGACAGCAAGCGAGAGAGAAAACTGTGGAACAGAACAGCAGGTCACCACATCCCTACACCCACTGTGTCTCTGCAGTAGTGTAGCATAGTGGTTAAGGAGCAGGGCTCATAGCTGAAAGGTTGCCGGTTCAATTCCCTGCTGGGGCACTGTTGCTATACCCTTGGACAAGGTACTTAACCCACAATTACCTCAGTAAATATCCAGGTGTAAAAATGGATAACATTTTTTTTAAACAAACTGTAACAATGTAAGTCGGTCTGGATAAGAGCGTCTGCTAAATGCCAATAACATAGTGTAATGACTCTCTATGATGTTTGCCAGGTAAGAGGAACCTACTGATGGAACAGAATATTGTGCTGGGGGCACATGCCCAGGGACTGGCGGATGGTGTCCATGTCTGTGCGGATGTCCTTCCCATTAATGTAGGCAGTGCCTGACGTGGGAGGGAACAGACCAATCAGGATGGACCTGGGACAAAACAGGGGAAATGTTAACCTTCAATACAACTTCAGCATCAAGCACATTGACACAAGAGAGGTAAGAATGGACAGATGGAGAGAACAAGCCCATAACATACATGGTGGTGGTCTTTCCTGCCCCATTTTGACCCAGGAAGGAGGTGATCTGTCCCTCATAGAAGCTGATACTCAGCCCGTCCACCGCTGGACTGGAGTTTCTGCTGAACACCTTGACCAGATCCTGCACGGACACGCCCACATTGAGGCCCGTTGGCTCTGGCTCGAAGAAGGGCTTCCCTGCAAATCAGGCCACGGGGTCAGAGGTCAGAGGTCACTGGTAAATTAGTGTGCCCACAGTGAACACACATCGGTGTGGGAATGTTAAAGACCTCACTTAAGCCAACACAAAAACCACTACAGCACTATTACACTTACTCCAAACATTATCAGCTACAGATTATCACCTTAAAAAATTATCGTTCTGATTAAATATGATGTCCTTCCAATACATACACAATTAGATTACAATTACATTCCGTCACCTATTTGATATCTATCAATCAGCTCTAAATGGTGTAGACATAACGTTTCAATTTGAGGAACAAAGCTGAAAATGTCAATAACTCTGTGAAGAAACAGAACAGGGTAAACAGTGTGTCTGAGCGACATTATATCAGGGGAAAGGAATGCTGTTCCATCAACAGAACAAACTCTTCCACCACTTATTAACTAACGCAGCATGGAGCGTGCCAACATTCTAACTTGGCAAAGAGTACAGTCAAGGGCATGGCACTCCCACAGTGACGCAGATAAGAGGGTGGGGGGTGGGGGGTGCATAGGTAGGGGTGTGGGCAGGTGGGACCTTATTAATTTCAAGGTCTAATGCTGCCTGCCCTGCACTAGTGAACAGTGTTCTGTCTTGGGACTGGAATAAACCGAAGGCCTTGGCCACTTTGTCATCTGAGACACGCTCTACTTTCAAATTCCAGCCTCTCTGATTTGATTTTAAAATTTGAATTTCATGAAATTTCATGTTGAGAGTATTCCACAAAGAAAGCAGCTTTGCATTTCCCCGGGATCACCTGACTGCTGGGCCTCCTGTATTCTCCGCCGCTCCTCCTCCTGCCTCCTCTGCTGCTCCTCTCTCTCCCTCTCCTTTCTCTCGCGCTTGTCCTGGTGTTTGCAGTCCGACCCGGACCCGGCCGGAGACTTCCCGCTCCGCTCTTCCTCCGCCTTCCCCAGGCTGGCAAAGTCCTTCTCAGATGCGGGCTTCTCAAATCCCGGCTCCTCTGTTGCCGAGTACAGAAACACAGCATAGTGAAAGAGGAAGACATTTCACTGCATGGAGAACTGTGTTCAAAACTATTGCAGGTATTAAGGTATGATTGTGGTACATGGTAAGCCACTCACCAGCCTGGGAGGGCACTGATCTAGACCAGTATGAGGGCTGGAAGGGGAAATAAAAAGGCCGCCCAATTCCATACTGGCCTGCAGAGAGCACAGGGAATCGAGAGTTAAATGTTTAAAATATCAGAAGACAGATCAGTGGAAGAACAGAATTATTCAAACTGTGAATTGCGAGAAACTAGAACAACTGATTAACAAAGTGCCAACATTGTGTTAAAAAATTACATTTAGTGGCAGAGGTCTTCACAATGACGTCAGTATTGATTACAGACATACAGTTCCAACATGTACAATCTAGAATTCCAGACTATACGGACATATAATTCCAAAAATGCATTTCAGTGTACTTGGCTGCTGTTGCCTAGTCAGGTTGCACAATTTAACTCGTGGTAGGGCTTGAATGTTGTTATGCTCACACTCACTGGTCTGTGAATGTTGTTAGCCTAGTCTGACACTTGCTCATTTAACTTAGCTGGATTCACTTACATTCTGTTGTGCTGGAGGTTTCTGTGGATAAGAGCATTTGCTAAATGCACTTAATATAATGTGATGTAGAAATGTGCCTATAATCAGTGCAACACTGCAAGCAGTTTGGTATGAAATGTGCAGATAAATGAGTCTCACCAGGAAATACGTTATCGAGGTACCAGGTGAGGAGGCCATAGAGGAAGGTGTCGAACACCATCATACGTATGGAGATGAGGAAGGAGAACTCGTCCCCCTCTAGGGGGCTTGTTTGAATGTTATCCCATTGTAGGCCCAGGCCCTGCTCCTCATAACGAGACAGGTATTCTGTCCCAAAGCCAAACGCAACTGGGGACAGCAAGCTCTGAAACAACAGCTGGGGTTAATCAATGTCACATAAAGGATTTCTCAGTAGGCCTACTTATTTTTACCAGCAGTCACGTCATTTTACCCAACACTCTACTGTAGGAACTAAAGGTAATTTTCAATCATTCACAGAGAGAACAAACTACACAGTAAGCTAAGTATCTAAACAGACTTTTGGCACGGCTTCTCTAGCTAGCTGTACCCTGAGGAAAAAATAACACTAGGTACGCTAAGCTACATAGCTAATAATTTACTTTATGAATAAACTGATATGTCGTTTACCATAAATGTCTTATTTAGTGTAAAAAAGCAGTTAAACAGGGGGAAAATTTTATTCACATTGACTGCCTCACAATTTCATATCTGTCCATCCATTCCCGACACCGATATAAACAGGAACCAATGTTGGTGAGCAGATGTTTCTGGGGATCCAGTAAGGCGTAACTCACCACCATGATCTTCATATCCTTGGTGATGTGATCCTGCCAGGCAAAACAGAGGATGTGCGGCAGGTACAAGGTGAAGTAAATGATCCCGCTGCAGGCAGCCGCCAGGTTGGCTTTGTTGAAGAACACACTCATCAGGAAGCACTGCATGATGGTTGCAATGGTGAACGTCAGCAGGAAGAGGAAGAGGATGATGGGATTGCTGTAGTTCAGCACTTTTCCTCCCTGAAAACCAACCACAGCAACACCATGGTGAACCCACCAGACTCCTTGCAAGTAGTCCTGTTCACACTTAAATGTACTAATTTCAAACAAATATGGTAATTTTACATTACATAATGTAATGCAATATAATGTATGCCATGCTTTGAAACCGAAGGCTACCTTGGGTCAGCTATAACAATAACTCACTGTGAAAAGGGATGACTAAGGGCAATTACTGCCCTTCATAATGTAATGTAACATAAATCCCTTCCCGCTAGAGGTGATTTGCTGCAACTTCCAAATTCCTCAAATGCATGTAAGGTAAATGGACTGTAATGGTTCAATGGCCTATGAAGCCCAAAGATAACATAGCACTGAGAGGGGTGTACATCCATGAACCTATGCCAGATCCTTGCCATGATAGGATACTCAGGGTAGAGGGCAGCCCTCACCATGATGATGGCGGTTAGCAGGGCCGTGCTGGCAGTCATCATCAGGAAGCTGTCAATGAACCAGGCCCCCCAGATGACCCCGTTGGTCACACCCATGGCCTTCAGAGTCTCCTTCAGCCTCAGCTCCTTCTCCAGCACGATGCTCTTCACCGTCATGGAGACCGAGTAGATCCAGGCCAGCACCATGAAGATGGGGAAGCAGCGGTTCAGCGTCAGCATGAACCTGCACGTAGAAGAAGGTGGAGTAGAGGAAGTGAGCATCAGATACTGGTCTTAGAACAGAATAAAGCAGGTGCTTCCAGCCTATTAGCCACACCTCAAGGGGTAGGCCCTGCTAGTTCATTAATAGGCATGAAGGTAACTACTGATGTTGCTCTCCACTCTAATATAGACCCAGTTTGTTTGGAGTTGGACTCAGCTTTTATAAAACGTAGCACTTAACACCTCATAAAAAATAAATTAAAGTTAATAAACTTGCTGAACTAGACATTCCTTCTAACCTCACCAGCAAACCAACTGTAAAAGCCAGAGTAATTAACGAATGTAAGGGAATGACAGAGACACATAGGCATTTTATCGAAGTTAAGCAGCGTTTTCGCTCTCACAGGTCATCCACATAGCAGGGGTAAGGCATCTGCTGCAGGTAGATGCCCAGCGGCCAGTCCCTGCGGGTGTGCGTCCGTATGATGCCGTGCTCAATCATATCCTGCAGGTAGGCGAAGCCTCCCCAAATGTAGCGCAGGTCGTCCATGGGGTCCGCTCTGGGACCGGGGTCCCAGTATCTGGGGAGGAAGGAAGAGATGAGAGGATAAGAGGCAGCTGGACAGACCTTATCAGCTCAAACAACAAGGGTGGGGGGTGGGGGGGGGGGGGGGGCTGTCAGAGCAGGAGGGAAGGAAATGAGAGAGAGGGAGGAGCCTCAGCTCTCTACCAACAGATGGAGAGCCCAGAACACTCCTGCTCAGACCCTGAGGAGCTCTTGCCAGACAACCTTCCTGTGTCTGACGACCATGCCACATTTGCCCTGACAGTCTTATTCTACTGGTTTAAAGCCTTTTAAATGACAGTACCAAGAACAGGAGAGTGACCTACTGATAAGCGAAACTTCTCTCATTTATCTACGGTAACAAGAAGTGGGGCTACATACCAGAATTCAAATCAAACGCATAACAGAAAGATGTTAAATAGCTGTACCAGCGTCAAAGTGCTGATATTAGTTCTACCAACACTCATACGGGTATATAAAGGATGGTCCAAATCTGTGACAATGATGTGTTATACCTGTATGTTAGTGTATTTAAATGCAATGTTAATTCAACATTATCTTAAACAGCTAGCAGCATTTTCATTACCACATGAGAGATGTTCATAACCAAAAAAAAAGAATCTTCAGGAATCTTTTTAAAATTTTCCAGTGACAAAACCTTTTAGCTCGGTTGATATTTCACATCTAATTAATTAGTTATTATAAAAAGAACTATAAATTTGAACACAGTGAGCGCTGAACATTGATCCCCTCCTGTGGAGAATGTGGAGAAGGAGGTTTCACCTTCGCTCCCATGCTTTGCCACCCATACCTGCTAAAATGCTACGTGCTGCATTACCGAGCACGTCCCTTCATCTCTCTCCCGCTACAGTCGCACAATCCTATTAGTTGATTCCCTGAAGGACTCAGAGGGCCATCTTCATTGATATTCTATTCACAGCTGCAGCTGTTTGTTGTCTCTTGAGCTCCTGTCATTCTCAGCACTACAATTAGGTGAAAAGGGTTTCTGAAACCCGAGAAGGGCACGATCCTCTGAGAATAGGAAGCTGTTTGTATGAATTAGGAATGTGCTGTTTACAGCCAGAGTCTCACACAAATTAATGGTCTTGTGTAATTGTATTTGGGGGGAAAAAAATAAAAACACAACAAGCAGCAAGACTAATTCATGCCGCAGTGCAGCACGCCCTTTTGATCCCTTGTGCAGGTGATTTTGCGACGGGCCTGGTAGTATTAACCTGTCTTTGATCTTGTTTGTGCGTTCTACAGCATCGATGTCCATGCGGATCTTGAACTTGACGTGGGCCGGCAGTTCGGTGGTCCCGGGGTGCATGTCCAGAAAGACGAGTCCAGCCCAGAACTTGTTCTCCTCCAGCAGGTTCAGGGCCCGGTGGGTCATCTGATCCTCGTCCGGGTGGCCTACGAACTTGTCCAGGGTCAGACACTAAGGGGGGGAACAGAGAGGGAGCGTGTGAAAGGCAGATCTGCAGACAGAGCTGACTCTCATTGGTCCCCTGATCGAGTGGAAATGGGGAGAACAGGACAGACATTCTCCATTGCAGAGCTCTCTGCAGACAATCCCACCACTCAGACCTACTCACATCCCCCCTGACACATTAGCACAGACCTCCTAATACATGTACAGCGTGCCTAATTGAGCCATTCACATCATGGTAAAGCACAAAAACCCAACCACAGCCTGGTTGCTACACAAAGCGCTACAGTTCTGATAATCCACACTGTCTTGACTCACTGAAGAAAGTACAACAGAACTAATGAACATATTTGTGTTTTTGCCTTAAAGATGACAGAACCGCTTTACAGTTTGGCTGGGGTACTCTTTAAAAAAAAAAAAAAAACCCTCACACAAACACAAACTCAAAATGGCTGGCCATGCGAACTGAAAACTAGTCTGAAGGGCAGACCAGACTGACAGCTATACCTAATTGGGCTCAGTCAGCTGGGCATATTTGTCACGCTGAAGTGCTGTTAGTGAGACCAGAAAAAAGACAAAAAAGGAGTCAGAGATGCACGTATAGACAGACAGGTTTCTCCTTTCATCCGCTCCCGGGAACGGTAGGCCTCAGCCTTAGAGCTGAGGGGGCGAGGGATGAATTGAGGCGAGCCACAGAGTGTTTTGCCCTTCTTACTCTCTAAGCCCCCAGAGACATTTCAATGCAGCCCCTATACAAAAACCTACTGAGGTGGGTTTTCTTGCTCTCCACTATATCAACGGTTCACAATAGGGGTTTGAATGTTGTCGACAGCAGGCTTGTTTTTTCCCCCTTTCACCCTCCTGAGTGGATTTGAATTTCTTTAGCTGCGCTAAGTGGCGTTTTGGAGGTCCTGACCGCGATTTTATGGTCCCATCAATTGAGGAGTGGTGATAACCTCCCGGAGGTTTTGAGACCCTCTTTTCATTCGTACTTGGTCTTGTACAGGATATCAGGACGGTCTGCCACATGGTAAAGGGAATCTCAAGTATCACTGAAAATATTCAGTAATACCAGTAAATACCAGTAATACACTAGCTGCATGCTTGCCTTACTTGGAAAGCTTATTTAATTCATTTGCATTGACCACATTCTTCAGACTTCAGCTATTCAGAACAGAATTCAGACGAATTGTAAACAACATAAAAATAACTGATAACATAAAATATGGTTTTCATTTTAGCAGAACTTGTCTCTCAAAGATGACCTATAAAAGTATAGGGAATGTCTATTGTTGAGACAAAAATGCAATGGAGACAGTTTTGAAATAAAGGTCTGCGACATCAGCTTACCTCCCCATACTGGTTGAGCGTACGGAGGACTCGATCTGCCAGGGTGAAGATGTTCCTCCAGTCAAAGTTGGGCATGTCATAGGGACGATTGCCAGGTGGTCCAGTGTACAGGAAGTTGAGGATATGCTTGGAGGAGAACTGTGTTCCCTCTAGACTCTTATCAATGAAGTCTGTCACAGTGGGGTGTCTTATAGTGTCCTGGAAGGGAGACGCACACAGACACACATAATAGATATTCTGTTAAGATTCCACATTACTTTATTTTAGGAAATTCAATAACAACATGCTTCTTGACATCTTATCTCACAGTATCATAGTGTATAACATTTGGTAATCATGCAAAACTTATTTGAATATAACCTGAATGTACATTTTCAGAATAAGAGACACATTATTTACATTAATTAGTGGGGAAAAAATATGGGCCTGCCATTATGTTGTATCAACTTCATTATTTATCTTTATGCATTGTGCAAATTGCCAAGATATATGCAGTAAAACCAGATTATACAAATGAAGCAATTTTGAACCATTTCTAATATAATAATAATATAGTGTTAAAGCTTAACTCAGTTTAACAATAGAGTTAAGAAGACGGGCAACAGAGCAAAAATTGCGTGTTTTAAGCAGGACTCGGCCTTACTCGGATCATGTTCATCTGAATGCCCTTCTGGAAGAAGGCCCAGATCTGAGGGCCTACCTCTTCCCAGGCCTTAACCATGGTCCTCAGTCTCTCCAGCTCCTCAAAAGTGGTGTTGGCCTGATAGACACACACACACACACACACACACACACACACACACACACACACACAAACCAACAGCATGAGTACAGCATATCTACCCTTCTCAAACACGCTCAGAGATCACCTCCTAATAAAATCAGTGAAGGGCTGCAGTCTGACAGCGTTCAGGTATGTACGTCTCTTTGTGCCTCAGGGAAAACCACCAGTGTAATTCCATGTAATTCATCTGCTTATGATTCCCATGGTAATACTGGAATGAAAAGAGTGAAACCAGAGATGTTCCAGCCCTCCAGGATGGGAGGACCGCAGCCCTGCCCTAGGCACACATGTTAACACCTGACTCCAGAATTCTACCACTTTCCCTCCAGTGACCGTATCTTCCTGTCAGGGAAATATGTCGGTTCCAGCTTTACTGCATTTCAAAGGAACTGATACAGGGCTGGGATCAGCAGGAACAAAGGCAGGCTGCTTCAGGACAATGCAGGCGTGGCTAGCGGCATATTCCACCACTGTTATGGTATCAGAGGCTACGCTAAACCCCACTCCTTCCTTGAAGGCAATTAAGACTGGAATCTGGGGGAAATGGATAACAAAACGTGCTGAAAACCCAGAAAAAGGAAGTGTGTTTGTGTGACCTTCTGCCAAATGCGTCAGGACTGCTTCCATAACAAAGTGTATCAGTGTTGGGGAATGAGGTAATTCAGATGTTTGCTTGCAGCAACACACAGAATAACTGTTAATATTACAAGCATAGGTATTTCAGCCCATAAATTTGAAATGAACTATATTTAACCAGTGACTTCCTTAAGTCCGCTTGTAAACACTTACATGGCTACGTTACCAAACACGTACATATAGAAATGTATTTTTAACAGCTGTTTTAAGATACTCATGTTAGGAAAAGGGAAGTTGAGGTGTATTTTTCCTTTGACCACATATACAATATTAGGTTGAGATCCCACACCAGGGCTTGTATAATGACAGTGACATTTCTCTGCTCCATAGAGCTCCCTCCTGTGGCAGGGCCAGTCAGCGCAAATTATGTTCTTACATTCTTTAATATCTGTCTCACTGCAGGGGAGTCAGGGGCATACAGGACTTTCCCCATCAGCAGGGGCTTGACTGAATTCCACACAATTTTGGTGACTGGGTCAGACTCCAGGTTCTGCATCAGTTCATTGCAAAAGGGAGCTGGAATAAAGATGTGGGGGAGGAGGGGGGGTCAGAAGAGAGGGCAAGAAAAATTATTTCTTCAATAACCACCATACACATTTCAAATCTTCTGAAATCTTGATTTTTAACCTTCAGGGGAACCACACTGGGTGTGATTACATCAGAGCAACAGAGCAAAGGCTTGCTTTAAAGACAAACCCACAAGGGGTCTATCCACACTCACTGGTTGTGCTGTCGTAGACATAGCCCCGCTGGCCCTTGGTGTTGTTGATGCCCAGGAAAGCTTTGTAGTTGTTATCCTCGTACCAGTTGAAGGAGGCCACTCTGGAACCCTCAGGGTACCCACAGAAGAGGTCAGAGACGGTGCTCATTAGCTGGCTGAAGGAAGGACTCGCCCCTTCCTCAAAGAGGGGGGAAAAAACCCGCAGCAGGTCCTTGGAGCTGCTCCTTTCAGCTAGCTGTGGAGGACAGAGTGGGATTCAGGTAAATCTCCAAAAGCTTCAGCTCCCAAATAAAACTGCAATGGGCAGGACACCGTATTCACAAATGGAGGGCTAGACGTTTGAATCCCAGGTAAGACAAGATAAGGTTCAAAGCTGGTGTTAAATGCAGTATATGACTAAGATTTTCATTAAACGAGAACCAACAAGGACAATAAAGGACTATATACACAGATTTTTAATTCATAGCTGAAACAAGTGACAGCAGAGAGTCAAATGTCCTCCAATTTAAATCTGACTAACCTAAACAAAAGCCTTCTTCATTATAACCACCTCTACCAAAACATGAAACAAGGCCTGCTTCTAACTGCCTACAGTCTCAGACCTCTGGGGCAGAGAGAGGTTGATAGACAGAGGTAACTGAGAGAAAAGCTCCTTCACTCACAGTCTGTGTGACCAAAGAGATTAACACTCCTCAGGGAGACACTACTGTAGTGCCAAAATGCAACATACACTAAAGATCCACGGTCACAGTGGAGAAATGCCTTGTTAGCATCTAGTGTCTTGAGCTGATGTTTTTTTCTTTTGTAAATAGTGCCTCAGCTCCTGTGTAGCCTTTATATATCTCAGTAATTAGGAAAAAAAATACTGTATATTTTGAGCAAATCATAATGTAATGTCTGGGGTCTAGATTTCACAAAGCAAGCCTCAACATATTTGGACTGAGGTCTGGATTGGCATTTGGAAAATGACTAACTGGCGTCAAGACTTCGGTCATCCAGGCGACAGACTGGAATTCAACTCCACCCACAGGAAGTCCCCTCCACAGAGTGTCCCCTAACACAAACACATTGTAAATAGCAGCCAGGGAGTTCCCCCCGAGGAGGTTACGCTTAGAACCTGCTCCAGCTCACACCCATTTGACCTCTCACCTGAAACTGGCTGCAGGTGAACGAGACACCAGTGAGGTCCTACGCAGCTGATAAATCACGGCGGATGGCTGCAGTTTCCCCACCACCACAGATCACTCCAATTATATCTCTAGAGTCAGAGTTTAGACAAACCAAAGGAGGAAGCCACAACTTCCTGGATGCTAAAAATATGGGCGCCAAACTGTGTAGAAGACTCTGGGGCTTACAGTACCTCTCGCAGTTTTTCGGACACGCTGGAGAGCACCCGGCCCCAGAAGGCCAAATCGATGCCAGAGGAGTGGCTGTCCAGCACTTGGGGCAACTGGAAAGGGAGAAGATTGACATGCTCATGAAAAATCTGATTAGATAACAAGGGGAGGAGAGGAGCAGACACAACAATTCATGTGAATCACCCTCCAGGAGACTGATTCACCAGTGTGACAGTGCAGTTCACATTATACCTTCGGAACACCAAAGAAAAAATTAAAATTGGTTGTAAAAAATCCACTTATGCCATGGGTAGAGGATATATCATTATTATTAAACATGATCCATTTCTCATAAGAATTCAGAATAATGTATGTTCAATCACATCACAGTGCGAGACAAAATATGCAAGCCAGCACAACACTGCTGTCTGTACAACTTTGAGTGACTGTGTGCCTTCCAAGGACTTGTTTTTAACTGCAGGTCTTTCAAGTAGCTCAAAATACACTGGGCCACAGTTCAGGAAATGCTACATGGTAGCTAATATAAACTCCAAAATAAGACATCCTTCCTCTGTCGTTCCCTGCTATTTCCTTAGATCTGACTCATTTCACAAGAGAGGCCTGAATCCTACATGGCTGTGTCAGTTGTAGGCCTCCTCTCTCATTGGTTAAACTGGTAGGAAAGGAACAGTGAAGACTGAACAATGAAATTTTACTTAGAGAGAGTAGGGTTATTGTAAGACGCTCCCTTGCGACTTAGCCTGACCAGCAGGTGTGTCTGCCACTAATCTCATTATTAAAATAGGCCAAGAGTACCTCAGCACTTAGCACCACAAGCTGGTTACCTCCCTCTCCAGGCTCAAGCACTGCTACCCACTAAAAGTGGTTCAGGGTGAATAAGGTACCCAGCCAAGACTGCCAAAGCAGCCAAGTGACTGGCACAAACAACAACGTCATTAGGGTAATCCTATGGCACATTCCCCATGGCAAAACCCCATTGTGCAGGCAAACAATCGCATTTCCATTTAGGCAATCCTGTGCTGTGCTGTGTTTTTTTTTGTTTTTCTTGTCTGTTTTCATTTTGTACAATGTCAGTTTGTAATATTTACTTATTTTTTGGTGGCCATCATTATTAGGTCATTATTGGAACAGATGACAAGATTTCCTGTCCTGCTCTCTTACTCTTAACTCATAGAGCACAGGATGTTGATCATTTCGATCTAGAAATTTAGGCATAAGTGCTAAGTTCCGATCACTGCCACTGAGTGGTACAATAAGAGTGTGTGAACCAACTAGCATTTAAAATGCAAGCAATTTGAGCCCACCTCGGGTATAATGTTACCACATACACAATGTGCAACGTCTGAATATCATGCCTTAAAGGCACCATCTCAATGGTTTATTCACACACACCGGCGTCCGATGCCGGTTGACCTTTGAGCTTCAAAAGCTCCAGCAGCGGGAGCGGTGACTGACCAGGCGGAAGAGCTTGAAGAAGTCCACGTTGGCGTAGAGCTTGTCCTCGATCGCCTGCAGGTCAGACTGGGAGAGGGAGCACATGGCGTTGCGCACGGCGAAGAGGCCCCGCGTGCTGGGGAAGACAATGAAGCGCTGCAGCAGGGCCTGGCTGCAGGCGATGTCCTTCAGCCTCAGGTCCGGCACGCCGTACGCAAACTGGGGAACGAAAACGAGACGGGCGGCAGTGTAGCATAGCGGTAAGGAGCAGGACTCGTAACTGAAAGGTTGCTGACTCGATCCTCCGCTGAGGCACTGCTGTTGTACCCCCGGGCAAGGTACTTAACCCAAATTAGCTTCAGTAAATAGCCAGGTGTATACATGGGTAACATGCAAAAAACTGTAGCCTGCTAATGTGGCTGTATGATAATGATAAAAGAGAGTGGCTGCAATTCTGTACATGGTGTTCTCTCAGACAAGGGAACAGCTCTAAAAGCAAAACTCCAGTGCAAATAATCATTCCAGACAACATTTCCTGTTGAATGAACCACTGTATGTTTAAACAGAAGCTCCTGACATTTCAAGGTTAGAGAAAGGAAACGGTTTATAAATAATTCTTCTTCATGCATATCAGGAAACCTGTTCTGCTGCAGTGAGAGATACAATAGAAACATAACAGTTTCGGATGGGAAAATCAGTTGAATCACTTCGAAAACCACAGCAAAATGGAATGCACTTTGGATTACAGCCTTAGTGACCCGCCTTTACAGACATTTGAAATACAGTGAAAAAATCTAACTGGCATGCTCTCTGCATAGAAGCTATTTGCATGTCGATAACAATACTCTTCGTCTGGTCAAAGAAATGCAAATCACGACATAATGCAAAAATTTCAGTCAAAGAGTTGTCAGCCTCTGCGGTCACATGTTTTTCAAACAACAAAGACCCATGTGCAGATAGGATGGCAGTAGCTTCTCTTACCAAAGGGGGCTTTCCACTTAACATATGCCTAGTAATCAAGGTTAGCACGAGGGGTAACTCAGAGTTCCTGTTCCCGTTAGGGTCACACTGCCTTGAAAGAGAGCACATACTGTTCTTGACTCACAGAACTTCATTATCAGCAGTCGACAGCTTCCTAAGGCATAGAACTGTCTCTGATAAAAATCTGCCGATTTTACACAAGGAACTTCTCTATTAACTATGGCTCAGCCAGAACACCGTGTGCACTGGCCACTGGGACTGGGATCAGGATCAGACTGTTTTGAAGACAAGATAGATCATGACTCAAATTTTTAACGCAACCGGAAATGACAAACACAAATTACCTGAGCTTGATGGTATGAGAGGTTTTATTGCTAATATAAGGACCGGGATTCCAAATGCCAAGCCTGAAGAGAAGCATTATAATGTATAATTGATGTTCTGGACACCACTGTTTCTGAATTCCAGTCAAGCCTTAGTCACTTCTAGGAATAACAATCCTGGCCTAAGGACCTGCTGACTCTGAATCCTGGCTTGCTTCCAAACCCCACCAGAAATGTTTTAAAAGAAAAAACACATGAAAAGGAAGCAGGTGTAGGGGGCCAGCAACTGCCCAAGCCATTCTGACACTGCAGCCACATTCCAGAGCTCCTGCAGCAGTTTGATTTTCAAGGACATTTCGCACTGTGAGCTTATTACTGACCCCTGTGTTTAATTGGCAGCTCACGGAGCAGCTGAGCATGTGGGGAGTGTGTGTGTGTGTGTGTGTGTGTGTGTGCGTGTGTGTATATGTGTGTGAGTTGCTTTTTTGTGTTATTGTGTGTGTATTAAGTTGTGGCTCAGTGCAATTCTATTTGCAAGCGTGCATGTGTCATCCTGTCAAACAGACAGTGGTCATCTGTTCGCAAAATTGCGGGAATATCTCGCCTGATTACTTGCCTGATTAGTTGCTAAGGAATTATCTGGCCCGGTATAGTCCTGAGAAAGCCCTAGTCAATGAAAGGTTTGCATTTTTGGATGCATTTACATATGAAAGCTGGTCAAGAACCATTCAAATACTGATGTCATTCCGAGGTTTTTTGGTCCTCTTTTTTTTTAGCTTTGTTTTGTGGCCAGTGAGGTTCTGCGTGCTTTCACTTCCCACACGCCATGCTGTTTACCAGTGAGAGAAACGCAGCCTGCGGATCAAAGCGCTCCTCTGCGGCGTGATTCATATCCAGCACTCTATTCAATCAGCACACATGGAAACAAAGGGACTTTGAGCACCAAATTAAAATGGTCTGACAGGGGAGTAATGATATGGTCAGAAGGGATTCCTGTGAGCAAAAGTGTAATTTAGCTCCGAGAGGAAGGCACCGGGGATTGCTCAGACAAATGTAATCATTACATCACAACTACAGGGAGCACAAACATGCAAACATTCCATTTACACAACAGTGGAATTTTACAAAACATGAAATGTAAGTCTTTTTCTTTTAAATTATTTTCACAGTACGTTGCCATGACACAAAAAGAGTGATGGGGCATTGTATAAGAGTCAATGACATTTGTAATTAAAATGTGTTTTGATGACCCGTGGCTGTGGTGACTGCAACATGAGCCCCACGATAACCCATACAATCTGTGTTCTTTTCCAAAAAAGATACACCAGGGGTGGGGGAGAAGCCATACCTGCTCAGGGCGCACTTTGGCTTTCACCAGCTGGAACACCACAGGGTCGGTCAGCCCCACATCCGTCAAAAGATACGAGGTGAGCGTCTCATTGTCCTTCAGTATATCTTCTATTTTCAGTCCACGGCCTGGGCAGAGACAGGACACTTCTGAAGCATGTGGAGACAGTGCCAGCTGGTAGGTTTATCTGAACTTCTGGTACCTGAGCAAGATTTCGGAGACTTCTAGAGCCAACAGCTCTCTGGCTTAGCTCAAAGGTACCGACCCAAACATTTGCCTAACCTCCCACAGGAGACGCGTGTGGAGAAATGAGACTGGCATGTGAAGAATTCGGGAGCTGTCTCCATCTGAGGGATGCGAACACTCGCTGTCTCTCTGACAGTGTGGCATGAGGGGTTAAGTGTTAAATGCTGTGAAACATCTCTCTCTTTATTAACTGTGGCCTTTCTGCCTGCACTGCTGGTATCTGTCTCCTTAGTGCCCTGAGGACCAAGGGGTCAGTGAACTTTGTCAACAAAATAAGCGTTTCCTCAAAGACAGGGACGTGACCTATCGGCAGGCCCTCTGTTCCCTGGCCCAAGAGGGAGGCACTATGCATTGTCTCCACATCCAATTTATTACACTACAAACAGTGCTGTCATCTCTGCACATGAAAGCCAAAGGCAGTTGGTATGAGGAATGCATTCTGTTCTACAAGAAAGTGAGACTCCTTTTACAGCAATGGTGGCAATAAATAGCAGTGTGGTCAGTAAAGTGGATTCAAAACATAATTGATCCAAAATGTAATTGTTTTTTTAGTACACTGTCCTGTTCAACCATTCTGCCAGAGAGGACAACAGAGAAGGAACCTACTGGACTTGTGAGGGAGAGACTGCTGTTTGAATTCTTGATGGGTCACAGCTGTTGTGCCTTTAGGCTAGGAAAAAAAGCTGAACTGCTTTAGCAAAATATCTGGTTGCAGAAATCATTTATGTGTAAAATGTGAGCTGTGTAATATTTTCTCCACCAAACAAATAAATAGTGCTAAACTAACTAAATCCTGCCATGAGATTTTAATTTGGCACTAAGCACACTTTTAGTATCCCAACGCAATAAACGAGCCTCTACCCTTAAAAATAATAAATTGACAATGTCACTTTATGAAACAGGTAGCTTGTCTTCTCCCTCCCACCTGTGATCCGGGAGGGGTCGGTCTGGATGGTGTCCATGAAGGTGCTCATCACCATCAGCTCCTTCCACAGCTTGCCCACCTGCTGGAACTCTGGGTCCTCGAACAGCAGCTCCTGAACATCGGCATAGAACCGGGCCAGTCTGAGGCACAGTGTAGAGGACAGAGGACAAAACAAGCTTACACCCGTCCTTTCCCTTACTTCCTTGGCTATCCTCTCCATTGCGTACACAAGAAGAAATGCATAATTTACACCTTACTGCGTGTAGCACTTTTCATATTTTGAATATTTGGCAAGTGACGGACAAACAGCCAGTGTCTGAAAACCAGCCCATGACCACACTGTAAACTACAAATGGCACATGCAATGCAGGGCCGGTGGCTCACATAGAGTTGTTGTAGTTGGAAACGAGGCCCGTCGATTCTCCTCGGGTGGGGTGCTGGAAGCAGGGGTTGTCGGCATTGCAGAAAATCCCCTGGATCCAGGGCAGAATTCCAGCAGAGGGCATTGCTTTGTTGGGAAAATGGCCTGCAAGTTTGACAAGGCAGCCTTTTCATCAACAGCATTCCTCAATGTAAGAATTACCTATAAACATGTGCATAGCATAAAGTTACGCATAAGATTAAGGATTAATTGTAACTATTGGTAAGTCATGGCAACAATGTAGGAGAGCACAACATATGGAAGTCAACACTATAAAAAAAGACTAATATGCTTACATTCATGCTGACGGTACAATGGGTTAGCCTTCCGCAGCCACACCAGTCCAATGAATAGTACCACAGGCCAAAAAATTTCAACAAGGAACCGAATCTGCAGACAAAAAAAGTTTGTAAGAAATAAACATCAAGGAGGGCAATCATCACCTGTGACTTTACACCATAAAAAGTGTGACCTAACCTCAGCATGAAATCCCATTAAAATAAACCAGAAGATGTGATAAACTACAGTCACACTTCATCTACATTTTTAACTTGGGAAGACGGGGAACTATTCCATAAAGGAAAACTTAAAAAACAGTTACAAGGAACACACAAATGAAGCCTTTAGAGACGAATTTACTTTTAAATAAAAGCACAATCTCTGAACCTAAAGTTACCGCAAAGGCTAACAAAAACAGAGAAAACATTCATCATTTCAGGAGGGAAAACATGACAAATTGTCACACAGAATAGATGTCTGACAGGTGTACACAGTAAGGCTTTTAACATAGCGGAGGGGCATTTGAAATCCACAGTGCTGCTCCGCATCTCAGTGCTTGTGTACGAGTCCCAGCCCAACTTCAAAAGGACTCTGCAGGAATGACTGGGGAAACGAACAATGGATGACTGAGCTCACACAAAGCAGCTCACTTTGGGGCCGATGCACTTAGCTGCCTCTCATCCAAATTCGTTCAGTCTCTCCAAGAGAGGGGCATTGTGGGAAAACACCTCAGTGATCTCCTCGTTCAGAACACTATTTCAAGCCGTTGCCCTTTGTGTACACCCTGACCCTCCACAAAAGGTCCAATGGACTCCTCTCACTTGGAGTCTATTCTCCCCCTCAGCAAAAGTAGGTGATGGTGACAGAGCAGGTGTTACCTTTTGCCGCTTGCGAAGAGTCCAGTTCTTCCACAGTAAAAGACTGATCTGTGTGCCCACACCCATGGCTCTTCTCAACCCCATCCCCCCCAACTCCAATAGGGGTCACCAGCAGGTCACAAACCTCAAAACACATAGAGAGCAATTTGTTTCACAGGGAAAATGCAGTCCTCCTGTTACCAGAGTTTGCACTGTGCCCCAGGCATTTCTCAACCTGTTTTTCGTGATTTGTGATTAAGTCTGGACACAACATCTTCCGTACAACTTCCATATCAGACAACACCCCCTACCTTCTTGTATCCTTTTTTATTTCATTTGTTTATTTTTTGTCGGACAATCCAGCACACTAATCAATAAGTCGCACTGCCATCACAAGTAAATAACTGAAAGGGAAAACTACCTCAACAGTGAGAAAAAAAAGCAACAGAGAGAAGGGGGGGGGCTCTTTCTGGGTCACGTCAATCAATTTATCACAGTGAAAGCAAGAGTAGCGCACAATCTGGATTGGCTGAACTCTCTGATGCCTGGGGCAAACGTGAGTAATTGAACTGAGCTACCAAAGACAAACACCAGCATACTCACTTCTCGGTCTGCATACTTTAATGAGGAAAAAAGTCATCTTCCTGTTTTGTTGAAAGGACCCCCTGTAGTTGTATTATCTAGGCCTGTGGAACGCTAATGAGCCAGCACCAGAATGAGTAATTGGAAGTAATTGAAGGGCCTAGAAAAGACATAACGCATATGAATGGGTTTGTTTCGTTCTCAAATGCAGTGAAATAAATTAGATAATAAATGTCGGTATTCTTGGCTGAGCCATGAAAATGGGAAAGACATTTTAAAATAAAAATAAAACCGCTTCCACGAGTTAGATAACTTGAGCTGTGTACGTGCGCTTTTCACACGCCAGTTTGGCAACCACATATACTGAATTAATGCCAAAACAGGAGCTAAAATAAAAGCCAGAACAAAACACATCATGGCCGTGTCGGTAACGCACGTACAACGCATGTTCTTACTCCATCATCATCACTACCATTCATGTTTGACACGAGGAATGGATTTGCTACCTAACGCCTGACCACAATTCGTCTAACAGGATCGCCTGCACTGCATTCTTAGAGCCTTCAATCTTACTTGCGTTTGCGGTGTAATGACTCGTGTTGGGCTGTATGCTAAAAGAGCCAAACTGCTACGCCAACACTAAATAACCGAAAATACAGACAATTATACGAGAATGGTTCTATATTTGACATTCTCAATAATGATGTAGTACGACTGCGATTTCTGAACGTGTATAAAATGGCATAGGCTAGCTTAGGCCATGTTGTGTAACGTTTTATATATGGTAACACGATGCAAACAACATCGTATCGACTATTCGTTTGAATTATTCTGGGTTTATAAAACCACGGTTTATCAAAAAGGACCGCAGCCCTGCATTCTTTAACTTGTGAACTGTCTGCGTGCAGTTATAAGACTGGTCAGAGTTCACTGACGGACACCACACACGCCACAGTCACATTTCGCGCATAATTCTTCGCTTAATACCTCTGCATGACAACAGTTCATTCAGCATTTCGTGACTGCTGATCCTAGCTTTTGAAAATTGTATGAAGAATTTGAATGCCCAACGATATCACAGTCATTTTTAGATAAAACGTGCACACATGTTTAACAAATCAGAACTGTCAGTTGATGGCTACCCTAGAAGCGTCCACGGTAATTATGACGCTCCAATTAGTCGGCACAAAATTCCGAATGTATTGCTGTTGTTGTACAAAGGATCTAAAAATAAACTTCACAGCAGCTGAACATCAAACTGAACAGTAAACGTGCTTACCTCAAAAGGATAATGTAAAAGTTGAACAACATCTAGTGAACAAATATTTACTTATCATGCCCGGTGGAGTCCTACATGGCGATGCTAAACACGGCCACTTTCAACAAACCTAAACTCCCACTGGTAATAAGATTGCTTTAATCCCATCTCGATACGCTCAAGAGGGTTGCGCCAGTCACCCATTTTGTTTCAGACCTGTAAACTAAATACCAGAAAATACAAAGAGTTAAGGAGAAAGTGATAGTTTTTGTTCAAGGTCGACCATGTCAACATCTATTCATGCTGAACATCTATTTATTTTGGGCTGAATAAAAGTGGGACCATTTTAGATCGCTGAATATTAGAGCTTTCCGTACATTATTTTGGTAATATGCAGGATTCGTCATCGATGTAGTCTCAGTTATGCCGTTTGTCTTTCGAACCGATCAAACGTACTTCGAAACATTCAGATAAGCGCACTAGAAATGTTTTTTTTTTTTTTTTTTTAATAAATGTAGATCTCAAAAAAAAATCCCATTCCTTCAGTGCCATTCGATAACATGTGACTTGGAACGAGATGCACCTGCTGTTGCGATTAGCTACCATACATCCGTTTTCAGATGCTGGAAAAAGTGGACCAGAATTTGGAAGCAACCAGAGACAGCCAACAACCGACAAGTGTTTCAGCCCAGCTGATGGTCAGATGAGCCGGCTAATATGCCTAAATGCCTTCTCTTAGGTGCAGAGCTGCTGAGTGTATACTGAGGAAGAATATGAATTATAGCGAATAAGGGATGGTAGGGGGAAAGAAGGCTTTAAACAGCAAATGACTGCCATTGTGGCAAAGTGGACATAGGCCAGTAATTGCTAATAGTTTGATTGATAGTTTGATTCAAAAATGATCCGGATTATTAACACTGCATTTTGCTGTCACCTTCATCCATCTGAAATTATTGGATGTTGAAGGCAAATTAAATAATCAATCAAATGCTATATCCTTGAAAATAGTGTCTATAATACATATTTTTGTCAGTTGCTACATATTTAAAAATGCAATTTAGAAAGAGTTTAACAATGGCCATGAAATACACAGCACATTCATCCAAACCAGGCAAACCAGACTTTAAGAAGTGAATGAATTGTTGCATAACTTAAAATATCAGAATGGATTACTGCTGTATTGAAACAACAAAGAATATTAATGTTGTATACAATAGCATTAAACCAAATAACTTCAAGCAATTCATAATAGCAGTGGACTACCCCTTGAATTCAGCTGCAGGGTAAATTAAACTTGGCAAATGAAGGAAATAGACAAATGGAGAGGATCCGCACAATATCACGGTTTTATTGGTTTCGTTTGTCGCTGATTGAGATTTCATGCGGTATAATTTAATTTAATGGCCATTAAATGCCATAATTATTCATTGCTAGTTTTAATCAGTATTTACTAATGGATAATACAGCTGTGTGTGGCTTTAACCACCTCACAACATGTATACCTTAAACTGTCCTGCTGTAAATTCACCAGTCAATTACCTGTGGTAGGTATAGTACCAGTTAAATATCCGTTAGTCTTTTAAAAAAACAAATGACCTGAACTTTGACAGCAAACCATTTATCCTATGGAGAGAATAAAAAAAAGAGGCACTGGAATTGACTTTTTTTGATTTTTGTGAATTGCCATCTAATACTTTTAATAAGTTACAAAAAAAGAGGTGTATATTCTCAGGGATTGTGAATGGAAACAAAGTTAATACATAAACGTCACCTCTGCAACAGATACTCCTTGCTGGTTATATTTACAAGATATAAACAGAAACATACGGTTGACATAAATTATCAGATGCATTTACTATGGCTTAACCTAAGCAAAGGTGTATCTAATCAGAAGTCATGCTGTTCTGTGATCCACTGGAAATATACTGTACTCAAAACAAAGAATCTGCAGTGTGTACATGATGAAACATGCATTCAGCTTCGTACATGGATCATGATAGTTACAATAAAGTGACTTGACATACAAAACTGTAATAAATGAAATCTTTTTTGGCATATAAACATAAAAATGTATACTTTATAAAAGAGTTTCGCACTGAAAAATGCTTTAATGTTACATTTTATATCTTCCAGGTTAAAAAAAAAAAAAACATTGCACAGTATGAGAGAAACTGATTTTTCCTTTCCTAGAGCTTTATTGTTTTGTTTGTGCAGGAGGGGAAAAGGGTTATGTAACTTACAAAATATAACTATAATATTTTGTCTAATAATTTATTGTTCCTATAGAAATGGCAGTACTGAATAATGTACATTTTGATTATACAGTCGACTTTTCAGTTTGGATAGCTTTAAAAATCAGCTGCAACTAATGTGTTAAATATCTAATAAATACACACATTGTCTTCAACTAAGTGCATCCTGCATTAATTTGGGACCCACTTCTGCCTTCTGTCAACTGCAGCATAATAAACAGAATAACAATGAATATATTAATATATGTAACACTTCAATGGTACATATTCACAGTTGTTAAAATTATTTAAGTGGTTTATTTTCATATACAATATGGCACAAATTGCATGTATGCATGTACACACACACACACACACACACATATATATATGTATATATATACAACAATATGTTGTATATAATTACAGTATAAAGTATAAGGTGTGAACGATCACACAAAATGCGCTTCCCTGTGTTCGAATTCCTGCAGGCGCCGCGGGCGGAGTCTCTGGTACACTGGCTTGGCTTCGCTTTGGCTGAGCTCCTCCGGGCTGGAGCTGGGAGACTGAGGCTGGGAAGGAGGGTCCACAGAGACTCCATCCACAGACTCCTCTGGCCCCGCACCCATCTCCTCTGTGCCTCCTGAGGGCTCAGCGCAGCTCTTCACCACAACTTCCTCCGGCTGCTTCGCTCTGCTGCTCGGCGGAGGTTTGTAAAAAGTCCCGGGTGGGGGCTGCAATGTCCGTGAGGCCCGGAACGTGGCAGCGGGCTCGCCGATGGTCTCGTCCCTTTTCAAGGTCCTGCCGGGCCTCACGGCAATGGTGTATGGCTTGTTGGGGAATATGGTGCTGGCCATGCCTGTCGCCGAAGCGTAAGAAGTCGGCAAGGAGACAGACAAAGTCGTGCCGGAGTCCCCGGCGCCACCATCCGTGGACACGTTGGCCATGATCATAGCTGTCCTGGGAGTGATGTCATAATGCTTGTACTGCGCGTCCCAGGTCCTCCTGAGGGTCTGGGTGTCGATGAAAGTGTTCCGGTAATGGGTGCTCACCCTGGAGCTAGGCTTCTCTGGTTCGGTCACCTCCTGAATGGCGGGGCTGCGTTCGCTCTCCGCCGCATTTCTGGAGTTCCTCTCGTTGACCTGGGCGGGGTTGAGCAGCCTCTCCACGGGCATGCTGATTGGCCGGGACACCAGCTTGGCTCGAGGCGGCCTCAGCTGGACTTTGGTGGTGCTGTGATTGGGCCTGCTGAACACCACGGTGGACCTTGAAGCGTCCGAGGGGCCCTTAGGCGGGAGGCCATTAAGCTTTTCTGAATCTGCACCCACAGCTACAAGCAGAGACAGAGAGGGAAGAATTAGCACATTACAAATATCTGAAAGAAGTGCATATACTTTGGGTCCACAGCCCCACTCAGCACCTCCATTATACTGACCGGGTGCAAAGTCCATCTCATCAGGGACAGGTTTCACTTCTTTAACCTCATCCAGCAAATGAGTGGTAGGAATAATAGATGAGTGCCTTTTATATACTTTAGCACTCTGCTGCAATAAAACGGAGAGAGAGCAAGACGTAAATCTCTACTAATATCACAAGGGACCCCATACATACACATATAAGGGTTTTTAGCTTGGCGTGAAAAAGCCAATGCAAACTTGCCTCTTTGATGTCAACCAGAGACTTCGAGTGCCTGCTGAGCTGCTGCTCCTTCTCCCGTGGGGTCAGCCGCGGCTCCGCGAATTTCACGGGCTGAGGGAAGCCTTCTCTGGCCGAGGGCGAGGTGGACAGCGGGCTCAAGGGCACGTCGAATATCTTCTCGTAGTGGCGGATCAGCAGCTCCACCATCAGCGCCTGGTACGGGTAGTCGACCAGCGAGGACAGCGAGACGTCAGCATCCGTCTGCCTCGGCTTAATCAGAGTCGGCCCGAAGATGATCCCCAGGTTGCTGGCCGTCATTTTGTTCTCCTCTGCTTTTTCCGTCACTCTGGGGAAAGCAAAGTATGTATGTAATGAGGAGGTTGTTTTTAACGAGTGGGGTGTGGTGGTAAGGAGCAGGGCTCTTAACCGAAAGGCTGCTGGTTCGATTCCCTGCTGGAGCATTACTGCTGTACCCTTAGATAAGGTACTTAAACCACAATTGCCTCAGTAAATATCCAGCTGTATAAATGGATAAACCTATAACCCATATAAGTCGCTCTGGATCAGAACATCTGCTAAATGACAGTTATGTAATGTAATGTAATGTCATTTTCTGAAACAGCTGGGATTTTCAAAGTGTAAGATTATCTTACCATTACAGAAAACATACAACAGGCAAGGAAGTCATCCCTGAGCCAATTTCACATCAACGCTGAAAAAGCTACAACAGGTACTGACTCAAGCAGCCACCACACTTCAGCTGTTCATGTGAAGTCCACCCCACTGCTTCTGAAAAGCTCTGTGCCACAACAAGGCTGCTTGTCCCAGAGTTTAGAGTACCTACCTGTGCAAGTGCCCTATGAGGAACTGCAGGGTTTTGTAGTGGGCCGGGGGCAGCTGGCGCAGCAGGTCCTTAATCTTGAAGATGACCCGGTTGAGCTCGATGCTGTTTTGCGAATGCTCCTCAGCTTGGTCCACGATGATGCTCTGGCACTCCTTGGCCAGGCCGATGAAGTCATTGTAGTAACGGAACAGGATCAGGGGCTCTGGGAGCTACACGGCGTGGAGACATCAGAAAGAAATAAACAAAGCGACACCACATTCGTTTCAACAGGAATCAGGCAGTGGTTTTAACAGTCAGAACCCCATTCAGTTGCTAAAATCCTTGCAATACAAACCCAGGAAAAATGTTAGGTTGAACATACCAGGAACTTATTAATCACATTTCTAATTGCCCTTTATTTGGTGTATGCCAGGAAATCCAACCAAACACTTTCCTTGAGTTTGATTTTCAAAGTGTACTGTCATTTTACAAAGTGTTTCAAGTAATATTCAGTTCACATTAGACATATGTGTTCAAAGATTAAGCAATGACACTTGAGCAGATATGATCTTGGAAATCTCTTAAAGCCAATATCAGTGCATACCTGTCGGAGATAGAGCTTGAGTACGTTGCTGATGTCGTGAGGATAAAGATCAGACAGCTCCACCAAGTCTTTGCCATTTTCAAAAGCCTGGCAGAGCTTTTCCACCCGAGATTTTGCTCCATTTACTCGGTAGATACCCTGTATACAGAAGCATGAAAAATAAAAAATAAAAAAAACATGCATGGAGCCAAAACTTAAAATATGATCACAAAGCAAACAAAGACATTTTCTTGCTGGTGAATTTGCAGGCCCTGCTGCTTCTACAGCTCAGAAGTGCAAAAAGGATGTAGGAAAGTTACCTTGATGTTTAGGGCCCGGTTTTCAATCTCGGAGGTGCACTTTCTGATGATAAAAGGGATTCCGTCTGGGTTGTTTTTGGCGGCCTGGGTGAAGTCAATCCCGAAGAGGTGCAGCCTCCCGTGGAGCTTTTTGTGGCCACACTGAATGGCCAGTGTCTCCAGACACTTCTTATGGCATGCCAGAGAACACTGAAACCCGAAGAGTCAAAAGGATAACATCATCTGCACACTTTCAGAAAGTCTGCATGGCTTCGTTATTCTACCTTAACTATACAGGCATGCTTTCAAGGTTGAGCTGACACATTTACCTCCATCTTCAAAAACATGGTATTGTGTGGCCCCACATTTTCTGTATGTGCTGTTGTTAATAAGAATTTAGTATGTACTCCTATGTATCTGTGTACATGTCCTCCATGTATATATGAGCGTTGATCAAATGACTATAAAGCCACAACACAACAGAAATCAATTAACTCAAAAGCATGACTCCAGGGAGTACGGAAGTCTGCTTTTCATTACATTACATATTGATCATTGCTCACATTGCTCATAGTTGGGCTTGGTAGAGGAGAAGTAGGGATTTAATGAGTCACTGGTATCCTGTGTGTCTGGGTGGTGTCTGCACCCCGCTCAGGATAGGTTACCTCCTCGCACTCGGCGCCGTGGAACACCACCAGGCTGTCGCACTCCCGGCACTTGGAGGGTGCGCGCAGTTTCCGCAGCTTGTGGGTCTGGGCAGCCTTGGACATCTGAGCGTTCCTGAACGGACCGGGAGAGCTGGCTGTCTCCGTCACCATCTCACTTAGGCCTGGGACAGCCCGAGGAGAGATGAGGACACTCAGATGAGCAATCAATATCACTACTCTCTGGCCATCTTGCCAGCAAAGGAAAACTCAGAGGCATCTATGCGCTTCGTCCACAACTGTCCTTATTCTAATAAACAGCCTTGTGTCCTGTAACAGTTTAAAATCCTTCTGTGATAATGATATTATGATGCATTTGAAATATTACGGTGCAGCAATCCATTTATCTGTATCTACATCTATCTTTAAGATCAGACAACTGCAGAATCTGCAGATTCACCAACATGCACAAAAGCTGATCTATTACTATATCCGAAACATTTCCCATTTACATGTTCAACAGCTGCTCAGTTCATTACCTCTGTATGTACATAGTATCAGTAGATTATTTTACTTTTTCCCTAGAAAGACAGATTCTATTAATGGCTGCTAAATCACCTTTTAAAAACACACTCTGAAGCAAAGAATCTGTCACCTAAAGTACAGGAGCTGCTAACTAGAGGCTGTCCTGAGTCCAAAATCAGCTATCTGAAGCTTGCTGCCATCTCTTGCTCACCATTGTCTGAAGGGGAAGGCGGCTCTCTGTCGTCCAGGTCATCTGCAGAGGACATGGTTCCAGTGGAAGGAGTCCTGGGTAGTCTCCTTTTAAAGTCACCTGGGGGTGCAGGGATGTGCAATTAGCTCTGCTGTGGACTGGACTGGCACACAGTCCAGTTTTAAAACACTTCCTGCGTGGGGTGTCAATGGTCGAGGGAGATCTGCATGGATCATTTGTGTACAAGGCTCTAAATAGCAACCACCCACGGTCAATTATGGGTGATTCACACCTCCATTCAACAATCAATCCACTTTATTCTTCTGCTCATTATCCTACTAATAGCTGGTCTGAAAAGCCCATCTCAGACAACTGCAAGCCAAATAACTGGAATACTTCCAGCGGTTCGACAATACAAAAAAGTTGAGGAAAAAGGGCTCTCTCTATATGCCGGACAGTGAGCATTCACTCCCAATAAAATCATTACGAATAAAGGCCACCAGAAAGACAATGAAATCTGGACTCTACATTTTGATCCTTCTCTACTGCAGTAAGTGTTTTAACAGTCTGCATAATTCAACATCAGTTCATCCATACTCATTTTCAGCATATAAGGACATAAAATCATCAAAGTAACACAAAAAAAAATTAGACAACATAAGCACTTGTAATATTATATAATATGTTATGCAAGTTCAAATAATTACAAAACCCAAGTAGTAAAGCGTACAAATAGCAGGCATTTTTTTGTACTGAAGAACACTTCTGGCATGTTTGTGCAGGCATTTAAACCACAATCCAGGGACATGTGCTCCCTTAACCGTCTCCTTCTTGGGAAAGAACAGGTATGACTTAAGAGCAGTAAATCTTGTGACTGTGTCCTGCAGTCGTTTACAAGGGATGACTCAGTGTGAGATATGCATTTTCTTCCTCTGCTGCTGAAAAGCTCAAGACGAAGAGGAGCCAGGAAGCAGATGTGCCCTCAGCGCGAGTGGCCTGTCGGCTTGCCGAGAGACAGCGTGAACGTGCTGCACGGGGTTGTGGGGAGCAAACCTGTACCTGGGCTGGCGGTAGGCGAGTCCATGGACCGGGACTCGCTGCTGCCCCCCGCGCTCTCCGAGTCACTGCACATCCCCCCTCCCTGACTGCCCGTGGGCCAGGCTCGGAAGGTGGCCTGCGTCCTCGGCGCTGGAAAAAGACAACATTAGCTCTGTTTAGCCTTTTCTGCTATCTTCGATATGTGTTTTGCTGCAGTGTGCTGGAGCAGATTGGCTTTGGTTGGGAATCCAAAGAGGACATCTTTTCCCATGTGAATCTTAATTTTACTCCTCTGCATTTCTGTGAAGGCCAGTCATTTACATTCCTAATTAAGTTCATGAGTTCTTCCCTAAATCTCAATAAGCAATGGACATTAGGGACCTCATTAGCATACATATTTTCTTACGAAGAATCCTTCTTTAACTCAATGACAGTGGAAGGTTGTTCAAGGAATTACATAAGCAGTTTTTCCACAATTCTACAACTTTTACAAATTGCAAGGAATGTTTTGTGTAATGCTTAAAAACATGTCAACTAAATAAACATTTTTAAGAAATAATAAATATGAAAATACACGTCCCTTCACTGAATCTTGAAAAAGAAACAAACAAACTGGCTGTACTGTACTCGTAATTTCATCTGAGCACCATTCACGTTACACTGTTGGTGTACTCATTCATATACATGGCTAGCATACACAGATGTGCAAATCAGTGGATTCCTAACTTACCAGAAAAGCAACAAATATCAATGTAGACCACTAAAATCAGAGAATAGATCAAGGTATAACTGACTGGTGCCGAACTGTGGGAAAATAATACAGGCACTCTGAGTAGAGGAGTCAGGTAAGGACACAGTCTAATCTCTAAACCCGGTGATGACCTTACTGCACTGTGAACAGCGCAGAGCTGAGGGCTGACCCACTGCCATTTCACACTCATTACCTGAGGCTGTCATAAGCCAATGAGGCGCTAATGTAGGTATTTACAATTCTATTCACAACAGGTCAGCCAATGAGGTTTCAGGGTTTTGCAGCCAGAAATACTAGTCTGCAAGGGGTTAGATATCATCACAACATATTAGGGAGAAATTAATTATATTCACAGAAGAAATGGAGAAACCTTTTTGTTTATTCTAAAATGAATTGACTTTAGGCAAATCATGTGTGTTAATTGTCTATTGTAATGCATGTATAATTGATAAAATTTCCATTATGCAGGGAAAATTGTAGATTTTTTTTTCGAAGTTAATTTCCAAGTTAATTTTAATATAAACATATATATAGAATATATAGACACAGAACATTCAGCCTTTGTGTGCATCTAATGAATCATGTTGCCAGACCTTGGCTAAAAGAAATCAATTCACCACTAACGTAGCATTTTTTTAATGTTAAGACGATGAGATCCTGTTCAGCTGTGAGTGAATGTGACAGATGTGCACCAGGTACCTTGGATGTCCGTGCTGCTGTTGGATCGCCTCCCCTCCATCTTCCCCGGCCGCGCGTGAACTGGACTCTCGACCTCGTCGGCACTGTGGAAATCGCCCGAGGTGACTGACACCTGTGACAGGTTGCCATGAGAGGAGCTACTCATCGATCTCTTAGTGAACGGCAACCTGGAGGACAAGCGACAAACATGTTTAGCCACCCTGGTAAACTCGTGCAGTAATGTACCTTTATTTGCATATGTTTATCTACATAGTGCACCTTTTCTCCTCCTCTATTTCCTGGTTACTTTCATCAGGTGAAAAAAAAAAACGTTGTGAGAAGAAGCACAAGCTCTAGTGTACAGCTTTCAGAGAGAGGAATAAACACATTTCACTTTATCTGAATTTTTAAAGGCTTCAAAAATGAGCAGATATTGGAAAAAAAAAAATCAGAGAAAAAAGTTTTTCATTCATTTTTTTTTAATCCATGGACTGACATTTACAAGAAAATTACAGGCCTGATGCCTTCACTTTAAAATAACATTAACATGGATGAATGAAAAGGAGAATTTAATGATTGCTTCACTGTAGTCTTGACTTACATTATACACCAAGGGTGTCCAAACTGGAAGCCCCTGTGTGTGTTAATTTCTGTCCAAACTGAAAATGCAATTCCCCAAGTTTAATGAGCCGTTACTGGAGCTGTAGTTTCAATCAGCCAGCTACAATGCACCACCCTCTAAGGCCTCATTATGTATATATGTGTAGGATGTTTAATCCAGAATCTGATGATCGGTTGGATCAGCTGATACGTGTAAGATGTGACAAATGGTAAGATGTGCTCCTAAGGTTTGAAAGATTGACTGACAGAGGGAATCTCACTGGAGCCTTGCTCACAGAGGTTGCCCAAGCCATTCTGTGCAGTGAACCAAGATAAAAAATCGGAGCTCCTGAGGTTTTCCTCTCCTGCGCTCGGTATGAGTGAGCGTGGCTCCTGAGCTCCTGCTCAAACACTACTCACTCCCTCATCTTTACTAAGCAGCACTACTCTGTGCTTCTGTAAGAGGCAAGAGTGGTTCTGGCCATCGCTCTTTCCAAAGTAAAACTCCTTGGATTATTTTCTTTATGAGACAACGGATCCAGCCATACATCACTGACAAACATGCAGAACAACAGTTATTCAGAAACCAAAAGTTGTCTGCTTGTTCCCACACCAACATAATATTGTTCCTCAGGCATTTGCATACATTCAACGCAAGCAAATTCCAGTGGTCTGTGCTGGATAGAAACAAACTTCTATCTTCTTCAGAAACATACAGCCGACTCAGTATCTATAAAATACTACCAAATGTCTTTGTGTACACAGGGGGAAGAGAGGATCCTTCAGATATTTGCAGGGCTGTTTAAACTGATCCAAAAGTGGCGTGACCTTAACGGAGGAAAAAGCTCACCCGGCGTTCTGAGGGACCTGGCTGTCGAAGGAGAAGGACTCCACCCGGCTTCTGTCTTTGGGCAGACTCCTAACAAACTCAGAGTAGCGCAGGCCGGGCTCATACAGCTTGGCGTTCTCGCAGAGGGACTGGTAGTTGACGGGCAGGGAGACCACCTGGGCCTGCTGCATCTGGAACCAGTTCACCGTCACCTGCGGAAGAGCGAGCGGGCGGGCGGGGTGAGACGCTGCTGCTGCTGCTGCTGCTGCTTGCGAGGCGTGCGGAGGATGTGTGCGTACGTGCGCAAGTGTGCCGGCTCACCGCTTTCAGAGTCAGGTCGCACTGAAACACCAGCTCGCGGATCTGCGTCAGGATCTCGCTTTTGGCATTCGCCAGATCCATCTTCTTCACCTCAACATCGGCAACACAGGCTTTGTAGTGGTCGCTAGCCTCTTCGGCCTAAAACCAGGGAGAAGAAACATTTCTGAGGACCATAACATTAACGTTCACTCAGAAATATTACCCTGAAACCATTATTAACCATGGTTTGTACTGTTATTGGAGCACATCTAAAATCATACCCTTAATCTCATGTTATTTGCTGTGCCACCCCAATTTGTAAACTCCCGATCAACATGGTACATATCTTCGTGCTATACAAGGCCAATGTGTGTCAACACCAGTTCACTATCACTTTCATACCTTTCATAGAGTTGTACACCTATCAGACCAGTCCCCATATCAAGGACAGCCAGAAGAGATCACCTGGCCTAAATTATACATGTAGAACCCTGAACACTGTTCAGGCATCCCTGAGCCAACTGGAGATGTGAGGAACTTATAGGGATACCAGTCAACGGAATATTAGGGGTAGGGGGGTACCAGGCAAACTTTAGCACTAGGAAAAAAAAGAGCTCAACAGCATTTTAGTTAGGCCTTCACCTCAACAAGGGAAAAAGGTTACTTATTACTTATTATTATTATAAAAAAAAAAAAAATCAATCTGCTGTTCAGGGTTTTAATTTTGCCCCTCTTGCCCGCAGGGTGTGGGCACTGCGTGGGCGCATGTATTACATTCCCGATGTGAAAGTCCCTACTTCCTGTTGAGGAAGGAGAAACAAAGAGCAAAGTGTGCAGTGCAGGGAGCTCTCATCGTCCCACACAGAGGGAGCAGCGCCAGGGCTCCACCTTCTGCAGCGCCTCCTCCTCCAGCCTCCTCCTCTTCTCCAGCTGCTTGCCTCCGCCGCCCAGCTGCTCCTCCTCCACGCGGCTGGTGGAGCAGCGTGCCTTCTCGTAGTCCTCGCGCCGCTGCGCCTGCAGCAACCGGGCCTTCCTCAGCGCGCTGTCCGCCTCTTGCTGCAACATAGGAAACCCGCGCCGGCCTTTTACAAACACTGCTGACTGTGGCTTTTCACTTCCTACTGTGGGCCCAGCATGAATACTCACAGGCCTGCAAACATCCCCCCCCCCCCCCCCCCCAAACAAAGTCACACACAAACATATTCCCTCTGACAAACACAATTATGTAAATATATTCACCTGCACACACACACACAGTCTTACAAACACATTCATTCCCCCGGTACCCTTGTCACAACAATCCTGCATACAAACTCCCCACACAAACACAATTCCACAACCATATATACAGAAAGTCATGAAATTGCGACATTTACGTGCACACACTGGAATCCCCCCAAAACACACACACAACCACACACAAACATGTGTCCCATGCACAACCAGACACACTTGCTCACATAACACACACAATGTACCCACACATACGCTCACTTCAACGACTCTATTGGGCAATTTCCTTTAACAGGTCCCACAGCTGTGCAAAATCTAACACTTTCTATTTCAGACTTCTACCCATTTGTTTTCAGGGGTAAAATGATTCTCACTCCCCAGGCACTAAGAAATGAAAGCACATGACCAGAAGACACTAGAATTCGTGTGAATCTTTCAACAACAAGGCTACAATAATAGTTTTGAATATTTTTTAACACTCTCCCTGAAATCCAAAATAAAAGCACCTACCATCTTCTTTTGCTCCCTCTGCCACTGGTCTTTAATTTCTTTCCTGCGCTTATCAAGTTCAGTCTTGCGGCCAAGCAGAGGCTGGAGAATATGAACAAACAGTAATATTACATTACAATGTTATATATTGTTTTAAAACTATATAAAATTACACAATAAGTTTGAAATATATATAATATTATATACACATATATTAAATATAAAATTAATGTAATATTTAATATTGTTACATGCAAAACAATACACTCTACACATTAAAAAGTGTCAAAGAAAAAGTGGGACTGCATACAAAAAAATCAGTCTTGAACACTGCACCAAAAAGAGGCACTTCTACCTTTCTTACCTGAATAAACTTGTTGGACTGAAGGGCCGCTGCTGTCTGAAGAAGGACTTGGCTGTACTCAATGTCATTTTTAAAAGCAGACATGTAGATTTCCCGGAATGGCATGTACTCCTTTATCATAGTGAATAAAAGAAAAAATGTATTATTCATCAAGCAACATGAATGACCTTTCCAATATAGTATGGATATTTTTTTCAGTGCTGTGGTACATTCCAAGTGCTTATCTGTACAAAAAAAAATCTTTAAAAAACGTAAAACATTTGCAGTATGGATTACCATTACGATGCAGGCTGACAACCCACAGTGAATCTTCCCGCAGGTAATTACCTGTTGGCTCACAAGTGTCTTCGCAGATTCTGCCATTTTAGCGAAGCTTTTTGCGCATTCAATATCTGCAAACAGAGCTGGTGGTTACAAAATGTTCTTGCGGGCACAGTGGGAGTGTGCTGTCCGTCAAAAGTCCCCGAAGGTAAACAACAGTTTCTCTTAGTCGTCACGCATACCACACGAGAGAGAGCGTCCACCCCAAGCACGGGGCCACTGGACCGGAAATATGACTTTGAATGGAGGCAGGAGATATGTTGGAAAACGCACACTTAATTGCCAGGACGCTGTAATTGCTCAGAGCCGTCACGGTTGGCCGCTCACTCACCCAGGCTCAGCCTCTTCTCCACCCAGGACAGCACGTCTTTGGTGTACTTGGACCAGGCCTTGGCGTACAGCAGCGCTGACTCCACACCGCTGTCGCTGGTCAACAGCGCGCCGTCCAGCTCCTCTGCGCGCGGCAACAAAGACGACCCTACGAAGGCAGCCGAGAGGTCGGAGAAGGTGAGGAAGCAGCCCCGGCGCATGGCTCCCGGCTCTTAGCTCGCGCTCCAGCGACACTAAAGCTCCCCCGACCTTGGGCGCGGGTGGCATCTTAATTCCCACTGACACTAAGCAGGCGCGACAGGGATTTTTTTTTTTCCTCCCTCTCTCTCCCTTTAATATGACAGGCTGGTACAAGCGCGCCGCACTAGTCGTGCCAATCGCGTCTCCGCGCAAGAAGCTCGCGTCTCCACCGGACGCAGCCAGAGCCACGGCGCCTGTCAGCCTCACAACATCTGGTGACAGGGCTTGCATGCGTTTCTCATCTCAGACAAAACTTCCAAACAGGCAAAGAATGCAAGTGATTTAGGAGGACCCCGGTGCTTCCTAAACTTCACAAAACAGCGGCAGGGATGGCAGGAAGGAAACGTTCCAGCACGTCACTTTGTCACGCAGATGACGGGGGAATGGGGCGGGGGGGGGGGGTGGTTTCGCCAGCTGATTCCAACACGTTGTGAAATGGGTGTGAAGTGCTGCATCGACGGTGAGGAGAACTTTACCTGGCGGGTCATCTTTCTCCGGGACGCATGCTCCCGTCTCCACTGAGAGGTTCTCAAAAGACTGGGAATAAAAAGGAGCTTCAATGAGGACTCTTGTTTCTGATTGCCAAATTTCTCAGACCCAGAGGGGAGTTACCCCTCTCCCCTCCATCTCCACTATATAAAACATTTATTCGTTAATAAACATTAATTTAGAACAAGGCACTAGACAGCAGCATAACTATTTCCTAAACAGAAAGTGTTTCTCTTGAGTGTTTACAAAAAATGCTTATGCCTTCTTATCTTTGCGTTTTCCCTTTTAGAGTTAACTGTACATCTTTGGCCAGCTACAACATCCAATTCACACTCTTTAAATGGCCAGTGCCAACCACTCTGTTCTACATGACAGTAAGTAGAGCTCACTCGAATTCTCTGGGTCTCTTAATGTTTTCCTTTTTATAGTAAAATGTACATCTTTGGCCAGCTACAACATTTGATTCACACTCTTTTAAACGGCCGACACCAACACAGTTCTAACTGATTGTACGGGCAGCTCACCCTGCTTCTCCGGGTCTCTCGGAGGCCCAGTGCTGATCCGCTGTCTACATCTCCCATAAGGAAGTCAGACACTCTGGAGGAGGGAGAGAGGAGACAAGACACAGGTTCACTGCACTAATCTGCCGCTGGAACCACCATTACATAATGACATGACTCACTGCCTATGTACAGAATGAGTTAGGGGTTGGGGGGCAAGAGTCGAAATCAGTCAAAATCAAAGCTTCAACCTGCCCACTGAATCAGAATCATAAACCCAACACAAACAGTGATTGCGGTTTTAGTCAGACCCAGATGGCTTACAATAAATCAACAATATACTTTTTTCGTAACTTGTCTGGCAGGATGTTTCGAACTCATTCCAGCCTGGGACAACACACATGCAACACTCATTTCTCACATAACTTCTCAAACGTCCTTTATGCAATCAATAAATTAATAAATATCAGTTACTCCAAGTATCAACTCAATACCTATTTTTCTTAACAGTAAAACTGTCAGCGTTTCCAAGCTCTTTGTATTGAAAGCAAGCCTGTGAGCCAGGTGGTACTTACACATTGCCAAAAGTAAACGCCAATGTGTCGATAGAAGTGTATATCTCGCTGAAAAGATTCTGTTTATTTTCCTCATTCACTTCTTTGAAGTTCACACCTGTTGAAAGCAAAGAAAAAAAAACCCATGTGTCAAACCAGAACGAGGGAAAAATATGCTTTTCAGAGCTAAGCTAGAAGGGGCCTCTTCTTCATTTATGTAAAGATGTAAGTCTTTTTTCTTATAATTTCTTTTCAGAGCTTTCTTTACTGAACCCCAAGAAATAGTTTTAGGGGAGAAACACACAGCTGTTCCCTGACTTAGGCTGGAAATATCTTAGGGACGTGTTAATGGGGTCACTCTACAGCTCTGACTGTAATCTAGTGAAACATCGATTTCCTGCTGAGAGTCCAAACACCCTAATGGGTGAAAAAGAAAGGAAAAAAAAAACACCAACATAAACAAGCCATAATCAGAGTCCCCACAATAAACTTCCTCTCTGACTCAAACAACTGAGCAGGGAAAATAAACCTGCAGAATGTCACTAGAGACGTGCAGGCAGTCCCAAAAACACTGACGCCATTCCCTGCACACACATCTGACATCCTCAGTCCTTCCTCTCTCCTCAACAATGGGTGCTTCAAGAAATCTCAGAACTGACTCAGCCAGAGATGGCAGAGGATAAAAATTAAAACAATTTGGAGAAAATAGGCTAGATCTTCTTCTGCTAATCTTTTTTTTTGCCTAAATTTGGCAAGCTTGAACAAATCAGCCTCACATTAGTTTAACATGAGATACGTGTTACTTTTTAAAAGTTTACCTTTCTGCCATTCTGCACGTTTTGGAGACAAATCCTACCCTTCGGAGGGGTGAAACCCCGCAAGTCCAGTCTCAGAAACATTGTGCACATATGTGCTTCGGTAAACAGGAAACACAGGAGCAAAAATCACATGCAGAGAGCATCAAGCCGCCTAAAGCCCGGAGACTGCCCCAGAGCGGAGCTGCAGAACTCACCTTCAGCGGTGGTTTCCTGTCTGCGTGTTACCCTGCCACAGGAAATACTCCAGCACAGCTTGCCGTCTCACGTTCAAACCAACGCTTAACCCTGCCTCTGTGACTTCCCCACGCCTAAACTTTCCACCCTGCTCCCACAGCCCGAACACAAGACAAGCGCGCCGTGGTTCCAACCCAAACCACGGCTGGATTCGTTCCCGGTTCAGAGACAGAGAGACAGAGAGAGCGAGAGAGAGAGCTACACTGTCCAACAACCACTGGTGACCATTTTCGAAATTTACTCCACTCCTGTTGCAAAACGGCTTCCTAAAAAAAACCTCTTCAGCTAGATCCTCTAAAATGTTGTTTTTCGTTAACCAGAGGATATATCCCTCAAAGGATTTCTTGAAGATTTCGGACAGTCACAAGGTTCGACCCTCGGCCACGGCACCGCTGTAGAAATCAGGACAGAGGTACGCCAGTCCCTTCCCTCAATCCCAGCCGCGCGTCGTCCCACCTCCTTCCGCCAGTAGTGGCACTACGTCTCCAAAGCCGTGACGTCTTCCCCAGGACATCCTGAGGTCCACACAAACACAATGCCTACCCAGTGCAGCCTCTCACAATTCAAATATGGAAACTACGTCACCCCCAAAAGCAAGAGCCATTGTTTCTCTCAGTGCAGCACCACACAACCGTGACCGTCAGCCTGAAAGATTATGAAAAATGTTTTATGATTTGAGTTGATGTAATGTTAATTGGGAGCAAATATGGCTGACACTAACTGTGATTCATGGAACTGTTTTCAGATATCCAGATTGGCGCAGATTTGACCAATAAAATTTGTGATTTGGCCCTACACAATGGCTTATTAAGGTCTATAAAACACCCATCTAAATGTCTCGACCCCCAGACAGTGAATCCATTTTAGTTTACAACTATTGACTTACCCTGCCCACTTAGAGTAATTAAATCTTAAACTCACATATCCAGTATATTCAAAGTTTGGTTCAGTTAATTTTTGTAGAGCAAAGATGAAAGGTTACACATTCTCCTTTAAAATCGGCATTGTCCATTTCTTTTCTATCAACAGTCCAGAACTCCTGCAGAAATACTGTTGGCAAAAGCCAGGTAAAAGTTCTAGATTTTTCTATACATATTAAACACACACAATTTTTCCAGTGTAAATGACCTGAGGCTATCTGTCAGCTTCAAGGTCACAAATGTCAGGGGGTTAAAAAGGTAATGGGATGTAAACAAGAGCAATCTGTACCTCAGCTGTGATAAACAACTGCGCTCTGTCAGATCCCTGTGACTGCCCAAGAGAGACCGGAGCAAAAACGATTTTCAATAACCTCTGAAACCCGATGCCTTTGTAGCTAAGCAAGAGAGAAAAAAAAAAAAAAAAAGAAAAAACTTCCTTTACGTCTCTGTAGCATGAGAGAGAATCCAGATGGCTCCTTTACGAAAACAACACTACCGGCTTATTTCCTCAACCAGGGGAGATACGCCTTGAAATAATTACAGCAATCGCACAGTAAGAGTGCAAATATCATCAGCATGCTTTCTGGAATATGTTTCTGGAGGGGGATTTGAAACCACACATCCACATTCAAACCGCATATCCAGCCCAGATCTATCAAGCGCCCCAAACAAGAGTGCTCTCTTCGTTCTGGACATTGGCCAGCCCTCTGAAAGTCGTATCCCTGCTGTGAAAGTATGAATTAAGCAAAGCCTGAATGACTCCTACAGTATACACACTAAATACAGTGCCACTAGAGAGGAACGCATCAGGGCAGGTATCTGACATGCTGAATGCCACGCTTGCGATTCATGCTTCTCCTTTTAATTTCCTTTCCTCTGCCTGCTTTCACAGTAGTATGTCAGTATTACATTACCTGCAACAGCCCGCAGCAGGAGACAAACACTAGATGGAACGACGCTCTAGCCCCCTGGCGGAAAGGAATGTCACCAATTGGGTCTACTAGGGACGGTGGCTTTTTAGAAAGGCAGATATGTACGGCCATTCCTGCCAGCACAGCCCGCAGTGTGTGTGTGTGTGTGTGTGTGTGTGTGTGTGTGTGTGTGTGTGTGTGTGTGTGTGAGAAAGTTTGTTCCGGTCATCAGTGTTATTTCAAATTGCACTCAGGCCACATTCCATTTGAAGTACAAAAACAAACCACTGATTTTGTGATTCTTTCTTATCTGACTTATGGCTTGTTCTATCATGGCTTTAAGCCTAAACTGTCAGGGGTCAAACTTAACTTAAGTCTAAAGGGGGGCCTGGAGGATAGGGAGCAGTTTTAGAAATAAGTTGGACTGTTTCAGTCATCACAACATTCAGCACAAATGTGCTCTTTAGAGCCCTAATTATCATTGTCCAGGCAGGACCTCAAGCATCAGGAATTCCACTCCAGGATTAAGGATATCTTGGAACTGACCACAGTTCTTTTTTTGCACGGATACTGCCGCAGAGAGTTCAACGCTCAATGTCGATTCGATATCGAAAACAAATAAACTGCCCCCCGCAGATAGGAGGTGTTATCGTGCTGCGGCGAGAGCGCTGCTGTCGTGGTGAGGAATGCCTCCCCCCCAACTCACTCTGGGTCGCAGCGTTGCTGTTCTTCATTAACAGAGGGTTTTGCCAAAAGTATGCTGCTGAATCGAGGCCATTTTGGAATGCAAACTGGACCGAGGTACACTTTCAAATTCTTGTGCAAGGGCCAAGTGAAGAATTACACTGTACACAAGATCATATTTCTGGCAGGAGAACTGGCAAAGTGGGATTCCTCTGCTGTAATCTCTTAGGATACCACAAAAGCATGCATAATCGACCACTGGACATCAAATGGCTCTCTGATACAAAGTTCTTCATGTTACATAACTTCTGTTGCATGGCATGTACCAACCTTTATGGTGTCCCAAATTAATTGTGACATTAATAATTTTAAAATGATTTGTAATTACCAGTTTATGGGCCTACCCTCCAGACTTTAGACTCCAGACACGCTGACCACACCCTCCAAAAATATTTTTCCTTTCCAAAGAAGCATCCTCAGCACTGAGTAATGTAACTTTGTTATTCTTCATTTTATGCAACAGTTTTTGGCATTGCCAAGTGCACATTAGGGCGACCTCTGAGACGAATGTGAATTTATCCACATTACATAAGTTCTGTGTTACACCACAGTACAGTGGGTCCCAACTGGAGAATGTGCTCCACTGATATCATCTGAGCACCGCACAGATGCTTGACGACCTACAGTGCGCCTGAGAGGGGTGAGACAAGGAGGCCCTGCGTGACACATTCACCCCTGTCCCCAGTGGAATGAAACCAATTTACTGATGTGGGTTTTGAACCTGGGATGTAGGGCTCAGCCTATACTCAAGATGAGCGCCTTGCTTTTTAAGAAAAAACTGTAGTCCACATGCACGCTTAATATCTGTATTCCACTGCTTTGTCTGCTACCCCACAATGCCACATTGTGTGGGCCACTGCAGTCCTATGCATGACCTCTTCGGTCTGTCAGGAACACTTTTGGTTTTCATTCCATCTCTGACAGTAATGACTTTGCTGAACTTTGCTGGACAGGAAGGCAAGCCACCTGTGATTCCAGATAAGAGCAAGGCGTTTATAGAAAGCAACCAATAAAATCGCGCAGCAATTGTGACGTAATTACGGCGCATGAGCGGAAAAATGGAAAAGCTGCAGAAATAGAAAAGACAGGAATAGAAACACTCTAGTGGCCGGGTGGAACTGACCTTTGACCTTGGCGATGACGGTCCCCGCGGCACTGAGGATGTCCACGGAGTTCAGCGACTGGTGTTTGCCGATGACGGCCTTCAGGACCCTCAGCAGCTCCCCTAGGCGCTCGTGCACCACTCGGTGCAGGCAGTCCTGACTCTCTGCGAACGGCACAAGCACAGCATCTGAGGTCAGCGCACACTGCTACCCTTTGCCACTTCCCCTGCCTGCTCTCACATGCTCTCAACCCGCACTCTTCCACCACACGCTCACATAAAACAGAGGAGACGAGAAGCTGGCAAAGGACTCGTGTTGTGCTACAGTCTGCACGTTTAACTGTTAAGTGAATTTACAGAGGTTACTCAAATACCATGAGTGTCACATTCCACGGTCTCCTTTTCAAAATGGTGCTCTTCTCAAAAAAGTCTGACATCCCTCAAAATAACACCTTTCAAGAAGAAGTGAAATATTGCTATATTATTATATATATATAATATATAATATTATATATTATATATATATATATTAATATGCTATATTGCTGCCTGCCAGTGTAAGTCAACATTACCCTGAAAAAAATTTCAGAAAATGTTCATGTGACATAACCACTTGCAAATATACATTTTACAAGGCCAGAACGTTAGGTTACAGGTGGCAGTGTAGCATAGTGGTAGGGGGCAGTGCTCGTACCCGAAAGCTTGCCGCTTTGATTCCCTGCTGGGGCACTGCTGTTGTACCCTTGGGGAAGGTACTTAACCCAGAAATGCCTCAGTAAATATCCAGCTGTATGAATGGGAAACGTAAGAAACTGGAACCTACGTAAGTCACTCTGGATAAGAGTGTCTGCTAAAAAATGCCAATAATGTACTGTAACAGACTACCGATGGATGTAGAGGACTAAATGGGAAAATTTCACTGGCCCCACAAGCTCTCGAAACCTTTAATTTCCCGGCACAGATACTGCTGTGGTTCTGCTTGGCCCGCATCTGTTTTTGTGCATCTGAAAACGTGGCCATGGAAAGGTAAAGCGCCCGCGAGCGCACTTCCACCGGCATCAAAAGCTCCATTTGTGCTGACGGTCGGCGCGGGATTACGGAGCTCATGGAAAAGGGGATCAGGGAGATTTTAGCCGTCTCCCGTTTTTTTCACCCCTTTTTCGGTGCGGGACAAAAAGGGCCCGCAGTGGAACTAATGCTGTTGTGGAAGTGGCTGCCATGACAATGAGAGCTGTGCTCCGTTCAGGAAATCCAATCATTTGTGTGCCATGTTTGCAGAGTGCCGTTACTGCATGTGGACGTTTAAAAGATGCATTTCTACCGCTGCTACATTTGCAAAACAACATATTTATATATACATGCATATATGCATGCATGCACGCATACATACATACACACATACATACAAGCTTGTACCTTGTCTGGCCAACTGCTGAAACTTGGTCATGCAGCACTTCTAATACAGTGACTCTGTGCATGGCTTTCACTTGTGTTGTACTCACTTACCTCACTTGAAAGTCGTTTTGGATAAAAACATCTGCCAGATGAATAAAAGTAAATGTACACACACACACACACACACACATTGAAAACAGGCAAATGTATTGATTCGTACAGCCAATTGACTGCATTGGATCACTTTACAGAAAGACCTGACCCCCGTTGGACCCTCTCTAATTTAGCAAAAGCAGCTGAGGTCAAAATGTCAATGTACCCTGAGCAAAGAGCATGTAGAGTGAGCATCTAAAGGTACGTTTGCCCTGCTGTCATGACCTTAACATTTGACAGAGGGAGTCTTTGGATGAGCATGTGCACGAATGAATGTGGCGAAGAAGGTATGAGGGTCATGTCTCCTTTTCACATTCTCTGAGGCGCGGACTGCGTTCTCCCAGTACCCGTACACTTTTCCCAGCAGCCCACTGCCAACAGCCTCCCTACGGGGAGCCGAGAGTCAAGCGCCATTCTATGGCAACTGTGCTCATCCATCTTCATCAGGCGTCAGGCTCCGACGCTTCCAACGCAGTTACCTGTTGTTTTCTTATTAAAACCCTCTTTTGTTTCAGTCCCGGCCTCTCCCGTGGTCCTACAGTAAGTGTATGAATGAAGCCAAGAGTCCACCCTGGCCAGGAGATTCCTCATGCTGAGCTGAATTAGACATATGGATTTCTTACTCTGAGTGGGCAACCGCAGGGTGACTTCCTGTCAAGGCCTTTACCCCTCCTACAGCTCACTGGAATTAAGATGTTTGGTTTGGGTTTGTGCGTTCTGTAAAGGTTTGGGGAGGGAACCCTGTGCGCCACTGAATAAGTCAGGGGTGGGGGGGCGTAGTGCCTCTGGTGTGCTTTAGAAGGCCTCCCCCATTGAGGCATTACTGGATGAGCACACTGACTGGACTGTAATTGCCCTGCACTGTTTCAAAATCTCGCGGCTGACCCCAGGGTCAGGCCAAACACCATCACAATGCATAACCCACAGGCAACGTCACCTCCATTAGAACTGCACCCCGAGGTAGCAGTGCATGGAAAGCTTCATATTCTACAGACTGCAGCAGCAACACTCCAGGTAATGCAGTCTCTCATACACGACCCCAACAGCCTCACACCACACTACATCACTCACACAAGGCAACAGCACAAAGAGCAGAGATTGTGTCTTCTTAAAAAAGCGGGGATTAAAACGGGGGCTGTTACGAAAGGCTTTACTCAAAAACAAGAAAGAAAAGGCTGAGAAGTCCCATTGTGCAAGAGTATTTGGTGTTGAAATGAACACGAAATTGCAAAAACCTTCAAACTCCATCTGAAAAATCCTCAGTCTGCCTCAAGAACAAACACTGGTCTGTTCCACGGTCACGGCAAAGGCAAGAGTATCTAAGGGCTTTAAAAACATCAACTTTTTATCTAATCGTTTTGCTCATCTTCAATAAACAACATTTCACACTTCATAAGGGCCGGTGAGAGTTTTAAGGCAAGTTAGCCCAAGCTTAAAATTCTTAATCATTTGCATCCAATTAGCTATACAATTTGGACAGTATCACAAAGCTTCTTTCATCTCCAAACTATGCCATCTTTTTGTCCAATAAGAACAAGACACACTTCTGGTTTAATCCTTGAAGATCTGGAAAAAAAAAAAAAAAAAAAAAGATATCCAGTTCTCCAAAAAGCAGCACATCCTGACCAACTGACCTCTTACGATGTCCTAAAAACTAATTAGCAGGACATTAAGCTTCATCTCTGAGCCCAGCATGATGGAGCGTAATGTACCACAGGTCAACACTTAACCTCGTGGCTAAGCCCGAGTGCCGTACAATGGGCCGGGCCCAGCTCCCACGTGGAGGAGCACCAGAGACCTCCGGCCACGGCTCGCTCTCTGGGACAGTACAGGCTGTTTGAGGGAATCCCTCCCATTGTCCAAGGAGGTTGCCGGCACACAGAGGGCCTATGGAGACAAAGGGTTTTCACAGAATAATAAACTGAGGAGCTCAAGCTTTCGGGTGTTTGCGGAGGGGAAGGGGGGATTGAAGGATTGGGGGCATGAGGCTAAACTGGCCCACCCCCCTCTATTCTTTCCCCTGTATGCCCTCCCCTGACTTAGCTGCTGGCTGGCCGTCCACCCCCCCGCCCCCCCACCACCTTCCCGGGCTGCAGTACCGTGGGTGAAAAATGAGTTGTCCCGGGTAGCAGCCGGGCCCTGGATCCGGATCCCTGATAGAGAGGCCGCGGGGCTGGCAGCACCGATAACATTTTTACTTAATTAGCGTCATGGAAACCAACAAACCAACACTGCATTCCAGCTCTTTCTGTGTGTGTTTGTGTGTGTGTTTGTGTGTTTGTGTGTGTGTGTGTGTGTGTGTGTGTGTGTGTGTGTGTGTGTGTGTGTGTGTGTGTGTGTGGGGGGTGGGGGGGGGGCAATCCACAATAAAAACATCATGAGATCATTCACCATTGAGATGCCAACACGATATGAAAACCCACAGGCCTAAATCCCACAAAATACGTGGATAAGTGGCCTAATTAATCAGAGTGGCACACTACAAGAAGCAATTCCATCAATACAGACGGGAAGCCTATTTATTATTAGGTCAAGAATTTTTTTGAGTCTGAGTCTCATGTAGTTTACGCGATCAAGCCTTTTCAATCTGGGGCAACCTGGAGTGTTCACTGTACCTCCCAATTTACTTCTGTTTAACAGTGCTCATATCATTGTGATCGGTAACACACAAATGGCTCTGAAAATCTTGGCGACTCACTCCGTGATTGCAACTTTGCTTAACTGTGCATTTGAATATACTGGCCACCTATCTATTGGTCAAATAAAAATACCAACTATCAGTTGCTCTTGGAAATGGATGGATGCAGCACAATGGCATAAGTGGGAGTTAACTCCACCTCTGCAACACAACAAAAGCACAAATGCCCCAAGCAAGGAGGGGTAGCAAACAGCACTGACAAGGACCGAATAAAATGCCACAAATGAATAGCCATGTGGCCAACTGACGAACCAGAGGGCTACTTTACAGCTGACAGCTCCAACAAGGCTCACAAACATCAGGTTGTGCTACAGTCCATTTTTTCCACTCTTTTTTTACCTGAAGTGAATGAAATGAACAGAGAACATTCTAGAAAAAAGTAGCAAAAGGCTGTAATTTCTAGATAATGACCCCGCTTTAAACTTGTAATTTCTCTCTCCCTGGACTGTCACCGTTAAAAAAATCTCAGATTCAGAGATGCATACATACATCCTCCATCTCATGCACTGCTGAATAAATACTCTTCACAAATACAGATTACGACTGCATGCTTGGCCAAAACTAGGAAATGCCATCCCATGTGGCCCATTTTCTGGGAGGCTCAGTGTGAACCGTAACATGAGTGAGATTCCAGCTGAAAAGCACAGCACAGGGAAAATACGACCTGCATCTCACCTCTCCAAGCCCCTGAGGTTTTACTACAGTAGGTGTGTATGTAGGTACAGTATGCATGCACGTGTGCACGTGAGTGTGTGCCAGCTTCTTTAATTTATTGTGAAAGCTTAGATCAAACAGCATTGGGTGTGACAGTTTGAATTAGGTGCACCTATGCAGCCAGCCAGCACGGTTAACAAGCTCTGCGGTTCTGAAGTGATTTAAAGCACTGGGCATTATGCGCGGCGCCACAGCAAAGCGGGACTTCATGAATAGATGCCAGCAGGCACTCTGAATAAGTAAAATTAACCTTTATAGTCCTCTTTTAAAAGGCAGAAAACATCAAATCACTTAACCTCTGACACAAGCCATTCTTTCAGTGGTGAGATGGACCATTAGCTAGCATGGGCCCAGAGGCACTTTCTCTTTGGCCTGACCCACCTCAGAGAAGCACGCAGACCACCTACAGCCCAGCCCAAGGGGTGAGGAGATTACATGCCGCCTGAGAAGAAGAGAGCGGTGCCTGGTGAGGAGAGCCATGCCTGGCCCTGCTGCCTCACCTTTGATGCGTTTTTTTTCCCATGACCACAGACAATAGGCCACCACCAAAGAGCTGCTACAGGGAAGGCAGAGCACCTTCCCTGTAGGTCCTGACCATTTAGAGTGGACAGTGGCACAGGTTGCTCATTAGCATGACAAAAGAGATGGGCACCGCAGTATAGAGTGAGGTTTTAGCCACAATGGAGGGAGGATAACACCTCCCAGAGACACCAGTTTCATGACTTGAGCATACAGAGAGAAGCAGATGAACCCATAGTGTCAGGAACAGAACGGGAGGTGTGACACTGCAATATCTTACTGTACCATGTTGCTGTGAAGAGGTGACATTGAGAGCTCAGAACAGAAATGGCTGACTGACAAAGGCATGCTCTAGAATTTGTGGTGCCAACCTCAAAACCTCTTTGTTTGTGCCCTAATGTCAATGACTGCTATTTTATTAGTGAATAACAATGCTAGATCAAAAGTGCAAAAGAATGTATTATTTATTTTAACTTTGAAACGGAATGTGTGAAAAAAAACATGTTTTCTTTCAAACCATGGGGGCCGATCAAGTGCGCGTTCAGCACAATTTTGGCAAGTATGGGCCTACAAAAACCTATCGCAGAAAACTATGCGCTCTACTCTGCTTGAAACCAGATTGCATTACATGCTCTAACATTAACATTAACATCTAACGTTACAACAATATTACTGAGTATCCTCTCCCTTGCAATGGCCCAAAATAGATTTCCCCTTGCCTCGGCTTGTTTAAACTTGGATATTGTTTGCTCTGTCTTTGCATACAAATGTGAAGCTTATTGTGAGTTGCGAGGAATTTGCTTTTCCTTGCATGTCTGTACCGAGCTGTCCATCACAGGGAGGAGACAGGCAGGCCTTCTCTCAGCAGCCCCTGTTTGTATGGAGGCTGGCATTCCAGCTATGCTTTATTTGGGAGATGTTTGAAAACTCCCACGGAGCAGCAGCGGACTGGCAGCCAACACGCACGGCTTAAGCCCCCCGAGCCCAGCGCTCTCTCACCCTCGTCTGCTTAACATGGCCGCAGTGTCTCTCTCTCTCTCTCTCGCTCTCCCTCCCTCCCTCACGCCGGACCAGCTCTGTCGGGGGTCAGGGAATTAAGGCCAGAGAACAGACAGGGGCTTGTGCCTTCCTGTCAGCAAGAGGAGAAACACGGTGGTCAAGTTCAAAGGCCACCGATTCGGCATGAGAAGAGCCACGGGGTTTGTGTCCAAATATCACCTCCCGACATAGCATTTTTGAGAGTTGCCGATTTGCTCAGTGGTTGTTCGTCTGTTAAGTTTAAGCTGAATCATATGCATCTCAGGAGTTTATTTCAAGGAGTTTATTCAGTTGTTATTTACACCATATACAGCCAGAATGCAAATGACATGCACAGTGCAATGTGTACACATTCACCAGATAAAGATTAAAGGCTCTGAACATCTCAGAAAGCAAAAGCAGCCGATACAGAGGAAGTGGTAATAGACATTGCTCAATAAACAAAATAAAGGATAACAGCACACTTATCAGTGCTTCAGTTTGTGTGACACAGCCATAAAAGATGGGTGCCTTGCCAAGCACTTTTTTCCCCCCCTCCGGTTCAATGAATGATTTAACAATGGTAATCAGCACAACTCTATTTAGTGGTGGTTCTCTGCCAGTAGGAGGACATGATTATAATGTATGTCAGGTCACTCTGTGGGCATGGAACATCTTCATGCTGGGCCTAGTTAACTACAAAGGATCGGGCTCATTTAAAAACCAGCTGCAGATAATGTAAATGTAGGTCCTGTGATAAAAGCATTATGTCACAACAATGGGATCAAGGAGCACACTTGATATTTGCCGGATGGGGGTATTGTTTTGCTGGGGGGGGGGGGGGGGCAGAGAAGACCCGCGAAAATCAACTGAAGTGAGCACTTGGATGAGCTCCCCCCTGTCTTGGAGGAAGGGACGTGTGTCCCCCCCCCCCCCCCCCCCCCCACCACCACCACCACCCTGTCTGCGCCACTCCCCAGCCACGCTTCACGCTCGGTCTGTTCACGTTTTGTTTACCCTACATCAAACGGGGACCCCTTTTTTACTTTACCCATGAGCACTTTAGCATTATTATGCATGATTGACAAAGCTGGCCCGCTGGTTCTCTCCCCTCCCCCCCATCCCTCACATGGGACGACTTAGGATGACCGGTTGTGAGTACTGCCTAGCATGGCCTTACCTACTGGTTTACAGCCTCTCCTCTTTGATGGGCATTGTTAACAACCCGATGGGGAACGTTCGTCTGAAATTTATATCAGCTTCAGGTCTGGAAGGATTAAGGTAAACATCTTGATGCTTTTAACAAATTAACCTTGATGTTCCACATGTGTCTTGGCCTACTAATGCAGGAATGCGATACCAGTACTGTACATGGCTGCCTATACGGAAGATGACACATGGCCACATGACTTCCCCTTAGACAGAAGGTTCCACTCGGTAAGCCCCTGACAGAAATACCTTTAGCTGATTAGTCCATGTTTATATTTTACCCTTGAGTGGGGACTCAGTGAAGTAGGAGGGTGGGGTGTAGCTCTTGATCATTGGAGAGAGGGGGGGGGGGGGGGGGGGGGGCTAAGCACAAAAAGTCGCAATCTGCTTCTACAGATGCAACGTGGCAAAATCTCTTCCCAGCTCTAAAATGCTGCAAGGAATAAAAGCTGATGGCAATTAAAAAAAATTCAATTATCCAATTACCACATTTTGTTGGTATGCTGCAAAGTTCTGCTGAAGCACTGTTATAAACTGGAAATAGAATACACACTTTTGTTTTCTGTGTTTTTAACAGTATCACCTTTGCCCCAGATTTGCAAATTCACCTTCTGTAAATAGCTACAAAAACCATATGAGCTGTCTACTGAGTGCTCATGATGTGTTTTCCTGTAAGCAAGGCAGTGGAGTTGACAATATGTGATGGCATATTGACTTGTCTTCTCTAGGGCAACTTTAATCTGGGGAGTTGTGGGGGGCAGGGGTTAGAGGAACCTCAATTTATAAATTTGCCATCTCGGTTTCAGATCATTTGTCTGGGGTTAAGGTTGGGGGGAGGGGGGCTCCAGGGAGCCTAATCTAATATGGATAGATTTAGTGTCTTGGCTTCAAATCTTCAAGGCAACAATGCACATGCTTAACCTAATTTCAGTAAAAGAGATTACTGAGGGCACACTCAGTGTGTGCGCATTTGAAAACTAAGGTTTCTTTGGGCTTTGCTGGAGTTTATTTTCCCTTTGATATGTACTGCACTGTCTACAGAGTTGGGCCCATGACACCACATTTCAAAACAACATCTCATTAAATGAAAAGGCTGTCTGCTGCCACGTTCTCCACTAATACCAACAACAGGTGGTTTCGCTGGCCTGTCTGAGCTCGCCTCGGCTCCATGTCGCATCAGACTCCCATGCTGTGCCCGTGTGATTCATCATTGAGACACGCACTGGGGCGGGTCCACCCATCACCACCCCCCCCCCCCCCACCCCCACCCCCACCCCCACTGGGGTCCAAAAAGGAGCCCACACCAGCAGACGTCTCCAACTAGTCCCCTCATCCAGATCTCCCCGTGGAGGAGGCATTCCACAATCCACCCCACATGGAATTACTCAACATCTGCAACCGGCTGGGTAACACGAGCACCGTCAGCCTGAGCCCAGCCAGGCCCCTGGCAGTTTCCACACTTTGCACAATGCCTGTGACAGTTGGAAAAGGGAAGTGACTTGCTTCCAGAGAATTCAACCTTCTGAGGGAAGGAGGATCTCAGTCTTTAAAAATGTGACAGGATATGCTGTCAAAAAAAAGTAAAATAAAAAGGTACCACGACTTTCAGAGTTACGTTCACAGTTACATGCTATAACCGATAAGCCACTGGAGTTTCACACTGTAGTTTGCCGTTGAGGCATATGAGCTGTCCAGGAGAAAACTCACAACTCACACAAAGATCACTGAGGCTCCGCTCATGGCACATTAACTGTACCACATAGAGAATGTGTCATTTTATTTGTCAGAAATGAAGCATAAAGAATAAAAACTTCCCTTAAGAGGAGTGTGCAAATGTCGATTTTGTGTTTTTCCAGGACACCTGCCAGTTCACATCCTCCTCATCTTTAGTAATGTGATCAGCAAGTAGGCAAATGCATGAGCAAAGCAAAGTTCCTGTCCAAGCCCTTATTTCCACTGTAACTGAATCAACTGAGTTTTGCGGTCACCATTTTCCAGACTGCCTAGAGCAAGAGTCATGCCTTCAGTTCATTCTAAGAACACTTCTCCAGAGCTCAGAAAACAGTGTCGTCTGCAGAGCTGGGTTTGGAGGACATCTACAATTCTTTGCAGGGACTAACATGTCCACACAGTGAGGTCAACAGCTTCAATGGCCTTTGAGGTGTCATTTTGTCCAGATGGGATTCTGAGTCAAAACAGGCCTATAAGTCAACAGGCTTGTCAGTCTCTTACAATATGCCAAATTGTAATTGAAAACCACTGTAAATAAGCCCTCCTTCTTTCCATAGCTGGTGTCCTAGTTGTCATCACTGCTGCTTCATTTCAACAGACACCTTTAATGCCACAGGAAGAGACCTCTGATGGTGAAAATGAGCAGAAATAGCCGTCAACAACACCAGGGTGAGTAATTCGCTGGCAAGACGGGTCTAGCACACTGCGGTGTTGTGACAAAGCATGACATCAGCATTGGTACAAAAAAGCACCTCGGTGTCAGGACCCCTGTAATGCATACAGAGCCCGGGTGATATACTGAGGGGCCAATGCTTTCCCCCCCTTTTTACATGCTTATCCACGGTTATAAATTTGCCAAGCCCACACAATCCAGCCACCATGCTGGAACTCCTCTCCGGGGGCTCTCTAACTGCTGCGCTTGCACCAGAACTAATTCCCTGAGCTGCATCCGGGCCCATTCCCATAAATCCCCACTCCAGGAGACACACCCAACAAGAGACCCACAAAGCAAGCTTCACATTCTGTGGGGAAAATAAAGAAACACATCTACAAATCTCTTATTTAAATGTGGCAGGCAGTTAAGCTACAAATAGATGTAGGCCTGCTAAAAAAAAAAAAAAAAAAAAGAACACCACCCACAGCATTTAAGCATTTTGGGTGTGGGCTTGTAAAATAGTTCATTTCACTTTATCTACTTAACTGCCAATCTATGCAAGGAAATTCGAACCCTGGTCAGCACGGAGGCCCCATTCTACGATGAATCATGTGTCTGCTTTCTGTGGCTTCAGATAATAAATTGTAATGCTCTATCTGTGGCAGTCTGGTTACCTCTTAAGTTAGCTCTATTATCAGCACAATAGATAAAGAGGATTTGCTCTTGAGGTTTTACAGTTGGATATTACCCAAGGACTGAGGGGAAATGTTTCACCTTTTTCTCAGTAACATGTGTGGTTTTTCTAGAATTATTCTACCTCTCAAGAACAATTTAGTTATATAACTTATTATTATGTAACTAAGGTGTGTTGTCCGGACTTCTCTCATTCCTTTCACCTAAATCACTTTTACTTAAATTGTTCATATGGCACATCATCTGTGAAATACTCTGAGATAATATTTTCTAGTTCTAGTTCAAATAAAATTTGACTGATGTATTGGGTACCTGTCGTACTATTTCCCATTTCATATATTCCTCGGTGAATTTAACTGCTCTGTTCCTCTTTGCCCTGCTCTTCTCCTCCCTTCCAATCCCTTCTCCTGTCTCTACAACCTATGAATGTACTCTGTGCGCGAAGAATCCATGCAACCTGGATTACTTGGTGCACCAACCCGTTCGTCTCCATGTCACGAAAGCAGACAACCTCAAAGGCAATCAGTCAAGGCCTACCACAACACTCAGCAACAAGAATGAGATGTTCTCACGCTGCCGTCCAAACCAGGAGTGAAACTAGATCTTTCATTTAAGAGCTTTCCTGGAGTGACATCTCAACTAAACAATCCTTTTGGGTTGATCTGCAGTATCCTTAAATACAGATAGACTCTAGGATCCCGTATAAGGGGATTTTTTGACCAGCTGACGCTCTCTCCTGTGGCTCTTAAATCTAAAGGGAAAACTCCTCTCAACAGATATCTACAGCCACTGAATGGTCTGAAACATCAGAGAAAAGCCAGAGCAGGCTAATTTTAGACCATCATTTCATGAAGGGAGATCTCAACCACAAATCACAAAACTGCATTCAGGTTTTCCCAGAGGACAAACAGCTTAACCAGTTTCCCACAAAGTTTTGGTGTTATGAAAAAAAAGGGGAAAAAATCTCCCATGCTGTGTGGGAGTAGCCTTTCTATCAAGTTACCATGACAAAAAATACATAAATAAGGCCATACAACACACTGTTTGTTTGGAATGTATGGATGTTAGTGAGGGTTCATGTGTTTGATATTAATTCTAGCAAATAAAAAACATGATATGGGAAAGAATCAGTATGCCCCAACACATTCCTGGAGTCCTGCCACAAATTAGTCATCGATGCAGTCTAGTGAACGTAACAGCACTTGTGCAAAGGCAAGGCGGACTTTTCCAACACCTACTTGGTTAAATATTAAATCAAAGCGCACATTTTCTCATGTTGAAAAACATTTTTTCTTATCTATGTCACCGGCGATTTAGGACAGTATATGACTCAGGCAGGAAGGCAAGCTATAATAAACAAGAAGGGATGACTCAAAATGGGTGAAAATTTTGAGCAAAACTGAAATGGGCACAAAGGAGGCGCAGAGTTTTCCTGCGCACACACTTCAGCGCAGTCAATGTGAAAGCAAGGTTGAAAAGTCCTGAAAAACACTGATTTATTTGGGTCAGACACAAAATGAAAAGACTGTCACTGATGACCTAGTGAGTGCCACTGTACGAAACCAGGCTCTTTTTTGGTTCACCAAGTGCCTCCTTCGAGGTTGTGCATAAAAAAAAGCAAGCACACAAACCTGCACAAACTCTACAGAGCACAACATTCAGAATGTGTTAGGATTATAGGTTTTGTTCAATACACTACATGCAGTGTATTACGCATTCTGGGTGAACTGACCTGCTGTCAGTTCTGAAAGGTGTGCAACAAAAGGTTAAACAACCAACCTGTTTATTTTTTTAAGCCTAAAGTAAATTTAAGCAAGCAAACTGTCTTTTCCAAAACCCTGAGGTAAAACGTCCTTATAAATGACGCCATGTCAACCATGATGCATTTGTGACAACCACGACTTGGCTCCTTGGATACCAGTGGTACGCAAGGCTTCCATAGAGTATTTTTGTGCGCCAAGTCAGTGGGATCAATTGCCAAAAGTCTCAGAATACCACCACCAGGTCAAAGAATTGCCATTCAAGAAAGAAAGAAAGAAAGAAAAAACTGACTTCACAAAAACAAAGAAAATTTCAATTTTTCAGTTTGGTATTTCAGAAGTGTCTCACATCTAGCAACTGTTGATCTTAGGCACTAAAGCAACAAGTGAGCATTTGTTCTAAAGGAATGCGGAGTATGCTGGAGGGGGAGGGGAGGTACATACAGCCCCACTATGGAAGCCCAGGAGCTTTTTCACCCCCATCAAAATGATTAGCTGTGCCGCCGCTAACGGGCTCTGCCGTGAGGGTTGATATTGATGGAGCAGTACAAAATGTACCCTCCATTTCTCCTCAGGGTTTCAGTCGAGTATAACCAGAAACACAAAGGAAGACAACACTGCAGCTGTCCCTGAAGAGGAATGAAAAAAAAAACCTTTCAGGCTTTAAAAAAGTAAAGTTTCAACCTCAAAAGAAGATAGCAGATAGTCGAGGTTGAAAATGTGATGAGCTTTCCTCCTGCAGTTTAAAACGCACAGGTGGGAAAAAAATGACTGATGTGCAATATATGTGAAATCAAGCCCACTTTGTTATTTTTTAGGGGGAGCCATCACAAAGATTAAGGAGTGAGGGAAGGTTGATGGTGAGACTCAGCCAAGAGGCTTTTTTTTTTAAATTTCTGCTGAAGCTTCAGGTGTAAGGAAGGGCAGAACTCTAGGCTAAATCTTGCCAAATCATACGGTCTTTTTCCAGTATAAAGAGACACATAAACAATTTGCACATGTTAGAGAGAGAGAAGTGCGTGTGTGTGCAGCATCAGATTGATGTGATGACCATTTCACACACTGCTGACTTGAAGCAGACCTGAAACCTTCATCTGAGTACTTCACGATGAACACTTGAGTCATAAGGTGCATTTGACCTCTCTGCCTGAGCCCTGAAGACTGTCCCCTGAGCACTACTGGAGAGAATGTATTACTCACCATCTTTGGTGCTGTATCTCACTACCCCAAGACATGGTATCAGAGACAGCACGGTACACCGAGTCATTCAGCATTCTGAGTCATACTGAGGAAGATAAACTCAAAGACAACAAACCCACTTCTGAAGCCACCGTCCTGCTAAATATTAAACGCGTGAATGCAAATAGCAGGAAATGTTCTTTTTCAATGGGTCATGAGCCCAACGCATGGGTCCTCGAGAGGGAAAAAGATTTCAGAACATATTTAGGGTTACTTGAGCTGCAAAATGTCCCCGAATTCCAGAGAGCGGCCAAAGGAGTGGCATGAATATGAAAGAGGCGCTGTCAGTGCGGTATCTCTTTCCAAAGGACCACTTCCCAGCAGCACTCACTTTTCTTCAGAGAGAGCCCCTCTGTGCTCTTGTTGTTTCTGATTTCAAAAGGGCTGACACATGCTAACCATCACTCTGCTTCACAGAACAAAGAATGAAATAAGCTGCATCAACAGCAACAGGTTGTGAGTGAGTGAGTGAGTGCATGCGTGTCTATATATACATAAAACATGTACTTATGCAATGCAGTGAACTGCAGACAGTTTTTTTTTTTTTTTTTTTTCCCCAAACGTTTCTGTTTTTTAACAATCATTTTGTTTTATTCTGACCAACAACTAGTTTTCAAAAGAATGTGACACTCATTTTGGGTCAGCGGGTGGGACACACGAGGTCCTGTCCTCTTTGGCTTTTGTGCCAGAGAGGTCACAGCTACGACTGAATAAAACTCAGAAAAATGTGAATGTTTTGAATTTGTAAAAGACATGCGGTGCAGAAGTGCTTGCTCTTTGTGCTTCAGAATGTGGTGACATCATAATGCCCTCTCTAAAACCCAGCAGTGAGGCTGAGCAGGGCGTCCACAGCAATCACAGTGAGGTGTAGCTAGGACATTAGTAGAAAATGGGTATGGAGAGGATTTTACTTTTTACATAGAAGGGACATCACAATCACTCTCAGTGATCACCAATCACTGATTACTGATGAGGCGAAACACAACAGTCTACAAATCAGTTAAGTCACAGCTGAATCCAACTACAAAAAGAAACATTTTAACACTGGCATGTCATTTCCAGACACTGAATAATGTGCTGCTGGTAGAGCTTTTAACAGCAGGACAGGCACAGCCACTAGCTAACAGCCATGCCAGTGGACATGCCTCTCTGTCCCTCATACCAAGAACACTGAAAAAAGAACAGTGAGGCATAGCCAACCTCTGCCATGCCTCTGCATAATTGACAGATATTTCAGATGGGTTCTCTTTCAGTTCTGCTCAATACATCTTTAATTTCATCTGACTCCACTCTTACCAACTCCTACTCTAATGCGTTTAGCATCATTGATCCTAAACCACATCAAAAGCATTTTTTCCCATTAGATTTAGACCATAGAGAAACACATATTCACAGTCAAGTAGGTTCTCCACACAAAGGCAATCATCCAGATGAACCTAAAACACCCACGACAATTTTATCACAGCAGCTACTCCAAAGAAATTTAAAAATTCTATTAAAATTTTCCAATGACCGTACCAAATACAAAATGAACCAAATTTCTGATATTTGGTGGAACATGAATTACATGGTTACAAGGTTACATATACAGTACGTTTTGTATGCACAAAAAAAACACCAAGTAACAGAAGCAGGGCAAACTAAATCCTGTATCCATGAAGATAAATACCCAAAAAGCACTAAAATTGTGGCTGCATCTCAGAGCCAAGTCCCTGAGACATTCTGCAGTTTAAGACGCCGCTAATCAAAGATCCAGGTCATGAGGTCTGAGACCAGCATCAGGCTCAAGTTGGAGGAAACAAAATTCCTGAACAAATACGCCTTCTTGGAACACTGGCACAATGAAACGAATGCACGAATCTAGCTTCAATGCTCTTTGCTTCTTGAAAGAGTCTACACCCTTGTTGAATACCTCTTCAGTCAAACATATAAAACAGACACAGACGCCGACAAAGAAAAAGCTTATGGGCTATGGTCTACATTGCAAACAGCAGGAAAAGAACTCGCAGTTACTATAGAGTACTCATGTAAGATAAAAGAAGACAAAAAAAATTATAGAAATCATCTACACTTTTCTCATATTGATCAAAACTGAAAATGCCCAGTGGCAGCACACTGACATTCCTTTCAGCAAGACCACACATATGATCATGCCATAGCCTAAGAGACACAGAGTAACCACTATCAACTAGAAAATTCAAAGAAGTGTTAACAATTTTTCATTTAACTACATTCTCTACAGTAATACACAAATGAGCAATAACTATGCAGTCACTGTGACACAAATGTAGTAGTTATGTTGTCTCTATAATGATTTACACACTTAATGGAAATGACCAAAGGTCAGTTGTCAATGCAAATTGCACACCTCTTATCAAAAGGAAACTTTTCTGTCTTTTAAATGATTGTTTTGGGAATAACATGCATATTACAAAGACCAAGAACCAGTAGAGTAAGCACACAACTGACCTGTGGTTTCAGACAAAAAACTGACCAGCGCAACCAAAGGAAAAAGAAAACCACCGAAGAATCCAGCCCAGTTAGTTTCATGCCATTCACATGGAATCCGGTGTATGAAAAGGTTGAGATGTCTCTAAACTATTATCTCTATACTGAGAGAACTTTGTGTTCAAAATGTATTCCCTAGCAGACGAAACAGCCAAGTGCCCTTTTTCATTTTTGTAGAGAATCCATTGAGGATGCTATCACAGATCTTCATAAGAGGTCAGAGGTACTCCTAACTTGCTAAATCAAACCCTACATGCAGCAAACGACCGATCATCACCATTTAAGGTGGCATGAATAAAAAAAGAAAGTGGAAAAAACAAAGCAAAACAAAAAATCAAATCCCTACTGGAACCAGCCATGGCTCCCCTAGGGAGTAATGTGAAGGTTCCTGCTATTATTACATGGGAAAGTTAAGTTTCAGCCAAATCACCACTGTAAGGAACTCAGGACCAAATCCATGAGACAAAGGGTGTCAACTTCACATCATTAGCTGTGAACAAAGTTACTATTGCTGAACTGAGGGTCATGCAAGGAGTATTGCCGTTTACTATTAAGTACTGCATGGTGGAAAAAAGATGGTGCTTGCTATGCCTTTTCACAGAAAGACAGGGGAATGAGAATGTCAAAAATTGAAAGGGATTTGAACCGCTTCTAACCAAGCCATATGAACTAATTCACAAGAGCTTTATTCTCAGGCAAAACACAGTTCAGCCTTTAAGACTCACCCTTTTAACTGCCACTAAACACACTTTGAAGACATTTATTGGCCCATGCATTTGCTATCATCAAGATTTATTCTTGCCAAGCACAACTTTAACATTAACAAAGAGGGAACCATGACACAAGTTTCTGTGTTGAACCAGACATAAAAAAACAGCTTGATAAGGCCAAAAAGATTCTCTAGTGAATGCTTTTGCATTCACAATAAGGTACAAATAGATCCACTTTCAGTCTTCCTGTGTTGCGGTTTGACCAGCACAGAATTATATCTTTAAGGATGTGTTGGGTCACTTCTCTCGTAACTTACACCACATTTAATTTTAACTTGAAATAAAAAGTGGAAGTACTGCAGGGGGAAGCAATGTATCCTTGAAGTTCTTGTTAAAATGAATGCTAAATTCCAAAACGGAAAGATTGAATTTCATCCTGTACCACTGTACATGACATACAGCATACTACCTAATGATAAGCAGAGCACAACATCAGAACACATTTTTTCAGTTACAGCTCATGGTTTTTTTTATTATTATTCCTTTTCAAAAGTGAAATTTCTCTTTTAGATCGACTGCTGAGAAAGAATGAATTACAGGCAGGTCGTATTCCTCAAAGCTCCGCTTTCAATTTCCTCCAGGATAATTTGTCTCCCTTGCAAATTTGCCCTTTCCTGTACTTTGCAGATAATTGCAATGGTCACTTTTAGTCGTTTGTCACGGTTCCAGTGAGTCTATTTACACAATTACCCATAAATTCAGGCTACCACATGCTTCCCTTCTTCCTGCGAATCCTAGCATCTCAGTCCTGTTCTTCCAAACATGCTCTCCAGTGCATGTTTAAAATGTGTGGGCATCAGAGCAGACAGAAGAAACAAAAAGCATTTAACTTAGTACATTACAAATCAAAACTCTCTCAAAGGTGCTGTGAAGTTACTGCGCTGAGATTCCTGGGTCATTTGCAGAAGGTTACGTAAAAACTGAGAGGATACTATAAATCAACTGAACCCTTTCTAAGGGCTGTGAAACAATACGCACTGTGAGGGTAATGTAAACCTGTCACATTGTTTGTCCATGTATAACAGTGTACCAGTCTGTAGCAGAGTTACAACCAGGAAGTATATATAAAGCGAGGAAAACTACCATTATAATTCTCTCTTAAAATGGTAAATCAGTATATTGGAAAACTGGTCATTCCTCTTAGAATAAAGTCAGGAGAATCATGTAAATTTAGAATGGAAATGTTACAAATCACCACGCTGTACAGCTTAGTGCTTAAACCAAAGAACCTCAGGTCTTCAGGTCCAGTCCTTTCCTGAAAGTGTCAACAGCAGCGTCCCGGATTGGACCTGAACCGGCAACCTCCTGGGTATGAACCCAGGTCAAACCCACTACTCTCGAGTTCTCCCTTTCATGTTGTCACTCTCCGGAGCTGAGGCCAGGCAGCCAGTCGGTGTGCCTTTGATTCACAAGGAGTGGCCTCCGTAAAGCTCAGACACTGTGGCACGGCTCTAATTGGAGGGCTTTCTGACTGCAGAAACTACCGCAAGACAGGAATTACAAACCCCAGGCCTGATCCCAGCTGACCAAGCAGCAGGAGGAAGAATGCAATAATGACAAAACACGCACATACACAAGATCAATCACTTTCTTAAGAGGCGCTTACTCTCTCATTTTTTAAATGTGTGTTTTTGAATGATTTAGAAGCACTCCAGGGACCCCCACATTAACATCTGGACATGATTGCTTGTGGGGATAAAAGCTATTTAATTACAGAGGATTGCTTCAATTTACAGAACCTCTCATGAATCCAGCCACACCAGCGCTGGCTTTCTATTTTCAGCCTTACGGGGTAATGATGCAAGAGGAAGTCTGAAGCAACTTTTGTGACATGCTATTAAAACACAGGCTGTATGTTTCCTACAGACAACATTCTGGCATCCTCATAGCTGCCATGTTATGACAATGTATTCAGACCACAGGACAGCGACACCACTATAGTCAATTCTCCAGCACAGTAATGGGTGCAGCATTTGTTTTTAATTTTCTCCAAATTAGGCATTAAGAGCTTTGAAACTGCCCAACTGCCCAAGAGCAACAAACAAGAGCTGTTGTTTTAATCCAAAATGTATCAATGAGGGCATTTATGCACTATAATCTAATCCCTTTGCATGCAATCACCTTACAAAATAGCTCAACACTATTGTACCCATTTAGGTTAAGTAGATTCAAGTGACCAGTTCCTGCAGGCTGGTTAGGGCAAGTAGCACTAAAGGCAGACCTGGATAGGGGAATTCAATTAAAACTAGATATTAATTCATTTGAAAACTACTTCTGATGACATATTAGAGACAAATAAGGTGATTTACAAAACCTAATCAGTCAAAACCTGCCCAAAACGTGCCCTTTCCAGGAATGAGAGACACAAGGGACAAATGGTCTCTCTTAGCTGTATCACAGACCATGTTTAATCTTGGAGGTCAGATTACAGTCTGCACCTGAGTACAACTTTCACCCATTTGGAGATAAAGCGGAGTCACTAACCGAGCGGACAAGGCCAGGTCAGTTCACAGGCAGAAGGACAACACTGAACCTGCTGATTACTCTGCAGGCTGGGTCTGACTGACAGCTCCTCCAGCATGTGAACTCCACACAGAATTAACTGCTGCCCAAGAGGATGTCTTGGTTGTTTCTCTGCAGCGATTAATGTCCTAACATGTCTAGGGGAAACCTTCCTGCACCTAGCACCCAATCACCCCCCCAGCACAGAGGTGGACAGCGGTAGACTCACCTTCAGAGTGGAAAGCCTCCTTCAGATGCAGCAGCACGTCGGCAAACTTGCGCACATCGTTGACCAGCTGCATGATGTAGTCGGGGTCTACCCCCCGGGCGTCGGCCCCGTCCGAGCCAGAGCTGATGGAGCTCAGGGAGCTGCTCTTGGCCGTGCGGCCCACGCCCCAGGTGCCCGAGCCTGGGGAGAGGGGCAGGAAGTGCGAGTTGGAGAGCCGGGAGATGCCCAGGGAGCGCTTATTCCCACCACTGTTGCTCTGTCGTAACATCCCGGCAGCCGCCACGGAGCCCCCGTCCCTACAGTGATCCCGGACTCGTCACCCTCAGATTCCACGAGACTCTGGACCGTGGAGATCTGAACCTGCTGCAAAGAGGAACCTCGTCAGAAAAGGGAACCGCACAAAGGGAACAGGAAGTGAAGACATCATCTCAAATCAAAAAACGAAGAAAAAAGAAAAAAGCAATGATGTTCCCAGAGACAGGTTACGTGTCAAGAAAACTACCACATATACTGCCACATAATAACGGGAAATTATTTCTAGAATTATGAACAAATACAGCACAGATATGAAATCATTCATGTTTAATATCAACATTGTATTCAACAGATGCAATAAGGCATATCAAATGAAATAGGACAGGCTTTATGCTGAGGGACAGCTCATGGTAACAAGGCAGCCACACTTAAGGCCTTTCAGAAACCCCATCTGTGAAAGATCAGTGAGCTGATAAGAGCTTTAAAGGGCCGTCAAAGCCCCCTTTCATTGGGTGGAAAAAATGATTACAGAGACAACAGGCTATCATCTACTCATCTAATCTTAACTCTGCAACAGCTTTAATTGAACATCTCCCCACCCTTCCATCCGAAAACATGCATTAGTAGCACCTTACATGACAACGACGGAGCCATAAAAACCACGCTTCGACATCCTCTGAATACCATCTATAGACGCATCGTACGTAGGAGGATAAAGGCATTCTCGCATCCATACTTCATTACTAAATGACCGAGTATGTGCTCTAGTGTCCTCGATCATGAGTGATGAGCATTACGTTACAAATGCAATTTCCAAGCTTCTAAATTTCAAACAATAAAAAGAGCATTCAGTTCATAATTTCTTCTCTATTTTGAAGACGAGAATTACTGGAGAAGTAGCAGCGAAGAGATATAATTAGATGTACTGTTACCAAAGAGAATATGTAAAAGTGGTAACGTACTACCGCGCTACCAGGTAGTTCTGGGTGCTGAACACAGAGATAATTGGCCATAATTATAAGAGGCCCACACACCTTTAATTGCTATTTTGGAACAAATTCATTGTGTAATCCCCGTGGTCCTCTAAAGACCCCACTATGACCACATGTCTGATCATACCCCCCTAAAATACACCTAAACCGGATTAGCAAACGGGTAATTAACCCTTCCTGGCAACAAGGTGGCCGATGGTGTCTCTTCAACCAGAAAATACGCTTACATGGGAGTATTGCCCTTCTCAGAAGTTCAAACTCAACAACTGGGAGAAACAAACGTTTATCCACAAACTGAAACAATCTCTAACACAAAAACTAAAACTAAAAATTCCTTTTGTTTTCCCTTTTAGTTAGCTATAACACTATATTGCTAGACTTGTTCTCGATTATTGATAATAGAAATGTAACTGGACTTCGTAGTATAGTTATCGACCCTTGTTTTGGGCTCTCAACTGCTTGCATGCACAAACAACAGCTATCATTTCACGATTTCCTGAAATAAATAATCTCTAACTTCACCTCGTGAGATGTAAACACGTTAACTCGACTCGCTGTAGGTATCTCTAGGCAATGCTGACACACTTAAAATGAACCACACCATCGCAGTCAAATCACAGTCAACAGCTACGTGATACGCTCGTAGAAAAGTTGTTTTTCAAAAACAATTCAGATTAATTCAATCTGTTGTTTCCACATGATCGTCCCTTATAGGCACACATTCACAGTCACGTTCCACGTTATACTCATCGCATTATACGCCGTAACTGCAACTACAGTAATCCTTATGAATGCAACGTAGGAGATGCGCCGTACTACACATGACAAAGCGTCAATTCTCCAAACGCCTCATTTTGTTCTCGTTTGAAAAACAAGGTCTTTAAACATTGAGCAGTGATGCACAATTTGTAACCTGAGAAAACAAACACTTGCACGCATGCAAAAGGCAAAATATTCACTGGTTAGTCCTGTTTGCTATGAGGTAGCTTGCTAGTTTGATTTGCAGAAGATTTGACTGGTTACAACTACATCAGTTCTTCATCATTTGCGTTATAAATATACTCACTTGGGCTGTAATTCTGTAACATTGCACTTGGGGGAAATCCAGAAATTGGTAGTTTAAGCACCACGTCTAGATCCAGGTTTTTAAATCCTTCGCGTGGCTACAGTACGGTTGTAACTCTTTTTTAACGCTGCTACTTCATAATTGTTAAAAATTTGGAACCGCCGTTCACCCTGTGGCAACCAATCCCCGCCCTCTTTCACGTGACGCACTAGGTAACTTATGATTGGCTTCTCGGAAACAGGGGAAGGAGAGATTTCGTCCAGCTTCCCTCCCCTTAACAACAGGTGTTGTCTGTTGTCATGTCTCCTGCTTACACCCTGCAATTTTGCGGTCTGAGACGCCCAGACGGGACATTTTCATGGCACATTTAAAATGTTGAAAGAGGGTAGTGTGCAAATAAAAATAAAATAACACGACAATTAATTTTGTCATAGCTACAGTTTTTCTTGGAAAGCAGTTTTTCAACACACCAACATCAGTGTAGATATATATCTAAATTCCACGCCTTTAAAATATGATATTGGTTTAAAACCTTCAGTAAAGTACATGAGTGAATGTATACTCATTAAACTGGTGTACTTTAAACTCTGTGTTGAAGTGATTGATCTAATCATGTAGATGATTTATTTAATTCAAGAATATGTGCTTGTTGTAACTTAATGGGTGTCACGTGAGTGCACGTTCTGCAAAGCTTACTGTTTTCTCAGCTGCTGACTACCTTATCTAAAAACTGATGTCAGTGATATCTAATGCACAACATATGTGTTCAGAACCTAAACTCATCGGCAGAACGTCTTGTCATTTTACATTATTACATTATTTACATTATTAGGAAATTTTAAGCATTGTTCTCCAACACTCAGCACAGAAATGTAATCAACAATGTTTGCTCTGTAGTCTTTTTCCATGTTTGCTGCAGTTGCTTTAATGTCTGAGTCAATGTGCCAATGCAATGACACACAATCATCAACTGATCTGTCAGTCCTGAAACATGTGTAAAGGGTGACACTGGAAAATCACCGTAAACACAATGATATTGGGACCTGAGAGAGGAAAAGGCAGGCACGTGGGAGGTAAGAGAGGTGTGCAAAGGAGTAAAATGCATTTTTTTTATTCTGCAAAATGCAGAATTTGTGTGTCTGGGGTTAACCCAGAATTAACAACGTTGTTTCACATGCATTCAGGCAACTGAGGAACAAAAAACTAAAATAACACTGAAAGATGTGTGTTGCTATTCAGAGTCACAGTAGCTGGTTTCATAATTAACTTACAGAGATAACCATTTTATTTGCACAGTACATTCAAACAGAGAACTACTGTACTATATTGTAGGAGCAGAGGGACCACCCCAGGCTTTGGATTTTAAATTCAGTTCTTTATTGCGACTTCTCTACACGCTGCAGAAAGGTAATAGACAGATCACATAGGTGATGTCAATTCTACAATGTGGAACCAAACGTGATGGACCATCCAGTTAAAGTGCAATAAGGCAACAAAATAGTACTGCCCAGGTAATGGAAAACACATCTGCAGTGTTTTACTATGTTGCAATGAAGTTTATGAGGTTGTTATTTATTGATGTATTGTCATACAAATAGGGAAAGAGAGTGTAGATGTGATAAAGACTTACATATTTTCAACCCTCATATTTTCATTACTGTTAATCTACACATTCATATATTATTAGGCATGGAAAGACCTTGAGGATGCAGCACTTAAGCAGTGCTGTGTCTTCAGGCAGGGGTAGTTAGCTAATGATATATGCCTTACTGAAACAGCCTGCAGGCGTTAGATGGGTTTGTAACATGCTAGCTGCCCTAACTCATTAGGCTAGATCTCAGACCATTGAAATCATTGATTTGCAGCAGTGCTGCAGCTCATCCCAGAGTAACAAGGAGCAATTTCTCTCGATTTCCTAGCATACCCACTGAAATGTGAGTCTTCTAGGCTGATCTCATAGCTAGTCTACAAGAGTTATGCTTTTTGGACAATTGCTTCATTGCTCACCAGTACTGTGTCGGCCATTTCTTGTCAGATCAAAATCACTGAAGACCTGAGGATGTGTGTGTGAAAATCAGTCTGCCTTGAAAGTTGGTCTGAGGCACAAGTTTCAAAGATGTTCAGCTGAAATTTCAGGAGCGCTGTTGCTGCAGGGTGTGAGTTTTCTGGTTAATGAAATGCTAGCCTATATGAAAGACACGCATGAGACCTATATATAAAATTATATTTATTATGATTTATTCATGACTCAAGGCACACAACATTGTTTATTAGCGTTAGCTTTTGTTCGTGTAAATTTCGCTCGATCAACATATCCAGCTCATCGTAAATGAACAATACAATTTTGGAGTAACATTCACGTTCGTTCAATGGACTCCTGTCAATGTACCAGCACTGAACTAGCTAAACAGCAATCAAATGAATCCCGCGTCGTTGGGAAACACGGCTCTATGGCCCATCTAGTGGTATGTGTGTTTATTGCGTTATAGTTGTGCAAGTGCTTTTTTAACCTGAAACTATTAAAAACTATTAAAAATGAAATTTACTAATTGAAAAGGTTATCCAGTTACTGTTCTGTTAAGCATTAAATGTATTTTTCTCAAAAATGCGATAAAAACTGTATTACCACCGCGTTACACTGTACTAATAATTTAATTTTAGTAACCGCATGGTGTGGAGGTATTGAATTACGATTGGAATGGGGGAAATAATTGTACAGACCAGTACAAACGAATGACACCAATGTTATATACATATTTCTGTATAAGTGCGTGCGTGCGTGCGTATGCCCATTTGCTTGACGTAACGAGGTCATCAAGTTTATTACACCATTATGCATTACGGTAACTCGCTAAAGCCTTTCAACGCGCTTTTATCATCCACACATGAATTGCAAATTTTGGGTTGTGATATGAAATATAAAAATATGGAATTCATGTTAAATGAAAAATAGGAAATATTAAATTACAAGAAAATGCAGCTCAACAAACTATAAAGCAGTAACACCAGGAAACCTAACCAAGGTCAATTTTTAGAGGGAGTACTTGCTTTCTTCACGTGCCAAAACGTCTGACACTTGTTGTAAGTCTAGGTATATCGAAGCATGCAGCACAAATTCTGCGCAGATTCACTGATGAGTATCTTTGCTACATAGACTAATATAATTAGTGTAGATGATTTCTTCAACCATCCAGCTACTATTCAAATCAAACAATCTGCGCAGCATTTTGCGCAGCGTAACATCGTGACATACACCTAGTGTCATCTGTCCCCTCCCAACATCCCGGCATGCAAGTTGCTGGTCTCTGACCGGCTCAGTGTCGGAAACATGGCGGCCATCAGTAAATACTTGACAACCAAGAACTCTTCCATTGCTGGTGGTGTTTTACTAGTTTTGTACCTTCTCAGACAAAGAAGAAGATCCGCCAAGTTCAACGGGTATGTGCCATGAGCACCACGAATGCAGAAAACATGTTTCATTGTTCCTCATGATATAGCTAATAACGGCCCGGCTGTCAGATCGCTGCTAGAACTAGGTACAGCAGCAGGCGATGCCAGCTAGCTATCTGGCTAACCTTCATACATAGACAGGTGTAGCGTTATTTAGCCGGACTGTCTCCTTTGTACGGAACTTATAGTAACAGTAACTAGCCACTGTTAACCTTTAAATAAGGGATGTCTTCTTGACGCTTTAACTAATGTAGTTGGTGCAAAGTGCTGTGTATGGCATGCATTATATATCAGCGCATGCTTCACGAATCTTTCCTCATATGCAAACAATGGAGGTCTTTATTTTCCGAGACAGACAAGCTGGCTAGCAAGCTAATCAGTGAAATGTTGCAACGTTCGACAATGAAGCAACAAAGATGCCACTGTTCGTCACTGCACAGGATCAAACCGTATATATACGATTATTGTTCCTCTGCAGATTTGAATGTTGCTATCGCCAAAATGCTGTACTTCAACGGCGAGTTTCTATGAATTTTAGCAATTTTGTTTAACAGTTTTGACAACTCCTCCTAGCTGGTCGGCGCTCAGCGAGAAATGTGAAGCACGCAAGTAACACCTTCTTGCCTGTCAAGAGAAATATGCGCGAACAGCCATTGACTGAGCTGCGTTTAAAGTCAGTACAGACGAATAACATTTTTCACCCTGTCATTTTTTTTGCAACTTTGTAGCCAGCAATATGTTATCTTTAACCTTATTTCTAAATTAATACGTCTAAGATCGTGTCTACCATCCAGATTTTATTAATCCTGTACCTTTTTCATTCACAGTAAAAAAGGGGTCTCAGAAGCACACCCCAACAGCGATGTAAGCGGCAACTTCCTTTCTGACATTTCAAGTTCTACCAGTGTAGCTCGCTAACTAGCTGTAACACTTGTATTCTTTTTTTAAAAAAAGCAAGTATATTCAATGGTTGTCATCTTTCCAGTTTGTCAGCTTAAGTCTGAAATGCAAAGATGTGCAGGTGGTTGGCTGGATGAATTTTCCAAGGTTTATTACTGACAAATTAGACTTGGACATGCAGATAGTTGTGAGAAGTCTTAAGGAAGACATGCTGTAGTCATGGTTGTTTGCTCATGCGCTGCATGTAATTTGTTATTAAAATGAATTTGATACATTATTTCCATGTATGTTTACTTGTCCAGAAAGATGCAAAGAAGGACCGGGCGGCAGTCGACAAGGTCTTCTTCTCAAGGCTTTATCGGATCTTGAAGATCATGGTGCCCAGAACGTTCTGTAAAGAGGTGGGCCTCATGTATGCTATGTACTGCTTCTACACATTGACACATACCAGACTGCTGCGATTCATTCATGACCCCTCTCCCTCACTTATAAAAACTGAACTGTCGTAAATGTTCAGGTAGAATAACACTTCATTCATTCAGACTAGTAATGATAACAGGTCAGTATATAATGTGATACTGATGAGATTCTGTTACATTTCTAAAACAGAGGGTTTGAAACTATGTAATTCATGTGACAATTTTTGGTGAGTGCTCAGTCATTAATTGTGGTGCATATCTTATTATGATTTTGATTAGTTATCATGTTGCATATTTCTGTTTTTTGCCTGTTACATCATATTAACAATTAGCATGGGAACAATCCAACAAATCTCCCCTGCCCTTCTGTTATATGACAGCATTAACTAATCAGCAGAGTCCGTACAGTTTTAGTCATTGCAACACTTTGACACATTCCCTTAGCTACATGACCTCTTTCAGCTGTTTATCTGTTGTAGACTGTGGACTGTTGCAGTAGAGAAATGCAATCATTCCAGTTTAACATTAGGGCAGCTGAATGCTTTTTCTGCACACCTGATTTTATGCAGATTTTATTTATTATATTCAGACTTAACTTAAAAAGGTATGTATCTTTTTCACCCTGGTAAAAATTACACTTCCCTTCTGATAGCCTGGTGGCCAATGATTATTTTCACAGAGTTCCTTTACAGCCATTCCTCATTGCAGAACCTAGCCACAAGACACTTGCAACTGTAATTGTGAAAGCTGAGCATTTATTTCAGTTCTGGAACTGGGATTTGCCTTTTCAGTGTTTTTGCTAGAAATGGTCAAAGGTAAAAATGTTAATATCAGCATAAGCGTTGCAGTACGAAAATCGACTTAAGTGTGGAAGCAGAATGCACATATCTTCATAATAATTGAGACATGCTGTCATTTTGTGCAAACTCCACCCCAAGTGCACATCTCCCACGTGGACCACTTAGGATCCTAGAATTTCCTTAGTGGTAATTAATCACAGAGCTCTTCTGGGGAGCACTGCTAAGGGGTGTATGCATGCATATCTCACATCTGAATCAGCTCCTCAGAGATTATTATTGATGACTCATTTAAAAGTGTCAGAGCTGTTCTGAGTCTGTGTTACACCTCCTTGCAGCCTGACACCATTTGAGGAGAGTATAGACCCTTCCACTATATAAAAACGTTTTAACATTGATAAGATGGAATCGCAGTGATATTGTGAATTTAAAGTGGACTGGAACTTTCTGTGTCATTTGCCCTGCTAGGTAGTGAAGTCAGTATGAAAAGGTGTCAGTGGCCCATACCAAGTTCGAAGAAAAAAAAAAGAGAACTTAATGCAGGATGTACTTAATGCAGAAGTTACCTGAAAGTATTTTGGTAGGAATCCTCTCATGCATTCATTCAAGTGAAGTTTATGAGCACAACTTTAACTGGGTGGAGGAGGTCCCTCAGCTCAGGTGACTGGTATCTGTGACTTCTTGCTGTTCTGTATGTCACCCGGGTCTGTACTGCTGTCATTTTCCCAGTCTGGATACCTGCTCCTCATCGCAGTGATGCTGGTAGCTCGGACGTACTGTGATGTGTGGATGATCCAGAATGGTACAATGATTGAAAGGTAAGACCCCGAATGTACACATGCAATATGCTCAGTAAATATACATATATACTGTAATATCAGTCATGTAATCATGTAATATGCACACGCAGTGTGCTGAGTAAATGCCAGCCGGTCAGTGAAAACTGACTGCAGTCAGTTTCAATGGTATCTGAGCATTGGCATTTTCTTTTTAAAACTTGTTGCTCTACCTGACACCTATCTCCTGCCTCAGAATTGTATTCCTTCATGTTATGAAGTGACCATTCCCAACTCTTCACTCTGAAGACTCCCTTTTGACTTTGAGGACTCTTCCTTAAAGCTTTTTTTTTTCTACGAGCCCCTCTGATATTGATTGAAATCTGTACTTCTCCTCATTGTTCATCATTTCTACCTTTATGTACTTGGAACTTGGCTTATGGCAATAACCAACAATGTATTTCTGAATGTTAACTTTAAAACGTACAGTTTTGATCAGTGTCAGGTACAGATATTAATTACTTCTTTTTAATCCCCCACAGTGGTATCATTAGCAGAGATATCAAGCTATTCAAGAAGCACTTTTATTCCTATGTTGGTGTCATACCTGGGGTAAATGTCCACGTGACTTTGGCGTGGAAAGCATCAAAATCTGTAACCGTGTGCGCTTTGTTTGTCTGACTGTATAACATAGTCACGGATGCACCTATTAATCCCTTTGCAGTTTGTGAATGGCCAGTCAGGTCACAGTATTCTCAATGCACATCTGCTTCAAGGTAGTATATCCGTGATGTGTAGCGCCTCGTACACTTTCCCAGATCTCCTCTGTCCAGCCCATTGTTTAACACAGCAGAAGATCGGGGTGTGGATATTCAGCCAGGCTGCTGAGAATCATGTTGTCGGAGCGCTTCTTCAGAACAATCGCCATCGCAGCTGCAGGCCTCCCATGCTATCCTCCTGTTGCACTCTGTCCTCTAGTATATGTTGACTGTTCTTTTTGTGCATGTTGTGGTTTGCAGTGCAATTATCGGTCGCTCAACAAAAGATTTCAAGAGGTACTTGTTCAACTTTATCACAGCCATGCCGCTTGTAAGTGAATTATTACTGCATTTTTCATTTTTGATTTTTGAATCACAGGTAGTCCTCAAGTTTGGCGCTTACAATATCCTGAAAGTAGACTGCAATTTGTGATATATGGCCTTCATCCACTCTGATAGCCATAATGTGACTGTAGACTGAACCCTGGTACTGAAAAGTTTTTATCAAGGACTTGCATTCAAAATAATGCATTTGATATGTTTTATGATATGTTTAAAGTACTTATTTCTGCAATTAAGCATTCCTAGCCACACACCGAAAAAACTAAGCGAAAAACTCAACTCCCTTCTTCTGGTCTGTAACACAATCCAGCCTACTGTGAAGAAATACAAACCCCTGTAGTTTTTCTGCTTATACTTATCATAAAGTACATATCATAAAACATCCATATTTATCTGATTTCTCCTTTAATCCAGTGCACCAATTCTCATTTCACGATTGCTTTATTTGCACAGAGACTACTTAACGTATAACCTCAATATTACCTTGCATTAATGTATCTCGGTATGCAATGGGTATCAGAAATCTGTTGTTCTGTCAAGAACATATTCTAAAACTTAGATGTGATTTTAGTCTTTTCTTCACAGAATTAAGTGGTGTATGTTTATAATCACTGTTTTCACAAAAAGTAAAAAAATAAAAAAGGTCATGATCATAATTTAAATACATTAAAAATAAAGAAAGCTATAACAGTTATTTACACAGATTAAAAAGATAAGTACAGATATTATCATTTATACAGCAAGAAAATATTTGAGCAAGGTGTGGTATGGTTTACACAGAGAGTGATCTTTTGATGTAGTGTCTTTCTTGATAGCGTAAAATGTAGTGTATTTTGAAAAAGATTACCAAATCAAGCTGCATTGCCCAGACAACATCTCTTTTATGTACAGTAGTTGCTTTTACAGTGTATTCATCTCTGCCTTTACATTGTACTTGTATAATTGTCGGACTGAATGACCGTCACCCCTGCTCATTTCAGATTGCCCTGGTGAACAACTTTCTGAAGCTGGGACTGAATGAGCTGAAGCTTCGATTTCGAGTGCGTCTCACCAAGCACCTGTATGACGAGTACCTGAAGTGAGTCCTGCTGCCCTGCCTCCTCTGGCCACTCCATTAAGTCAGTGCTGTAGAACAGGTGTGATGGCCAAACAGGTCACCATCTGGATTCATGTCATGTCCACCAGTACATTTTTCAGTACATTTGTGCATGACCAGCATTGCAAATCACTCGTCATGACCAAGGTCTGTGTTTGAATGAAGCTAGAAAGTGGTGGCCACTAAAGGGTTCATGAAGCATTCAACAGCCTGAGTCACTGTGTGCTATTTGGTCACGGATTTAATCCAGCTGAGATGCTTTGTTGTTGGAAGCATTTTACTTTCAAAGGTTTCAGTAATTATATGTCGCTGGCAGAGTAACATATCTCAAGCTGTGTCATGTTTCAAGAAGCCTGGTCAGCCAGTCACTGCTACCGCTTCCTAAGGAATCAACCCAAAGGGACTGAATGTGTATGAGTTCCTGTTTTATGTTTTTCTCCTGCCAGAGGTTACACCTACTACAAAATGGGCAACCTGGACAATCGCATTGCCAACGCTGACCAGCTGCTGACACAGGATGTGGAGAAGTTCTGTAACAGTGTGGTCGACCTGTACTCCAACCTGAGCAAGGTAAGACCCACTTTCCTTTCCCTCTTCCCTCTCTGAAGCTCCTTTATAGAAGGTATTGCACTTTTTAGAGGTTGTTTTTAATTGTCATTGTTGGAGTAATTGTTAGAGTACACTTTCTTGAACTATTTTCCAATATCAGTGAAATACCGCTTTAAATTTCCTAAAGGCGGAATTAATACTTTAGTGCTTTTTAGAGCCGTTCAAATTCTGTATGACTGTGCTCCTCAACTAAAAACATGACTGTGGGCACTGTTTCTTGATTTCTTATCTCTTCCTTGACAGTCAATGATGATGATAAATGTTGATGATAAATGCAGTGTGTCCATGCCTCTCCTATTTATAACCACATATTCTTAGTAAATTATATCTGAAACTTCATCAACATTCCAAAATCTGCAATATTTTCTATTGCTGCTTCAGATAGTAGCTGTTACAGTCATGTCATGACAGAAGTTCTATATCAGTGAAATGTTGCTACACCAGTTGTAATCCACTATTCCTCCTGGTCAGTTAGGTAAGCAGAGCTCTCTCTAGAACTACAGCTGTGCTTTTTTTCTGTCAGCAAAAGCTTGTCTCAACCTTTAGATTCTGTATGCATGAACATAGACCTTGATTTGCATACACAGCATAAAGCACAGCTGTAGTTCTAGAGAGAGCTCTGCTTACCTAACTGACCAGGAGGAATAGTGGATTACAACTGGTGTAGCAACATTTCACTGATATAGAACTTCTGTCATGACATGACTGTAACAACTGTAACTCTCTCTAGAACTACAGCTGTGCTTTTTTTCTGTCAGCAAAAGCTTGTCTCAACCTTTAGATTCTGTATGCATGAACATAGACCTTGATTTGCATACACAGCATAAAGCTGCATTGTCTTTCTCTGCTGAGGTCTTATGTAAGGTTACCCTGTCATGTACTTGGACATAGAGATTCATCTGTTTCATTTTTATCTTAATTCAAACTCCGGGCATTGACAGCATATGTCGATAAGATAGTGTGGGTTCATTGTTTTGTGCAAGCAATTCAAATTCAGTGTTGTGTTAACTGCACCTCATAATCCCTGTGACAGTATTGTGATGAATTACTCTATTATTGTGAGAAACTTGTTTCTCAAAAATAAAACTCAAAACTAACTTTTTAAACTCAAAATTCTATGAGGAACCCTGGGAAAATGTAGTATTGAATGGGTGGTATAAAAAATGCAGTAATATTATTTGTATGTCTTCAAACAGTGAAACATTATGAAATTAAAATAAAATGATTCTGTCTTCTAGCCTCTTCTCGACATTGGCCTGTATATCTTCAAGCTCACAAGTGCCATTGGTGCCCAGGTATGTCATTATAGTATCAAATATGTAAATTTGATGTTAGTATACACACTTCTTATACATCACTCAAGATAAGAACGTCTGCTAAGTGACAAAATGGTAACTTTAAATGGTAACTTTCTGAGTGTTTACTATGGTTTGTTCAGATATTCGTCATGCACTTGGCCTAATGAGATGTGATCTGTCTTGGCTGTCAGGGCCCTGCCACCATGATGGCCTACCTGTTGATCTCTGGGCTCTTCTTGACGAGGCTGCGGCGGCCCATCGGCAAAATGACGGTGACAGAGCAGAGATACGAGGGCGAGTACAGATACGTCAACTCCCGTCTCATCACCAACAGGTAGGTCCTGGAACAGCTCCAGGCTGCAGGGGAATCTTGCTCTATAAGCTACAGGGGAACATCTCAAAAGTTGGAGGCTTGAAAACTGACACCAGTGTCAAGCACCTGAATTAAAATCATCTCTTATCCCCTACAGTGAGGAGATTGCCTTCTACAATGGCAATGTAAGAGAGAAACAAACAATTCACTCTACCTTCCAGAAACTGGTAAGAACATTCCTCAGTCCCAATTGTGCCAAGAGAGGCCTTAGCAGGCCTTAGGTGACATTGCTGTTAGCTGATTATTTTTGTTTTGCTTTAAAGTACACATAGTCAAAAGAATGTGACAAATAAACATTTTAGTAACCATGGTGAAGAAATTGTTTCTTGTTTGGCTGGTAATGGATTCTGTGGCCAATTAAGATTAAGGTTTCTCATGCCATTTCTCTTTCAGGTTGACCACTTGCACAACTTCATTTTTTTCCGCTTCTCCATGGGGTTTGTGGACAGCATCATTGCCAAGTGTAAGTGTTATCTGGTATTTCAACACTTAATATTCTATGAGCTACCTGATATTTCAAGTGAGTGTTACTTGACACTCCCAATACTTAATGCTACAAGTGAACTGGAGAACATAATGAACCGCTAATGGTCGGCTAATGATGCTTGAGGGGGAAGTGAAAGAAGATCCTTTTTGGTACGTCCTTGTTAATTTGGAGTGGATGTTTGGAATAGACAGATGTGATTGTACTGACATAGGCCTCTCTCTCTCTCCCTCTTTCTCTGTCTTTCTTTCCCTATCTCTCACTCTCCTTCACTGTCACTCTTACTCCCCCCCCCCCCCCTCTCTCTCTCTCTCTCTCTCTCTCTCTCTCTCTCTCTCTCTGGCAGACCTGGCCACGGTGGTGGGCTACCTGGTGGTCAGCCGGCCGTTCCTGAACCTGTCTCACCCTCGCCACCTGAACAGCACACACTCAGAACTGCTCGAGGTGAAGGAGATTTGACATCCTCTGAAATATGGTGGCCAATAGAAAGAGCCACAAAAGAACCATGTTTTCTGAACTACCTTAAAACAGTGTAGTCCTACCTCCCTACAAGAGTATGGTGTCACCTGTAACCAATACATAAACCATATGTCCCACAAATCCTCAAACTGCTACATACCTCCACTCATACTTAGTCTAACCTGCTAAACACCTACTCACATTGTATTGCATGTATACAATGTTGAATATTATAGCTCAACAAACCAGATGGACTAGCCTGTCAAATTTTTAGTGCAACAAGCATTCACCAGACCCCATACTTAAATGTGTAGTGGTAAGGAGCTCCTAACCCAAAGGTTGCTGGTTCGATTCCCAGTTGGGGTACTGTTGCTGTATTCTTGGGCAAAGTACTTATTCCAGAATTGGCTCAGTAAATATGCAGCTGTATAGATGGATAATGTGAAAACTGTAACCTATCTAAGTCTCTCTGGGTAAGAGGCTCTTTTAAATGACAATAATGTCATGTAATCATTCAGTAATGCCCAAATGAACAGTTTGCACTTCAGAGGCTGAATCCCCCACAGAGGAACAGAGGATTTAAGTGTTACAAATGGGGGACTAAAAAGAGGCAGATGTTCCCCAGAATTCCCCTGTGGTGTAATCCAGTCTGACCCCTCTGTCTGCAGGACTACTACCAGAGCGGGCGGATGCTACTGCGCATGTCTCAGGCGCTGGGCCGCATTGTGCTGGCGGGCCGGGAGATGACCAGGCTGTCAGGGTGAGTCTTGCCCAGTCCCTGAGCTCCTGTGCAGCTTTCTGAGCTCCCCTGTGCCTCTCCTCCTCCATTTCTTCCGTAGGCCTCTTTCAGGGGAAAACCTCTGAATGATCGGCTGCTAGATCGGAATGATCTGACAGTAAACTCCTATTTCGTGTTACCAGGTTCACAGCTCGCATCACAGAGCTCATGAAGGTCTTGAAAGAGCTGAACGTGGGCAAATACGAGCGAACCATGGTCACTCAGCAAGACAGAGGTAGTGATCAGTGTTTGGATCAACACATTTCTTCGTTTTAAAAACAGGATGCAATGATCACACCACACCAAAAAACCAAGTCTGATAATATTTAATGGCTGTATTCTTTTTAGAAACGGAAGCTGTAGAAAAACTCACGCTGATTCCTGGAAGCGGAGATATTATTAATGTAGACAAGATTATCAAGTAAGTGGGTGAAACACTAATATTGCAAATTCATCTCTCGAAAACAATTTCTCATGTCTGTATTTTTCTTGTAATACTAAATTTCCCCTTATTATATTTGACAGCTTTACAAATTTTCTAAATTTCACTGTCTAGGTGCCATTTTTTTCCCTGAGAGCAGTCTGCTCAGACAGAAATGTTTGTATTTCAGGTTCGATCACACACCCTTAGCAACACCCAACGGAGATGTTCTCATCAGAGATCTTACCTTTGAGGTGTGTAGATTTTGTTTTTAATCAGTTACATGTACCGATAGTTTGTAAATATACCTGCCTATAATTATAACTGAGAACTCCAGAATCATTCTCTCAAAAGAATGTTTACTTTTAGTTTAATCAGTACTTCTGACCTTAAGTGCATTGCTCTTTTTGTAGAACTGAAAATGTGAGCCTTGATTCTAATACCATAAAATCAAATAAGGCTCTTGGTGCTGGTTGCTGATTAACTTTTTTGCATTCAGAGTACATATTGCTGTCCAGGATGTAACCAAATTTGCTTAACTCCCTCAGGTTAAATCTGGGACCAACGTTTTGGTCTGTGGTCCCAATGGCTGTGGGAAGAGCTCCCTCTTCCGAGTGCTTGGAGAGGTAGGCGTTACAGAGATGAAACCCAGAAAGACTTCCTTATATTCTACATGCAGAAGAGCTGTGTTGGTGATTAACGAATGTTAACACTGTATTACCCTTTACTGTCATTGCATGTTTAAAATCAAGCTCAAAAATGTAAATAATGAGAGTGGAAGTTCACGCTATCAAGTAAAGTGCTAGATTGTGGTGTGACATTGTAAATATCTGGCTGGGAGTTCATGGTGTAAAGTTCTGAATCATGGTGTGACGTAAACGTCTGGCTGAAAGTTCACTGTGTAAAGTGCTGAATGGTGGTGTGGCTTTGTAAATATCTGGCAGGACATTGATGAGATAAAGTCAAGTTCTGAATGGTGGTTGCAAATACCTGTCGATTTCTCAGCTGTGGCCTCTGTTTGGCGGACGCCTCACCAAGCCTGAGAGAGGGAAGCTGTTTTACGTGCCACAGGTAAAACGTCATACCTGAGAGGCTCATTTGAGCAGCAGTGTTGGCTTCATCTGTCACTTTTTCCTATCCCTATAATCTACCTCCCTTTTTCACTCACTCTTTCGTGTCTTTCTGACCTGTGTTTCCCTTCATCCCTCACTCTATTTCCTTTCTCTCTGTAATATGTCTCCCTCTATGGCCCACTCTCTTTACTATCTCTCCCTTCATTCAGCTTAGAAGTAATGTTACAGTCATGTAGCTCTTTATCATTGATGTTTCAGTTATATTGCTTCCTGCAACAGTCTGTATGTTCTTTCCTTTTTGTAAATGTGAAATATCTTGGAAATGCATCAGTGTTGTGCTGCTGTATAACTTTCACACCTGCGTGTTGGAAATGAGGGACCTGTTGGATCCAGGGTAGTGATTTGTGAAATCTCATCACAGAGGCCTTACATGACCCTGGGGACCCTGAGGGATCAGGTGATCTACCCAGACACCCAGGAGGACCAGAGAAGGAAAGGGATTTCTGATCAGGTGCGGTACCATGTCAGGCAGCATGCATTCAGTCATAATGGCTGGTATTATTCTATATAGGGAAAAAAGTAGTAAAAAAGACAGGTCCATTTCATGTAGGAGATGTGTTCCCTGGGCATAGCAGCAGATTTATTCTTGTGTACGCATGTGTGTGTATGGGAACAGGTGCTGAAGGAGTACCTGGACAACGTGCAGCTGGGCCACATCCTGGACAGGGAGGGGACGTGGGACACCGTGCAGGACTGGATGGACGTCCTCAGTGGAGGGGAGAAACAGAGGATGGCTGTGAGTGAGGAAGGGAGATAAGCATTTTCCAACAGGAGGACAGACAGCATTAACTTCAGAGAAATCTGAGATTATCCAACTCCACCTCCAGCAGCACTTATTGCAGTCTATGGTTTCAAATGACATTTATAGCAAGAAAATGCATTTGTACATACAGTATGTTCTTGTTCTGTATGTTCTATGGCTGTATTTATTGCAATTTTAAATTAATGCATAAAAATTGTATTAAAAGTGATGTGTTGAGCTGGGCTTAAAGCCATTTTAATAATGTTCTCAGAACCCTTTGATATACTGTATATTGAAATGAGTTCTTGCCCTGTGGTGATTGGGTGTAATTTCTGTGTCCAGATGGCACGGCTGTTCTACCACAAGCCTCAGTTTGCCATCCTGGATGAGTGCACCAGTGCTGTCAGTGTTGATGTGGAGGACTACATCTATAGCCACTGCAGAAAGGTAAGGAGTCTCCAGAGTCCTGGTGGCTCTTACAGGATACTGCCTGTATCTAGTATAGCATCAGTATAGAAATCATTAGAGTGCACTTTGGAGAGCTGTGTTCCTCAATATGGAAGTTTTTACAGTCTATTGTATTATATTACGTGTCCTCAACAGATGCTCTTAGCCAGAGCAACTGGCATCAATATACACGACTGGATATAACTGGATATACACTGTGGCAGTTTGGGTTAAATACCTTGCTCAAGGGTACAATAGCAGTGGCCCACCTAGGAATCACAGACCTTTTGACTAGTTTACCAAGTCCTGCTCCCTAATTCTGCACCGCACTGTCTGCTGCCCTAAAGCAAGGAGAGCACACAGAGACCCAAACCATCATTACAGTCCTGATCAAGGTCTAAAGCGCACGTTTGGCATATCCCTGTAAAACTCTTCAAAGCTGATAATGTTCTTTTTGTCTCTCTCACGGTGTAGGTTGGCATTACACTGTTCACAGTTTCTCACAGGAAGTCGTTGTGGAAACACCATGAGGTAAGCTCTGAACACTCCTGGGTCCCTGAATAATGTGACTCCCATGTGTTTCAGCGTGCCTGAATGTCCTCTTTTTCCCAGGAACACCATGTCTCTGCTTTTTAGACATGTAACATGCAAAGCGGTGTTTGTTCCCAACACAAAAAAAGAACCACAGAATGAGTTTTGAAAATGTTATTCTGCAATGAACAAATGGTTATTATGTATTTCTGTAACACTTGGAAAAGAATTTGGAGTGCAAATCCATGAATAAAATGCCTTCTGTGTATGAACAATATATTTATATGTAATGATTTCGTGTTTTATATATTATGTTGTGTTGCGACTGAGCAGCCCTGAAAATGGTCCTACTTGTTCCACTGATGGTGAGCAGTGCCTCCTAATTTATGGCAATATCTTTACTTTACCAGTAGATGGCGAAAAGGAACTAATAAGCCCCAAAAGTTTCCCAAAAAGCCTCCAAAAGTTTCCTTTCCCAGCTTTTGCCCTGTTCTCATTGGATGGAAATTTGACACCATGTTTTTTTTTTCTGCAGTTCTACCTGCACATGGATGGGAGGGGGAACTACGAGTTCAAACCCATCACTGCAGAGACGGTGGAGTTCGGGTCGTAAGAAGGTCGTGGCACAGCACAGCACAACAGGGGGACGAAGCTCAGTAATTCTGCACTAAATTGAGTTGTAAACTAAAGCTAGGAAGTTGTTTTTAATCAATTGTAACTGTTGGTTTTGACACTGTATTTAAAGATCCAGAAGTCCAATTAATAAAGCATTTGTTGTTAATGATTGTATATACCTTGTAATTAATACCTTAATGTCCAATTATATAGGCTGGGCTGAGTTCATGGGCTGATCCTGAATTAAATGAGTTCGCGTCTATGTCCGAGATTTAGGATGAATTTTAAGATGAAGAGAAATCAGCCCACAGATAACATGTATGTGTCAGTGCAAGGAGCTTGATCTGAGCCTTCTTGTGTAGTCTGCTATGTAAGTAAGCAGCTCTTCTGTTCTGGAGTTCTGGAGAAACTGCAGGTTTTTGTATCGGCCAAACTGCTAATTAACGGAAGCTGTTACAGTGCTGCATCTGTGCTGAAGTACTACATCATGTTCCTGCAGTACTGCCTAGTAGATGATTCAAAGTGCTCCAGGGAAGGGCTTGCTCACCCTGGTTTTACGAAATGATCAAGTGGTGTTCTATGGGATGTGGGATTTGCTTAAACTGTACGTTCTCAGTAGATGCCTCACTTTTCAGTGTAAACGTAACAATGTAATAAGTCATTTTCAAACTGTAAACAAACCTGAAGTTCATGATTTTATATGGGGAAACTACAATAACATAGGAACACCTGTACTGAAATGCAAGAGCATGGACTTGACATAAGCTGAACTGTACATTTTCATTAAAGAAAAGATCCGAGAAAACAAGTGTGTCTGATTTTCTCATCCTGGCTGCTTTTGGGCGGGGGGGGGGGGGGGCGGGGGTTCATCCCATGACAGGAGGCAGTACTGCACAAACATGCCACAGTGCGAGATTCCTGACACTGCGTGGGGAGTGCCAAAGGTCGCTCTGACTGGAAGGATACACTAGCTCTAGGAAAGAAGACAAGCAACAAAATGGCCTATCTTATGGCTGTTGCACACGCAGTGCGTGTGATTTCAGCTGGCTAAAGGGCTTGCTGCTCTGTGTTCTTTTCAAAATGGATATTTTGAGATTCAGCACCTACGTTTTTTGATCAGAAACGACTGGTAAGCAGCCAGACTGTAAGCTTAGTAGGTTTCTTGTGTGATCTCTGTATTGTAGTGCACCTGAGCTTTGCCCCGTGGCCAGCCTCATCTTGGAATGTCTCCCAGTCCTACTGGGTCAGAGGTTACTGGCTTTGTCAATGAGTTGTGAAACCAGTATCCGTGAACGCAAAGCAGTACGGTATCATTGTGTTAGTTATTATGCCTGGGGTCTTTTGGGTACTTTCCCATTCAAAATATACAATTTGCAATCTGTTCTTTTCTTTCTTAGTTTTTTTTTCAGCTTTGTTAAACAGTGACCACTTTAGATAAATTTATGGTGTTTTTTGGAAAAGCAATGACTGATTCTGAATTTCCTTAAGTCTGAAAATTTACAGTTTATAGTCCTTACCTAGATGCAAAGATGTATCAATCTTAAATGATAAGGTCTAAAATTTAAATTTCACAATTCATAGTTGTGTTTTGTACAAGTTCATTTAATTAATTTAACATGAGCATATATAATGAACATGAATATCACTTGTGGAGTTGTCTGTATGTCTTTATAGCCCTTATCATCAGTTGCATTTAAAGTCATCTGATGTTGTGTTATGAACCCTCAGGTCTACAGTATGTTTACTGAGTGTGATCACTGGCCTGCTTATCTTGTTCCGCATAATACAGGAAGTCTCTTAACCGCAAAACTGCTTCCTATATTTGTGCTGCCCTAAGTGGAAAGAGACGCGTCTCTTATTTTTGTCTGTTTGTCTGTGGAGTTCTGACTCACTTTAATTGTGGATGACACATGTGACTGAACCTAACAGTAGACTCAATGTACAAGATAGCTTTGGTTGTCCTGGTGTGTCTTCAGATGCTGTGGACGCTATGCCAGTCACGGGAGCATGGTAAAGTACAATGTCATTGTTCTGGTGTGGTATGGGTAAAGTGACACTGTTGAAACCTCTTGTCATGATCGGAGTTCTCTGATATATAAAGGCTGGATGCATTACAGTTCTTCAGCATTGTACTTTGTATTTGTTTAAAATTTTAAGGAGCGTGTGATATTTTTTCAGACATTGAAAGCAAAAGCCACTGATTGAAGAGGAACTATGGTGAGTCATTGTAGAAGTTAGCAGTTCTGTGCTGTTGATTTATGACTCTCTCCCCAACAGCCCTTCGCTTTGTGGGGATAGGAGACTGGGGGGGTCTACCTGTACCACCATTCCACACACACCTGGAGAAGTCCAATGCAGCCGAACTGGCCAGAGTGGCTCAAACCTCAGGCCTTGACTTCATTCTGAGCCTGGGAGATCACTTCTATTATGAAGGGGTGAAGAATGTTGAGGATTTCCGCTTCAAGGTAATTGCAAGCTTTTAAAACTTCTGCTAATGATGTGTTTGTTACTGTGCTATACAGTAGCAATGAAACCTCTTCTCTGTTCTAATGTCCTGTCTAAATCTAATGTGTCCCGTGTTAAACTCAGAGAGATGTGTCAACATATGCTATGTCACAACTCCCTGCTGCTAATGACAACCCGCCAACGGACTGTTTCACAAAGGAAAGTTACTTAGTATGGGGTGACAGTGAAAACTGGTGGAATAGCCACTTAGTTTGACAAGCACTCTGAACACACTGTTGTGTCATGTGATGGCATGTGATTTGAATGGAGCTTGTGCCACCTTGTGGCTATGTTGATGACATCATCATAAGACAATGTAGTTTTTTGGGGCGGGCTGTGTGTTGAGGACAGCATTCGATACTCCTGTGTGATGCTGGGATTTGTTCCTCTTTAGGTGACTTTTGAAAAAGTCTTCTCTGAAACGCCACTACTCAAAGTCCCGTGGTATCTTGTGGCAGGAAATCACGACCATTTGAGGAATGTGTCGGCACAGATTGCTTACTCCTTGAGATCTGAGAGATGGTGAGCCTCCCTGACCTGTGCGCTGTCCTCAGGTTTTTAATTACAAAATAATAATGATAACAATGATAGTAATAACAACAGATTACATTTAAAAAAGGCCTGTTGCTCAGCCCAGGCGGCACCAATGCGGAGCACCCTTTTTCAGACTTTGTGCTCAGTTTGTTGCCGGCGCTTCACAGGCACTTCCCTGGCCTGTACTATGAGCTCCGCTTTAAGGTCCCACAAAGCAACTCGTCGGTAACCGTTCTAATGACGGACACGGTGGTGCTGTGTGGGAACACCTATGACGGAACCCAGCCTGTGGGGCCTGCCGACTCTGAGGCAGCTGACAAGCAGCTGGATTGGATTAACGCACGCCTACAGGACACAAAGTAAGAAAATGCCTCATAACACCTCTCAGATACTCCCCTACTACGGGAATGTTACGCACTGTACATACTCCCAAAGTCCTCGCTAAACAAATGTCAGTGAAATGAGAGAGAAGTCTAACAAAGGAGTGAGTGTGTAAACAACTGATTTGACCAAAAATATCTTTGATCTTTGCAAGAACAATATCATCTGTGCCCTTCCCTTGGCCTAGTGTAAGTCCCTGGGAAAGAATATGGAAATATGAGAGTGTATTTTTGGATCCTGTGACTCCCATCATCCCTACCACTCAGTTCCCCTGATCCACCCTCACATTCTTCAGAGCCCAATGTTTGGCCAAACATCACTTAAAATCTCACTCAGAGAATATACTCTCTGAACGCAGTGCAGAGAATACACCCTTTACAGACATCACTAAGAGAATACACCCCCTACAGACCATACTTAAAGAATTCATCCCCACATCTCAATCCAGCAGTTGCCAAGGTCAGTGTAGGTCAGTCTCAGAAAATCCCCACTCTACAGCCTTCATTGATGTAACTTCAGATTGTGGTGATGTTCGCACCCCTGGTCCAGGGTCTTTATGTACGTATGATCATGTCTGAGTCTGAGTCTGAATCTGAGTCATGATCAATTTTTGTTACCTTGGTTCTCACTCAGGTCTGAGTTTGTCATTGTTGCTGGGCACTACCCTGTGTGGTCAGTCGGCCACCACGGCCCCACACGGTGTCTACTGGACAAAGTCAGACCGTTGTTGAAAAAGCACAACGTCACAGTGTACCTGAGCGGCCATGACCACAGCCTTCAGGTAGGCCTTCTGTCACTCGATCCTTTGCACATGTCACTCACATCACCATGACGTGCTCGACGACCACCACGGTGCACCATATCGCTGTCTACAACACACAGTTCACGATGACATGCTCCATGTCCGTCTTGTTCTCTAACATGCACACATACGTGATACATGGCGTGTGATCAAAGCATACATGAACACGTGCACACACTCACACTAGATAACATGATTCATCTTTATAACTAAAAAGTACAATGCACCTTGACTTTAACACAGTTGAGTCACATTCATTGAGTGAATTCTCAGAAGAGTAAAAGTAGTCTTAATTCAGACTAAATGCGCTATGCTTTTCTTTGGTCCCCAGGCATTTTTATAGCTCCTACTGATGAAGAATTGTTAGTCTGCCTCTTCATTCATTTTTAAGGGCTATCTCTATTGAGCTGGTGTAACATGCTGAAATCATTGTACGCTCTTTTTAATGCCTCATATTCATTTTCTCAATTCCATTTGTAGTTTATCCAAGAGGATGATGGGAGCGCGTATGTCGTCAGCGGAAGTGGGAATTTTGAGGACCTGTCTGTCAGCCACAGGGAGAGTTTCCCTGCTTCCTGGCTGCAATTCTCCAGCGCTGTCAACAACACAAGAGGTGGCTTTGTACACTTTGAGGTCATGCCAGAAAAAATGGTTATCAGTTACGTCCAAGCTGATGGAAAATGTTTGTATCAAACCACTTTGGGGAAACGCAGAATTTGACAGAGGGAGAGGAGATACAACTTTTCATCAACAGTAACCTGCTTTTAAACACAGCCTCACTCACACTATTTTAATTATAATTTGCATTGGAAATGAATTTAACTGAGAGGGGAATTCTATTTTATGGCTATAGCACTTTGTTCTTTATAAGTAACATGCAAATGTTCATTTTTCATTACATGTCCAAATAAAAGGCATATGAACATTTAAATATTTCAATTTGTTTCTCAGTACCATGGAAAAAGGAGAATTATGGCTCGATTGGATGTCTCCCAAAATTATATAAGCACATATCTTTTGTACTTATTTTTAATTAGAATTTCGCAAGAGTATGTGATGTTGTTTCTATCCAGTTTTATCAAGGAAACTACTTAGCCTGTAGAGGGCATTATATCAACACTGTCCAATTTCTTTTTTACTGTTTGTTCTAAGCGAAGGACAACGGGGGTCAGGGAAGTGAGTGATGCTATTCTGTTTATGTGCAATACACAAAAATACAATATCCTCTAAACTGAAAGAGGAAGGGGATGTGGATTACATTAAACTGAGGCTCTTGCTTGTTTTTGGTAGCCTGTGCTGCAAAAACGCAGACAGCTAGGAATTAAATGTGACAGTACTTCTGTTTTCACTGAAAATAAAAGATAGAACGTTTGACATATCCTTTGTTTGAACAGCCATGTGTTACTCAAAACTGTGTAAATGTGAAAGGTAGATGGTTTACATGGCAAAGATAAGCAGAATGGTGAATAAAATTTATTGTTAAAAAAGTATAATGCACCATACTGTCAAACATTTATGAAGAAAACTCAAGGTGGACACGCACCAGCTCATCATGGATCAAAATTACAATTAATTCATGACTAAAAATGTACACTTGATTTTACTTTTTGTGCATCACAAATTGTCAACTTAGTCTAGAACTAAATAGACAGTCACTCCACCTTAGATAATTTGCACTTGAGACATGAACAAAGTTAAACATTCATAAGCATTTATAATTACACTGATATTATTTCCATCTTCTATTTAACCATGTCAGTGCACGCATATTAAATATTAAGTATCATAGTATTTGTAAACAAAATAAAAATCTATTGCTCCCATACACCTTAAACCATAAATACCCTGTTAAGAAAATACCAAAATATACAAAAAGTTCCCTGTTAGACATGACAAAGAATAAATTACAACCAGAATATCTAGAAAAATATAGTACACCGATTTTTCATTTCCCCTATAATCTTGTTTTCAAATCTCCCAAAAATCAACTAGTATTTCCCAGTGATTACCCCAACTTACAAGTTTAGAAAAGTGTATGTGCCTAAAACAAATAAGTACAGAAGTATGGGGAAAAAATAATCACAGCAGTTTTTCTAGCCTCCCATTATAAGTACCAGTCACCATTATGCTCAGCATGTACAGATACAGCTTTGTTTTTTTTTAAACTAACATAACAGAAACAGTTAGTAAAATATATGTGTAACATATCAAACATGTAATGTTTCACAGAAACAGTGCAGAATTCCAATGTTTGACAAAGGAATGTTGTGGGTGCACTGTCTCCTCCCTTTGGAAGGGCTTGACCCAGTGCAGCCGTACCATGTTTTTCCTGTGCCGCGGCCCCACACGTCTACACGCTGTTCAAAGGCGTTCCTTCCTTTCCTCTGTTCCCGGCTCGGCCGCGCCGCTTGCAGCACACCACGGTCACGGTGATGGCTACGGCTATGGCGACGATGATGATCAGGATGGCGCACACGATGGTACCAATTCCGTACTCTGAACAGGAAGACGAACAAGAAAGAGAGAGAGAGAGATTGTTGATTCATGGGCAAGCGCACAGACTTTTTTTTTTGCCAAGTCAGCCGAGACTGTTATCAGTCATTGGTCACACACACACAGTCGGTCAGTGTGTTGGGAGCCCTGGAGAACGCTGGGAACCCAGCCGTTGCTTGCTAGTTGCCGGCTGTAAAACATGGCCCCAGAAGATTCATAAAGAAGCCCTTATCATTCCACATTCCATTCCACTCCACTTCGATTCAACAGTGCCGGGAGAGCTATCTGGGGTCTCCCTCTCAGTGCCAACGCAGAACGACATGATGCACTGTGTAAGGTTGCCCTTGTGAATCGCTGCTATTCTACCTTCGTAGAAGGGCCTGTCCCCGGCCTGGGAGCACTTCGTCATGCTCATCTCCCCCAGCTGCTTCCCTGGGCTGCGAGTCGGGATGTAGGCCTCCACGTTGAAGCAGTAGCTTTCGCCTTTATCCACCTTCAGCGTAATCTGATTGCTGTCTGTGTCTGCCGTTTTCTGTAGACAGCAACACACAATGACCAGAGGTGTAAATTCTTCTGAAGCGCTTCGTATGTCAGATATGCTTGTTTAAACACACACACACACCATGCCAGTGAAGGTTATGCAAAAATATACAACACAAATGAGCAAAAAAAATGTTACACTCCACTCGCCTTTCCAGTGCTTGTGGCTCTTCTGTATGTGACTCTGTACTTGAGGTCATTCATAAAGATGTCCCGCATGTTTAATTGTTTGCCATCCTTATAAATGGCAGATGGAGGATCCTTAATGTAAAGAGTAATATTGTCTTTCTCCTTGTTCACCTCTATGCTGAAATCAGGCCTTCCAATGTCAGCTTAAAGAAAGGAAAAAACAAGACGATCAGCAGGATTTATCATAACCAAATGTGTCCATTATGTACTGTATATTGCAGTATTTCGATCAGTGCAGCATGCTAGATGATTACAGCTGGGTGGGACACCTACTGTCTTTGTATGGGCAGAACGTGTCCGATCTGGTGTGTGGGAATTCTGGCAGGTCAGAGCTCTGCCCCGGCAAGGGCTCGGAGATAACATCAGCAGAGTACGTCGCCTTCAAGTCAGTCAACATACTGGTCAAATCACACTCTGTCTTACTTGATCTGATACAGTGTGGGTTCCTCTCTCGATTTTTACCAACACTGAAATAAAGGTACACATACAGCCATTAACATCATGAACACTAACATTCCCTTCTGTGTACACATACATTCAGTGTTCTACTCCAGGTCCAGTTAACTGGCTTTGCAAAGACTGAAAGGACATAAAATTTATTCCACTGCTTGATTGTCAGCTTGCTTGTTTTTATTATGCTATCTGCTTCACTTCAATGAAAATGAATTGGACCACACACAAAGCAGTTGGATTTCTGTTTACATCTGCACAGTAAAGCCATGTGAATTCCCATACATTTTAAATGGTGTACTTATGAAAACAGCACTGATCTTCATCCTTGAAACCATCCTCAGTCAATACACTAACTCAAATGGTATATAGCATAGCTAAAGAATCTTTCAAAGAATCAATACTGGTGACACATATTGTATTCTCAGTGCTCTCCACAATATAACCTTGGCAGTGATGTTTACAGACAAAAAAGATCCTGAACACCAAGAATATTTGTGTACCTCAACGTACATAAACGCTTTCAATAACTACGTTTGCTCTTATGAGAATATATGTGTCAAGTGGTGTATAACATACACACATGTAATCAGGCATGATTGCATGATACCCCATCCTCCTTCACAGACCTTTACAGACAGAAGACTCCTGGCACTTCACCATGTTTGAGCTTCCCATATTTGTGTAGTCTGGTTGTAGGGTGTGTTGTATTTCTGTATTGCAGTATCACACTTGCAAATTTATCAAAGCATGTATGAACTAGCTATCACAGCGGTAGGTAAAGGGGTTGCATACGTTCTAACATGCCCTGTATGTACCGTGTTTCACCTTTATTACATGCACTTCTTTGCAAATTGCTGTGAATTGCTGAGGGTGTCTGCCACACGACAATATACAATGAAAATGTAACTGTAAAGGCTGAACATGAACCCATTTTGAAATTATTCTGGATTTTTAAAAAATTGCAGCAGAATATGGTTTTATACTTTTAACACAGACCATAGAACCTCGGTACATGAATGCAGTCATTACAATTACACCATGACACAAGGTTGGATTTCATATTTATCTGCGATTCCCAAACTATGAGGGACATTTGGACTGTGTTTTAAAATGAGTCACATAACACATGTAACAAAAATGAACCCTGACATTTCATGTACGGTACAAGTTCGCCCATGCCAGCGCAAAACCATTTGAAATTAAATGCAACAAAGTTAATTCTCGGCGATCTTGCTCAATGGAAGTATCAAGGCTATTGTTATCCTAATTCGAGCGCAGTTCAAGACAAGCGAAATTATTTTGCGATGTGGTAACATAACGCCTAACATCGCCTAATTACGCGCCAGACTGAAAAGGGAAGGATAAGATAAAAAATAATATTAATTAAGTAATGTAATCGGGTATTATCTTGCGCCAACAACTATTGTAACTATACGCTAACCCTTGTTACTTTCAGTATAGTTACAGTACAGCAACTTCTACGATTAACTGGAAGGATTTTTCAGTGAGGGACACGCACAGCCTAATTACGCACCATAGTGAAATATTCTCATGTCATTGATTCAAGCATTATTTTGCGCCAGCAACCTACTGAAAATATAAGCGAACACATTACTTTAAGTGCTAGTGATGTAGTCACAGCATGGCAACTTCTACGATAAAACAGAAGGCAACGCAACCTTTTCTACTTCTACTTACACAGAGAATTCAACCGTGTACGAGTAGTTGGTTGGTTCGGGACTCCATTGCAGTAGTGTCTTGAAATTAGATGAAGACCATCTGACGTTTTGCGCCCTGGGATACGTACCTATAGAGAATTAAAAACGACGAATGAAAATGTTGATTTAAAAAAAAACAGAGCCAAAACTGCTGCGTTTCATACATAACGTAAAAGACGAATGTTAGATGATCATGTCGATGCATTGTTCAGTAAGACAACACAAAGGAATTTGAACCTCATGCTGGGCTGACCATATAGCAGCCGAAATGAAAAACGGGTCTGTTTCTGAAATCCACCAGCGTATTAAAGACAATAATGTCTTTTACTAACCTGCAACTTCTCCGATTAGATAGAAAAAAGAAAATAATAGTGCCGTGCAAATCCTCGTCTCCAGCATATTCGTTATATTCCTTACGATCGGTGAATGCACACCTTGTCCACCTGAATGAGTTATCTTACTTGTACAGTATCCAGTTATTACAGACGGTTCCTTTGAAGACGTACACTCCGCACTGAGTACTTTCAGGTCAACACCGTCTCGGAAGCACACAGTTACAGTCACACCGGTTAATCTCCAGCCAGAGAACTGAATATAAATCGTGTGCACCACAGTAATCAATCACAGCCCCTCGCTAATGAATGGAACGCCATTGGCTGAGCACGCTGTCCACCAAAATAATGACGCTATTTCGAACCAAATATGGTTATCCTGCTCCACCTGGAAGCAGGCAATAGAGCTTCATTTCTTCGCGGAATGTCTGTGAAGTGTCGAATCGTAAGTGTAATTCTGGAACAGTGACCTGTTGAGTCACCTAACCGAGCAACATTAATAAACTGATGGTGGTAGTAAGTTTGTAGCCACTGCACTTACAAAAGCAGCCCATCTGTTTGCACACATTCTGCACTAAGATATTCTCAGTGTGAGAGTAATTTTCCTCTGAGCATGACACGTTTACAATATAGCAAAACACTCTCATATAACAGATGGGGAACGGTGTCTTTAATGTTTTACCCCACCTTCGTTAAATGTCCCTTTCTATCTTGTGCAAATGCTACATGGACTATGCATTAAATAGTTGGCTCATAAAATTAAAGTAATACAATGACACTTTGTTACAAACTCATCAAACTGGTTTTCCACTCCTCAACCACTTCTGCTACTTTTCCCGGAATTCAGTCTTGGTATTATTTGGAATTTGCTGGTACGTAGATTGGTTGCGTGGCGACACATATGGTAATGAATATAATCCATTTTGGTAAAAAAGGGCATTGCTCAAGATCTGGGTAAACGATGAGTGTACAATCTCCTAGACACTCATTTTTTTAAAGTTTTTTAGAGCTAAAACTTGAAGCTAAATACAACTTGAAAATTTGAAGCTAAATACAACTGGATAAAAAAAAAATCAGTGGTTGAGAACTTCTCCTCCGAGACAAGTGCATGCGCAAGTCCGTTTAGAATTGTATTTAGTGTCCGCTGTATGTGATAGTTGTGAGAGAGGGCGCGAACGCAGCTCCTTATATCATCAGCGCTTCCACTGACAGCAGCAATTTGAATTTATGCACGTTGGCAGCAGCAGGTGGCTACATACCGTAGACCTATGTATTTTGATGCTCTAGATAATGTTCTTACGATTTATTATTCATTCAGCAATGCATATTCATATGAAAGCTCCACACATGAGAAGTTATTCAGTTCAGATGGTGTACCGTACAATTAAAGCAAACAAAATAGCAACAGGTCTCTTTCTATGTATGTATTGTTTATACATTGACAAAACCTAAACACCAATGACCCCCCCCCCCCCCCCCCCCACGGACCTCACCGGTTACGCCATGGAAGACATGTCTCATTATACTCTGTGAAAGATAAATGCATATAAAGACAAACACTGTCTTATATTCAGCATTTTTATATTATGCATGCAACCAATAGAACACTGGCCATTATAAGATAATAAATAACAACCCACTAAATATATAGTCGTGTTAAAAGCATGCACTGACCACCACAATAGCTCCTGAAAAATTCCTTAATCTTTAAGTACAGCTAGAAAGTAGACATTCTAAATTAACCATTGTAAATATTTGCTGAAAACTCATGAGTAAAACATTTAATGAAAAAACATCAATTAATATATGTAAAAATTACATTTGAAACTTGAACCCAAAAAAGTGTGTGATTGACCACACCATGTGTGCTCCATCCGCACTGATTCTGTGCATAATTTCACAGCTATTCACTGACCTTTTCCATGACTCACGCATGACTGAGTTTTAAATTCTGCCCCATTTGGAAATATACATTCATAGGTGATGTAAAGATGGAAGTCTAAAGCACTGAAGTCTAAGGTACCCTTTGAGACTGTCAAAATAACTCTCACTTCACAGGAAGTAGTGCACATGAACCCAGATTGGAGTAAAGAGTGATGATAACCAGCAGCAGCTGGACAGAATTAAATGCATTGCTCATCTCTGTGATATTATGAGAAAAACAGCAGTAATGTTCACCGTGATACCACAGATCTAAAAGTGAGCGGCAGTGTAGCATAGTGGTTAAGGAGCAGGACTTGTAACTGAAAGGTTGTCAGTTCGATTCCCCGCTGGGGCACTGCTACTGTTCCCTTGGGCAACACAAAAAAACTGTAACCCATGTAAGTCACTCTGGATAAGAGCATCTGCTAAATGCCAGTAATGTAATGATTTCCAAGTCAGTAAGCCAGAGCCTGAGCCTGAGCCTGTGGTGTGTTACTGTCATTCTCAGCACCACATCTACAATTGCATGATTCAATATTGGTAATGGTAGGCCCAGTGCTTTAATGACCTCTAAAGGGTTGTGAGATTCCTGGCCTTAGGTCCATCTCCAAGGCAAGCCCACTGCACAAGTTAGTTGGTAACTATGACAAGTTACATTACCATGGTTACAAATATCACTGTATACCTAATTATATACAACACATGTTGTGTGTGTGAGTAATTTAAGATAATTTAAACACCTTTTGACTGCCACTTTTGTGTGTGATTCTTCCTCTTCATCTATAATCATTGCAGACACCTTGGCATGGGCCGTGTTTGGACCACAGTAAAAGAAGCACAGTTCACTTTGACACTTTGAGATTATCCTAGCCATGGATTTCCAAAGCGGATTCTCTAGGTTGAAATAATTCTATTTCATTGAAATTATAATACTAGCAGTAATTGCAGTTTGATTCCAGATTTCATGTATTCAATAGAAAAAAACAATTTGTTTCTTTCCTCTTATGAGCACTGAGAAATACTGATGTGGTTAGCTCACTTACATACCGCTCCATGTCTATAATAAAGACACCTCTTACTACAAAGCATATGCTAATGAAGAGGTGCCTCACATTCAGTTGTGGTTTTGCATGTGTAAGTACTTACGAAATGTTCTGAATACTGATTCATGAAAAAAAGGGCTTCCATTGAAATGAGAGCAGCAGGCAGCCAAAGCCTACTGCACAAGAACTCTCCAGGAAAGTAAATGTGGCTTTAATAAAATGCACACCCGCCTTTTCTCTGAATTGACAAAGCTAGGGCTTATATATTTTCTGCAAGCACATTTGATGAAAATATACACCAAGGTGACCAAATTTTAAAAATATACTAAAATTAATATTTGCTTGCTTGTTGACTTGTGTTTTGTTTTGGGATATTTTCCATTTTTATAAATTGTTACAAGATCTTATGTCTCAGAAAGTTCTACACATTTTTTGTGTAAAAATGAATCACTGGATGAGACAGTGAATTAATATTAAGGGTGATTATTTCATAACAGACTTGATAAAGATGTACTTATTTACCTCTGGTGTTTTATGAGGTTTCATTTAGGATGATGTCATCAATTTCCCAGAAATGTCCATTGTAGTCCAGATATGGAGAGCGGTCTCTCTGATTAAGTCCTGTCTGCCCTATTTGCTGGGTCACAGCAACAATTGTAATAGGTTCAATATTGTAATTAAACACATTCGACCTGTAATGACAGCCCCAGACTTTTCAAGTCAACAGAATCAAACTTATGATGCCTGATATTAAAGTGGATCTAAGACAAAGAGACGTTTCAGCCAAAGCACACAATGAAAATGTCCTCATGTAAAGGAAACAGGAAACAAGGATTCTTATTGAGGGGTAATCTCTTCTGTTAACACTTATTAAATAGATTAAAAAAAATAACAGCTGATAACAATTGATTGATTGATTGACTGTATGTCTTTACAATAAATCGGCATTGTTATTCAGAAAAAAGTACCGGTGTGAAGAATGATGATGAATCAATGGGTGTTTTTTGTATGAATATGCCATCCTTCTAAAAACAAACAAGACTTCTCTCCCATACTTGTCTCACTATAATGGAGTCAGTAAATAAGAGAGATTGTAGCAGACAATGTTATTACTACACATTTTCCAAACATAAAACAATGAATTTTGATTTTTTCAAAGGGGCTGGATCAGCCAGACATATTTAGACTTGTAGGTCAGTCAGTCTCTCAATGTAATCACAACAGTCTCAGGTATCCTTTTGCACTGAAGCCATGACTGGCTGGTTTTATGGGTGTGTGCCGGTGATGTGGAGAGGAGATAGTGCTGGGTTTGGATGTGTGTGCCAAGTGCAGCAGAGCTGTAAAACTTTATGAGTACCTTGTCTTATGGAGCTGAATGTATAATGCAAGGAATGTGTAACCTTCTTCGTTTAAACGTCAGACATGGACATTTATTCAGTCTGCAGACAGAGCAGCTTACAAAGCAAATTTATGTAAGTGCACATGGTAAGGCCATGTATTTAACTGTATATACAGAAACCAACAGACCACATTTTTGATCTAGTGTGAATATTTCACATACTGTCATAACTGGCACCATACTGAAGACTAAGTGCTGTAGTATATACTCTGACAATAACAAATAATGTGTAAATCAGTGCAATAATACTACCCTCAAAGTACTGTATAAAAAGGCAAGACTTCAGTGCAACAGCAGATGAGGCCATTGGCTCCACCTCGATATAAATATATACCTGTTCTTAAAATGTAACATTTGTTACATTTTAGTAACTGTTCACATGTGGAGCTGGCCCTTTATTCATTTCGCTGTTGCTTATGTGTGTGTAGTCCTAATAACAGAAAAATTTGTCTAGCTCTCAGCTAGCAGTTTAGTTCCCTTGAGAGTGTTGAGGCAGAATTCCTATGCCTTGCGTGTAATTTCTTTTTTTTTTGGATCCAAGGAAATAAGAAGCTTCCTCTTCTGATGCTGAGGAAGTCTTCAGTATAAAGGGGGGTCTGTTGTATTTTTGCCGGAAGTGCATCCTGTTTTGCTACCATGTTGTTGCGGACATCTTTTGCGGGCCCATTGTGTCTTACATCCAGTGATAGTGTTATGATGTTAAGGCTTCTGTCTGAATCACATCTATGGTCTAAATGTCTCAGCACTCTATACCGACACAGTTATGCAACAGACAGTGCAGATTTTAAATTTACGGGAATGTGTTGAGACTGGTAACCTACAGGGCGAGTGGGAACGTGTCGAAAATGAAATGGGAGGGCTGCTGCACCCAGTCGATGTTGGGATAAAAACCTTTACTGAAAACGTGGACCACAAACCTTCCTGCGTCACGCAACCCACAGCGCTTAGATCCATATCACTCTTTATGGGAATCACTTCCATGGAAAAATGAGTAAGTCTGGAAAAAACAGCAAATGTCATGTTCATAGATCATAATGTTTAGTCTAAAAAACTGCAGTCAACTTGTATTACTTTTATGTTAATTTACTTTACCATTGTCAGGTGCTACGCTCACTTGGGAGTTTGCTTAACTATCTTCTATCTAACTGTCATACCTATCATTCCAATTCATAAACTTTTTTACAGAGCTTATCATGCTGTTTTAGAACAACGGCAACCACGGAACCCATTACAGAACCATTACCAACAAAAGAACCCATTACTGACCTTACTCTGAACATACCAGCAACAGCATTCCTGGTCACAATTATCACAATTACTGTAATCAAAATCTCAGCTCTGCTGATGTAAACAGTCACAGAGTTGGCTGCCCTGACAGAAGGCCAGCGTGTGCTGCAAAAGCCAGATACCTACGGACGGTTTTCAGGGATTTTGTTTACTTTTGGTTGAGCTGCAGATGCTGGATAATGGTATAACCTTGCATTAACATTCTTCTGCTTAGACCTGCCCACCTTGCAAAGGGAGATGACAGATTGACGTGAACCACATCACGCTTAAAAGTTTGCAAGGAGACCTACTTTACAGAATGCGGATTATCAAAAGGAACAGGAAATCTGCTCATATCAGTGGTGACGGCTGAATGGCATGTGAGTTCAAACAGGTTCTAATCCATAAAAACAAAATGTGGGATTTCTTGGGGGCATGTGGTTGGGATATACTGTTTGACTGCTCCCCTGGACCAGATCCTGATGAATTAAAAGTGAATAAAAAAGTGTCTTTTAGTACTATTGTATTGTTTAATTGCTGACAGAAGGCATTTGGGAGCCCAACAGCAGAAAATTGTTGGTATAGTTACACTACTTTATTCCATGGATGTTTAAAGGTCACAGGGTGATTTGTGTATAAATGGCACCTCAGCTGGATGAGTGGTCTGAGTTGTCTAGCTATAGTCATCTGCCAGGAACACTACATTAATCACCTAATGTGGAACATGGCATTCATAAACAGAGACTTGGGTTGATGCTATGTGGATCATTGTAATGGAGAAGTTGAACAAAATGAGACAGGACCAGTCAGGAGTGGGGAAAGTCTTAGAGAGTCACACTCTCAAATCTCAAAACTTTATAAATACTTTAGGTGACTGGGCTCAATGTGTCTTACTAAATTCAACGTAAGGGCCAGCAAATGTTACAATGTTAGCGGTGAACTTGTATTTTAACAGAGGAGATGAGAGGCTCTTGTGAGATTCCCACCCCGGAATGTTGGGATTCCGTGTTCTCTGAGTCGCTGAAAGGTTCTAGAACTGAGAGGCTACTCAGCATTTTGAAAGACAGAAGACCAACTGAACTAGAATGACACCATACAGCATGCGGTTATCATACCAACGCTGACCACGATATGTCGCAATCAGTCTCTTAATGCGAAATCCCTTAAGGGCAGCAGCATCTGCCCATATCAAATATGGACACTGCCATGATCACACCTGGCATCAGACACAGGCAAAAGGTGGCATTGCTTTGTTCACTTCTGAAGCAACATTGTTATGGCAGTAGATCCTTTAACCACAGTTAAAATGACTGCACAATGAGTGCCCATGCCAAAAGCTTAACATTCAGCCAACAGTATATAAACATTAAACACAGGGAATATTACCAATCAAGAGCTTTTGCAAATGGGATTAATGAATTCCTGGCAGTGCCAACCCAAACAAGGTCACTAGGTTTACTTTCCAGATAAAACCTGTTAGCAAGCTACCAAGGCTACACACAACATTTTTCATGCCGTCTGTGTAACCGGTGGTGTAGTGTAGTGGTGGGGAGCAGGACTCGCAACTGAAAGGTTGCTGGTTCGATTCCCTACTGGGGCACTGCTGTTGTACCCTTGGGGAAGGTACTTAAACCGGAATTGCCTCAGTAAATATCCAGATATATAAATGCATAGCATGTTAAAAACTGTAAGTTGCTGAGGATAAGAATGTCTGCTAAATGCCAATAATGTAATAAAATGTAAGAGGCGGGCAAGATAGATTACATGATTTACGTGCTTGCAGCCATCCTCACCCAGGACAATCTGCACAGCTCACAGATTACACATTTATTTATACAACTGAATGTATGCTTAGACATTTCCGGTTACATACCTTGCTTAAAGGTAATATTGCAATGTTCTACCTGTGACTCAAACTTGCAGCCTTTCTATTACAAACTCACTACTCAATCACTAGCCCTCACTGCCTAAGTTGAAAGAATACAGTGAAACTGCTCCACTGCAGTGATCACTGCTGCAAATTAAGCATGTGCACCCCAGGGGTCTTTTCCTGCTGCTGTGAGGGAAAGACAGGCCCGAGAGTGACCACAGGAAACGCTGTGTGAGAGGCTACCTGGAGCTGAGCCAGGAACATGGAGGTGCCTCTTGTTTGGCACCAGGGCCGAGGAGAGATGAAAGCACAACAAGAGGCACTATGAAAACTGAGACGTCAAACAAAGAAGCCCACTTCAGAGGAGGTCTGTCATTTTCAGATGTACCACATATTTTCCCACGCTTGATGTATCAATTAGGACAAAACTTGCGCAAGATTTTCCAATCAGAGGGTCTCTAAAGTTGGTAAACGCAAATGTAATGTTTGTACTGTATGCAGCACCCGTAACCCACAAAGAGTGACGTTTTAAACTCAGCTGGTATCAGAACGCTTTGCATTCCTCCCTTTGCAGCAGTCTTGTTGACCTTTAAAAGGAAAATTGTTAGTCCACATGGACCAAAAATCCTCAGTTAGTCTCACTGCCAGAATGTCTCTGGTGGGAAAACATAATCTCTGCCGAGAACACAGAAGTTGTACAATGTACAATATGTTAACATGGGGATTGAGCAAAAAAACAACAACATTGCTCTGCTCTCAGTATGTGCATTGACTGAATGCTTGTCCATATCTGTGTGACATGAGGGGTGACCTCTGTTCCAATGACATCAGTGTGTTTTTTTCTATCTTTATATCCTTCTCTCCATGTTCCTGTGAGTAATGAATTTAAATCACAGTCACTGGAATAGCGTCACTCTCTCTATGACCTTGGCTATTCCTGTCAAGGAGGATCGGTTGCCAGGGCAGCACTCACGTTAATTCAGTTACCTGAATTTACAGCATAAGGTCGAGGCTACTTCAGGTTGATAAAGATGGTGATGATGATGGTGACCGTGCATATCCTTTTCAGCCACATTAACATCTAAGTGTCTAAGAGTCTAAGCAGTAATGAGAACTCTCGTCCAAATAATTCCAGAACTCCCAAAAACCCATTGTATTTGATTTCATGTAATTTTTCATTGTGCTGACAAGAAAATTAAGTCCACTGCTGACAGTCTCTTGGGTCAAGAGCGTGCTTCCAGTTTTCAGGGATAGTTTTGTGTTCACATTTTCCAAAACAGACAAACTGAGTCAATATAAATATAAACATATAAATATAGACTAATGCAAAGCAGCTGTGAGATAGCTCGTTAGTATTATTTTAACACTGAGTATGCTTCTGCACAGTTCGAAATGTGAACAAAAAAAATCCAACGATGCCAACAACATAGCTTGAGCAATACTGTCTACATACATAGCCAATCCCTGTGGTCTCAACAAAGAAAATAAAACAAAAGACTCTCATGACAGCACAGTGGAAGTGAACAAAGACAAATTTGTTGAAAAGGTGTGATCCCCAACTGCACAAGTGACAAATCCCCCTCAACACAAACATTAACTCACAAGGCCAGTTGCTCAAATAAGACAGACACACAAACGTTAGCATCTATGCGGTGAGCAGAGCAAACACTACATTGAGCATTTCTTATCATCCCATCTGAATCAATAGAGATGAGAGTCCCATCCCCTTTCGTTCTGCATTAAACCCCGGCACTACCAATTATTTAAAAAACCTTAAGACCACAACAAAAGGCAATTTTTACAATGAAACAAAAGAGAACGAGCCATAGGAGGCATGAGAGGAACAGGCAAATGTATGATGGTAAAATATGGTCAGCCTTATGCTGTCTTCGACAAAACCACCTCCAAGAACCCTGTAACCAATTACCGTTCACATCATGAGAATATTTTTCTAAGAGCGAACCGTGTGGACAGATTACCCGCTTAAGTAAATACCACCTCCTTGCCATAATGTGTTGAGTAACGGCGTATCAGCACCTCCACCACTGAGCAAACATTCGCTAATGAGCTAAGTTCTGGTGGTGTGATTATGGCAGATGAAAAGAGGTGGGGTCACAGTGTGAGTGGCAGTGGGGGTGCGGAGGGCTCTCAGTGGACACGGCGGCCCCACCGTTTCATGAGGGAAACTTGGATCGAATGTGCAACTGATTTATGTTCATTTCAAGGCAGTGTTGTACACAGTTTGCCACCACAACGTCCTTGGAAAATAATAATAAAGAAATGCTTTGCAGAAATTTGTGTTTTCTTTTTGTATGAGAACAAATAAAGTACAGCTCCAGACAACACTGGTAACAACACTGTGCTTTTGAGCTGAAAGCAAAAACAATTTTCTATTACAATTAAATTTACATACCTATGACAGCTTTTCAGATTGTTTTCATGCAATTAACATAAAAATATTAATCTTTGACTTTTATTTATGAAGCCATTTTGCCCCTTACATGAAACACTCCTTTCCTAAACAAAGCACTTTGCTTTGCCCCTGCTTGTTTTGGAATGTGGTTGTGGCTTAATTTCCTTGAATAAAATCAACACTGTGTGTGTGTGTGTGTGTGTGTAAGTGTGTGTGTGTGTGTAAGTGTTATCCTGCTGCTTACATGCATGTTTTTACATGGCTATGGGATTTATGGTTTCCCGTGAAACACGCTCCTATTACATGATGATGTATTATCATGTGAATATGGGTGTTGCTCTGCTATGGTGTATTTAATTATACCTGAACTAACACTAGATCTAAACCTGACATTTCACATGGCTAACAGCACTAAAGATTGCTGGCTCCTAAGCTCTGCTTAAAATCCAACACAATTCGCAAAGACATTGCCAAATCTGTTGCAAAAAAATACAAATTCCAGACCGCCACCGCAAATTACCGATAGTGAAATTACTCTCAATATGCTATAAGATTAGGGAAGTGGGATTCAGTGCAGTGTGTCTGCGAACCATAAATCATCCTATTTTCTGTGTTAGTCTCATGGGGTCGCATTACATTGGCTGGGTATGTCTGGAAACGACTACACGCTACATATTGCAATGCTCATATGTCTGGCAGAAGCTTCCTCAAGTCCTATTTTATCAGGTTCAGATCAAGTCAATCAATCATGACAAACAAATCTTGAGTCAAACTAATAGTCATAGGTCATGATGGCAATGTTTCCATCTATTACATAGTACATTATTATGTTTTTATTGGCTTAGTAAACTGACATAGACTACAGTATTCACAGTATTCATTCATACAGGTGGATATTGACTTAAGCACGCCACACCTTGCCCAAAGGAGATACCCCACAGTACCCCACCCTACTTTCAGCTCTGCAATACTGTGGTTATCGCTTCCCTAGCCGCATTACACATTAGGCATTTCATTTTGGTCGTACAGCAAAGGCTGTTAAAAATAACAGTTTATAAAACTACTGTGCTTTTAGGTTAATATTCCCTGTTTTTACATTAGAGTTCTTTGCTTCTCGTTCATTGAAAATGACTAAAGGTGCTATGGACTATGGAAGGACTATGGAAATCATACAATGGAAGTACATACTGACAGTGTGAACATATTGATGGACTTTTTTACTATTCCCAAATACTCAGTTTACTTTTACATTTGCCTTTTTAATAATGCAACAATTTTAATTAACAAATTAAAATTGCCTAGTTCCCATACATTTATTTAAATAGGATTGTTTTTCTATTGCACTTTGTATTGGTAGCTTCCTCTGTTCCTTGAACTGCACAGAAACAGTCTTTGTTATTGTAAATGGACATAACAAACTGACTCATGGCCTATGTGCACCTACAATTCCATACATTTGGAAAATGCAAGTATCTTTGTGTGCTTTTGTGGGAGTCCATTTCATTAAATGGTGAGATAGTGTGTGCTGTTTCTCACGCTGACATCTCTTATCTTTCCACAACAGTTTCTCATCACCCTGAAAATCATCCTTTGACTGCTGCTCCCAGGAGCCTTTGGTGTAAGCATTCCACGATCCCTGTTTCAGCCTGTTTTGTGGTGACGTCTCCCTACATGCACAACCTACACTGCTCTCTCCCAAGACCACAACCCACACTGTTCTCTCCCAAGGCTCATTTGAACATTTTCAGCCCTGTATCCCTTGTGGGGCAAGTAAGGGCTCTCTCAGGAGCATATTTCCCTTGACTACTGACTCATTCGTCAGCTGCTGTTGTTGTGCAAGGTTATTTGCTTGTGCCGTTCTCTGCCTCACTTGTAAGTCGCTTCGGATAAAAGCATCTGCCAAATGATTAAATGTTAATTAATGTTGTGCATATTGCCGGTGCTGTGGCTTACTTTTCCGAGTAACGGTTAGGATTATGGAGACTCTCACAGCAGTCTCTCCTTGTCTTGTAGGTTGTACGAAAATGGTAAAAACCGCATTAGTGTGGCCTGCCTCCTAGTCATGTTCAATGGCTTAATTGTCTTTTGATGAAAGCCTCAGCTTGGGTGCAAAGCCTAGGTGTTACAATGTGGGACAGCACAGCGGCAGCCTTATAAAAAGCTCTAGCATTGACTCTACTCTCATCCATTAAAAAGATGACTGGAAGTTCCACAGCCATCTGATATCTTAAACTTTGTGCTTTAACGCATTGGATGATGTGTATAGCTGTTCTGGGAAGGTCTCGCAGTGAGTCACAGCAAGGCTAGCCTCTTTGTTCAGCGGGAAATTGCAGAGACAGATAAACAACATTTTCAAATATTGCTTCATATAAGTTAGTCCTTCACCCAATATGTAAACAACTAGCCATAGTATAGTTTTTTCCTTGATGGTTATTGATAATTGAAACCACAATTAATTTTTTACTTAGATATCTAGTTTACAAAATTTAGGATGATTATATCTATTTCACTGACTGATTGCCTTGGTAGTTCACACTAATCTCAGAATAGGTTTCTTTGTACTTTTTCGAAATCTGGCTCCATGTGTCATTTTGTTCCTTTGATAAAAACTGTTCATGTCAGCCTCACATACTTATTTAGCCGAAAGATTAAAGTACGCAGATTTAAAACGTGGAATCATCTGTTTGGTCTGCGCATACACAAACACACACACTAACACAAACACAAACACACATACACATCGCAAATCAGTGACTACATCCTTGCCTGGACAAAAACAACAAATGTTAATGAGTTTATGTGGCCTGTAAAACATTTGGGTAACTGTATGACCTACTTCAGGCAATATCCTCGAATACCCCCAACCCCCAGGCTGACCCGTCTCTAATTCCTGAGTCGGAGACACATGCCTCACAGACAGGACGGGAAGTGGAGGACCACGAATTCGCCCCCTCCCTTCCCCTTCGTACTAAACAACACTTCATACCAGCCCAGATTAACCTCTCCCTCCATATTCCAAGCCGGACATATGTTATCTAGCCTCTAAAATCGCTACACAAATGATGCAGGAACTGAGACAGCCACGCCTTTAATTTATTAGAGTTATGTATTCAGAGTTTGAACAAACAGTCCATGACAATAAAAAAGATTAATGACTAAATCATCTTAAGTAGTGTAAAGGCTAAAACAAACTGAAATAGTGACTGTGGTTGGACGAAACAGCACATGCACCAGATAAAATGAGTAAACACACTGTCTGTGTCTGTCTGTGAGTACAAGTCTTCCACATGTATTTATGTCAGCATTGCCTACAAGGAAGGCTGTACAGATGTAGGATCTGTGTAACTTTGTTGCAGAGAGGTAGACCTCCACCACTGAGACCAGCATGCAGCCATCACAGAGATCTGCCCACAAGCACGTGACATACAGTATTTCCCAAATCAGCCATTCTTTCAGAGCTGGACATCCCGAAATTTCATCACTGACACCATCATATTTTTCTTAATATTACCAGATTCTGCAGATGAGTATGAAGTCAGGCTTAGTAAGAATGAAACTGTGAATGCATTTTTTTCTTTTTAAGATGACACTATTGGTACTAAAATTAGTCTACTTTAAAGAAGGAAATCAGCTAAATGAGTTTTAAAGTCAAATTATTGTAATATGCTTCATTAAAGCATATGTCACACAATACAATGCTCTTCTGGAAAGCTGCCATGTTTATTCTGAGAGTGGAATTTGCCTTGAACCCTGGCTGAGCACATCCACTTTGAATGGGGAATTAATTTTTTTCTTTTGGGAAAACAATCATGTTCCAATGTAAATAAAAGAGAGAATAAGATCTTTTCTGTTCCTGGAGGACTGGGGCCTACAAATCTTTTAGGGTAGTTGTGAGGTTGACCATAGAGCCATTGTCTCTGAGCACAGCATGTTTCTTTTTTTCTGACTGTGGTTGATGGAACTATCCACGCATCAATGAAAGGGTGTGTTACTCTATTATACAGAGTGGTCATTTAGTAACAATATGGTTAATTATATGCAGGTACTACTGGCATTGATTAGACTACTTGCATTCTTGGATGTGGGCACCCTGGGATACTCTGAACTGTGGGTTTTACAGAATGTTACTCAGGACCAATACTAGGCAAACAGACATCAAGTTCTCTTCTCTTCTGTTTTTCTAATATGGCCATTGACCAGTGAAACCCTCACAACAAACAGTGAAACCCAATCATTACAAACAGACTAAGAACTATTTGGAAGTGGCTTAATGTAGAGTTTTTTTGTTCAGGTAGATGAACAAAACCAGACAGAGCCCTGGACCCAGCCTAGAAGCTGGGGACATGCCCGGTCTAATTGTTACGTTCTCACACTAAAGCAAGCCATACAGTCAAGGTAATTCCCAGGAAATGCCCTCCTCTCTTTTTCTCACAGTTCAATGTAAACCTGAGTCTAACTGTGTTGTGTCTGCATATCCAGCAGTTGTGAGTTATTGCGGGTCAATGTTCTGTTTGGTTTTTCTGGGGCCCAACACTACCCCAGGACATTTAAAGAGCGCTTTCCGTTTTTCATTCATGTCTAGTCTTCAAGCAACGAGACCCTCGGGATTATCCATTTTAGAAACCCAGCATGGCCTGCTGAAGGTGAGTCACATGACTACAGTGTGGTGGGAAAATTCTCCGCCACATAAACTCCACAGCTGCATTCATACGGGCACCACTGGCCTCTGCTATTTTTGGGAGGCAGACCGATTGCACTTGTGAGGCCGTTATAGCTGGAATCAGGTGCTGTCTGGTGAAGATCGGGAGTGAAATGGTCTGTGCAGAGTCTGTGCATTCCTAAGCCCTTCCTCTCAGCCCACACAGGCACCCTGGCGCCAACTCCAGTCAGCCCCTCAAATTAACTCAACCTTAACCTCAGATGTGCCTCACTGGCACAGGTGTCTCAGGAATAACACTACCATGGCACTCAGACTTGAAGTGCTGTTGTAAATGAAATATTTAAACTGTTTAACAAAATGAATTATCAATGCTGAACAAAGACAAGGAACACTGGACCATTCTACCAGACCAGTAGGCTGACGGCTGCAGGTCTTATCCTTCTCACACTCAGCTATGAACCAATGTGAATGTGTAGGTGTTGCTACTTCAGCCCCACAATTACTTTGACCTAGTCAACTCTGGCACACCTCTGTAGCTTGGACACATCTTCAGATGGTGATAATACATTCTTTCATGCATGCTGACGAGAGAGAATTGGCATAAACGGGGAATAGTCTGGACTTTGGACTTCGGCTTCTAATTTTGGAACGTGCTGTATGTTATTACTCAAGTGTCTGCAAGCACTGTCGAACAATGCGTCACAACTCTTATCTCAAGCATGTGCCATGGGTCTTTGGGAGCTTTGAAAACACTGCCTGGAATCTTGGCGCTGTCTTCACATTGGTGCGACCTGCTGTCACTGACCTGGGAACTGCTGAAGGATGACAGATCCTTCTTTACCCCGCCCCAAATTCCGCTGACGCACCAGCATGCCATGTTCCTGCCCAGGAATCATGCTCAGCTCATACAGGTGTAATAGCGGTGCTTCAGTGATAAATTAGGGGCTTCTGTTGAGACACATCCTCTGAGTGAGAGGTCAGGGGTGGGGCGGATATGTGCACCTTCATTCCTTACATGCCAATGTAAAAAAACAGTTTATAGGTAGTCATATATGACTCACTAATTCTCACTAAAAACACCATATATTGTATTCCTTACATGGAAAATACAGCCATAGTTTGTCTGGGAATACAAGAACAGGGAGGGGTGGTGGGATACAATTTGCATAAACACTGCATTTTTGTGATGAGAAGAGGATTAAGAATGAGGATATGGTGAGGGATAGAATATGAATGGAATAGTAAACCTTTTCCCATCATTGTGATCACATTCATGTTCATGTTTGAAGGATATTCAGATCAGACCTAGGGCCATTCACAAGATGTTTAAACATCACCTCTATGTTGTTAATAAACAGAGGATATTTCAGCCTTCACCTTATCTCTTCCTCCACTTTCTGAAACTTGAGAATGTATGGAATGCCTTCCTTTTACCTGCTGCTGTTGATCATATCCCGAGAGATTTGAGATACCCTACAGGACTTTCCAGTGTTCTGGAACAATGCACACATTGTTGAGAACATTCTTTCACAAAGGTACACAGAGGAAGCCTTGCACTGTGTTAGTTCTGGCAAGAGGCTCACCTTTGCTAAGTTCCAACTCTGTAGCCAGTTTGACACTCATATAACCCAGGGCCTAGAAACTGTGAGAAAGAGGGGTGGCATTATCAACATCTCCTTGTCATGTCGTAAAGAATGAATGAATGAATGAATAAATGTAACATAGAGATCATTGCATGATCATGATACATCTTCCAAAGGAAAACTTATGCTGCTTGTTTTTTTTTTATTTTCTTACAATTACTGCCTCACACACCAAACTCACAAATTAAGTCAAAGTGTTAGTCAAACCACATGGACTGGCAGACGTGTTCTTTTCCTGTTAAAAATATGACATAATATATACACTGTAACCAGAAATAATAAGATGGCACTGCAGACTATTTCAAACAGGGCATAGGTTGCTGAGAGATTGGTGCCCAGACTACACATACGCACTCAAGCATGACATGCAGGGAATTCCAAGAAGGATCACGTACCATAAACGCTGATAAAAAACAACATCCTGTCAGCAAAGTGCTTGTTAACTTTTGAATTCTGCATATTTGTTTCGGCTCCTTTGAAGCAATAGCCATAAAATTTCCCCCTGAACTCAAAATTACCACAGACTGCTCTTGCAATTACACATTTCCCTCAGGGGAATGTCTCAAATTGCTTTCCCACTATAAAATGTGACTAAAATCTGATCCTGACTCCGAAGCTTTTAAATGCAAGATAGAGGTCGATGGGGACTTCCACCCTCACCTCTTCTGTCAGAGAGGGTCTGCCCCCTGCTGGCCAATGTTGGGAATGTTTATACAAAATGGAGGGTTGCTGCATTGTAACTGAGGTACAAGTAATGTTGAACAGAAAACACTTAATTCCATGGGTTTGATGATAAACCACAAGTGACACATCTAAAACTCATTCCTGACATTGCGCACTAAATTACAAGGAAATAAACCTTCCCATGATGTTCAACAAAAAAAACACTGAACTAAATAATGATACAAAAATATTTGTATACTCTATCCCGGAACTTGCAGTCAGTCATGGTACACATAAACAGACATTAAAAAATATTTATCAACATGCCTTGCCTGTGTGTGTGTGTGTGTGTGTGTGTGCGTGTTATATTTATTTATTTATTTGCTCCACCTGAACATGTGCTAACTGTAGTAATAAGCATCATTATGAACAATGTGACTGTTTGAAATCTTGTAAGCATTATGGTTTGACACTATAATCTAAACAAAAAGCATTCTGATATTACTTTAATATTACTGTAATGTGAGACAGCAGTTTGTTATTGTAGGATGCTAAATTCTAACAGCAGTGTACTTGCCTAGTCATAGAAACATGTCTTTTAACACTTAACAGAATCTGAGGACAAGAGTAACCAATCATATCTCTCTTGTAAATGCAAACAGTCAGCATTAAGCCAGAAGCCAGATGTACACAACTAAAGCTAAAACTAAAACTGAAATTTGAGTCACACGTACTTTAGCTTACTGCCCTAGTGACTGTGATTTTCTGAATAAAAATAAAACTGACCATTTCTTCCATTTGTTAATTATTTTACTGTTTTGCCTTTAGTCAAATTTCTTTAGTTAAAGGTCAAATAATGTTTGTTTGGTTAGTTAAGTAAGCACACAGATGCTTTGCCTTTGCCCTGTATAGGTGTGAGACAGGTCTCCCATAACCTGGAATGATTTTGTTTTAATCCATATGTTTGAAGGCATCTGACCTTAGTGTGAACTGCAAAGAAGGGGCGTACTTTTTTCTTTGTATATTGCATTGTATATTGTATACAACAACCAAGGTTAAAATCAGTGTTAAGACTCTAGCTTGTTTGCTGTCATAGCCTAGTTGCTGACTGAAGGTATGATAGCTTGTTTTTACAGCCACAGTATTTATTCTGCAAGGTGTCCCACTGCGTTGACAGGCATCTTGAGATTCAGCCATAAGCCAACAGTTCAGAAACGTTGACATAAACCATGCTAGTTGTTGATACTTGAGGACATATTCCTTGGAAACGAATCATTTTTCGTTACATTGTTTCATTGGGTCTGATGGGTTTCATAAAGGTCAGGAGAGAACAATCTTGTGATGATATTATATAAAACACCAATGAGCTTTCTGGTGCCTGAGTGGTCATGGAAACAAGCTCAAAATTTGAATCCAAATAAGCAACTCTGATTCTCACACAATTCTTTTGAAGTGGTGGGTGAAGAAATGATGCAGTCTGACTGGAGTTTAGACACTAACAGGAAATACCAATCAAGTGTCCTGCAATTACTGGAAATATGCCAAACACATGTGAACTGAAAAAGTAGCAATACATAGCTGATGAAATGTGCACCAGTTTCCCAGAACCACTCATTCTGTCATTACTGGGCAAGAACTGGCAAAATAGCTGGTGGAAAAAAAGAAACTTATCTGAAACAATGTGTGATGGGGAAAGGAATGTTCTGGACTGAATGGAGTGTTTTGGCAGTAAAAGGGTTAATATCTCATGAAGAAGCATGCATTTCCTTTTCCAGCCTCTATAATGTCCCTCTCAAAGGAGAATCTTAGAGGTCACCAAGTTATAAAAAAGGTCAGTGTTCTCTTCCTCCTGAAAATGCTGTCCTTGTTAAATGCTGCCTCTCTTACGAATTTGCCCTTTAGGACAGAACAAGTCACAATGCGATTAGTCTGGTCTCCTCAACATATCACACAGCTGTCTAAGAAGTTTATGGCACCAGCGCCACTTCGAGGTTTAAGTCTGAAACAAACGGATTGGTTTACTCATAATGACTCAACAGCTCCTACATTTATGAGTGCCAGAGCACAGAGGTGTGGCACGTTTGTCCTTTCACCTGCGATCGCGGGGCCTGCTGATGATAGTACAGACAGTGCTGCAGATAGGGAAAGTACATTTGTACACATAAAAGGTTTCTCTGCTGTGTTAATACATAACTTATAAACAGGCTTCATGAAGTGGAGTCCCTCCTCCTTTCAGTACACTATTACTGGCATTTTCTCTTTGAGTGAAAAATGTCTTTGTACTGGACTGTAAGAGTGGTAACTCCTACCTTTTCCCCATTCTTTGTCATTAAAGGCAACAGCAACATTAGAAACTCTGTATCAGGACTATTGACTTCTACACATCCCAGAAGGCTGCTGTCAAAGCATGCTGGTTTTACACATGTTTGTTACAGCCTAGTCTGCAGCAGTTTATGAGGTACTTAAGTTCTAAGGTCTGATTCTATTTAATTTAAGTGCAGGTTTCACTCTGCCCTTTGCTTAATAAGATGAAAATGTTAAACACACACCAATCTGCTGCAAGCAACCCACTTAACTGCTTTGGACTGAGATTTAAAGCTGGCAGTCATGTTTAAAGCACAATGCTAATTATAGCCACCAGAGGTCTCTATGCAAGAAGTGTGCAGTACTTTTTGAGATCTACGGTGAGGAGACTCCTGATTAGGAGACAGGTTCCATTGTGTAGAGAATAGCAAAATGGTTTATAAAGTAGAGGTGTGGGATATAATTAATTTTGCGTTATAACAACAGTACACTGTAACACCAAGATGTCTTTTGAAAGGCCAGCATTTTAAATGCAGGCATTCTCTATACACATTCCAGATGTTTACACTATTTTCTGTGTTATAGATATTTAACATGATAGTGTGAAAGTGATTGGTCCTTGACTAAAATTAAATTTACCAGAGCCTGATATTTATGAGAATTAGAGGAGATGGACCGGGTGGTGTCTATGCAGAAGAATGGCACAGCTATGTAATCTAGTGGCAAGAAGACTTTGATTCCCACATGGGGCACTGTGGTGAGCATCTTTGTATCTTTGATCTTTGATGCAAAGATCTTTGCATATTTAAACAAACTTAAAACTGATTCAAGACATACCCAGCTGTATAAACATATCATGTAAAAATGTCAGCAAGTAAGTTGCCCTGGATAAAGGCATCTGGAAATGAACAGTGTGACAATTGACTCTTGTTGTTGTAAAAATGTGAAATGAATAAGAAATACTAAAAGTATGTGAATCTTTCTCCAATGGTAATGGTTAATATTAAATTAGCTGTGTTCTGAGTTGTGTTCACCAGCTCAGCCTGTTTCAGAAGCATTGCACAATGTTTTCAGCCTGAAAAGCAGGTCCAAATCCAGGATTCAAATCCATGACCCTCAGGTTCAGACACCACTGTTTACCCATGACACGACACTGCAGTTTTACCCCCATTTGAGCAGGCATCAGCTCCACTATTAAATAAAATATTTCATAGCTGACCTTCACCCTCGCCAAAACACGTCATCAGCCTCTGAGTTTAATGCTTATCTTACATACAGCTGCAAAAGCATAATCCTTAGTCAGTGGTCAGAGGAATGTCTAATAATCTTACCAAGAGACAGAGGTCGCTCCTTGGTAACATTATTAGACATTTTCCAATATTCTCCACCAGGAGGCGTTGGATTCATCTTTTGGCTCGACTTTGAACGTTGGCCCGACGTCTTGCCAATATTTCCCAAGGAAATGTGTGCATATATAGCAGAGCTCTGGACGAGCCCTTGCAATGAAAAGCTTAGCTCTATTTTCCCATCTGAGACAGAATTTTAGATGCCATTCAGAGGGTAACTTGAACTTGAACTGGAATCTATAACAACTCACTGAGCTTCACAAGCACCTGGAACACACACATATACTGTCTCGGTGTGGTTCACAAGAATCAGACCTGCAGATTTACAGATTAGATTTAATGAACTGACTCAAATAGCTCTGGTCTGTCTGGGCATGTGTATGGAACTTTATTGATTTTTACACAGCCAATCCCAGGACCTACGTTGTTTAGTCTGGTAAAAGCAGGTCTTAAATTTCCATTACCTAATCACCAATCAGCAACCAGAGCTCAGTGTACTGTGCAGAAAAGAGCTTTGACAGGTTGACTGTGCACCTCTTGTATTTATAGTGAGACTGAGTACACAGCAGAAGGGCATGCTTTTTATATTAGAAAACAGACAGAAATGCTACCTACAACTCTGTATATCAGATCAGCACCCCTGTGATGACCGTGCTTATATTTTCAAATGCTTGGGGTTTTTTTTCATGTGTGGAGTTTGGGTGATATATATTCTTTGATGTTGACTTAGCATTTGAAGCCGTACTAGAATGACATCAATGATATAACCCCATGCAAAAAAATAAGAATTTAGAAAAGAATATATTTTAAGACAATTAAGACAATCTAAGACTTTAAGAATATATTTTGGACAATATATTTTTAGCTCAATCTAAATATGTTGCAGTACATTTCTGCTCTGCATTAATATACTAATATTTAATAATAAATGCATTTCAAGTATACTCTAGAGCTTAGCAGAACATTTGCCAACATGTCACAATATATTTCATTTTGGTGTGGGATGTCGTGCCGTATATTCTTAGTTCACTTTGTTTTTATAACCCTTTGACCACTCTTGCTTACTAGGGGACCACAGCTTTGAGTATACAGATGATGTCACTAAGACTGTGGATCCAGGCATTAGGAGTCTGTGGCTGTTCTACCCAGAATACTAAATCACTGTGTCCAGTGTTCCCTTAAACACACTGCATGCCGTAGAGTTAGGAAAAATGACATTGCCACCTACACACAACCATTTTTTTCTGCAATGACATTAATTATGTCACTGGTCTCTTTAATTGGGCATGATATAATTATTATGTTTATGGATAGTTATATGTACAGAAGGAAATACATGTTTTGTTGATACTGAGGTAATTTATTGCGAGAATACCTACTTCACAGTTAACCAGAGTAATGAAGCTTATGAGAAACCTTTTTGCAGCTAACCATTGGATCATGAGAGTTTGTTAGGGTGTTTAGACATGATGCTGCCATTTATCCCCTGCAAGTGTTCTTCCAACTGAGCACCTCTTTTAGAGCTGACTACTTATGTCAGTCTTTCTTGTCCCACACAGTAATAATAATAATAATAATAGGTAGTAGTAATAATAGTGATATTGTCACAGTAATAATATTCAGCATCTTCAAGGAATTTTCATAATGTAATGACAAATGACCGAAAGGAAAGGACTGAAGGGTGCTTGAAGGCAGTGGCATGCAAAGCTGAGGAGCAGTGGTCACTATAAGTGAATAACAGCATTTATGCAGCTGGGTTGGCGAACACAGCCAAAGATATGGTGCAATGAAAAGCGTCCTCTATAGAGGCGAACATACGTTTCAAGGTCAAGCTTGTTTAGTTATAAACAGGATAAGATTGCACCCAGCAGCTGAAAAAAGTAAAAAAGCTTGTTTAGGGTACAAGTCTGTACAATGTGCCTTCGCCTCTAACAACATTCTATTGACATCAAGAAAATGGATATTCACTAATTCCTTTTTTTTACACCAAATAATTTTCTGACAGTGTGATTCTCCAGTCGAGTGACAAGTTCAACAGATCAGGATGGTTTGAGTGAAGGTTAATTAGAGTGTGTCAGACTGCCTTCCAGATCTTCACCAATCCTGTCTGTCTAAAACGTTTTGTGTCGTCACATTAAATACTTTCATGAGAATTTTCCACACAAGATTCTTTTTAGCAGTTACCTGCAATGTTAATAAAGTGGGTAAGAATACATTTGTTGCTTTTGTTTGTCAAACCTAAACAGGTTTATGACACTGCTTGTGGTTTTTTTTTTTAATGTATATTTGGTTGTGATGTTTGCAACTTCCTATTATGGAAGCCTTTTTATTATCTTCTAGTAACAGTAGCAATGAATGGTTCACTTTGGAGCAGTACCGATGAGTGACACAATAAGAATCAACACAATGTCCTGGCTTTGGCAGACAACCCTCTGACTCACAGACTGCTTTCTGCACTGGTGCAACCGCACGGTCAGAGGTAGTAATTGTCGTGTGTGTGTGTGAGGACAGTTATATAACCTTGCAGAACTATAATCAGGCTCATCCATTGAACAGGGGGGAGTATAGACAATCATTCTTCCTGGCAGAAGGCGTTCTGCGGCCCATTGTGTAGGCAGAAACCGCTGTCTGTGGAATCGTGTGGAAAGAAAAACATTGCCAGGGATACGATCATTGCCGGAGTTCATTTAGGCATGCGTTAGATAAACAGCTATACCTGGACATGAGCAGACTTCATCTATGACCTTGTACAATTGCATGGATTTAGCCTTAGGACAGGTCTGACAGGGGTTGGTGAAATGCCTCCATGTCAATGAACTAAGATTCAAATACTTGTATAGCAAGGGGACAAAAACAAGAAACTAAAATAGTTGATATGCTTTGTGTTGCCTTATCCTACTGCTTAACTGAATGCATCAGCTATTTAGTTTCTATAAAATGTTAAAGCTGTTTTTTTATTGCCTTGTACTTGTAATCATGTTTGTATGCTTTGTACTCTGTACTTGTACTGATAAATGATATCACTTACACTGTAAAAAAGTATCTGCAAACTACATAATTTTAATGATAATAATAACAATTCTATTTCTTCTCTACACCAGCCAAAGGATTTCACCCGACTCAGCTTTGTTGGCATACACTAACATATTAAACTTTAGGATAATATTATTTTAAATAAAAAAGGTTTCAAGGCAAACTGTCCACTGTGATTGTCGGTTCCACAGCAGTTTGTTGGTTTGCAGAAGAGCTTGGCTGACACTTCAGGGCCTCCGCTCTCAGGCCTCTCTCTGGCAAGCTAAATCTTCACGCGCAGGCATCGCTGGCCGTGAACCAGGGGAAGCCATATTTCACTTCTCTCACCTCAGACTTAATCTTTACCGCTCTAAGTCCTGTTGGTGATATACTGACACCATCATTCACACGAGTCAGCTGTGTGGGGGAAAACCCAGTTCCAAGTCAGTTCCTCATATAAACTGTCCTGAATGCTGTGTTCTACAGTAAGCTATCATGTATGGAGATTTAGTTTAACATGGGACAGAGAACTAAGACATTTACAAGTTATGGCGTAGGCCTATGACTCCAATTCCATGTTGTGCTTGAGACTACCACAAGCCAGAGAGGCGCATACACATCAACAAACTAATGCAAAGACATATCATGCCATACCATGCCATGCAAGTCACCTTGTGGACAAGGAGACTTGCAGGGACACAGAGAACTCATGACCAGAACACTAAGGAAAGCCTCTTCACTGGATTGGCTTTGCTTTCTCTCACCAACAATAACTCTGAAGGATGTTGGGGATGTTCAAAGATCTTGTAATATCCTGTCTCACATATGCCTTAGCTACAAAATGGTGCTTTTTTGGGTTCAGCATTTGTAGAGATGGTTATCTCACAGGATCACAATGCCTTGTGTTGCACAAAAGTGTGTGCAGATTCACTGATCTTTACATCAGCTCACTCTCTGTATCCCCCACAGCAGACAATCCACCCAATAAACACCAATGAGTCTGAACAGAATTTGCTCACTGCATAATCACAACGCCCCCCTTCCTCAGCACTGTGAAGCTCAGCGTGGAACAGCCACGGCAGGGATAAAGGAACGTCCCCATATAAGCAGTCCTTAATAAACACCCACCCACAACTGTAGCTCAAACATAAGACTTTCGTGTCTCACTGTCTGCGCTCTCAGAGAGTGCTAATGTGGTTTATTCTCACTTTGCTACATTCATCCAATGGGCATCTTCTCGTTAATTATCAGAACTTAACAGAAGCAAAATTACTCCTTCTGAAAATTGTACCAGCGGCCGAAGCATTAAGTTAATTCATTTTCACGCATTCTTAGCCTGTTTACCACCGGCTTTCACAAACCCGTTATTATCACAGATGTTCGAACTCCTCCCTCCCCCCATCTGCGCTCTGTGATAGATGGTGCTGTTATTAAATCAAGGGGAGTTTGCGCACATCCTTGAGAAGAGCATAAACATGACCCTACCCCCCCCCCCCCCCCCCCCGGTCTGAGCGGAGCAAAGGACATTGCACGGCATTCTTGGGGGGGGGGGGGGGGGGGGGGCGGGTGTCATCGAACCATCCCCAGGTGCGCTGGGTCTGGCCCCGCGGTCCCGCAGCGGGGCGGTGTCTCTCGCGGTGATCGGCGGTACATCATCTGCAGGAAATCTCCCCCCCTCCATGTGAGTCTGCCTCGGCCCGGCGCATTCTGCTCCCGCCCCGACCCAGGCGCTTTAAATTACCGCTCCAAACCCCTTCGGCTAATGAGGTCCAGATTGCGCGGCAGAAATGTTTTCGCAGATACAGCTGAATTTTTCTCTCTTTCGGCGCAGTTGGACAGCAGCCCGGGTTTTGGGACGTTCCCAGCGGAGCCCTGCTCATCTTCATCACCTGTCTGAAAAGGGAGTATTTTTGGAAATAAAAAATATACATTTATAATGTGTAGAGGAAAATGCAGATACTTTTTAGGCAAAGCAAACGGAGCACCAGAACGGCCCCTTATAAATCCCATATAAGGAAACAAAACAGTCCCGTAGAAACTGTTTTGGAGATAATTGTCTTGTGTATGGGTGTTGTGGTGTAGATGGGTTATGGAATGCACCGAGAAGGAGGTGGAGTTTCGTTTAGAATAGGCGCCAAAGAGATGATGTTCTGACAGTGCTTTCTCTCGACCTCACATTGGAACTACTTTCCAATGGTCTTACAATATACCTAAATCTGCTGATCGTCCTTCTCCCTATAATTTCCCAGTCCAAATTTAGCTTCTTTCTGGATCCCTCCTCCAAATTCCGTTGCTGTGACAGTCAATGGTTTGAGCGCAGTTGAAGACTCGGCTGGCTGAGAAGCCGTGTCTTGAGCCAGCTAGTGTAACGTTTTAAAAGGTCTTCGCAACATTTAACCACCAATGGAAAACAGTTAACCTGTAGAGAAAACATTGTGTGCTGACAGTGAAAAATATCAGAGAGCGTACCCCATGCTGAGAGATATGTCTAGAGTGGGCCCTTTTCAGTTACAGATCTAAAGACCATGGCTAGAACCAGGGGCTTGCTGAAAGGTAATGTATGTGTTCATGAGTGTGTACTTGCTTGTTTTCAGATCAAATGAGAGAGTGATTTTTGAAAATGTAATATTAATATTAAAATTAAACATTAATATTTGAAATAAAAATATATTTTATAGTATGTAGTAGTCCTGTATTTGAAAATTATCTACTACTACTATTATCTAACTATCATTAATATAATTTGCACTGTGTTGAATTTACCTTTCTATCATACAGCTTATTCAGCTAATCACAAAACAATAGCTAGTGAGCACAACTAACTAAATTGTTTCTTGATTTTTTTTTCTCTTTTATATATCTCTTTTACCACACTTTGAGTCATAGCATTCTCTGGCCAAATAATAGCTCAAGCAAAGAGGTTAGTGACTGGTCAAAGGTCAGGAGATTTGGGTGCTGCAGTTATCAGCTGGTTATTTTGCAAGCGGAATGGAGCAAGATGCCACTTATTAATGACGTTTGTCCAGATGACAATTATGAAGAAGTTCGGAGATAAAAACGGACACTTAGACACTATAGAAATGGTAGATACCATAGGATTTAAGTTTAAGGGTTTAAGTGAAACTATGAGAGGATATTCACAGATTGTATTAAAAGGAAGGAGAGCTACAATGGTTAAAACAACTATAATAGCACTAGTAATAACACACCAGACTTTTACAACTGTATCCCATGATGAACTTCCCAAAGCCCTAGAGTGCTGAGGTTGCTCAGCATGTTGTTGTCCCAGAGTAAGCCGAGCAATTTTGCACACTGTGCTGCAAGACTGGCTGTGCTTTTGGCATCACCTAAAAGAGGTTCTGCGGTTACCGTGGTAACCAACTTTTTTTTTCTTTTTTTTTACTCTCTATAATTGAGTCTTGCATTTTCGTCCCAAATTCCACTGCAACACAAAGCCGTGATTATTCCAAGGCAGCGGACTGTGGAATAATAAAAAAAAAAGGTTCTGGAATGAATGCCATAGTTCCTTTCTCATGAACCCAGTTTAAAGCTTAATCACTGTCCTTGAAGCTACAAACACCCTCCTACTGTACTTATGCCATTGCTCTGGTTGCTCATCACATCTCAAGGTTTACATATCCCACTTCATATGCCACGTGTATGTATAATGTATGAGGCCCTCAATAATACCTAAACATATGCTTACAGTCTTATTCTAATCCTGTGAGAAATGTGATTTTGACTGTAAAGCATTTACTACATAATCTGCATTCTTAGGGTAAAACTACATGCTGAACTTCACTGATAAAAACATTGTATCTATTGGTTTTATTCATTCTTGGGCTAACCACAATCTCCCTTCATTGAACTGAGCTATCACACAGCAATCACCAAAGGCAGAAACAGATAAAATGCACTGCTCACTTTGTTGAATTTTTTCCAAGCATTTGTGTTGCCTTGAATGCGACAAAAACGGGTGTGCTTTTCAGTCTCACAATCCTTTCTTAAGGGACTGAGATAACCTCAGCAGTCTAGTTAGAACAAGATCTGCCATTACCCGCATCGTCCTTACAGCGCAACTCACGTAAATCAGATGCAAATCAGTGGCTTTGGTGCGCAGCCAGTCATCCGTCACCCACAAAAGAGCCCAGCAAGAATTCCATCCCCACCCAAACACTCATCACCTTGCTGCTCCTCCTCTCTGCTCACTGCGTCCCCCCCTACAGCAAAAACCAAAACAGCAAGGCTTGATTAAAGACAACAGCCAACATTCAGATGTCCCAAAATTACACTTTTGAGCTGGGAGGAATTCGGTCACCTAGAACTCGTTCATCAGCTCGGTCATTCAACACCGCCTCTCCACAATCACACAACTGAGGAAACGGGTTTCTGAGGCGGCAAAATATTTACACTGTTCTTCTTAAAGCGTGATCATACGCTAGTTGGCACAGGGGCCACCATTGGCTTTCCAATCATCCATTTTACATTCTCCAGATGATTATATAAGGTCTGTAGAAGCTCGACATATAAAATGCTTTTTTGATTGTAAAGCAATAAGCGCTGCAGATTTTTCGGCCCTAGTTTTCCACTCGGCTTGGTTACATAAACGTTTCCAGAAACTGCGGGACATCGATAGAGGGGCCGTCTTCCAGAAAGCCTCTTCTGAGGTCTTCTGAGGCCAGCTCTGGTCAGAAGATTTATAGGCATTTCTTTCTCGTACAAACAGATTTAGAGCACATTCACCGTTCTGCGCTTTTGCAAAGACTTTTTTTAAAGGGTCCTATGTGCCAGTTAATGAAGTCAGAGGTCCTACTGCAGGCTCACAGATAATGCCAGCGGTGCAACCGTCAGTTTACAGGGAAGAGGAGAGCGTTTTGGCAGTCGCCAATCTGAATCACAAGATGTAGAACACTTCCTGCAAGACACATCATTTAATGAAGTTTAAAAGTCGTTTTGATTTTATACAGAGTAAACAGGGTAATGGCCAGCTGCCTTTGAAACGTTCACGAAAAAGACAATTCCCTAAAATAACTAGTAACTAGACACAGAGGGCTGTGGAACCAATGAATTAAAGGCTTTATTTATAACATACATTTTATTCATAAAAAGAACCATACAACAGAGGAACAGTTTATATTGAGAGACATGGCAATAAATACAGGGGGAGAGGGGATTTTTTACGTACATGAGGACATTATGGCACAAGGAAACAATGCGATAAAAGCCCTAAGCTGAGACTTGTGTTGGTCGTGACTAACAAACCCTTAGAGTACTTGCACGTCAGCATGGCTGAGGACACACTCCAGCGATCTCATGGTAAATGAAAGGACAGATGAGAAGGCCACATAAGGGTGTACGACATTCTCCCTCATTCAACTAACAGATCTCACCATTGTCATCTCATTTTCAATATATTTCAAAAAATAATGTTTATTTTAAGACACTTCTTAAAGATCTTTCCACAAAGAGAGGAGGGGGCATGTCTTTTAAAGAATTCCAGCGGAAACTGTGCCCTGGGACTGACGCGCATGAGTTTTGATCTCCTTTAAAAGGGACAAATCGCTTTATTCTAAAAAAGTAAATAAAAAGGAGGCAAAAATTTGTGTACAAAGCCGATGCTGCATAGTTGTCGCAAAGGGAATTGGTACTTCACAGTTACTCTGTACTTCATAAAAGGAGGATAAAAAGGAATGTTTTTTAACCATAAGATAACAGAACTCAATATCATTACATTTCTACAGAGAACTATGATTGATTAAAAACACTGCCACTCAGTTTGGATGATAGGAATGCACGTAAGGCAATATCTCTCTTATGCATCAGTAAAAAAAACAAAAAAAACAAAACAAAAACAAAAAAGGAAGACTAGCGAGGATAGCAAAAGACTTGCTCTGTTGATAGAAGGTACTTGTTAATACTGCTCAGACTACCAGCTACGTATCCTAATAGTCGATTCCCTGGTCGTCATAATGCCCGCTGTATTCGTTGTGGTAGCTGCCCTGGTACTCCTCCGGGTACTCGGCCTGATAGTCACTGTCGCTGATCTCCGAGCCGTTGGTGCCTGTGCCCTGGCTGCCGTTGGTGTGGATGATGGGCTCCGTGGGCGTGGCGCAGTATTTGGGGTCGTACACCTGCCGGCCCAGACCGTACACGCTCATGCCCTTCTGGGATGCCACCTTGTTGGTGCCCATCTGCAGGGAGATGGTGGAGGAGTCCAGTGGCTGAAGCGCCACCTTCTGGTCATAGATATCTCTTCTGGTGCCTGGGGCTGCCATTCCCGCCTAAGAGGGGAGGAGGGAGAGATGGAGGGTATGAAGGAATGTGTGTGAGAGTGTGTGTGTGTGTGTGAGAGAGGGAGAGAGAGAGAGAGAGAGGCCAAAACTCAATGCAATCATCGAACATGTGGTCTTCTGCAGCTTAGCATCAACGTAACCGCAAGACACTTAGTTCTTAACAGAGCTGAGTAACTCTCAGTGGTATTAAAACAGCTGCAGCACTTGTTTAAGTCTGCTACACAAAGCAGACAGTGATTAGTTTGAATCTCGCTCTCTGTCTAAATATCAAAATAGCTGCTGCCATGTACATATTATGCCGATTCCTGGGTCAGGGAGAAAATCACATTCAAGTGCACAAAGACCAACTGAAATCTGTTATTTGTAAGGGTGGAAACATCTATATGTGCCTCACTAAAAGGTCACATTGAAGGGTACTGCTCTAATTTACTTCCTATCTACTATTAAAACTTTGTGGGGTTACCTGGCTGGCTCCCTTGTTAGTTCCCATTTGAAGGCTAATGGTAGTCTGGTCATACGGCTTGTCGGTGTGTGTCTTTGGGTCATAAAGATGTCTCCTGGTCCCGTAAGCAGTCATCCCAGCCTGACTGGCACACTTGTTTGTCCCCATCTGCAAAATGACAAGTGAAAAATATCTATGGTAACCAGAACTGGGAAATACAAGTTCTCACAATGATGTTCAGCCACCCAACCAGTAATATGAGATTCTAGAAAAATCTAACAAATGTAAAAATCTGAGAACACCGCCCTGGGCCTATGACACTTGTCACTGTCAATGCCGCTCACCTGCAACCCAATAACGCATTGGCCAGCCTTCATCTTCTCGTCATCAAAATGTCGCGCCTGCTTGTCTGCGTACTTCACGCCAATGTCGACCTTGGTGTCCAAACCTTTGGTCTTTGCCTGTGAAATGAGTCAAGTGAACAGTGCTTAATGTCTGAGCCTCTTCCAAGAAGGGGCTTAATGCATGCAAAAGCTGGCCACCACATCCGCACGGCTGTCCATCTTGAAAAATGCGCAGGAGACGCGAGTGCCAAATGTTTCCGGACACTTAAACAGAAAGCAAAGAAACCTCTGCCGGGAAACCCCCTCCCCCCAGCTCTTTGTGAAAGCTGGGAACGTACCATACTAGCCAAAGCAAGGAGTGTGGTCTGGACTTGAGTCATGTTCCCATTTTCAAAGAGGTCATTCGCTTCAAAGATGTCATTGGGCTTCAAGCCATATGCCAGAATGGCCTTGATGAAATTCCCCAGGTTCTCCAGCTGAGGGAACAAGAGAAAAGGGCCATTCAGTAACACGGTCGAGATGCAACAATGTACAATAAAGGACACGTTGTCTGGCCAGAGTGGTAATCACTTAACCAAGGAGCTTACTTACACCCACGAGACAGGATGTTGCTGCAGCTCCTTATTATTATTGCAGGAACTGTTTTTTTTTTCCTGTGCTCACTATTCTAGGCAGGATGACACTAAGGACAAAAGATTTCATGAGGCTGCTGGTCTTAAAAAAAAAAAATAAAAAATAAAAAAAAAAACCTGGCCCTTACCTTGTGCCAGTTCAGTTGTGAGTGGTTGATTTTCTTTATTGAGCCAGGCTGCAGTTTGTTGATTAGTCTAGAACAAAAGAGTATGCAGTGTCATAGCACAGTAATTCACCTACATTGCAAACTGAACTCTGGCTCACCCCTTTCTCTACATCATCTCTGAAGCATGCATGCGTTCAGAACTCATCGAACAGGAAACACAACAAAAGGTTTCATGAAGGAATCTAGGCAACAAGAGAAATGATACACTTACACAACAGCACAAACAGCAGGTCAATGCAGTAGGGACAACTGGCTGCGTTACATTACATTATTGTCATTTAGCAGATGCTCCACTCTTATCCAGAGAGACTTACACAGGTCACAGTTTTTTTGACATGTTACCTATTTATATATCTGGATATTTACTGAGGCAATTGTGGGGTAAGTACCTTACCCAAGGGTACGGCAGCAGTGCCCCAGCGGGGAATCAAACCAGCAACCATTCAGTTACAAGTCCTGCCCTTTACCTGCTATGCCACACTGCTGCCTTGCATTACTTTCCAAAGTGCTGCTGCCGCTGCAGCGAGACGTGCAGACGGGCCCTGGGATCGATGCTCTGTAAATCTCAGTAAGCATCTCTGCGGCGCCCCGAGCTGCGGATTACAACGGGAGTCGCACGGAGGGAGGGACACACCCCCCCCTGCAATGTCAGTCTCTGTCTCACAATGTCAGACTCTACCGCAGTCCCCCGGGGGACGTGACACGGAGACTGCGGCGAAGGCCGGTTGCACCGCAGAGCGAGGGCGAGCGCGCGCGCACACACACACACACACACACACACACGCACACACACACACACGCACACACACACACACACACACATGCACGTGAATGTGCACGTGCTCATGTGCAGACACACACAATCATGCAGAACTTCAGGCAGGCAATGAGGGAGACACTCACTCGCAGAGGATGACCCCATCCTTCAGGCCCTTCTGGAAGTTGTCGCCAATAGGCATGCCCGTCACATCCTCGATCCAGTACCGAAGCTCCTCCTCCTTCTGCGGGTCATATTTCTGTGCAATCTGAGAACACAGGAAACAAAAATGTCAACGCTTGTTTAACCACTCTCGCCTCTATACAACTTTATTGTCCTGGTATGCTGAGTATCACCTAGGAAACACACCCACATTGCAGAGTGTACAGCAATTTATAGCCCTTGAAAATTTATAGTCCAATCCCCATAATAAGACACCACACATTTATAGAGTGTCAACAGGAGTTGTCAAGGAGTGCAACAAATTACACTGGTTATAAAATAACAGTAAAGAACAATACCACGCACATTCTTTGAATAAAGCTGGCCTTCTTATCAGATTTGGACTATTGGTTTGCTCTTCAAGGGTCAAAGGGCATTGCTCTGAAAAAGTATGCATTGTTGTGCTTGCCTCAACTTCATGTAAAAGAGTCAATGATTATTTAAAGGTAAACTAAACACAAATGTTTGGAGTTAGGCACAGTACAGACCAGGCAAGCAGACATTGCTCAAAGGGCTAGTTAATAAATGCTTGATAATTTAACTGCAGCCAAAACCTTCTGGTTTGGGATGAATGCCAAAATAAAGTATTCATCAGCTTTTTAACATGGACCTCATTAATTACGTAAATAATTACAGATTAGGATTAGATTTACATATGAAAAACCACCAGCATGTTCTAGTGCAGACATTTTCAGATAAACATCATTGGTGCTCTATAAGGAATCAAAACTTAATGAGCCATTCAAAGTCTTGTTTCATCATTCAGTTCAAACTGCATGCAATGAAGACAGTTCTCTACTTTTATCACATCATGATAGTAGTGAAAATATTAACCACTTAGTGTGTGATTACTCCTAACATTACTCCATTAATTCTTCCTACCATGTCACATCAAATCACAAGGCACATAGCAGATAGTAGATGTACTACACAACTCAACACTACGATTTCACAACATATTAACAGATATATCATTACAAGATAGGCCCACACTGCACAATGTGGATAAATACAATCTGACATCTCAGAAGGCATTAACACATATAAGGATATAAGCCAAACACACGATTATACTTCCACTCAAGACAGAGCATTTCCACAATTTTAGATGAACTGGAGGAACTGCAATGCTTCAGCAACGAAATCAAAGCTGACGGGCTAAAGATATGGCCTCCTGACAGAGAAGTGCAGACTTTGCCATTTGTCACGTTTTGTTGTTTGTTGTTTATGGCTGAATGAGATGTTCAGCGCCTGGGTCACGGTCATTGCATCAGAGATAAGGCTCACCCATAGGTGGGCCAGCTGAATCACTGCCTCCAACTTCCTGTTTCGTGGGTTGGGCTTAATTTAACCTTGGAAAGCACCATCGGTGTATGAGGACTCATCCAACACGTCACAAAGAGGCTGATTACCTGAAAACCTCTGAACATTTCAGCAAGAGCTATGAGTATCTGCATAAGCAAATCACCTGAAAGAACATCTACACCCTCAAGCACAGACAAATCAGTGTTAACACTGGCTGCATCTACATAGCAGAAGACCAAACGGCACATTCAGATGAACACAGGTAATCTGTGGACACCAATGTTGATGCTAACTGGTTATCTTTTTCCCTTCACTGAACATTGGTTTGCAATTGTCAAATGTATCAAAAGTGAAACAAAATAAGTTTATGATGGCTTGGTGGATTCAGTCAGATATGCGAGGAGACCTGTTTTTCAAAACACCCCTCTCAATATCTGGATGTTTGTTCTGGAGAGGGGCCAACGGCAGCAGGTCACACAGGAAATTGCATGGACACATTCCACTACAGCGGAGTTTCAGTTAAGGACGGCTCCACAAGTTTCAGCCGTGACGCTCCTCAAACCCGAACTAATACGCACGTCAAAGAAAAATACATTCAGTATTAATAAAGCTTCCACTTTTCAAAGTATTGGTTTTCATGGGAACTTATGTGAAAAATAAGCAACTTAAATCCGGTAACTGAGCAGGCTTACAGCCGCCCGGTGCTCACACTGAGCTAGTAACCAAGGCTATCGTCTCACAATATTCTGTTGTGACTCTGGGGTGTTTTTGAAACATTCTCATTACTTACACAATCCCACATTTGAATTGTACCGCATGTCCTCGAATGTTCCACCTGCAGCAAGTTTGGAAAATTTGGTATCTGCAGGCCTTAAAATTTGAACTACAGTCACATCAAGGGACAAGTTCTCATCATAGCCAGATATGTCTGTTGCACCAGAAGTCTAACAAAAAGCTTAGCAAAGATGTTGCTGACGGATATTCATGCCACCACAGAATTCCAGTATGAGGTGTCCTGTAACTGCACTCTCCAATTGAATTTCATCCTTGTCTCATCAAAACACTTAACTTGGAGATGTGAAGGAAATCTGGAAAGGAAGAATGTGAATAAGTTAAAAAAAGAACATACTTCTTGTAAATTTCACCCACCTCTCCAAGTTTACCAAATGGAAATGGCGTCTTAAAATGCTGAGGGCACTACACATGCTGGCAGTCCGCAAAGTTGCTCAGTGCTTTGTCTTTAACAGTACAGGGCTTTGCCCTCAGATACACAGGCATGTCATGTGAGCAGGACAGACGAGCAGCTACAGTGTGCCCGTTAGCTCCAGGGCGACCTTAAAACACCGCCTCATCAACGCCGGTGACGGAATACACACACACACACGGCTTTAAAGAGCCCTCTCTTGGATGGGGAGGTCAGGGCCAGGCCTGCTCTGAGAGTTTTCAGGCAGACCCCATTTTAAAGGAGGGGGGGGGGGGGGTGTGAGTGGGTCACAGATGCACGGAGCAGAACATCTGCCGTTCTGTTCCTCGCCACGGTCCGCCAATTGTTTGGCTTTTCCGTTCCTGTGCAACAGAGTCGCTCCCTGCGAGCTAAAAATCGATTCATCATCATCTCCACTGCTACTACATCCTCTGGCTGTGCTGCCAACTGTAAACAAACTGAAATGAATAAAAACAAATGTTGAGCAAACCAAAGCAGGCTTGATTTGTACGCGTGAAAATGAGCGGAACCTCTGATAAAGCTGAATTCCAGTCCCCTGCGCAGGATTAAAATCTGGAAATGCGTAAACCTGTTGAAGATTGCTTACTCTTACAACACAAACTCCATGCTTATTTCACGTCCAGTCAGCCATTGCCCCATCCTCATCACAACGCTGATGGATATCGGAAAGCGGACAGTAGACTCGGAGCGCACTGAACGGCACTCTGTGATTCAGCGTGAGCTCAGAAAGAAGGCTATTCACCCATAATGTCAGGCTATCTTCTAAAAGGGCAAAGCTGATGTTATTTTCCAAAAACGCCTCCACGCTGGAACACTTTAAGGCCAGAGTGCGGCACACAAGGTCAGCAAGGGAACCCTGACTCCACCACCCATAACAGCGAGCCTCAAAGCGTAACCAGCAAGGAATTAATGGCCGCTAATTGGGAGACTGCACCCTTTAAAGAGACCCACAGCACAGAGCACATTGATCCTGTGCTAGAGAGCGAGAGAGAGAGCTACATAAATTAGAGGGCAGAGCCCCTTTCTTTCCATTTATTCCAGCAGTCATTCTCCAGGAACACAGCCAAGTCCACAGAGAGAGAGAGAGAGAGAGAGAGAGAGAGAGAGAGACAGATCAAGAGTGAGGACGGAGGGAAGAGGGATACAGATCTACACTCGACAGAATTGTTAAAGCCGAGAGCCGCCGAGGGGAGAATCTGGAAGGCTAACGGCTTCATTCTGCAGGACGCATGGCACGGTGCGGCCGCCTAAGCGTTTCCTGATGACCGCACAGACGTAGGGAAACATCTGGCCGGGTTCGGGGAAGCGCACTGCAGGGGCCTCGATGCGAAGCAATCGATGCAACGCGGGCCACCGACTCTAAGCACAGGGTAGCGAGCCGCATATTAACAGTACACTTCAACCCAACCTCGCGCATGGGCTCATTTAGAAAATGACTTCAAATTGCTTAGTTCTTTGATACAAACAGCTTTTACGCTGCCATTATGACTTTGGCACGTAGTGTTTATGAGTCATCAGACTGAATGCAGAAGGATACAATAGCACCCCTTTCGGTTCTCATCACCCATTTGTTAAATCACACTTGAGACTAAGGATTGCACAGCTAGTCCAGGTGGAGCTTCTTAATAATTAACCTTGCATTAGATCAAAAGGTGTTCAGCCAAGCACAGGGTGTGACGATATTTTCTGTATATAGTGCTCTATATAGTGTTCTGGAAAGATTTGTTGGGTGGGGTTTTCTGGTGGGCCTAAAAGTCCAGACTTTTCAAAAGTATGTGTGGCATCAAACAAAGCAAGTGTTTGTATTTAAAGAAAAGAAAAAAGAGCATCCACAATTAGACCTACATTGGGATTTCATGAATACTGACACAAAAAGCTTTGACAAAAGACTGACTCATGACCTTAAGTACATTATAACTGTAGGGCAGATAAACACCAGGATGTCTGGCAAGATGTTGTTTTAAACTTAAATGAAATCTATTTGCATCTGACAAAGCTTGTCTGGCTCATTTAATCCCTTACTGTGTAATTCCATTAGCCATGAAGGCCTGCCAATTAGCTTCCCTTTCCCCTCCGACACTCAGAACCCAGGAAACCTCACTTCCCATTACAGCTACTGTGAGTATTTTTTTTTTTACTTTTTAATAAAAGCGTATCTGTTCCATCTTTAGATAGATAATACGACTGATAAACTTCCATAAAATGTTTGTAATATTATTCACTTGCAATAATGATACTGTTGCCAACTGCAGGCATTGAAACTTAATTAGAACAGACTTACTATGGGCTTATGAGACATGTTCCCCTTATTTTGACCTTCACAGAAAACAAGGAAAATCTAACTCAGGGTGTACCATACTTTCAGATTTATTCATAATAATGGGGCCTTCATATTTATTTTTACTCATCTTCTTGTATAGGTATAGCACAAAAATCAGTATTATTTTGCATAACCTGCAAAATGCAAAACAAAACTACTTTAAAAACCAATATCACCGATTTCAAAAAGAGATGAATTAAACCTGAACCAATCTTTCTTACCCATTAACTTCAAACCCTGGGAAGAGCAGGACAGGGGTTTTCCTGGAGCCATGTGCCTTGGAATGGCAGCGCGGGGGTTAAATGGCAATGACAATGAGCTGCGCTGAAAGCAAAGCACAAGCTGATCCGATCCCGGGAAAAGTCCCCCGTCAGCACATTGCAGGGAGCACCCCCCCCCCCCCCCCTCCCTCATTACAGTATCTGCAGCAACGCTGCACACTGCTGGCGCGTTGCATAAAGCACTACATTACCAGGGAGGAATGTTGGAGTGCACTGCAATGCTGCCCTTCCATCTCAGTGCTACCCTAAGTACAGCTCTACCTAAACCAGCTACAACAACAACCTGGGCTGCATACGGCAGGTCAGGGCAGTACAGTACCCTCAAAGTTGTGTTGTAGCTGGTTGGGGTGGTAGAGTGTGTGGTCGAGGTGGCGTTGTCCCTGCTCGCGGGGTATAGTATCCAGCCCAGGTTGTGTTGTAGCCTGTGGAGGGGGTGTAGTACTTGTACTTGGGGGGTACAGTATCCAGTCCAAGTTGTGGTGTAGCTGGTTGGGGCTGTGCTATAACACAACTTGGACTGGGCACTGTACCACCCTGACAAGGTACAGCACCACCTTGACGGCACACCGTACCACCTCAATGAGCTACAACAGAACTTGGACCGGGCGCCGTACCGCCCTGACCAGGTATGGCACGTCTTCGACCGGCTACAGCGTTACGCAGGCCGGACTCGGCACCGCCTCCACTGGGCACGGCTCCAGCATCTCATCTCTTCATCCTCTCTCGCCTTCTCTCAGGACAGAAGCCTGAATGAAGCCTCCATTCATACGGCTCGCTGGCCCCCCTCCAGGGCGCCGTGCTGGGGCGCTGCTGGGAACCCCGCACAGTGGAGCGCTCACACGCGCGGGGCGGGGGCGCACACCCACACATGTGAAAGGGAGAAGAGTTTCCCAGGAGCGAGACAGACAAAGCTGTGTGTGTGTGTCCCGGCCGCGGCTGTAACCTCTGCAATCAAAATGTTGCAATCTCCTTCCAAAGTTCCAGAGCGTTAACACTAGAAGAGCACTCAAGAGATCACATTATCAGAGACAGGCCTTCTTCCATCAGCTGAGTTAACACAATAACTATTAGATCCTGATACATCCTCATACAGCCTGATACATAGTTATTAGACAACCATACATGTATGCATGGTTTAATCATTATTATTAGTACTACTACTTGCACTAATAGTAGAATTATCTAGGCGATTTACACAGCACATTTTTGCACAGAACACATACAGCTTTGATGGGTAAATAAGGACCTTGTTCAAGTGTATGATAGTTCACTATCCCTCTGGTCACAAGCAGTGTGTTTATAATGTCAAACCAACAGCTGGGAGCCAGAGCAACCCATTCCACCCCTGATGCCGCAAATTTTCCAAAACAGCCACTTGATCCTGTCGCAGATGAAGCTAGGCGCAACACGCACTGCAACAATACCTCGCATAAAGCCCTCAACATGGAGCCGAGAGCCAGATAAAGCAAGCTGCAGAGAGGAAAAAAAAAGACACAAATGTGTTTTTTTTTTTTTTAATGAAAGAGCAAGGAAGGTATGGCGGGGTGTGTATGCGTGCGTACGCACACGCAAGCCAGACACACTGACAAACGCTTTCTGTTTTTCCACTTAGGCCTCTCGCACTCGCACAGCCTCCTTCAGACAGCTGCTGGATGGAAAGTTGTCAGAGTAGGTGTCCACTTGTACAGTTCTGCTGAATTAATGACTTGGCAGTGCAGCGCATCGCGTAGCAGTGAAGCGGCTCTCACTGCCAACGCGTTTCGGGCACTCGTTTGCCACCCGCGCACGTTTTCTCTTCCCGACAATCGGAGAATCACAAGCCACTGCACAGCACATTTGTTGTGTCAACAATTCGCCCACCCAAAAGCAAATTCAGACTCCACAATGTTAAAGCACACACACATACACACACACACACCAAGACCTTACTATGGCCTGGCCAAGCGCGCGGAAACACACACAAAAACAATAATGTGAGTTCAAGATTTCACATAAACATTTATGTAATGAGTAAATAAATGGATGAAAATATTCTCATGATTTTATCAACAATTATTTCTCTGAAAGACTAGGAGCTGACAGTCATTTCCATAAAGATATGGATATGATAGCCCATTACCAAGCATGCCTTGTTCAGAGTGATGGGAAGTACCCTGTACTAAAAGACTACACTAATAGTTTTGAGATTGTCTTACTTTCACTATAATAACATGAGTGGTAACAAAGGTTGTAACTGGACTACTGTGGTCAACTGGATGTCTTTGACTAGTCACTACCATCCAGGACACTACTGTGCAAAGGCACAATCAGGATCAAGGTTTCCTGGCAGACTCTGCGAATAGAAGAAAGGGTATCGCTTATCAGCCTTTGGGACAAAAGCAATATTCATCCACACAAAACTCTACTTTTAAGAACCAATTACTTGTAAGAATCAAATAATGTTGAGCATGAAAACTGGACCCTTTGAAAACTGCATCTACTCTATCCACTTTTCCAGTTCCAGGTCAGGAAACAGCAGTAACAGAGCGTAGCCACTACTCTCACCTCGTCATCCATAAACTTTGTATGCCCTTTTAAAGAGGTCGAATGTAGGGCAAATTCACCTTTTCCCATCTTTTTGCACCTTAATACAGAATTAACAGCCCATATTCATTACCAAATCAGGCCTGGGTTAGGATACTCTGGCTCAGAGCAAGAATCAAAAACCATTCCTATACTTGTGAGTTTTAGGCTGTGTCAACTGTGACTCTGTACAATGCAAGAACACCTGATTTTACCAAATGTGTAAACTGAACAAGCATGTAAGAAGCAACCTTAGAGTAAAAACACAAATGAAGAAGTGAGACATTGAGTGAATAGTGTTTCCTGTTGATCTTCATTAACAGAAAACACCTGTTAGCTATGGTGTCAAATCATGGTTTGGTCTGGGCCGATGAGGACTGACTTTGTGGGCCGCAGACGACCTTCAACTGAGGTTTTCAGGGAATCAGCATTTTATTTCAGTCACAGTGGTGCACGTTCTGCATGTATGCATATATGCACTGTATCACAGTTTTCTGGAGTGAATGCAGCATTACATAGATAGGTCAAAGTAGTGCATTTGACACTGTAAACAAATACAGCTGTATACCAGAGCTGAGCGATTGTGTGGTTCTTTATATTGTTATTTGACCCAAAAGTTTTAAGCACGTGCAGATCCAGAGAAACCTTTTGACAAACTCGAGACCAAAACATCCGGCCTCTATTACTCTACAATGAAAATGTCCCATTTATCCAATGTATCTGTGAAAAGGGCATTTCTGTGCATGTAAGTAAACACATACTGAGGATTACAGCTGAGAGACAGCTCTGAAAAGGGACTCTTTCACACAATGGTGCATCACAACTCCACTGCTGGAGTTTGAACCCAAGCACACCAACTGGTTGGAGACATTTGTTTGATTATTCAACATTCACCTTGGTGATTAAATGACAGACCAGTATGGGCAAGCTCACTGTTTTCCCGAAAACAGAATAAAGGGATTCAGAGGCAGAGCTGAGAGAGATAAGTGAGAGGGCGTTGAGAGCATATTATAAAGTCAATATCAAGACCACAAAAATGAAGGAATCTGAAGGCTTGCACTGCATTTGCACAAAAGACGCATACTACCATTATTCAACGAAAAACCCCTATTCACAGAGATCAAACTGCAGCTTGGAGTCAGCACTGTAGGTTTTAATGTGAAGAGGAAAAAGAAAGGATTTTCAAACCCTGTGAACTCTGCAGTCTTGTAAATGGATTATGACAAGCCAAGAACTCCAACCCACCATTAACTGAAGCAACAGCCCTATTATTTAGCTTCTTGGTGAGAGGAGTGCAGGGAGCAAATGTATTACCTTGATCAAACAGGAAGCCTTAATTGAAATTTGGGGTCCTGCCAATCTGATAGGATAATGCTAATACCTTTCACGCAAAGCATATAATTAAAAAAGGACAATAGAATGAAAATTGTAACTTCATGCTATTACCTGCTGTGCAGCTGGATTATTTGAACACAAAGTTTATTAAAGGTCAGTATCCAAAGGTACAAAGGTAAGGCTCTCCAGCAACTGGTCTTTCTAATTTTTAAGTTTCTTTTCTAGGTTTTATGTGATTTGTCTTGTAATTTTCATATTTTAAGAATAATTATTCCAGTGTTACACTGCTAAGATCAAGTGCTCTCTAAGTGGTGTCTTTCTACCAAAAGAAATTAATAAATAAATAGATTAAAAAATATATGAATTGTCTTCCATTAGCTAAAATCATGTCAAGAACCTGTTAAAGAGTTGTTGTAGAACATATTGTGTAGGTTGATCTCCTCAAAGGCTTCAAAAACGGACTATCATCAGCGATTCATTTAGTCTTCAACAACTGGGCTACAGTATGTGCCAGTGATTAGTAAGCTGTCATATTTAAGTCTGTTAGCTTACCTGATAGGCAAGGGAAGTAAACAAGAAACAAAAACCATCTTTAAAAATGTAACATAATGTCAATAAAAACAATAAAATTATCGTTATAAAAATAATGTTAAATGTATATAACACATACTGATCTTGTAAATGTGCCAAGGTCAAGGATCAACATGATTGCTCTGTGTGTAGCGGCAGACATCTAGCGAGGAACGACCATCACAGAGGCCGTATGTGCACACAGAAAGATGTGTAGAGGAAGAAAGGGCTGTGCACCCAGAGATAAAGGGAAAGTGTGGGGAGATACTATGACAGATGGAGAGATAGAGAGAAAAGGAGTGTGGGAAGGAGATACTCACAGAGTGGGTCGTGGGCCTAGCGCATGAGCTCAGCTCTCCCAGCACCCATTACATAAAGCATAACTGTTTTCCCCTCGGTTCTCATCAGCATTTGCCTTCAGCTCAGTGATAAGACAGCAACACTCCATTTCTCTCCCCCCCGTACAGCTGTAGAGTACTGGAACTGACATTCTGGGAATAGGCAAGGTCAGTACTGACTTTCTGGGGGTTGGTGCACCCCTTCAGAACAGGAGAAAACCCATGATCCCCTAATCCCCTCTGGTGACCTGGACTGAACTCCATCTTCTTCCTTTTTCTCAGTACCTCACTATTTTTTATAAAGCATCCAGGTTCAGTAAGGGCCTGACTGCTATGGGCCCCATAAGGATAATGTGCTTTTTTAGACAATACTAGACAATAAACTATGAACTAGCAGGCATGTTAATGTACATTAAAATTAGAAAGTAACAATTATGCCAAACCTCCCAGAGGCAGCAAATTAAATCTCACAAAAAACACAGCAATTGCATAGACACATTTACAAATCTGATTAAATGGATTGGAAAAAAAAAAAGATTAAGTAAGAAATGCAACTACAAAGAAGGCTTGGAACCTGTTCAAAAACATTTTAAACTGCTAATTTCACATTTCAAATAAACTGTGCAAAACAAACAATATGCCAACCATTAGAAAAAATTAAGGGAAGAAAATTCTTGGGGTTTACTGTCCCGACATGGACCATTTCCCACACAACTTAAGCCTTGTGTTCGCTGATGTCATCTGTAAAATGATTCTGTGTTAGTGAAGTGACAGGATTCCAAAAACTTAATGGTTGCACCCGACTTCAGTACTTGCTATTAGCATTTGCTATCACAAGGAACTATTCAAGAGCTGCGCCAAACCAATTACATTAACGGTGATCTACCGACTGGTGGTGGATCTAACCACTCATGCCCAATCCGAATGGATTAAATCAATTACATAACTGGTTCATTTGGCACAGCAAGCCCTGCTGCCACAGAGGCCCTTCTCCTGCATCAAACTCCTGCACAGGACAAAGACAAAGCAAATGCAACATAATGCTATTCTGCGATGAACAAACTGAACCCCTACATGTTTTGCATCAGTATGCAACAACGTCTTTCAAGTGGTGTATTCAGAATCAAGCTTTCTTCTGTCATTGACAATATTTTGGGGAGAAACACACTGTTCTTTTAATGAAATGTGAAAAGTCTGGTCTTTATTGACAGTAGAAGTTTATTTCAGGGGATGTCTGTGTGTTCACACATAAGTTCCGCTAGAACCCAGAATGATCCCTCCTTCCACAAGCTATCAACCACTGCTAGGCACGTCACCACATCAAGATTGGGTGTGTTTGGCAGACAACATGGAAAGTATTTCACGCTGGTCAAAGGGAAACCTAATATGCTAAATTTAACGACCCATTTCAAAATTCTTCATCTGACCCAGTTACATGTAAATGAACTGAAAAGCTTTGTAAGAATCAAACAGAAGTTGAGCAGGTATAGTATTGAAAACCTTTAAAAATTAAATTTTAAATTAACATTTTTCACAGCGGGTGCTGCAAGTAAGGTGTTCAACAGACATGTGTTAAAACTTCCATGGAGCCAGAGGGCAACACAGTGGCAGAGCCGTAGCGCCTGATCATACCGCCTGAGTACTGCCTGAAGCCAGAGACATGCTGTACTCGGTCTCCTGAAACATGATTTGTCAACATGACACTTTGACATGCGTGACGCCAAACTGCAGCCTACTCACCTCTGTGCACTTTCTCCCACTGCTTTCACAGAGTGACCAGATGGGAAAACTCACAGACAAGTTAAATAATAACACAGTCAGCAAGATTCAGTGAAAATGAAGTATTAACCTCCACTGACCCTTACCATAATACCGTACAACCATTTGTAATTAACTAGGATATCCAGATATCCTAGTTAATTACATACCACAGAAATGAAAAAAAAAAAAAAAACTACAAAATGAGTACCATTTACCACAGCAGTTTTTCACTATAGACTGTCTTCAGATTATTTATTAGGCCTTGTCAAGCTAAGGCATTACTTAGAATCTGGCTATTCCACTTCTAATAAGATGGATTACAGGGTTGAACACTTCATGTGTTCATACCACAGACACTGCAGGTCGGTGTTGTTGCCCAGTGAAACAGCTTGCCTTGTCTTTTCTGTTTCTCACTGATAGGTGCTTAAGTAAGCAACCTTGCAATCACAGTAACAGTATCCTTGAGCGTGATTAATGGCTTACATAAGAGCAGGTTTGACAATATCCATTAATTTGAACATCGTTCAAATATGACACACGGAATTTTAGAACGCCATCCTGCTCTTAACTACGCATCAGCAAAGAACACCAGTTGAAACGCACCACTACTAAACATCTCAAAAAAAAAAAAAAATCCACAAATGGGTCACAAATAACACTTAATTATATTGTATGTATACAAGACTATAAATGAACATTGCATTGACAAAAGTAACATTATCCTGACACATTTCTCCTTGGTGCATTTAAAAAGAAGAGGGAGAACCCAAAGTTAACCAATCTGGAACCGGCATATGGAAACCAGTTGGCCGCCTCTGGCCTACTCGCTTCCCATGGATAACCGATGATGTCATGCTTTAGTAATTTCAAAAAGGACAGGGACTTCATCCTACACGTACGTTCTGACCTTTGGTATGCACAACCAACACAATATCCCGACTCTGCTTTTATCCACTGACTATAGATACTCGGGATAATACCATTCTATCTGTGAGACGATTCGGCTTTCGATTCAATCAAAAGATATTCTAGAGACAGTTGGCGAAATTTCATCTAATTTGTCGTTTTTGACGGTGGCACTATTATTGTTTCGCTTTGCAAGATAACCCTATTCTTGACAATAACGTACTTAAAAATCATCTTGCGCATTTGGTTTACTAAAATTTCCGTGTTTTTCGTTTGTTTCAATGAAATATGGTAACTTTTGTTTTATAAGACAGGCGAATAATCAGATATGTGGCTTTTTACGCTGCCTGTGCAAGGCTCCTCCCTTCAACCTTTAACAATGAATTAGACATGAATTTCATTCATATGGCTTCACCATACCCGCTGCCAAACTGGTGCCTCTGAAAACAGTGAAATCTATTCGCTATATGAATCGCAAATAAGGAGAGCCATGTTTAAAAAAATCTTTCGATCATTTAAGAAATTTATGGCTCATGGAATCACGGTAATAACTTACTAAAAACCATCTAAAGTAATACTGCATTATTTATATATCTGTAGTGACAACAATAGGCTAATAACGTCGCTTAAATTATACAATACTGACTATATAGCAGTAGATTTGACACTCTTTAGTAAGTACACTAAGCATTAGTATTAGACGAGTGGAGTCGAATTTATTCAATCAAGAGTTGATTTTAAAAATAACTTAAAATATGCATCTGTTTTCCGATTTTGTAGGGAGAATGCCGTGGATCTGTGTTTGCAAGTTTTAGCTCCTGAACAGGTAGTCTAGCTATTCTTGCGTTCCCTGCAGCCTACGAGCAAACCATCGTCAGAAAAATCATTAGATATGCGTATCATCGGCAGTGCGCTGAAGTCTTCGTACTATCTGCACTTTCCCCGTTATTAGAACAAAAGCTGCTTATTGGAGTTAAGAATTGTACCATTGTAACGAAGACTAGCCTTAAACCAACCAGCTATTTTAGACTTCCCAAAGGGTCCCAGTTTTCGCCGAATCAAAAGCCCTGCGGAATCACACCATTAGCGAGAGCTATTCACGGATACAACTGGAGCATGAAAGCTCACAACCCACAGTAGGCAGTTCAAAACAGTAGTATTCAATAAAGATAAACTGAAAATTAAATCATGCGGTAAGCAAACCCCGTTTCTTACCTTGCTTTTGACTTCTGCAGATAATCCGTAAGCAGGTCCCTTGTTGAACTGAGCCATTTTCTTTAAAGTTTTTAAAAGTGTCAATGTTTCAGACAACCACGTACGAGTCTTTTCTAGTCCTTTGATTTCAAACAACAAGGCGTAGTTACTTGATTCAGTTCGGCGCGGTCCACAAAGATATATAAATTCCGTGCGTGCTCGACTGATCAGAGCAGTTTTGGGAAGATAGCGTCGCCACAGAAAGTTCTCGTTTCAATAGCTCAGTTTTGTGCTGGAAAAAAAATGTCGAAAGACGATTGACGGATACATTCGAACCAATCAGAGACGTCAATTTTACATACCGTCTTTCTTTTGTTGCGCTCGGGACAGCGGCGCTGAAAGTTGCAGTAGTTGAATGTATGAGTTAAATTGAGGAAAATAATTTTTAAAAAATCAGAAAAACGACTTTTAGTGAAGTTTCACACATTTCCGTGTTATATTCGTGTCTTTATTCGAGGTTCTAGCAAATCATCATTGGAAAAATAGTAGGTTGTCTACTTCCAAAGCTTAGATGCGGACCCCTTCAGATTGGCGACGTGCATCGTGCTTTTAAAATCGACAATTTGGGATATATTTGATACACTATGTAACTCATTCTGAGGATTCACGCAAAGAAATATAGTGTTTATGGCATGGGTCCAGACAGAATCAATTATCAAAGAACTGTTACATAATCACGCTATATACCACAGTTTTTCTTGGCATAACTGATACCCATTTCTCTGAACATCTGCATTGCATGAAGCCTATTAGTCAAAGACGTGATTGTAAAAACAGACGACAAGGGAATCTTTCCATCTGGTATCATCCCAAAGATTTCAAAAAAAAAAAAAAAAACGTAACCAGAGCGTGGTGTCAGGATGTTTCAATCAGGCAGTGTACATAAATCAGTTAACGTCCTTGCGATACCATGAAGCAGCATATCTTATTTACTTTGAGCTGAACAGCTAATACATGGAAGGTGCTGAGTCCAGTGACCTCTAATCTGCCATCAAGGTTGAAGAGAGGACAAAGACGTGAGGGGGAAACAATGCGACAAGGAAGTTCTATTTGTTCAGATACCTATCTCTCTCCTAATGACACTCCTCTTTCAATGCCTGAATAAAAGGGCACTCAACGAGAGCAGACTGGCAAACGGTACAGTGCATATCCCTGTCATCCTTATCGATTTCATAGAAGCCCTAAATATATAGCCTATTTTTTTTTTATCCAAAATACCACGATTGCACTAAACGTCATTCAAACCTGTCCATAAGTTATCCATTTGTCCTGACCACCTACAGATAGACATACACATGGACATTCCATAACCTCTGTCTATGATGGTGGAGGAATTAAGTTTTTTCTTAATCTTTAACTGGACAAAAAAAAACAAAAAAAAAACAGACCAGTTTGACACAAATTGCAAGTGCTAGCTGTCCTAAGCACTTGTTTACTTGTAGTGCATGCAATTATGGGGACTTAAGATGTGGTAAAATAACATAAGACTTCTGTGGACTGGTCACTTAATAGCCCATTTGCAACATTCTCACAGTCATTGTAAAATGTGACACCAGAACCTGTTGCGCCAGTGTCATACAAGTGAGGTGCATTACATGGCTGTAAATTAAAACATGATGTACTGGATTGGGGATGTCAATCTCTCTTGGCCTTCAGATCTCATTTGGTTCTATGGGATTTTATCCACAGACTTAAAACAGCATTCAGCTTTATGTGTCAGAAACTGGTTTACCAATAAGGGGATTTAAAATCACATAATAAAGATGAATAACTAGTTAAGTTAAACCAGATGACTGCAATCACAACCATATATTAATAGGTTTGTTTTTCAGTAATTATGACAATTACTGAAAAGTATTCATTTTAGCAATTTCAAAATGAAGAGGCAAGCATTTCATGCTACCTCAAATGTTGGCTGCAATACATGCATTCACTAGATTCTGACAAGAGACACAGGCTTCTTGGTCAAAAACCAAAAGTCTGGGGTTTGCTTTCAAAGGCCTCTGGAGAAGCAGATCTTCCCAGCTTTATTTCAAGGCCTTTAGACCCCAGACACCTGAGACGTGTGCAGCTCTGCAGCTTCACCTCTGAAAGGAGAGCAACCAGCAGCTGGCCGCCTTGAAGGAAGGAGACGTCATCAAGATTCAGGCAAGCAGCCCCTCTTTCAACAGACTGCAGAACCGTCTGCGATGATGTCGACAAACTGGAAAACAATGGCCAAGTTCAAACAGAAGTTTAGAGTCTGCAGGCTGCAGGTAACCACCCAGGCTTTGAAGGCTTGCAGTCCACAGGATGTGTCACATCTTTCTTTACCTTACAGAGACACACAATCTCACTGTGCTTTGTTGTAAAGTCAATGGGCATTTCTTGAAGCCATCTCAAAGTGCACTCTCTCTCATTCAACAATGCTGTACTGACAGAAAGTTAATTTTAAAAAGCCAACACCAACACAGAGGTGCATATTTCCATTTTCCAGACATGCCATCAGATCCATACATGCAGTAAACGTAATAATAAAAAAAACAGCTGTATCACTTTACCTTCCACTTGGAGCTGCACTATGTTGAGCTCTGCTGTGTTTCATCTCGTTTCTGTTGACTTAATGACACCAACAAGCTGCCAACACCAACACTAGGAGACTGGGAAGAGCCCGATCTGAATCACTGTCTTCTCCTCCCTGATAGCTTGACAGCGTTACAGTGAAATGAAACATAATGTGCAATTCTCTGGGAGTGATGAAGACATTCTAACAGTGTAGGAGAACTTTGCTGTTTGACTGGTAAGAGGCCTCTGTATTAACCATGTTCACCTCTGCATTGGAGAATGAGGAAGAACTAGTTGAAGTTTTGAACACAAGGAGCTGAAGATAAACACAAATGCATCACTTCACATCTCTCTTTTCAACTGAGCTTTGAACTTGGTATGTGGGGAGTATCTGAGAAAAATCAGGCATGCCAGGGTTAATCTCTCCATCTTCTTAAGGTGGAAGTACTGAACTCATGATTACACTCAGAGGTACAACACTGGCATTAGACAGAGGAATCATATGTTTTATTCAAGTTCTCTCATCACAAAAAGAGGATAATGCTAATACTGAAATGGAGCTTTGTCATGAAGGACATCTTTGTGTTAGAATATGCTTCTGAAGAATTTTTGCAAACATGCATCATCATTAAATCTAATATTCACATGGGCTATGCAAATCTCATGGGGGAAAACAAATCCCACTGTTATTATTATAATACCTCAACACAGTGAAAGTACTGCCTGGCACGGTATTATTTTATAACTCACTGTTCCGTTACACAATATCAACCAGACCAGAAATGGCATGTGTGAATGGTTTACACTGCATTTCAGAGATAACAGCTAAAAATATCAGAGGGCTGAGCACAGATCTTATTGCATTTTCCCCCATTTCTTTCTGTATTGTCCTGAAAAGCAAAACACATCCAAGTGATTCTGTGCGTTTCCTCTCTTGTAAGCGGTGCTATCAGGGGACTACAGTGTCCATGGACAGGAAGCCTTTAACAATGGAAATCTACTGGCAGAAAATACCCATCCTGAAAGGATACAAATAAAACAAGTTTTTTTGGAATGCACACTAAATCACAAAATTTGTTTCGTAATAATAATTTGTTTTCTATGGCAAGAAAGTGTTTGACGACAGTCCAAACAGAATGCTCCAGGCAGATGCAGTCACCGAAAGCAATGCCTGATGCGAGTTCACAAATATGCTTTTAATTTGTACTTACTGCAGGTGTGGAAGGAGTTACTGAAAAGAAGCCTAAAGTGGAATATGTCAAAAACTACAGTACAAGCAAAATGGCGGCTATGGGGGAGGCAAAATTCCTCTTAGAGATCCTGTATTGAAAATGAATTGTCGAAAGGGTCTTTTTGAAATTCATGAATAATGTCTGAAATTGTCAGAGAATTGTCTTTGAAGCTCCATTTGAAGGGCTGTGTTCGTGTAGAGTCTTGCCTGTCTCATTACTGCATTCTTTCAGAATATGCTTTCAAAACACTTACTGTATGGTTGTCATATGGTGAAGTATGAAACCTTTCTGTGCTGGTCTGCTTACCCCATCAACAAATCATTTGGGTGTCTTTTTACACAGAAAATCCAGAGAACTGCACAGCACAATTCACTCAACTTTAGTTTTCCCTGCACTTCTACAAATCAACAATTACAAAAAAAATCTTCATTGCCACAGGCAAAAAAACTAAAAAAAAAAACTTCCAAAAAAAAACTATGGAATATGTGACCTGAGAAATAATTGTAACATACTGTGATATATCCAACAAGCAACTGAAATATAGATAGAGATAAAAAAAAATTATCTCCTTTTTTATACCAATAAAATCCACCAGTTTTTTTTTGTTTTTCAGACTATTCTTCCAACGTAAATCGATCTGGGATATTTGTCTTTCAGAGTCGACCACTGCACAAAGAAGTAATCTGAGAGATGGTAGAGGATCTTTCCAGAGAGGGACAGAGTCTCCACCCGGCAAATGCTCTCCACGTAAACGATCAGGACCTTCTTCACTCCCAGGGCCCCCAGGAGCAGCCCAGCCGCACAGAGGGGGACACACGTCCCAGGGCCATTGCACAGCACCTGAAACAACACACAGGGCCAGGAATTAGAGTGTTTATGGACGGCGTGAAGGTCACTGCAAGTTACACTCCTCCGGGTTGGGGGGCCAGGATTTTCTGCTTTTTGAAATGAAATGTTGAAGGGAGTGCTCCGACAGCCTTAAATATAAAAGAGAAACACTCATGCCTTGTGGACAGCCAGCCATAAATAATACTCTTGCTCTCACCTTACAAAGTGTTTGTGAAAGACACTCAGGAAAACAGACTATGGCAACAGGCCACAATGTCTGCAGAAATAATCATGGGACTCTCTTGCTCAACCACTGCTGCAGCAAGTGATCTCACAAAGTAATTAAGTGAATACATAAATAAATAAATAAAAATTAAAAGTATGATTTTGACACCAATTGTTCACCACAAGGAGTCTTTTCTTTGCTGGGAAGACTTCTTCAGCAAGGAACTACAGACAAAGAAGTGAACCTTCACTTACATTTTTCAAAGGGCTGGAGGCAACAGTGCTTTACACCTGACATCAATGAATGAGGATGTTTGTCTTGCGCTAATCTTACTACAATTCTTCAGTTGCTACTTGAATGACAAAAAAAGAGATGCACTGTAAACACAAGGAAACAAAACTGTGTGTCACTTCATCCATTTTCTGTCTGATTCCACCTGCTTGCCTGCACAGGCTGTGAAAACCTGTGGCACAATCACTGCATTCACTGCCACAAACAAAGACCCCTTTCTGGTAAACCCAGTCGTTTGCCCTGTCCTTTGGTTTGCATTACTTCGCAGACGTTGTCTTTCCAGTCTGCTCTTGAAAGTCAAACGCTGTAAGGAGATCAGCTCTGTGCTTATCGCCTTGTATCCCCTCGTTCAGGGCCTGAGAGAAAGCCACTGTTTCCACTCACTCTTGAATAAGTCAAACTGCTTCATTCCTTTTTCCCCATAATGCATGTAGTGACAAACAGCTACATTTACGGAGCACCGGTTAAGGCGGTGGGACATCACTATTTCACACCCCATTGCGAAGGTCCAAACTGGGGGATGAGGTCACTGTCAACCAACAGTGAGAAGCTGACTCTGCTGCAAAAGGTCGTGACTTTGAGCTGCAGATTTCCTGAAGAAGGCTGTTATGTTTGTTCTTCTACTTGCACAAAACACGAGAAGGCTGTCAGAAGCTGTCATCACACTAATTTAACCTGGAATCAACAGACTGTGAGCCTTCCCAAAAAATGAAGGACTCAATGGGCCAGTCACTGCAGGCGTGGTAATCTATCAGGACCTCCTCTATCAAGATGATAGTATGGAAAGAGGAACAGGGCTATCACCAAGTGTTAATAACAGTGAAGTGCTAATAAAAGAGAACATACCCCCATATATAACATTATGTTGTCAACACAATACTTTGTTACATCATCCCTTGGAAACAGAGGCTTAACTTAATAATCAGACTCCTCATTATATTAAAGATGTTTTCCTTCTAAAGCATAAATTATTCAGAGTTTTGATAGCTTTTGAAAGAATTCTGTTACATCACTTTTTTATACAAAAGTGCCCTACATATTGACATTCAATGACAGAAGAATACAATAGAAAAGAAAACAAGTCACTACTGTTGTGGTCATACATTCAACCTTGTTATTATGTTACATATTTTAGGAAAAATGCAATGTTTACGCAGAAGGATAAGTCCTAAAACTGGCACTTGAAAAGGATACTGCATTGTAATCACAATGCTCCAATCTCCTGTGAAGGCGGTGTTTGTGTTGAAACCTTCCTTTTGTTAGGCTATATTCATGAAACCTGGCAGGAACATTCCTCACATACTTTCCCTGTCAGTGTCCAGGACTGGGGTTTTGAGTGCTGGCTGACATTCACTCTGTGCTCTGGGGTTTTATACAGCCTGCCATAGCAACCAGCCTATTCGGCAGCAGCAAACTTTTGCATCACCAAACCAGACAGCCATGCTCATGCTCACAAACAAACAGGAAACACACAGACACACACACACACACGCTCTCTCACACACACACACACACACACCATGTAGGACAGAGGAAGCATGTGGAGACAGGAAAAGCGCATAGATTTTGTAGAACCAAGTATTACTGTGGCTCCTGGCAGATTCTTTGTTTTTCTGACTAATTCACATGGGTTAAGTGACATGTTGACATGGCAGCCATTTTGGATCCTGAATGACCCACAGACCCAATGACCCAGGCTTTTCAGAGTTACTTTTGTGTGAAGTAGCCCGACGTATATAATGCCAGCCAGTCCACTGTAGCTTCAGTTGTGCTGGGAGACAGCAGACTAATTGCATGTCTGAGAAAAGTGCGTGTGTGTGTGTCAAGAGTTTCACAGACAGCTGAAATGCAGCCCCGTCTGCTTAAACCAGACACACCGAGTGACACATCAGAGGACCGCTTCTGGTCTATGTTATAGCGCAGTGTATGTTTCATCACACAGAGCCACGCCAGGTGACTCAATGTCATCAGCTTGTGTCATTTCCTCACTCGCCCAGGCAGGTGTGGCGAGTCTCAGTGCAGGCGTTCAAGTCTCAACAACATCAGTACACGACACCTTATCCCACTCAGAGGTTCAGATAATCACACAGAAAAATCCTAAGACTCTTCTAAATTGGCACACCTTTAGTGTGTTTTTGCTTTGCAGGAACCAGTGAAAGAGCACATCCCCCCACAACAGGCAGCTGGTAACACTATACATGACGAACGCATGGTCTCTGCGCTCACTGAAACTGACAGTAGACCTGAATAAGCAGACCTCCATTGTGCAAAGTAGGCTGAGTCCTACTCACAGTCAGTGGGATTAAAAACAACAGATCTGAGACTGGTGACCTGAAACTCATTATGAGTCAAAAAAAAAAAAAAAAGAAACCGATTCATCGGGAAAGGGTCTTACTGGTTGGGCTTTCATACCCTTCCAGTTGCCAGACCAAACGTATTATGCGGCCGTCACTTTGATATATGGTTAGTTTGTACAGCTGTTTTACGTAGGTGTCTGCAAATGCAACTTTTCTGATATTATTTCTGACAACTGGGGACATTTGGGTCCTGTTATTGGGGAGACACTGCTGTGGTGCTGTTTATACAGATGGTTAATAACTGTCATCATTACATAACTCAGTGTGACTATTATTGGTAAAAGCATTTATGTCTAGTATATCATTTGCTGGTACAAAGAAGAAAATCAGTACTTCCAATGGAAAATGTCCCTACATATGAAAGGAAACAAATGGAAGGGATCCCATGGTGACAGGATCTTGACACTCTTACGCAGTGATTCGGTGGGCAAGAAGTAATGGGGAAAACAAAACAAAAGGAAAAGAACAAAAGACCCTGTTCATCATGAGATTTCTTCCTTAACCATCCAAAAGTCCCTTCCACTTTCTAACATTCCTTCATAAGGTTGAGAGGGAAAAAAAGCGCATACTTCTGCTGAAGCACACACAATAAAAACTTAGACGACTGAACCTGAGCAAAATTAATCTGCAGCCCAAAGCCACGTATTAATGCCAAAAACTGAGAAGTCCATTATGTCACTTTATAGCACTTATAATTTGTTTCTGTTCATCACATGAATGCACTCTACTCACAACTTTCCAGAGGAGGAAAATTCAAGCCTCTCTGGCGCTGCCTAGAAACTGAACAGGTCCAGCAATATTCCCTGGAAATGGATCGCCCTCCAAGTATACTTCAGCGTCTACACCCCGGTCTTAGAATTCAATCCGTGACCTGCCAAATGGACAGCAGCACACACTTTATTAGAATACCTAACTAATAATTTACACAGGGTACACCTAGAGTGCATGAGTGTCTGTTCTTGCTCCTTGTCTTTTGTATTTTCATGATATCCATAAATCACTTTCATTCGCACCATCTTACATTCAGACACCCGCGTTAGCGGTGAATATGTAAAAATACAGATTGTACCAAACATTATGCAACCTGAGTAAAAGGGAGGATTTTTTTTTTTGCTTTATTAAAATACAAGCCAATTCAATAATGGAGCACTGGCACCACAGACATTTGCATAAGGCATAAATTAAATTAACCGGGCCACATAAAGAGAGAAGCAGTTATTTCTACGTTTTTAAAAAGTATACTGTAGCCCTGGGACTTTAGACTCTGTCAGGAGGGACATATTTTGTAAATTGTTATATAACTCATAATAGGGCACTAAATTCCAATAAGACCCTATAAAACAAATGCATATGATACCATTAGCCCCATTTTTTTGGGTTTCAGAGATGGAAAACATTTTATCACTGGTTTTTACTATGAGGGTACGGTTGGGCTAGCTGGACTGTTAGAGCACTGACACAACTGGGGCTTCTGGAGGGTAGAGGGGCCGTGAGTACAAGCTCACAGATGTCCTTTTATGGCCAACACATGTCTGAGAGTGCCCAGTTTCCCCTCTTGCTGACCTGACCTTCGAATCCACTCATCTAAACTCGGAATGTATCCCATCTTCCCGGCAGATTCAGCCTTTGGCTTCAACTTCATGCACAATTTTGGTAAAAAAAAAAAAAAAAAAACAACCCCAAATGTATTTGCGCTCATGTCCGAATATTCATATTAAAGTGCTGACCTCCACAAAATATGAGCCACAGAGAATGCTTGACCCGTATCAGAAACAGCATGGGAATAGTGCTATTTTATTGCGCTACACTTTCTTAATAAAAACAAATCTAAAGCTTGTTTAACTGGTCTTAATAGTGTATCTGGGCTTAGGGGGTGAGCTGAAGCCATTTATAGTCCACCTGCAAGCTGATATTAAAATGCCAGAGGCTGCTAATCTCTGACTGAAGAGTCTCTATAACTCATAAACCTGCATGGAAATTAAACATTTTGTCTTGCTTTCTGGTCTTAATACCTGGTAAAAGATTTTCTTTCATCCTCTCGGAGGATATGCCAAATGCCGTCTTAATATCAGAATAGAGTAAAAGAGGGGGACTAGGGTTCCTCTTACTCTCAGGTGAACTTTGTATGCCCCGTTTGTTCATGCCGTCCTGTTCTGAACTGTGGGAGGAATGAAAGACACCACAAAGAGATGAAGGAACGGCACATTAAGAAACCGAGACGCCTCGCATGTGACCGCGGCACGGCACCGTCTTGCCTCCCATTTCCCCTGCTCTTCGAGTGGGATGACCAGAACTGCAGTGGTCTGCTTAGTCATGCTCCGCCCCCCAGCTCTGTCTCTCGTGCTGTCGTCCCAGGAGACAAAGAAACCCGATTCCTTACCCCCCCCAAAAAAAAAGAAAAAAAATCTGAAGCTGAGCCTCACAGCTGGCTGAGGAACCAGTACAATCCTGCCATATCCTGTGAACAAGGCCTTTCTCTCTCTACTGCCTCTGCTGTTATTTTCACCAAAAGGGAGAGGGAGAGGGAGAAAAAGAGGCCCTGTTTGTCTGCTTGTTCCTGCAGGAATAGACGTAACAAATCTTACTCCTTCTCTCTCGCTCAGTTTCTGTCTGGATCTTAGCCAAAGAGAAGGAGCAGAACTAGTCTACGTTCCAGCAAAATGCAGTCCAGACCCTCCAAAAAATTCATTGGAGTGAACAGTATTCATTTGCCTTAGCTTCAACATTACCCTGTATGTGATACACATCGCTATTTTGCCATGTGGAGTAGTATTGCATTCATAAACAATTTTTAAAAATCATTTTACGAAGAATCTATGAAAAACTTCATGATCATTAATATGTATAATATTATGTGAATTTTGCTAACTTATTCTTAATAACAGACCTCTATGTATACCCTTTGCTTAGTCAAAACAATAGCATTAGAATATGGCCCAAAACAGCTTACATACTGTGACAGAATGTTTAAAGTATAACATCCTTTTGGGCCAATAACATTTTAATAGCAATCTGAAAAGAATGTGAAGACTTGCTTGGCCATTTCCACCAATTACTGATTGTTGAAAGACTAAGTGGTCTTAATTAGAGACAAGGAATCTCTTGGATGTTTTTTATGGGGTTTTTGTGAAGTCCCTAAAATATATGTAATTGGACTCATAAGAGTGTTGAGCCCCTTCCCCACAGCATAATTCACTTTTTTTTAAAGACCACATGCTTATTTCTAGGTTCCTGTTGTGCAAAATACATTAATCCACATCTGGAATAAGAAATTAAAATATCTTCTCACTGTAAGTGACCACATATTAAGTCCAATCCTTAATATGATGTGCTGTCCATTATAAAGACAGTAGTTTGTTGTGTTGCCCCTTTTCACCACTTTGTGCGAATCAGAAAGCTCCTGGAAAAAGAAAACATCAGACACTAAACCAGATGCATATTATCACATAATCCTATTTTAAGCCTTTTTTAAACAGTAGCACAATTAAAACAACTCTGTTATATGGAAAGGCATAGCTTGAATCAAATTTACTTAGTACATCATCATTTCAATGGAGAACTAGCAAGTCCTTAAACAGGGAGAGCAATAACCTCCAGTTCAGTGAACTATTTTTTTCTCCTCCCAAAATAGATCCAAATCTCTTAAAAGCCATGAATCATATAAGTGTCTTGAATAATATATCATGGGAATTAATTTTTCACCCAGGCTAGGAAGAATTTGGACTACTCCGTGCATTAAAAAACGGCAATCAAATATTTATGAGAAGTCGGGGGTTGGAAATGATGAGTGCAGATGTAAGTGTTACTGGTGACATTTGCGGCCAGGGCCTCCAAACCTTACCACATCTGGCCTGAGCCTGAAGACCAGGGGGACGGAGTAGAGGAGAGCGTTCAGAGTGGTGAGCACGGAGGAGCTCCATGACTGGCGCACCTCACGGCTGCGTGGAATCCGGTGAATGGTGAACTGGAATCAGGAAGAGGACGACAGGTGACGGAGGAGCCGCTTTAAACCGGCTCACATGACTATTGGTTACATCAGACAACCTCAAAACACTTCCTCCGATCTTTTCAACAGACAATGTGATCGTTCAATCAAGGCAGTTATAGAAAATAAAATCACAAAAAGACATGATTTAACACGTTCAAATTTGTAACTGTTAATAAACATTCCAGGGATGCATTGTTAATTTTACAAATAAATCTGCTGGTAAAATATCAGTCGAAAAGCCTCTTGCATGTGGTGTTAAAAAACACGAGCAGCTTTTCAGGAGATGCAGAGCATTTCCTCGTGATTCAAAAACCACATAATAAAGAGGGAAATTTCTCCATCTGCTGGTGGAAGTTAGACATGCAGTTATGCTCACAGTCTTCATTCATAGATCGGAACTAAATTAAGCAATAACAAACACAACCACGTATAATTTGAGGTTTCCCAAAGGATCTCATGAGTTCCAGGATTGATATCAGAGAATTTATGGGAACAAATCCCTTAACACGCAGAAACAGAACACGGCGATTCCCCAGTCTTCTAGCCTTCATCCCTACACACTAATGTAGTTTGCAACGCTACAAGGAGCTCAGATCCCTCTCTGCTTTTATCGTACACACTTCAATGCAACTTTCTCGTAAACAGATATGGCAATACTATGCTTAATAGTACTACAGGTTTTGCAGCAGGTGATTCATTTTTTTATGAAAACATTTACAGTGAAAAACCGACACACATGTATATGAACTATGGCTGCTAGGTACCTTAGGTTCTGCATCCGCTTCACTTTTTGAAGTTTCAAGGGTACGAATCTTGTCTTCGCTCATTTTATCTGTATCAGCAATGACGTAATGGCGAGGGCTGTAGGACTGGGAGAGACTTTCCACCAAGCGCAGGATTTCCGTGGTGTGACCACCTGTAATACAGCGATTCAACGGGGTGACAGGTGTGTCATAACGATATAATTTAAAACTGTAGCTCTTGTGAAGCACTTAAAGCCACCATGTAAGGCAGATTAACCTTCAGATTAAGATAGGAATTCGTCTTGTTTTAAACCTAAAAGATATAATTAACCAATAATCTGAGTTTTCATCACTAACATCTCAATCCTGGTTTTTCAAAGATTTAAAACAGGTCGTTTCGTGATGTCACACAAACATCGCTCCGGCAATTCATTAGTCATTTGAACTGCAGCTAAAGTCAACTGTTAACAGCTAATTTAGTACATTTCCGTGTACACTGACACATGAGGAATTATTTTCACTGGCATCAGCCTACATCACAGCACAGATCCACTGATCATACAGGTGATTAAATTAAACCATCGGTGCCCAAAACCTAAAGAGATGACTGAAAACTCAGTGGATTAGGGCAGCGTTTCCCAAACCTCTCCTGGAGTACCCCTTGTCCTGCATGCTTTAGATCTCTCCCTGCTCCAACACAGCTGATTTAAATGATCAGTGTGTTATTAAGCAGATCATTTGAATCAACTGTGTTGGAGCAGGGAGAGATCTAAAGCATGCAGGACGAGGGGTACTCCAGGAGAGGTTTGGGAAACACTGGACTAGGGGTAGCGCCTTCTCCGCACTATTGCTCGTGATCTTTTCGGTCAGAGAAATCTTAAGCTAGCTCATCTAGAGTTCTAGACATATGGCTCTGACTTGCAACCAGCTACCTACAATGAAAAACATAATTATGAAGCAACCGTAACCTTGAATTCAATATCAACGGTGAATGCCGAGATTGATCATTTGTTTATCACACAACTAGACTAGTCTATATAGCTACATAGTACTCTATATTCTCTTATTCTTTAATATTGTTAGCTAGCTAACCTAATAATCTTGACAAGCAAAATAAGTTGTAGGCTACTTGCTGATGCAACAACGACACGCTTCCTTCTCCCTCACTCTCTCGGCGTAACTGGCTAGCTAATTTACCTGTATTGTTTATCAATACTATAATGTTTGCTAGCTAGCTAGTGTATCTTCATACCATTATATGTGACTAGTAGGTAATTTGGTGCTGAGTCTGACAGATTACAGCATATCGTTACCTTCTGATAGCTACATGCGGAAGTGTTATAGCAAAACTCACCGGATCCTGCAACAACAAGCATACTGACGGAGCCCTTCTTTCCTGGTTTGCATTCTGAGCCCGTCCTCACAACAATCAGCAGTCGTACAATAAAAATTAAGGCAACGAAACAAAACCCAGATAAAACCCCCCACAATATTGCCATCGTATCAGAAACAAGGGTATACCGAAAAGACGCTGCATTAGTTATTGTAAACTCAGAAACTACGGAATCCGCTTGGGGTCAAACGTAGCGCACAACAAAATTGAAGATATGGACAAATAAGATGGTTGTCTCCTGCATTTGTTTTAAAAAACGATTCTTGTCGGTTAGGCATATATCATAAATTGGACCGACAACGGATGGTTTCCAGTGCAGTCTTGATATTAGATAACTAGCCTTCAGTTGGCTTTGATTGAGGGTAATGCAATATTTAGGTTTTAGTGTGACACATTTTTTCTTAGTTTTATATCTAGAGAAACGTGCTCTGGGTAATAAAACACTTCGTAGTTACAATCACAAAGCCGATAAAAACAAGTCGGTATTGTTTGCTAGGATGATACCGGAGATATCACTCTAGCTAACAAGAAATTTCTCAAGACGCATCGCTACCTGAATTGCGTAACCGAATGTAGGCTACTATATAACGTTATTGCCTTTTTGGAGATCAGATGTTTTGTTCACGCAGAACAATTCAATCTGTAATGTTACGTAAGCTTCCAGCTTGCTAGCAAGTGATCCACCTTAATAGACCTACTCATACCAGCACAACACACTGCAGCCACAACTACTAATAATAATAAAATAATTGACATCAACATGCAAAGTCCTCAGATCATCAGAAAAAAGTCCGAAAAGCACAAAGAAATATTTAGGTTGCGTCTTGCATGGCAAAGGTAAGCCGACACGATAAATCCAATGTACTAAAACAAAGTTCGGGGAAATGGCAAGCTTAATTGCAATCATATAAACCACGAGGGAGTAGCCTAACACAATTTGTAGGCTACATGAAGTAAATACAATGATATATCGTAAGTAGAATACTGATAGAAAAAACAATTTCGTGGAATTCGTAATCCAACTCACATTCCATCGTAGGCTTTTCTGCCAAACTGCAGACCTTTTACGAGGACCTTTATCATTTTATGAACATGATTCACGTCAGTAAGTGCACAACAAGGTTTCATGCTCATTCAATATACATTAGACTGCCAAAGCCTGATGCAAAAGCAGATTATGATTTATAACGATACGCAGATTTTTGATAAAACATTTAGGTGAGGACAAAACAATTAATTCTATAAAATGGTTTACTGATGTCCGATCACTTGTACACATGTACATAAAATCTCTAATTTAAGTTCACATTGGATTGGTCGACTGGTTGCTTACCCGAAATTTGTAGGTCTATATAAATTAAGACAACAGGTTCAAATTCAACAACAGTTCAGATTATATATATTTGAATGTCCTTTTCTGAAGACATACAGTATCTTCATAGCACAAAGACGAAGGAGTCTATTTGTGTGAGTCCACCTCAAACCTCCCTGTCACTCCCCATTCATGTCTTTGACCATTAACTTGGCCTTGCTGTGAAGAAATATTTGCAGATTGGTAGGTTTCCTATGCAATCATTCGGACAACACATTTATCTTGCCAAACACTTATTCCGTGACCAGTAAGACTGGTAAACTGGATGGTTTGCATTAAAACATTTACAGCACAGTTAGAAGTGCTATTAGAGTGTCTGTAATGGAAAAACTTGGGCTGCCAACTTCAGTTTTATCTCAGCCCGGGAACAGTTGTTTGGTCAAAAAGATAAAGTATTTTTGTCAGGAACATAGTCACTGCTGATGAACTTTGAAATCTCGTGTAAATCTCCCGTTAGCTGTCTGTTCTGTCTGAAGTGAAGCAAATTGTTTGGACAGGGCGTCCGTTCCCCAGCATTAACAAGCATGCTTGTGGGAGCAAAGAACTGGACCAGTTTGAGATTTTAATGCAGTAGCTGATGCCGGCTGAAGTGTGTGTGAACACATGCTTCTTTCTCCCCTCCTCTCTCTTGTGCCCACCTCCTTCCTGTATCCATACCATCTGTCACTTTCCATCACAACCTCTGCAGCTTCTTTCCCTCTGTATTTCCAAGTTCTTGTCTTCCCTACCTTCGTTCAGCTACATCTTCCATATGTATTTTTATTCTTTTCTACATCTATTTTTATACGTATACTATCATCCACCTCTGACACTCTCATCCTCAATCTGGCTGGCCTTATTGTCTTCAAAAATGCATTAATGACACCTCTTACTACAAATCCACCTTTTCCCTCTACTCTGCTGTGCAAAACTAGTGCTGTCTCCTTTCTCCACTTCCTCTCCAACACATTTCAACATATATATATATTACAAATGTCCAACATTCGCAGCTTCAACTCTGTCACTGTGGTCCCGCAATTTGTGAGAACAGCCTATCTCTCCCGTGTAATGGTGCTTAGGGACCACTTTCAATTTATCTACAGTGTCTACAGTGTCCTATTCATCCTCAAAGGACTGGGAGTCTCTGGCAACACCCTGAACTGGATGAACTCCTACCTCTCACAATACTCCTACCAGATCACCTGGAGATGATTCATCTCCATTTCTCTGTGTCTCAGCATGAGTGTACCATATGTCAGTGCTCTTCTGTTCTGTTCTCCCATACACTTAATACTTCAAATCTGTTATTGATGTTTAGGGTTTTTCTGACCCCTGTTGATGACATCCACCTGTTAGTCACATTTCCCCTTTCTGACTTGCAGATCTCCTCATGTATTAGGGTACGCCTCATGGAGGCACAAATCTCTACCTGGATGATGGTCCTCCACCCGAAGTTCAGTCTCTCCAAGGCAGACCTGCTCTACTTACCGGCTACCCTCTCCTTTCCAAGACTTGGACGGTTCTACTTTGCCTCCCTCCTTGAGGGACTTTCACGCTAGATGGCAAGCTCTCATTTGCAGTTAACATCACATCATCATCAGTGGCTCAGTCCTTTTTCAGCAACATGAGAAAAATCTGTCTCTTCATCATTACTTACTGACCCCTTGTCTCCCTCCACTGACTACTGATTGTCAACTCACATAAAAGCTAACCTACCAAGCAGTCAATGATATAACTTCCATCACCCTGAAGCATCAGCTACCCCCCCCCCCCCCTTTTCTTCTTTTTAACACTGGCCCCTTTATCTGCAATCATCAGAACTGCAGAATCTCTCACCATCTTTTGTTGCTGACTCAGAATCTACGTGTTCAGACTATACCTTCAAGGTTCAAGATCATGCATATCTTCATAGGTTTTGGCATGTGATCACCTGTCTGAGTAAAGTCTAAATTAGTGTAACCATAATGTTACAGAATACTATTAGGCACTGTGTGAATATGACATTACATTATGTTATTGTCATTTAGCAGATGCCCTTATCCAAAGTGACTGACATAGGTTACAGTTTTACCCATGTATGTAACTGGATATTGATTGGGGCAATTATGGGTTAACTACTTTGCCCAATGGTACAATAGCAGTGCCCCAGTGGGGAAGTGAACCAGCAGCCTCTTGGTCTTATCACTTACCTTACCATCCTTACTAAAACACTGCACTGCTCCATAGTATAGTTCAATGTTGTAGTTTTACATTGCATTACATTAATTTAGCAGATGCTCTTATCCAGAGCAACTTCCAGCACAAAAGAACAGAAATGCATCCATTCAAGTTGAAAGAACGACATTTCTATGTTGTAATATTTCTATGTTGTACAGTGATGTCAGTCTAATGGATCATTCTTAGGCCCACTGGCTAACATTACTTTCTAATTCATTGAAAAACAAACATATAAAGAACAACTAGTATCAGTTTACAACACATGATGTGCAAATACTTTCTTAAAACTGTAAGTTATCTAGCAGGAGTCAACCAATCACTTTATTCAATTCACCTTTTCTAATAATTTATGTAGGCTTTTTTTCTTTGGTAATGTTACTTAGCTATCTATTTTTTTCTCTCTCATTGAAAGGTCATTTGTCTCCTAGTTCATTAGTCATGTTAACTGGATAGCTACCTATTACTTCAAGCTATTACGAAGCATGATGTCTGAAGTCTGAAACCTGAAAACTGAATCAATCAAGAAATCAAAGTAAATATCAGAAATTAGGGTCTCCATATTTTTCTTGTTATCTGCATTCATTCATTTGTCCCAGCTTTAAAAAGTTGCTAGTTTGCTAGCAACCTCCCACAAAGACACACCTCCTTCAGAGATTTTTGGAGACAGACAGGGTACTTTCATCCTTGACATTATTTAGTACATTGCTCTACAATAGACTAATCAAATACCGAGGCAGCTACGAAGGGAAGTGATCATTTGTGGATCGCGTCCTGCCTTTCCAGGGGACAGTAGGAGGCAGAAGAAACAACTTATTCAATTAGAATTAGAGCCATATAGTAATACGCCCGTATGTTGACTCCTATTGCGTTGTTCCGTGTCCAATCTATAAGCGTGAACGGGGTATGGAACTTAAAACTTTTTGGGTCACATAACATGCAAAAAAAAAAAAACTAAACTTAACAAATTGACGCAATTTCACAAAGGCATTTGCGTATGCAAGCCTCCGATTGGTTTGTGGTAATCATGTGCCTTATATCCTAAAAATGCAAAGATGAGAAAATGTCTTAACTAAAAAACCCGAAGATTGGAGAGACTTACTTGTGTGTATACATATGTGTGCGCATACGCGTTAATATCTCTTTAAGAATGTAGCTGTAATTTGATCCTCATAGGGAAAGCGCCTTGCCCTGCAGTAACCTCCCCCATCACTGCCATAAGCGAGCATCAGTTTAACAGCACATCCCTCACTGAAGGCAACATGCCTTTCGGTCTATTAAATAAATAGTCTGCAGCTAGGCTTTGCATTGCAGCGGAAACCGTAGTCGTCACAAAATACAGCCATCTAATTTTAGAATGACACGGCGATGACGAAGATATATTTGTAATTATGGCTGAACCCGTTTTTTTCAGATCTTGTTTTTAAACAACAGATATGCCCAGTAAATCACTACACTGCGGAGCGTAGACTTTTCTTAATGAGAGGGAAAAGGTAAGTTACATTTTTTGACGTTTCTATCTTTGCCTTTTTGTTATCATTATAGTACTGTAGGCAATGCGGCGTGAGCTGGCCTACCCGTACATGTAGCGAGTGTATTGAGCATTTGCTCATCGTAAAATGATGAACCAGTCATGTAGTCTGTGTGCATACGTTGGAAAACCTTATACACACACTTCTCGAGTTAACGAAATTCCTCATTCATATTCAGAATTGTAGACGGCTAGCTAATGGCATACAGTAAAGTTAGTCGAAAAAAAAAGATTTAGTTGTATTTTATGTACTTTCATAATCATCTTTTCATACAACGTAACCACTGCAGTGCCATCCGAACCGGACGCTACATTGTAACAACTGATTCAACGCTTGCCGTACCATTTCGTCTCGTATCCTATTTAAGCAAGGCATTGTATGGTATTTCATTGAGGAGTAGGCTATAGTTGTATTTCACCATGGCTTTCATATTTTAACTGTTTTGAAAGTGTAAGCAAAGAAGTATGCTTCCTTAAACGATTTCTTTTCTGCCTTAGCGATCTAGGTATACAAGCTTCGGTAGAGTGACCATATTTCGTTTGATCGATTAGAGAGGTATGGTACCGCTGTAGTTGGTTAAAGATCAGCCAATAAAAAGCACTGCAGTGAAGCAATCGCTACCATTTCCTTGCAGGACAAGTCATGGCTGAAAGTCATGCGGCACGTGTAGCGAGATCCGCGACCCATCTCACTTCCTGACCAGTATTCTGTAAGACGGTTTGAACAGGCAGGCTGGCGTTGCGCGACCCTGTTCCAAACACACCGTGTGTATGCTGGTTTTAGGTCGATCTGAGCTAAGTAGCTAGATAGATTTAATAAAGTTGAACTTTCACTTGACAAGCAAGTGGTCCTCCCTGTATTTGGTGTGCTTGTAAAAGATGCAGCTATCACTCGACTTATTGCTAGCCATTTTTGCCAGTTGATTAAGTAATGTAGATTAGTATTCATCTTAACTGATTAGGATGAATGCACTGTTTAGTTAAAGTGATCTTAAAAGGTACTTGCCTTAGCTTTGTTTGAGGTTTAATAAATATGTTACAAATAAAGGCTTGTAATTGTGTCTCTCTGTTAGCACAAATACACCTTTGACAGCACATATCTCTTGTTGAGGATTTAAAACAGATCATTGTCAGGTGATGTCAAACCAAGATCAGCCTTAAATCAAGTGCTCAATCAAGGCTAAATAATTAGAAGCGGATGGAGGAGAAAACAGCTTACAGTGTTCCTCCTGGACCAGGGTTGGTGAGCACTGGCTGAGACAGTGATGTATTTTGAGCCTTTATGTACATGCAACTTCTTTTGTGTTTCATCATGTCTTTACAGTATAGTTTTTATTGTACAAAATGCTTAATATAGTTTAGCCTTACTCACAAGTCTAATATATACTTTCGATCCCCTAGGTTACTAAATGTACATGCACTGTAACTGCAGGCTCAACTACACACGCAGAAGTGATATGTTTCCTGCATTTTAGTATGTTTACAACCCAGAATGTTGCTTGTAACAAGACCATGGAATTCTTTGTGGAAATCTAAATCTGTTGTGCAATGTTCATCTAGCAATTTCAGTACTGTGGGTGACAGCTAAATATAACGGGTCCAAATAGACATTCAATTAAAGTATAATTTATTTGAATTCTCATTAATCATGAGTACTGCAATGCTGATTAAATTTGTCATATCACTACATCACAAGTGCAGTGTATCTTAGCTTTGGTAAAAGTCGTAAAAGATTAATTTAGGCCATGACCTGGTGTCCCATTATAGTCTATCACTTGTGCCTCTGCCAGCTGAAAAGGCCAGCTGTTGAAGATTGTAATTTGTCATGAGCCCGGTTAATTTATTACTTAAACCACATATGAAATCAGTGGTCAGTGCTGCGTTGCTTCAAAGGATCTAGTTTGGTCCTCCTCGTGCAGCTGTTTGTATTAACTGCACATGGGTCATGGTATGTTTGAGTAGTATAGTACTTTACCTCCCTCGGAGCATTTTTCACACAGATTACTACACGAATGGCATTAAATTGTTTGAGCTGGTGGATCAGGATCCCTCTTCTATTCATACACAGCTAAAAAGGCTCAGTTTTAAAGTGTGAAAAATTGAAAATTAGGCCAGTGTGTTACCACCAGACTTCTGCTGCCTCAGCATGATGGAAATTTACTAAAAAATTACAGGGTAATTATTACCACAGTACTCTTGCCTCAGACAAAATATAAGCTTGCAAGCATATCTGTATGTGTTACCTGTATACCAAATGTTGCTCACTGGTATGGACATTAGTTTGAAAAGTGCTGCTGACTTGTGTAGAAGAAACTCTGAAAAGAGGACAAAGCAGATTTCTTCAAAAACTGCCCATAAATAAGAACTCGTGCTTACTAAAAGAAGCCGGAGAAGGAACTATGACCAGTCAAGGGGAAGAAGTCACAATGTAACCATTTTTAGAAGATAAGGAGGGGTTGGTGGCATGAGGAGATGTTACTTTGGCTCGTCTCCATTGGGCAATGCAGTTAAATCTGGCCATATGCAAATCCCTTGGTGCACCAGGCAGCTTGTCTGTGGTTGCCAATGAGATACTGCAGCAGCGGGCGGCAGCATGCACAGGTCAGATCTGAAGTTTGCCTGCTTGAAGTGAAATCATGTCTGACCACATGACTGGTACTGTAGGTGCTCTGTATGTAGCTTGTATAGGAACCTGTGCATACATTTGTCTTTGAACAATTTCACTATTCCAGCAGCTCTCCCTAATGCATTTAAAAGCTGGCCATTGCAATCCAGTCTTTGTTCTGAACGAAGCATGGAGCGTGGAGTGTCAATCAATCCTATCACATGTTGTGTCTATGATCACTGCTGTAAGATTTGCTGTCATCACAACTGACATATTAATCAAATCGAGACAGTTTGATGAAGCTATGTGGAAGGAGAGAGGGTAAGGAAGCAGGTTCTATTGTTCAACAATCTCTGCATATCTTATCGGATTTCTCAGAAGGGACACGCTAATTCCTAGTATGTTGTTGTTCATGATTCGTTGTTGTGAATGAATCTGTACTCCTACAAATAAACACTTTTGTCATCCATACATGTTTTGAACTTTTGATGATAACAGTGCAGTACAAGCAAGCTAAAGACCATGGGCTAAATGCTACATTGAAATTAATGCTAGAATCTGAAATATGTTCAGGTAATGATTAGATACACTTTTGTAAACTTTTTTTCTCTGTGTTTTGTTTGTGTTGCTCATTGTTATGTGGTGACTCTAGCATTGATGTAATACATCAATTATCCTTCACATGTGGACCTTGTTTGTGAGTAGTTTTAATGCCATCAGCTGTTTAAGGTTAGTCCATTGCTGTAAGTGTTTATGAGGAGAATGCTCGGGTGCTCTGTACCCTGATGAGGACTCTGTTGCCACAATGTGTAGGTAATGTCCTGATGTGCTTAGGATGTTTCTGTGAGTAAAATAGTAAAGGCTTTTACTAAAATCACTCTCCAAATTGAATGCCTTGAAATCTGTGGATTTATATGCTATTAATGGATTACTCTTTGGAAGTAATCACCAATTTATCCTTTTGCTCTTTTCATTTCATTACGATTTTCTGTGCTCCAAACGGCATCACTGTTGTTTTTGTAATGGGAGTGGTGTCTCTCCACACCATGTTGTTCAAGCAATGAAGTGGTCAACTGCGTTGAACTGCTCATTAAATACAAAGTTGCTGCTGACTGACTCTTCAGTGCCGAGTAACAGCAAAGATCGTAGCGAGCATACATCTTAATGTAGCCTAACTGATGCTAATCCTGCTTCAGTCGCACTGGTTTCACATAAGTCTCATTACTGCTGAAATTTTCTTTTTGCGTCCTTTCAGTAAACTGAATTTAAAAAGACGAATTGATGGGTGATTATGGAGCCATCTGAATGAAAATGAGGATTTTCCTCTGTCTGGAGCTTTGGGTATAGTCCCTTCTCCCCTGTATACAGATTGCTGTTTAACACAGTTGCTGTTAAACTTCTGAAAGGTCACGGAACGGCATGATGTATTTGGATGCTGCCAATGGAACTTCCTACATTAGAGCGCTGACTCTTCCACAATGCTGAGGCAGCATGATTGACAGCACTGGCTGGTTTCCTGCCTGCCCTGGAGAGGCTGCCTCCACAGTCAGTGCTTCAGTGTCTGGCTGCGGGCTCGTGGATCAGAGCATAGGCTGTCAAACTGATTTAGCGTGATGGATATGGTCAGACACATAGGGCCACCAGTGATTTTATTATGCTTCCAAGCCCATGGGCTGGGAAGCATATTGTTTTTGTTGTTTCTTTATTTATTTTTAAAGTGTAACTGTTTTCTTTTTGCTAATTTTGTTAAATGACCCTTTTTCTCTTGAGGTTTTTTCTCCATCTTTCCTTTTTTCCATTTGAATAGGCAACACATGATCACACCTTTCTTACACCTCCAGTGCCCAGTTTACTTGCTACTCTACTTGTTCTGTTGTCTATGCAAGGTTTTTTTGCATTGCCAAATTACCAAATGCCAAATTGCATTGGCTCTGCCCTTTTTTAACCAGTGCTTGACTATTATACTCAAGTTAGAGACTGTCAATTGTGCCGTCAGAACCGGGCCCATTGAATGTAATGGCTCACTTCACTCAACATTCTCAGTGTGTTCTCTCTGAAGCATAATCAACCACTACAGAGAAACCTCTTGTATAACTGACTAACCCAGGGCTAGATGAACCAACAAGCTGTGTGAGAAGGGTGAGGAATACCTTATGCTGTCTTAAAGAAATGGAGAAGCTGGAATGGAGGTACCTCAAGGAACAGGGAGAAAGCAAGCACTACACTGACAGTGAGTGAAAGAAGTTTCAGGTTGTTGTCCGTCCATCAACAGCGTCAAGGTCGCTGTTGAGATTAAGACTTACAGGACGTGTTGCAGTAAGAAATCCTCTGACAGGAAAGGAGAGCAAAACTGAAAGGCTGAAGTGTTTGCGTCAGAGTACAAAAACGGAAAGATGCCTAAGACCTTTGCACAGTAGTGTAAATTAGAATAATGTTTAGTCTGGGGACCACGTGAATGCCTCTGTGTATAAATGGCTATGTCAGGATCATATTCATTTCTAGTTTGTTTTTGTATTTCTTTCTTGTGAAATACAGAGGGTTTTAAATTTGATTTGTTTCAAGGTCTCTGATTTATGGGAAAAAAGGAATTTGCAGTAAAAGGAACTTGGAGTGAAAGGAAAAGAGGGGGGAGTCTTTGAAGCTGTTGCCATGGTAATTTATGAGCTGCATAGACGTTTTTAAATAATAATGCAAAACTACGCAATGTCCTGCATTGCATTCATTTTAACTCCGAACCTTAGTTGAAATTTAGATTTAGGAAGCTTGTAGATTGCAAGAGAACACAGAAATAAGGAAATTATATGGTATTCAGCCAAAGCACACATGGCTACACAAAAAGCTCAGCTGTCGTGTGGTATGAAGTAGTAATGGGCTCTCCTTGATGGCATTGCAGCTAAATCCTGCCAGACTTGTGCTTGGCAAGGCTAGGGCACTAGGCTTATCTGTAATGGATCACTGCTTCCTGATTCTTCCTGCTTCAAAAAGGGAGGTCTAATTCTGGCCCGCCCTGACATAGAAAAACACATGTCAAAGCTATTGTTAGTTGTAGGATTTATATTTTTAAGGTTTTATGGTTTTAAGGTTTTTTAACTCAAGACATTTGATTCAAGTGTATTACCTAAAGATTAAAAATTAAACTTAAAATTAAAAATTCAACTTAAAATGACCAAAAAGCAAAGTAATGCAACATGTTCAGCATCTTAAGAGGAGCTATTCCCTTCAGATCTGCCTGTGTTGTAAGAATATAGGGAATGAAGAAACCAGGGACATGATGTTGTTTCTTTTAAATGGTATAGTTGATTGTTTATGGGAATAGTTTGCCTCCATGGTCAGTGTTAACCTTGGAATGTGTGACCTCACTGTTCTGGAATTTACAGAAACCACTAAACATTTTTAGTCAGTCAGTTATTTAGTCAGGTATGGTATTATATTGTAATATATACTATATTACATTGGCTTCTTACCAATTGTAATGGTCACAAGTTGCCACACCTTAAGAGATTCTGGCCTTGGATACAACAGAGACAATGTATAGCCTGTGTGTATTTCACTGCTTCAAAGCTTTTCAGAGGCTAGCAAAATACTGCTTGTGGTCATAATTAGTCCACACTGTGCACAGCAGTGGAATGTTTTTAGGAAATGTTCTGGTCTTTGTTTTTGGTGAACTGCCAAGGCAATTAGTCTGACGTGAAGAGAGATGCACTTGATCAGTTGCAACAGTCTATTCAGCGGAGAACAGTCAATCACGCCTCCTGAGACAGTTTGGAGTAAGTGCACAAATGATTAAAACAGGATCAACATGGATTAATTTGAATATAAACTCTTTGGGCAAACTATTCAGCCTAAATATAGCTTGTTTCTGGGTTGTGTGAATGATCTGACCCTGTGCTATACTTGAACTGAGGATGTGTGCAGATACTGTACACAGGTCCTGCGCATGTTACAGTCTGCAGTTTCTGATATCATGCTTGGCTGCAGCAGCCTATGTGAGGCATTTGATTTGCACTCTAAATAAATCTACTCCGTATAAAATGTCAGTGATGTGTTTACAGCACGCTTTGCTGAATACACCATTTCCTCTGTTGGTACTGATATGAATATGCTTTCGAGCAAGGTATGGGAATTTTATAACCTTTATGCCCTCTCCCTCTCTACCATGCAAACACGGAGGCAGAGCCCTAAGTTAACCATTCACTCTTCATCTGCAGGTGTTCACTTTCCACATACATTCACATTTAGGGCCATCTTGCATGGCTCATGTGTCTGTGTCTTAGACTGGAAAAGCAGCATGTGGCATGAATTCGTATACACACTGGAACACTGCTGGGTCATTCTTCTCAAGCAGTAATTAAGGTGGATAGTTAAAGTCAAGCTGTTGTATCTTGTCTTGGTAAGTTACAATCTGTAATGTTTCATTTGGCTCTGCACTTCGGCTATTCATATCCTCGCTGTGAATGCATAGGCTCTCAGTCAGTTTCTTATTAACAGCCTAGAAGAATGTCCCTTTTGGTCAATTATTTCCCAGCATGGAAAATGCGCTTGTGTCAGTCTGGCTTCTTGAGTAGCCCTCACGTCTTTCTGCGTCTCTCTTCTCCTCCTAGCGGGGGCAGGCTGCCATGGATCCCTTCAGCCAGTTGATTCTCGCCATCTCCGTGGCCAGTTTCTTCACCTTCCAGTGGCTTTTCCACAGCGTCAGCCCCTGGGTGTCGGCTCGCGTTAGCGCCGGCTTCCTGCGGCTCAGCCACAAACAGAGGATAGAGTGGAACTCCAGGTACGGGACTACCGCACAGCTCTGCCTCCGTCACCTTAGATACCGTGCAAAGAAGGCCGGGTTTCATAGTAGAAAAACCAGTTTTCATGTATATAATATTCAAATGTATGTGCCATCAAATGTGTGGTAACTCGCGTGAGAATTGTGCATGGCCATTGATCTGTATATGCAGGCCAAATTGATATGTAAATTTTAATGTATTTATATAAAAAAAATCCATATACGATACACAGGCATTGTGAACTGGTTCATTTAGAAATAAATGAAGTGAGCAGAATGCATTATGTTTATTGGACAGGTCTGTCACTACAACAATGTGGTAAGTATTCATAAGAAATAACACTTGAGCAATAGAGTAGTGAACAGTCCTTCGCTCTTTCATTCCCTTTAAATGTATGTAGAAATATATGACCCGTGGTCTTATTACCATTTTCTTTAGTCTCCTCAGATATTTTTGTCTGTATTAAGCGGAGGCATTGCTGTAAGATGCTAGCGTAAACCCCTCGCTGTACACACTCCCATATTTACTACTATAATGCAAATTGTGGTGTTGTTTGAAGTTCTCTCTGTCAACACACCTGGTGTTGCTTAAACAAATGAGAGCATTTTGGCTGCCGTACACCAGGGAAATGCACAGTGGGAGAAAACGTGTGTGAGAAAGTGTGATGGCATGAAGGGAAGGTAAAGGCTCACACCTGGACCTGCTCCTACATTCCCACAGAGGAGGAAGACAGCCTTAACCCCCTCAAATCCCAGATTCTCACATTGATTAACAATCTGCTAATCTACTGTACTATCAGCAGTTGACCTGTCTCATAGGTACAGGGAGGATGGATGATTGTGTGATTAGTGCTGTATTACATGGCTTTCACTGCAGAGGGCAATTTTTGCTGGGTTAAAAAAAAAAACCTTCTCATTCCATTGTTCCTGGTGGTGTCTTTTGCCTCACACCTGCTGTTGCAACATGACTTATGAAATCCTCTGTGATTTCTGTTGTGTTACATGAAAATTTCTGCCCTGCCAGGACCCACCCCAAAGGCACATGTGCTACACTATTTTAGTGTGGAAAGTGTATTATTGCTGGAAAACTTTGGTTTGGGAGGACATATCCTGTGTCAGAATCATGGGTAGAGTTTGCATCTTTTCAAAGGCAGATGTTTTTATTTTTGGAAATGGCAAACCCCCTTTGGCTTATTTAAACAGTGAAGCACACTCTGCTTCCCCACATGTCTCTGAGCTCACAGATTAGCTCAGAGATTAGATCACTGCTGTCTCCCACTCTCACTGCCATCTCTCTTGTTCTTGCTAGCATCTCTCCCAGTCTCACTGCAGTCTCTCTCACTCTGACTGCAGTCTCTCCTACTCTCACTGCAGTCTCTCCCACTCTGACTGCAGTCTCTACCACGCTCACTACCGTCTCTCTCACTCTCACTGCAGTCTCTCCCAGTCTCACTGCTGTCTCTCTCACTCTCACTGCCGTCTCTCCCAGTCTCACTGCAGTCTCTCCCAGTCTCACTACTCTGAGTCTTACTTCCATCTCCCACTCTAACTGCCGTCTCCACCACTCTCACTACAGTCTCTCCCACTCTCACTACTCTGACTCATACTTCCGTCTCCGTCTCTCACTGCAGTCTCTCCCACTCACTACTCTGACTCATACTTCCGTCTCCGTCTCTCACTGCAGTCTCTCCCACTCTCACTACTCTGACTCATACTTCCGTCTCCGTCTCTCACTGCAGTCTCTCCCACTCTCACTACTCTTGACTCATACTTCCGTCTCCCACTCTCACTGCTGTCTCTCCTACTCTTGCTAGTGTCTCTCCCATTGCCGTCTCTCCCACCCTCCTACCTGTCTCTCCCACTCCCACTTTCCTGACTCTCATTTCTGTCTCCCACTCATGCTGTCACCTCTCGCTCTCAGTGCTGTCTCTCTATCCACTGCCCTCTCTCACTCTGACTGACATCTCTCACTGATGCTGGAATGAAGAAAAGATGAATGAGGCTCAGAGGACCAGACAGAGTTTATCCCAAGACTGACAAGGGCATTTGGAGATGCTGCTGTGCATCTTGCTTTATTGTGTTTTGTTTACCAAGCTCGCGTAAGAGGAGTATCAAAACTCCTACCTTTACACTATCATGGCAGACAGTTACAGCAGCCAATCAATCATTAAAATAGCCAGCTCCTTTAATACAATTCCTTTTCAGTTATTTTTGTAACTTGTTCTAGGTATTCTTGTGTATGGATTAACCTATGAATATAATTATCCTCTGCATTAGGTGGTCAATTTGATGAACATGGTTATCACAAGTTTATGTGTGTTGTCTTGTTTTTAGGACAGTATCCACATTTCACGCCCTGGTGGTGGGTCTCTTCTGTCTGTACATCTTGCTCTTTGATGATGCTGTCAATCAAGACCCTGTCTGGTAAGAGATGAACCCTGGTCAGGCAGTGCATGATGGTAAAGCTATGATGGTGTCACCGTAGATGCTGAAGGTGTTACTGGTTTCTGTGCACTACTGCTGGAAATGGCTTACATCATACAGATTAACTCAGCTGTACTTTTTCTTCCTGCAATAACAGGGGGGATCCTACACTGGTGAAAATAAATGTGGGCATAACAACGGGCTACCTCATTTCTGGTGAGCGTTCCCTGATACATGCAGCTTCACAGTCTTCCCTTAGTGCCTTTGGTTTACTTTCTGTGCGTGATATTGTTAAGGGCAAGATTGAAAAGCTATTCAATGCTAAAAAAACGGCGTCTGATAAGATATATTTCCTTCAGATACCTGCAGCACTTAGAGGGAAAAAAGAATGTGCTCAGTATTCTCTTTTTTGTCTCCTTGTCTGTTTTTCAGATCTGCTGCTCATATTTTACTATTGGAAGGCGATAGGGGACAAGTTTTTTGTAATCCATCACCTGGCAGCGTTGTATGCTTACTACTATGTACTGGTGAGTTCCCTATTGTCCAATAGCAGAACGTGCAGGCAAGATGGGAAAGAGACAACCAAGAGTGAACAGCTGTGCAGTGTTTGGTATCTACATGAGAGCTAAACTAGGTGCAGATACATTACTGTTCCTGTTAGATCTAATCCAATTTGACTACTTGTGAGAGTATGCACAACTAACCAGGCGCACATTTTTCTCGATAATTACTGACAATTATACGTACAAGAACGTAAAAGTGTACTGTCACTAATGTGTAAAGCAGGTGAACAATTTCCAAAAGTCAGGTGGCACAACTCAAGATATGTAGCGCCATGATTTACAAAAAAGGTCAGTAGAGGGAACATGTACTTTTGGTTTTTCGGCTTAATTTGCTCTCTGCTGTGATATACATTAAATGCAATATTTTTAAATGTGTGGTGCTGGAGCTTTTTTGTGTAACAGAAATTGAGAAAATGTGCTCCTTGCATAACTGATATTTTTGTCAGCTGTGTGCAAACGCATTGAGTCAAGGGGTCTTTATATGAAGTTGACAATAAAACTAGCTTTATTATGAATTTGTAAAATAGATGTGAATGGGACAATTTCTCCTGCCTTAATAAAGGTGAAAAATCATTCAATTCATCATACCACATGATAAGAAAAGGATTTGAATGATCTGACCCCTTGAAACTTTTTAAGTGGACTATGCGGGCAGCAGGCTTGCTGTCCCTTGTCAGTTACTGTCCAGTAGAGGTGATGGGGTGAAAGAACCACAGCTGTTCACTCTTGGGTCTGTGCGTCTGTAACCCTCTAGGTCGCCAGGTTCTGTAGTTGATGATGATGATGATGACGATGATGATGATGGTGGTATTTTTTGCATGGAATGCTCAATGGCAGTAACAGCAGAAGCCCCCCCCCCCATCCCCAGCCCCCTCCCAGTCCCCTCCCAGTCCTGCTTCTTTCTCACTGACCCCTCTGTGAACTCCTGAACTGAGCTGAAGTGACCGGAAGTGAGCTCTGGTGTGTGCATGCCTCCACTGCTCAGTGCTGTGTGTTTTTTTGGTGGAGGGTCTCCTGTGTGCATGCCATAATGCCATAACTGCCTCTGCTGCTTTGTGTCAGAGCTGGATTCTGCTGCCTCTCTGTCCTCCTCCGCCTCACTGTTTCCGGCTCGGTAGTCGGTTCGCGCCGTTGTCCCCCGCTCTCCGGGCGCTCTCGAGATGGAGAGAGCACCGCAAAGCAAATCATATGAGGCCTGCTTACACCACCCCTTAAATGGCACTTAAATGGAGTTAAAAAGCAAACATTAAACATGTGCTAGAACCCTGTAGTAATGTGGGCGAGGATGGCCTTGATCTTGCAATTCTGGGAAGAGGAGCACATGGAACAAGAAGCTGTGTGACGTAAACACTAGTTAATTTGATTACTTTCAATGAATGCGGAAAATAATACTCACAGTATCAGCAAGAGAGCTACTGGTAAAAATATATAGATGATTTCTCTGTTTGTCAGATACTGTATGTTCAAAAGTTAAAAAAAAAAATTGCACAGAATTTGCACGTACCAATAATCTTAAGGCATGTTCAGCTCTTTGGCACAATGTATTTTCCTCTCAACTTATTAAAAAATATACTACTCAGTTAAAGCAGCACAACGTGATGGTTGCTGCTAGTTGAAAACACTGCTCTTAACATATATTAACCTTAAGAAACAACTGCACACATCTGTTGTTATTGTACTTTAAGTCACCGTGTGTCACACAGGTGCTACCGTTTATAGGGATTCTGAATGAAAGGTACTAGAACTGGACAGAATTCAGCACTAAGCTATAGGAGAACAGAATGTACCATTGCAGGTCATTGCCTTTTTCCATGACATAAGCAGGTGCAATGCATTAGTCCACATGTAATGTAATAGTGATCATGACAGAAATGAACACTTAGTTTTGTACCGTTAGATGTGCTGAAATATCAGCAGAAAATGTTGTTTTCCAAAATACAATCTCTTGTGTCATATGATCTAGAAGCAGACTGTAGTTACGAGTCAAAGCAAGTGGTTTTTATTGATGATTGCTTCATCTGGTTTCCACAGCATAGTAATATTAGTATAAAGCCAGTTGCAACATAAATATTCTAAACTGACAGTAATGTAATTTATTGCAATTTGTTGGTTTGTCTGATTTAGTGTGAGGCAGCTGTTATTGCATTGATTTCAAATATAAGGAATCAATCTGGGTGCTTGGAATACCATTTTAACATCCTCATATTGGATGACATCATTAATATGGATATTATTTGATGGTATTGCTTTTTATATGTTTGAAATATTTTTCATTGCTTTGTGTGCCATGTTCTCATGTACAGGGCATTGAGATAATCCACTAAGAGGAATTTTTCATCAGCAAAACTCCATGTGCTGACAAATTTTTGTTTATAAATCATTTTTGGATCTGGAATATGCTTATATGCTTAGCTAGCTACATTTAGAAGCATTATTCCAGTGCTATAACTTTTTACATATATATGTGTACACATATATCATACACATACACATATATAATATTTGTCTTGGTATATAAAACAACTACAATTACAGTCATAGCCAGTGAGAAAGCTAATGCCAGCTGTTTTTGTTTTGTTGATTTTTTTTTCAGACTGACAGTTACTAGTCATTTATCAATTTATCATTATATTGATGAATTGTCAGTTACCAATATAATTTATTTCCATATTTGTATGTGCATGATTTTAAAAAAATCTGTAATACCAAGACTTCTCTGACAGTGTAAAGCCACTCCAAACAGACTTTATTTCTGATATAGAATATAGAAGGTATTTACAATATAGAACATAGAATGTATATGGAAATATAGAAATGATTGATTATAGTTAAACAGACATTTGATGGACCGTAGGATTTGGATAGATCTTGATCATTTGATTTGCTGTGTGATCTTCAATGCATGTTAAATGTCTTCTACAGTGTTGGTGTTGCTGCTTTTTTGCTGCTGGTTGTAGTTGCACTTTTTTCCAACAATCTTTCTGTCTCTTTCTCTGTCCTCACCTAACATGTCTTACTGATTAACTCAGTCCCACTTTTCTTACCAGCAAATCCAACATGCAAAAACTACCAAAACAAAGTTAGTCTTTAAAAAAAACGACCAGACTTGACTGACCTAGATGGACTCCCTTCCTGTCTTGTCTGCAGTTAGTGCTGTTGGCGGTACACTGAGCAGATATGTTGCCCAGTAACAACAGTATGGACTTACCAGTATGTAGAGGTACTAGCATGCGATGCTGGAAAGTTCATATCCTCGTAACAGTGGTATGTCTGTGTTGGCACTCCAGTAAGTATGATGTTTAATTTCCGTTGCAGTTTGTCAGGTAAGTGTGTTGTCACCATATTGAGCTCCTTTGAACATCACTACACTGTCATCCCTGCTAATATGTTTTTGAATTTAAATGGGGCATAAGCACGACAACAGTTAAGAAGCATCATCCAATTTGGTAAAATAACATATTTTGTGGATGACATTGATTTACCAAATTGTTAAATTTAATGATACCTCATTTTTTTCCATGGGGGACTGTGTGATGTTCAGGGTGTAGTTCGGGGTGTAATGGACTTACGGTAAAGAGCCACTCTTGGCAGTGATGGTGGAGGGCTTCATTTGGCATGGCTAATTATTGCTATGTTGGCCAGCGGCTGGATATTATTGTTTTTTATTCCTATGAATTTGTGCATAGTGCTTGATTTTTTTTTTTAAACTTTCCATTTGCTCTACAAATAATCCAAGGGTTAAGTCCTTCAGTGGTATATTCCTGTATTGTGTGGTTTGTGGAATCCTTATCTAAGACTGTTTTCAATGTTATCTGCCTTACAGTAAGACATTTACATTATTGCAAAATCTGAAGAGGTCCTGGTCATTTCAGGGTAGTGCTGTGAAAAGATGTTTTTTTGATGTGGGCAAATTTGTTTTTCCATTCAAAGTGGGGCTTGAACCAGGTCACATCAGTAGGTAATACAGTACATGGATCATTTGCATTTCATAGCACAGTTTCACCACTGCTGTCTTCTGACTAACAAATTGTGGCTTTCTAATGCATACCATACCTAATAACTGGATGTAACTGTTCCTCAGACATTGTACATAAATCGTTGGTCTTCAGCACTGTTGTTCCCAGTCTGTAAACATGAATCCATCTGACATGGATTACAGCTAAATTGCACCATTATGTGTTGCTGAGGGATCAGGTGAAGTGTTTGTGTCACTTATAGCATATGTTGCTACAGGGCAACAATTGTTTGGTTGCTAGGTGCACCCTCTGATAATGTATCACCCTGTTAGGAGCATCTCTGTAGGGTGAGCTTGGAGAAACCAACCACTCACCTACGTTTGGGTCTTTGTTTTTCAGTTGCTGAACTCTGGTATATGAAATGGAAAGAGTAAGATAATTATTTATTTTCACCCATCTCTTGGTGCCTATGGCTGTCAATTTAATTCTGTTAAATTTACAGTTGGTTAACTTTAAAACTGGAGCCGTAACACTGTGCAGTAAAGGATTATGCTTGGTTATATGGTTATATGTTTTATTTGTTGTTTTATTTCTAAATAATCAACTATAAGTAGTGAGAGACTGGAGTCTCTCCAGAAAGACTAGGTATAATCAAAGGCAAAATAGAAGACAGGTCTGTCAGTGGTGACGCGTGAACTTGTACTTAGATGTCTGGCATGCAGCTGTGTACTGGAGAAAAACATTTTTTGTAGTATTTATTCTGATATATGAGAGGTTTGGTGACAGTGAAAGTCTGCCTCTTTTATAGAGGACTAATGTTCTTTGGGTAAACATCTCTGAGTGATTTTCCATTTCATAGTGTCTAAATATACATTGAAAAGACACAGCTGTGAAGTACACAATGTTTGCTATCTAGACATATATCTAAAATACTTTGAGAATTTGAAGATTAAAAAGAATTAGAAGCACTCCAAAGAAGGTTAAGTCACACTCAATCCCGCAGTGTTAGATTCACCAATGTCGTGTTTTAGAGATTCAGAATTAACAACAGGGTGACCTCTGATTGTCTTTATCTGAACTAAAAGCAATTTGCTTTGAGTCTAGGTTAAAGCCAATTTTTGCACTATTTTTTTGGTCAGAGCATTAGAGTGAGCAAAGCCACAACATTTTAACATGTGAAGATGCTGGCTGGGGGATGGAGGGGTTCAAAACAAAGCATAAATTATTATAAATAAGAAAAGTTAAAACAGGAAACACACATTAGTTTAGTCCTTGCTCTTTCTTTCTTCACAAACAACCAAACTCTTATTTTTTCACCTTGTGGGTGATATTAAGTTGTCATCTATTAGAAAGTGCATTATCTGCTGTTCTCTTTCTCTCCCCCCCTTTCTCTTTCTCTCTCTCTCTCTCTCTCTCACACACACATACACACACAAACAAACATATTTTGTCATGCTTTTTAACAAACTAGGGTGAAACGCACAGGGTTCTTAACACAGTCACATACACATTCAGGCAAATGAAACAAGAAGGAAAAAGTGTCCATAATTGCAAAGATTGTATTATCTTCACAGCCTACAATAGCAATAAATAAATAAATATATAAATCCATAAAAATCTGTATACCTCTCCAAAGCATTACATTTTTAAGTATACCATTGATGCTGCTGGTATTTTACACAAGAGATTATCCACAGATAAATTCTAAAAGGTTGTGTTTCACTAAGTTGGGTCTCTGGGGTATAGGTTTGTTTGCTCTCTGTATCTGAGCAGATTTCAGACCTAGAGTAATTGCGTTCAGAAAGTGCTTTAGGGAAATTAATTCAGCCTCCAGCTCTATTGTACCTTGTTATTGCTTTGGTTCAGCTCCAGTCTTACACAGAGGTGTCTATACTAGTATTTCGCAAATCTGGACCAGTGTTCTTTCAGCTTGTGTGCCAGTATTTGTTTTTGTGAACATGTGTATATGTATATACAAGTGCCCACTTCACATTACATTAAAAATAAGGAAAATGAATTAGATGTTGGAAGAACCATGCTCTCTAATTTGAATCAACCGTGATCAAACTGTTGTTCTAATTTTTTTAAAAACTGTTCACTTTACTGTATTAATTTCCTAGTTCACTGTTTCTTGTGTACCTTGTTCTTCTAGGGCCAAGGAATGTTGCCTTATTTTGCTAACTTCCGTCTGCTTGCAGAGTTCTCCACACCCTGTGTGAATCAGCGGTAGGTACTTACAGAGGAGTTTGTGGTTTCCAGGGGTACTGCAGAGTGAGTGCCCTGTTGGAGACCAGTCATGCAGTCAAACGACAGTGTTAATGAAAATAATATTACTTAAGTGATTTCAGAATACATTTGTGTCAGGGTAGACTGAGCATTGCTTCATGTAATGACCTTGGCTTGTCTGTCAAAATGTTTGTCTTTCTTTTTCAAAAAAAAAAAAAAAAAAAAAAAATTCCATATAATCGCTGTACCTTATCACACAACAGAACAAAATCCTTTTGGTATCTGAAGATTAGGTATCCCTTAAGAGGATTAACTCATAATTAACTGGACTAATAAGGCTTCATGCCATCTTGCTCTTCTGTAAGCACATTAATGGTGTACAGTGTGTGTAGGAGGTCCTGAGAAATAAGATATAAAATCATCTTTCACATTTCACACACCAAGAGTGAACATGTCTGAATTTCCATCATGAATTGTGAAATATTTACAGTTTTGCTTCCTGTATGTTGTATGTTGGGTAGAAACATGTAACGATATGCTGAGGCAGGTGCCCCTATGCCCGTTTATGTTATTGTCATCACTGTTTTTCAGCTGGTTCTTTGAAGTGTTAGGTTACCCCAAATCCTCCAAACCCAACATTGCCAACGGAGTGATGATGGCGGCCATATTCTTCCTGGTGAGGATCGCGGTCATGCCGGTCTACTACAGCCGCATGTACGCCGTCTACGGCACGGAGGCCTTCTACAGGGTGTCCTGGGGCGGCCGCAGTGCCTGGATCTTCTCCAGCTTCTGCCTGGACATCATGAACGTCATGTGGATGCACAAGATTGCCCGGGGATGCTACAAGGTCCTGCGCTCCGGCAGGCAGCGCAAGGCAGAGACACAGGAGAACGGGAAGACCGAGTGAGGAGGGCGGCGCTTGGGCGTGTGTGGGCCGTCCTGCTCACAGAGGGGTGTGCTCTCTGGCCGCCGCCGTTCCGCCGACAGGCTCGCCCAGGAACGTCAGGCGTCCGCTGCGTGTCGCACACTTCACATGCACAAGGCCAGAGACTGTCACAGGTACTGCGTTTCCATTTTAATCCCGAACTGCGCCCGAATTGCAAAACGCTGTGGGACTATTGGAGGGTGCAGAATTCACATGCATGGCCAATTTCCTTTTAAAAAAAAAAAAAAAAAAAATCTATATATATATATAAACTGTTTATTTATGCTCAGCAAAGCAGTTTGCAATGATGTCCAAAAGGAGACCTCAGTTTTCTACTTACAAAATTCAAGAGCTTTCACCATGTTCACGCCACAAACAATCCCCCCCCCCCCCCCCCCCCCCCCCAAAGGATTTTTTGAATTTTTTTTTTTTTTTTTTTTTACACTGAAGAGTCGCTCAGAGGAACACTGGAAAATGAACCTTGTCTATTTACAGCAGAGGATTTTGGATAGGAGCCAGGATGCAGTGATGTGATTTCATCACAGTTCGGTCCCATTAAAACCCTGTCGTGTCACCAAGAGAGTGCAGCGTGCCGCGCTGTAAGGTGCCAGTTACAATGAACTGACGTGTCGAGTGCAATAAAACCAAGGAAAGAACTAAACTAAACTGAAGAGGATCTGCTGGCCGTGCCTTGCGGTCCTTTACTTGAGTAGTCACTGTGATTAAGGGCCAGCATTCTAACTGAAGAAGGCAGAATGCTTGGGTTTGCAGTTGGTGAAGTCACCCCAATGCCTCCGTGAGTTGGATAAAGGGAAAAAAAAAAAAGCAGATGAACTATTCCATGTATATTAAGGCAGTGATTTCTTTAACACGCATTACTACATTATTTCCAGATCTGAAAGTCGCATTGTATGAATTTCATTTTCGTTTTACCATAATGGGGATTAAAGTGCACTTATGTCTGACATACCATAGGATATCTCATGTAGTTTGCCTCTCAGACCTTAAGGGGGAGGCAGAAAGTGAACTGCTAAAATGTGCTGCCTGAAGGATTTTAACCTTGCTGTACATTGTAGGAGATGTTGGCTGGATTTTAAATATACTTCTCACCAAAATTCAACCAGATGTACTAAAATTAAATTTGCTATTTATAATTTGTCCATTTTTTTTTTTAAATGAATAGGAGGTACATGCCATATTCGCTAGACATAAAACAACATCAGGACATAGGGTTTTGACAATTTATTTTCAACTTTCATTTGTCCACAATATTGACATTCTCTTCTCTGTACAGTCAGATGGTGCATGTTGCAGTCTTGTTCTCCGAATGTTTGCATATTAAATGTAGAGATGTAAACGGACGTTTTAGCGACAGTAATTTGATGTATTGTATTCAATCAATATTGAATTTGAGTTGAATAGATATTAAGAATCCTTATGAAAGTATATCATGATGCCATAAAATTTTGTAAAATACACAGTGATAAATGTACCCTGTTAACAAAGACAACTGCACGCCCGGGACCTTGCACTTTGATGTCAGGACGTTTTCTGCATCATACCTAATTTATGGCAACACCAGTGAATTACTGGACCAGCACGTCTTGCTTGTATTTGCGTATTTATTATATTATCGGAACTGTATGATATATGGCTTATAAATGGTGTTTGTGATGATTGTACAGTAGATATAAAAAGGACGAACCCACTGTACCGTGACACACTAGTTTTGATCTATTGAGGATGCACCTGCCTACACTATGCTGTTAGCACTTTAGAATAGAATGCACATTTACACCACACACACATCTCCATTAAAGGGAAATCCACCTTCTCTGTCAGTAGATGGTAGGCGTCTCCTGTGTTCTAGAATTTGACTGATGCGATGATTATTGAAAATGAATAGGACAGGAATGGCTGCTGAAAGTAAAATTTATTCTATGGTTAGCTTGCAACTTTACTCTCTTAACACCTCCATTTATTGCTTTTCTTACTCTTTGTTCATAAAATCATGGTACTAGTAATGTTTTTTTTTTTACCGTGCTTACTTTTTTTTGGCACTGGGGCAGGTTTACATGGCATTTGCAGCTGTGAAAAACCCTGACAAATCAAGCTTTGTCAACAGCCTTAACGTGCAGCGATGTGCTTGCTGCCTTTTCTTTTTAAGATACCTTAACTAAAATGTATTCCTAAGTGTTATTTTGTTACTGTTACAGCATGTAGTATTAAAAGAAAACATTTTGTGTAATTTTGCAGTGAATGCAGCAAGTCTTCACTGCCATACTTGCTTGCCAGCTTCAGTGAGACGTTATTTGGGTGAGCACAGGACTAAATAGTGTAATGTGCAAGTGCTGCCTTCAGTACAGGACCGACTAGTGCTGTTGCACATTTATTGGTTGTAGCCCTGTAGCCTTGCAGTGGAGAGTGCTGCATTGGAATCATCTTCATTGCTTCACTGAAGGTCCTCCCTTCAGCCCTTTGCTTTACATTTACAGCCATTATACTATCAAGCAAGCTGACAAGTGTAATACTATGGGCATGAATTTTCAGGAATTCTTGTGCATTTTTGGGTGGGTAGATAGTTTGGAAAGGGATGGAGATAGGAGTTGAAATGAATGATTATTCATCAACAATGTGTATTTTGGTTGTTAAGACATTTCAGCAAGTTACTGAAAAGAAGACCCAGTATACATTGCCTGTATCATCCCAGCTAAAGAACTGAATGTGCCTGTTTTATTTTGAAGTGTAGTAACTGAAGCCTCAAATCTGCAACATGTAGACATGTGGTGGCCAGTGGACAGACAAAACACATACCATTGTTCACTCCTCTCTCAGGACACTGGTTGAAATATGGGAAGCCACATGTTGATATACCTGACAGCAATATGAAATAGTTGTTGTTGAAGAGAGAGTGAGATCTGTGATGAGATGTCTCTGAGCGCAAATAATCAATGTGAAGTGTCCACTGACTTTCCAAATGGTTAATATGCAAGTGTACAGAAGACAAGTGTGAGAGGCTGCATAGCAGTAGGTCATGTAACATACAGTATATATGAGAATGTAACGTAGTATATGTAATAGTAATTATATCTTAACAGACATGCATGTTGCTAGTAACACACTAGGAATACAAACCCATTTTCATGTATCTATCAATGTTAAAGCAATCTGAATTCATCTTTGTGCTTTAAGTTTATTGGATGTGACAGCATATGTAGATCTTTGGCTGGGATATGGAATTGATTCACAATATAAACAATACATTATAGGTCTTATTCAACGAATGTATACATGGAGAATGAATGTTTATGGTGCCCTCCTCTTTTCTAATTTCATTTTTCATTTGTTTTTTTAATTATAAAGCATGTCTTTTTGACGGTTTTAGCCTCTTTAAAAGAAAATTGGGAAAAGCTGATGCTTTGTCTTACCGTTCTGTCAAATGTTGGAATTGCAGGATTGTTTCTGATGCAGTACTTAAGACAAACACTGAGATATCACCTGGATGCTGGAGCCTCTGCTGTTCTTGTGGAGTATTCCACAGGCATTTCCAATGCTGAGTGGTCTGGGGAAGATGTGGTGTCCAAAGACATTGAGGAAATGTTTGTTCTTAAGCCAGATGCATTTGGAACTGTGTAGACATAGGAGTTTGTGATTATGTTTACGGATAAAAATCCTAAAGATCTATGTGTAAATCTGCAAGTAGTGAGTGACGTCAGTGTTTCTGGTTCTACGTACTCATGGGGAAATTATGTTTACGTGAATGAAAGGACCAGGCCATTCTTTTTTTAAAATTCATTGGTAATTTTAAACTTTTGTGTGTCTTAATTTTACACTGAAATGTAAGCCATTATTTTGCCTGAATAAAGCAATACGTTCATTAGGTTATAAAACGCCAATAAATTATTCAAATAAAAATCATTGGTTCCGTGCTTTTTTGTATTTCTGTAATAGTTTATCTGAACCTCAACACTGAATGGGAACAAATATTCCACTGCATACCGGTGGGAGATTTATATCCTAACTTAAACAACTATGAAACTTTGTCCTTAAATCTGAGTCGTGAATATGTGCATTTGTATACGTTTTCTCGATATTTAGGATACCTATCAACACAAGTCCGACAGTCATAGAAACACGAAAAATACTTTGTGAATCTAAAACAATACTTACCTGTGGAGGCAGTTACTACATGTCAACGCTGAAGTGCAGCTGCTCTCGCATCCAAAGTGTGCCAGATGTCTCCAGAGATTTGTAATTTTGGCACAAGCAAGAAATCATTTTAATGTAAAAACAAAACAAAACACTGAGATAACTACTCAAGGACGCATATAGGATAATCATTGTGCGCAGTTAAGAACAGATGGTTTGAAAGTCTTTGGAAAAAAAGCAACAATATATATTTGCATTATAAAACTTAGGTATGCACTGCCACCGTCAGGTCAGGATGGTTCTGTCCGTAAATCTCAACAATCCGCAGGACACGTTGTGAATGTATTTTGGATAATCAAAGCACGCTACGGTAACCTAAGTAGCCTATTTTTATGAGACGAAACTATTTTAGGTAATTAACTTTTAAATCTGTATTTATCTGCCTCTTTCTCTCTCTATAGTCTATAAAATATGCGTATTAGTTTTTTTTTTTTTTACAAAAAGTATTTTGTAATACATCCCTTCAATCCCGCTAAATCACTCTTGGTTTAAAAACAGGAAATGACGTTTACTAGATATGCCCTATAATTCGGACATTGGTAGATTTTGTTCATAAGTGCTGATCCTGAGTCAACGTCCGCCTTTTACAAAAGCCGTTGGTGCCCCTGGTAAGCGGTGAATAAACTGATCCTGAATCGGTGATTGGTAGCAGGAACGCGAGAACGTTCTTAAAGGTTCTTGCCGCATTGCATGATGGGTACGTCCAATCTGTCTCCACTTGACTTTGGAGCGTGGTGCGGAGATTACGAGGTGAGTCTTGAACCACAAATCAAGAGTTGTTTACGGTCAGATGTCTAGTTGGTACAAAAAACGCCACCACAATATTGAATATTTAAGCCAAGGCAGTCGTTAGGAGAACTCTAAAGTCTGTCTGCCGCAAGATCATTTGCTAATTTAGCTAGCTAATAGTAGTGGTGGCTAGCAAGGGTAGCTAGCTTTTTTAGCTTGTTAGTTGGTGAAGTAGACCAGCCAGCGAACAGCTGGATGTCAGCAAGTAGCAGTAACATGGGATTTGTAAAGCGTCGTTATACTGATCAATCATATATAGGCTTACCCAATGTTAACTAACTAACCAGCTTGTCAGCTAGTTAAGTGTAACATAAACTGGCTAACATTTGCTAGCTACTCAGCGTGAGATGGCTGTCTTAAAAAGTTAGTGCCAAGCTAGCTGTCTTGCCTTTGATGTAATAGTTATGTCATGTCACTGTGCCTTCCATCATATGTGCACCATAGCTAATTTCATAGCGACGAAATGGCAAGCTAACCAGACATCTCTCAAATTGTTTAGGATTTTGCGGTTGCTTTCTAAACAGAGAATACGTTTGTCAGGGTCGCGAATGAAAATTTTGTTTCTTCAGTGTGACGAACTGATCCAAGTCGAGCTTTTCTTTTAGGATGGGTGCGACGGTGTCCAGCCCCGCCGCGACAGTCTCGGCTGAAGCGGTGGCGGTTCCACACGTTGGCCTTTCTCCACCCCAGGGCTGTCCGATGCACCAGGAACACAAACAGAGTAGGATTAAATCTTAATGCCATTTCAACAGCTCGCTCATTTGTCGAAGAATTCTTTGTGCATGAGAGCAGTTAAAATATTCGAATGTGGCTTTATCCGTGTGCTTAGCGGCTCCTCCGCCAGAATGCCCCATGCACCAGGCAGCTCCTGCCGAGATAAAGACTCCATCTGCCGGCCCAACGCATCAGGAGCGAGCCTATGAGTTCGTGGAGTGTCCAATGAGGGCAGCATCTGGAGCCAACCAAGGACTTGGTGACATTGACCCTGCAAACATGGTACTTAAAGCAGCAGTGCCTATTCAACTTTTGAAAATTAAATTAAATTTTACTGAAGACAGAGAGGTGACTTTCGAAGTCATTTTGTTGTTGCCTGAGTGGTTGTGTTTGTATTTGGGAGCTTGGTTTTCACATCTCATTCATCATGAAAGATGATAGTTGCTGAATGATTGTAACAGCCGCAACTTTTCTGAACAAATTCTTTCTTAGATGCCCCCACCAAACCAGATGCCCGCCCCAGATCAGCCCTTTCCATTGGCTGTGACCAGAGAGGAGTCCAGGATCCCACGGGCTGGGTCAGACAAGAACTGGGTCTATCCCTCTGAGCAGATGTTCTGGAATGCCATGCTACGGAAGGGGTAGGTGAATATACTGTTGAAGACACAGATTTTCTGCACTCACCTGATCACCTGAAACACTATAACCTAAATACAACTTCTAATGACTTTGTTTTCCTTTACTAAAAACAGATGTAATTCTTTAATGCATTCTTATCTCTAGCAGCTAGCTTGTACCTGGTTTGGCTAACTAAGGAATCCTGGTCATATAGCACTTCTAATATTGTTGACTCCTTATATGGCTTTTTGCTTGTGTGTTGTACTCACTTGTAAGTCACTTTGGATAAAAGTATCTGCCAAATGAATAAATGTAAATGTAAAATGATGAACAGTCTTTGGCATTCTGAAATGCTTGGAAAGTGTCTTCCATCAAGGTTGTGCTGCTCACACTGTAATTTCCTTTTCAAACCTCCCCTGCAGGTGGCGCTGGAAGGATGATGACCTTGCTCCTCAGGACATGTCCAACATCATTAAGATTCACAACCAAAACAACGAGCAGGCCTGGCAGGAGATCCTAAAATGGGAAACTCTCCATGCCAAGTGAGTGATTGGTCAATCACCTTTCTCGCTTGCTGAGTCTGTGTGAGAACTCGGGAATGACAGCCCACTGATGATAAGAATTACCGTAAAATAAGTTTGATTGCTGATTTTATTTTACAGCATTTTGTTTGAACAGGTATAAACAGCAAGGGCATGCTGTCAAAACATTTTCAGTACCAGTGTGGTTCATGAAGAGTGACCCCTTGAGGTGTTCCCATTCACACTTGATATTAACTGCTTTATAGGGAATGCCCCTGCGGACCCTCGCTGGTCCGGTTTGGAGGAAAAGCTAAAGAGTACTCTCCAAGGGCCCGGTTTCGCCACTGGATGGGGTGAGTTTGGAGAATGGCTGCAAAATACAGTCTGCTGCCCAATTTTAATATAGGTATTCGAACCAATGAGACAATTAAGTTGGATCAGTGTACCAACAAAGCGTTTCCCTTCTCTGATTCAGCCTTCTGAGAATGGATTTAACCAGTCTGCAGATACATACAATATAACCAGACATTAAAGACTATACATTTTCAAGTAACATGTAAAAGTAATGGAGTATGACATTAAGGGTACTGTTGAGACTCATGACATTAACAACAACCTATCAATATGACTTCAGAGATGTTTAGTATGAATTAATGTATACATTACATATTTGCTTGTGAGACACTCTTATCCGGAGCAGGACAGCTTACTTATAATGCAGTTATACAGCTGAATGCTTACCTAAGCAATGCGGTGCCCAATTAAATTTAAGTATGTTGTTCAAGGGTACAACACCAGTGCCCCACCACAGAATAGAAACTGTAACCTGTAGATTACAAGACATGCTCCCTAATATACATTCTGTAACTGTAACCTGTAGATTACAAGACATGCTCCCTGATATACATTCTGTATGTGCTATTATTTTGTTAAGGGTTTTGTTCATAACATATTGACTGCTTTGAGATTCAGCAGTGAATGTCTTATGCTCCAGTGCTAGGGTCAGAAACTTGCCCTGATGTTATACATTGATATAAACCTGGACTGGGATGGAAGAAAGAAAGGCTTAATTGAGCATTCTAGGGGCTGCAGGGTGCGTGTACAGCTCTGCCACTGTTCCACCTTGTATCCTACAGATAGATATAATAAATCATTTGTTTGGAGCAGTGTTGGGCATATATATTTTGTCTTTTTTATTTCTCTGAAAGTTCACAGCTTAATCGTTCTGTCCCCACTTTTATTTCTGCAGGTACGAGTTGCCGTTTGACAGACACGACTGGATTGTTGACCGATGTGGACGGGAAGTGCGATACGTGATCGATTATTACGACGGGGGCGAGGTGGACAAGGAGACGTATCAGTTCACCATCCTTGACGTCCGCCCAGCGTTTGACTCTCTCGACGCGGTGTGGGATCGCATGAAAGTTGCGTGGTGGCGTTGGACCTCCTAAGTCCACACAAATACTCTAGGTGAAAAAATAAGGACTCTGTTCTCCCATTCTGAAATGTGAAAACCAGAAACGGGGCTTGGACAGAAAGGGTATTGAAAAGATCATTGTTTTGTACAGCTGTTGTTTTTAAACAAGAAGTACACTCATTTCAGTTTTTGAGGTGCCATGCTTTAATGCTAGATCGTAGGAAATGTAACCCAATGTATAGAGGTTTGTCAGCCTACCGATGGCTTTCTGGAGGAGTATGTGAAGATGTGGATTTTCTGCTTATCTTCTCTGCTTTTATTATGGTGTCATGTTTGCACTGTGTGCTCTTTAAGGATGGCAGTGTGTGGGCAATGGCTGTCTCCACTTTGGGGTAAATGGTTCATTTTAAAGGGCTATGGTTCAAATCAGTATTTTACAGCGTAGCACAATGTATTCTTAGATTGTCCTTCCTCCTTTGTATTAGTTGATATAAAGGGAGTTCTCAGGTTATGGTCAGTGTATTTGTTTGAAGCAAATGTGACCTCAGATGACCAAGTCAAAAAGCTAAACGGCAAACCCTTGTGGAGGCTACCGACATAAAGGCATAACAAGGAGCACCTCCACTACTTATTTATTTGGTTGATACCTATAATGTTATAATGGAATGATAATGGTAAAAATTTAAAATAAATTTGGCATGTTGAAGATCCGTTCCATGCAAAACCTTGTTTATTAGATGCTGAATTGATTATTTGAAACTCATGAATGGTTAACAAAGTGGTGTTGTTAAACACGTTTGGGCACAGAAAAATGGTTTCATATTTTAAAACACTGGTTAACTTTCAGAACCAGAAAGGATCAGTAAGATTCTATCCTCAGACATGCTATTTCTTTCCACAGCTAGGGCTCCACTAAAGTATGTGACTGTATGTCATGTAGTTTGGGTTATGTAGAGAATGTGAAACCTCATCTGAATATACCCATCTGCTGCAGCTCCCAATAAAAGTAATATTTTGTTTTATAGTGGGATTGTGTCTTTGATTTGATCTGGCCAAGCATGGTGTGGCAGAGAGTAGAGGGAAGCTTTGTAGAGGTTTGACAGATCTTAAAAGGGTGATATCTGACAGGTGGTGTTCTTTTTGTCAGATAACAAATATTCATGCCAGTGGATACACTATACCAGTGTGACTGCTCCTTAGGAAAAAAAAAAAGTAAATCAAATATGCCGTATAACTCTTATGTTGGTTAGATTACTGTATAAAATAAATTGGGTCCACATGAATGTTAAGTCCTATCAAACGGTGTACAGTAAGGATTAATTAAAACTCAAAATTAAAACCATAATGCCTCTTGGCAAAGGAAGGGACTCACAACTCACTCCTGACATCATCTTTCCTCCTTTTCCTAGTCATTGCATGCACGCAGGTTAACCCACTAATTTTAGAAAATCCCTACTCTTCCCAAAGCCATTATACAGCATGGACTCTAGAACAGCTGCACATGTCAAAGGTTCTAGAACTGTTCATTGCCAAATGTGCCCTTGGGGTGCATTGATACTCCCCTGACATAAAAGTTGGTTAACCAGTTTTGTTTAACCAATGTTTAAGTTACCCCAGCTGAATGCCTGCGAGATCTACTTTGGAAAAAAACCTGACATCTTGGCTGATCCGTAACGGCGTATTGAAAGCTTCATGTATCGATTTTTTACAGTCTTTCCATTTTAAATGATTTATTTACGGTGAAGCCACGGTTGGCTAATCTTTTCCTCAGTTCTACAACGTGCAGCACCATATACTGTACAGGGAAACATCTCCACCTGCTGGAAATTTTAGGTAACTCACCAAAAGATGCTTGGGATGCATTTTGGTTCAATACATGTATGCTTATAATAAAAATAAATTATTCATGTAGAACATTCACATGATTTGACCATTTACTCTTGCTGAATAGTTACTGACAGCTTATTGAGGTAATCAAAGCCCCCTGACTACTGTAAGTAAGTCCTGAAAAATGGAAAAAAATAGATTCACAAACACCGTGAATTGAAGCGCAACAAATTCTGTACTGTTTTCTTGTATGATTATTTTCTGGTAATCATGTACAGAAGATAGAAGTTCATATCTGGCAATAAAACTTAAATTTGAGTGTTAAGTCATCGAAGCATTTGACTTACAGACTTTAAAAATAATATTACAAATCAAATTCTTTCCCATCTGTAATCCTACAAAATAAATACATATTAAAATTAATACATATAAAAATAGGAGTGTTTTAAAATAATAAACCAGAAGTGTTAAAAACAGGGGGGGGGGGGGGGGGGGGGGGTATGTTTCACAATTTTCAGAAACTAATTTAAGTACTATATATCCAGCCAATTTGTTATTTTCTTTTATCTTTTTATCTTTTCTTTTATTCTTTTCTAATATTTTAAGATGTACGATGACGCATTGCCATAACTTTATGTAGACGGTCTGAGAGTTCCGTTCTTTTGGGTTCCAGCTGACTATGAATTATGTTAATGTTGTATGAGGAACAGCAGGTGGCTCTCTTACTCCAAACAGATGCCAGAGACTATCCCAAAACACTTTATATTGCAATATTCTGTGTTTATTTAGTTAGTGGTATTCCTGAGGAGTGTCTTAACAGCGGAATATAAGTTAAGGACATGCTTTCTGAAATCCAAATCTTTCAAATCACTACCAAAGAAAAGTCTGTTTCTTGTATTATCAGACATTCATTCATTCATTGAAACTAGAGTTTTATGAAAATCTAATTTTTAATGACATTTAAATGCTTCTTTGTACATATAGATGGCAAAGGGCTTCTGTTCCAGAACAGGATCCTTCAGATTACAAGTGGATAGTTTGCTGGGAGAAGATCATTTTGAGTGTCGAATTTCAGCTTCTTTATGAATTTCAAATCAGCCAGCCCAATGCCACTGCCAGCTCTGAATTGCTCACCAGAAAGTAGTGCCAAGAGGTAAAGTGCTGCACACTGCAATCAGTAAATTGATTTTTGCTTTTTAAATTACACTATTTGCTTATCTGACACCTTTATTCAGAGTGCCTTATATAGCTTACATTTTTGGCTGTGAATAAGCATCCCTAGGAACAGTAGTGCCTTGCACTCATTGATTGATTAAGTGAGAGTCCCAAAGTAATAGAATTTGCATCATTTTACCTCAAGCTAGCCAAAAATACAGTGGTAAAAGTAGTAACAGTCCCTGGGCAGTGCTTACTCTTCTTTTTATATCTTATCTGTACTGCTAAATATTTACTGAAGCAATTCAGGTTAAATAGCTTACTGAAGGATTCTGCAGCAGTTGTTTCTGGGAATCAAGCACACAACCTGGATCCACAACCACCATGGCGTGCTAAATAAGGTCAGAGAACAGCCACATGACACTCGGACAGACACACATTGATCACACAGTGATCTGTCCACCATAGCTATAGCTAAATTGTGGGGTCATTTGTGGTCATTAGCACCTGTGAGGTCCCAACAGGGACACATGAGAGGAGAGAAGACAGACACATCTGGAACTGACCCAAAACCAACCTTAACCCTAACAACTACATTTTTGTACTGTGAGACTGTGGACTTTGGTGAACTCTCTGGTCTGAAAGCTTTATGCCACACACGTACATTTGTCACCCTCAGTATCCTCTGATTTTTTTTTTTTTTTTTTTTTTTTTACAGAGGTGCAAAATGCCTGGGCCGTTATATCACCTAATGTTACTTTATGGTCATCTATCGTTAATTATGATGCTTCCATTTTTGGGGGAAAAAAACAAGTGCCAAGAATAATTTCATAAAGCTGAATAACAAAAGAGTGGGAAATGGTACATGAGGGTGAGTCTAAAAAGAATACACAATCAGGTAGGCTTCTCAGTACAACAGTCCAAAGCTAGTCCAAATGCTCCAAAAATTGCAAACAATATGGTGATTGTTGGCATAGATTGAATAACTCCATGAATATTTGAAGTCTATTGCTGCCAAGTGTGATGATTGCATCTACTGCAAGCCTGGCTTATTGTGATTCTGCTTTGACAGATCCATTTAGCAAACCTGTTGAGAGAAATGTGAACTTCTAATATTTATTTTGCGTTCTGCAAGCAGGACAAAAAGCACAACAGTTGCTCCAGATTTCCTTTATTTAGATAAGTAGGTACTGTTTTCTGTCCAAACAGTTGCGGAGTAATCTTGCTACTCTCCTCCAAAATAAATAAATAGTTAATTTATTATTTGTCTGTTTGGAAACTGAGCTAGGGTGGGAGGCACTGACTACTGTATTGATTGCTAAAGCTTATCTATCTGCATCCCTAGAGCAGAGTGGAGATTGAGTTGTAATCATTTAGGCTTCTTTGACAGCTACTGTCACACACAACAGGGCAAAGTGACCCACCTTAGCAGTACAGAGCTGCCAATTCAGACAGTTATCCCTGGGGGGGATAAAAGTATGGAACAAAATGATGAATCAAATATCCTCATATGCTTGGAAAAAAAAGAAGGTAGACTGAAGCCTGGCTGAGGGAGGGAGAGGATGGACAACAAATGATCATTCACTCTTCACTCTCTCCCACCCCAGGGGAGTGGGTGTGGGAAACTGAGCAGAAATCACAAGATTAGACTGAGAATCCTTACTGTTTCCTATTGCCGCCCCATTTACCCCTCTAAATGTGATGTTATTATTGCTACTGTTTTTTTTTTTTTTGTACTGACCATCTCCCACACACCTTAAGCACAAGCACTGAGCGCAGATTAAAGCTTTGACTTGTGGTCTCTGTGGGGCGAGAGCTTCACCTGATCAATGCTATTTATTGGGCTGCTAAGCTGCGGAGGATGAAATTTAAGTGACGTATTTTAGTGTCTTTACTTTTTGCTGTCTTTTCAGTCACGGTTGGTCCACATAAACGTTCTATTTAGAAGTTATAATGAGATGTAGTGTACAAATGTAAAAAATGGATATAATATACGTACATTCAGTACATACATAGAAAGACAGACAGGCTCGGAGGCATACACATGCACGCATGCACACGCACACACACACACTTTTTTGACAGTGACTATCATCTCAAACACAATACATAAGCGAAAGTGTCGGTTTGAATTGTGATATCCTGGGGCTGCTTCATGTTAGGGGTGCATTAGAAAATTGTGGGACCCCTTCTGTGTGCAGCTCTTTGAATTGCTGGGCTTTATGGAGAAAGGAGTGAGGCTCATTGTTTTTAAGATGAATTCTGATTCAAGCTTCCCTCTTTTTGAAGATATTTAATAGTAGGTATTGGACTAATTATACCACACATGCTTTCCTCTGTATTTATGAGATATTATTACAGAACTCTGTATTCAAGTGTTTCTAAATGCATGCATGATTGCCCAATCTAGCAATGTCTTAAGCAATTGATTTGATAGGAGATTCAGACATTTTCAGCTAGTTTTATTTTAGTGCTCCTTTTTTGAGAACAAATTGCTGCATGGTTCCCTGCAATGTTGAACTTTCTTGTTGAGCTTATTTTCAGTCCACTACATGTGTAGTCTTCCAATGTTTCATACACAGAGTGAGCTTCAATTTGGGTCCCATAACTCTGACCATTTTCTTTTTTTAATCACAATATTTTTCTACACTGTACTGCCAGCCTAACTCTGATGCAGCCCTTACTCTGTGGATGACAGCAGGTCCAGGTCATCTACATACTGTAGGAGTTATAATGCTATGTTATCATGGAGGAGGCCAGAGGTTATAGATTATTCACACTTCCTGGCCAGGTCATGTATGTAGATAATAAGGCAAGGCTGGATACGGACTGCAGGCCTATTACACACTGTAACCCTGATAGAGGAGCTCTGTTCTACCACCAGTTTGGATGGTTCTCTCCTCATATTTTGGTTTATGTAAAGATTCACAAGTGCCCTGGGATTCCCTTCCTTGTTTTGATTGAAAGAGCTTATTCACTGACCATATTCACTGTTGCTTTTGCCATTATTGTAATCATTCATCACAGCATTTCATCTGTTTCTTGTTTTTTGTGGTTTGTTTTCATTTTTCATGAAGGTGAAAAGCATTTTGAAATATTTGCCAGAGTAAACAAAAATATAGAGAATTTTTTTCATGTTTTATTCATGGAGGTGTCCAGTATCCTAATTTTCTCCCCTCATGTGGACGCCCCCCCCCCCCCCCCCCCCCCCGCCCACCTGACTACCATCCTCACACCCAGCAACCCCCCCCCCCCACCACTCCCCCAACCCCAGCCTACCCACACAGCAATTTTTTTCAAAGGCGTGAATAATTTGCTGCAGTCATTTTAAATACTTGCTTGCAATTTTCTTCAAATGCTTCGGTTATACCAATTGAAGACATTCCCTTCCTTTTTTGGCATTGACTTTGATCAGTTCAAAAGTTCATGGTACCTCTTCTCCCTCGTCTCTCAACTACTTCAAAGTAAACCTTGCAATGCAGGAAGTACAAAATGAACTGAACAAAAAATCTATAGAGCTGGATGGGGACAAAAAAATACAGATCGCTCAATTACTTGGATTGTCCTGGGAAAATCAGTATATTTGTGGTGGTTATTGATTCACAAGATGTAGGAATAATTACTCATTTTTTGTTTGGATTTTGCACCTGGTCCTTAAGACAACCCCCCAACACACTTACACACATACACACATCCCGTCACCACTGACATAGAAGTAGGGACGGGAAAGAAGAGGCATGCTAGACAAGAAAAGGCTTGAGAATGATCAAAAAAAAGTGGGATTTCATACACGTATTAAAAATAAAGGTTAGTTCATGTTAAGGAGATTGTCTGAAAATTCCTTGCCTGAAACCTTGCATAAACTCTCCAGCGTCTGTCAGGAACTTCTGATAATGCCCCACTAAAACATACTGTTTCACATCCGTCCTAAAATATATGCAATGGAAAAAAAATCCTTCATGCATGCTACATTTCCACCAGGACCAGCTCTTGGCATTATGTCAAATCCTTCCAGCGGAGAGCAGACAAATAAATAGCCTGTAGCATTTTGCTCTAAATGGATGAGTTTTTTTTTCCTCCCTACTCCAGCCAATGTATTTACATACCAAAGGATGCCAGTCTGTGTTCCATACAATAATAGGTCTTTGTCCGCTTGTCACTACAGTGGTATTATTAATGCTGAGGTGACTCCATCATTTCCTTCCTAGCCATTATTTTCAGCACCTCCACTATGGCTCAGAGTGCTCCAAATGTCAACAGCAATTGCTATTCCTTATGGTGGCTCTAAATGAGCTCATTTGAATGTTGGACAATGTTTTATAGTTTTATTGATCTCTCCCTTTAAAAAAAGCAAGCATTGTGAGATGGATGGCTTGTTATGTTCTTGCAGGTTAATCTCAATGATTGCTGGATTTGGTATGCTGACCCCATATCTCGCTGTAACCCGATCATTAGGAAAAGCAAACCGCAAAACTGACATCATTTGGAGCCTATTCAAGCCTGAGACCAGTCTTAACCCTGTGGTATAATCGAAATAGATCTTGATGCCATTTTTTTTAGACTCGAATCATAAAGAAACTATGATGCACTGTTAAAGGGATGTATGTGTTTTTTCTCCATTCAAAAAACTCCAAAATATCTGAGAAAAGTGCCTGACAAAAATAACAGAGGCATGTAATGCTTCTCTGGAGAGAGAACCCAGAGTCACGGTTCCCCTGCATGGTGCACCTATCAAACTCCTTTTTGTTGTAGTCCTTATTTTAAACTGACGTACTGTCTTACAGCTGTCTTGTAGTTGCATTATGTTCACATTTATTTGTGTTTTTTGCCTTTGCCTAGATTGCCTTTGCCTTTTCCCTGCCACTGTGTCACAGTTCTTCATTGACCTCCACAGAAAAGCACCAAAAACAGGAAGATCCTGACAATGGGGATCAGGGATTGATAAACTGGGAACCTGGAGACCTGCATTGGGGGGGGGGGGGGGCTGGACCACAATGAAGAACACTGAGAAGCTAATGTGCAATGAAACTAATGAAACTAGAGAGAGACTGAAGAACTGGCTACAGCAAGGTAGCTTTTGTACAGGTACATGAGAACCAGAGTTGCTGAAACAGGCTGAGATTCCCTGCTTTTGTTTGTCTAGCTGGTAAACAGCTCACCCATACAGCTAAAGAGAGACAGGGCACAAGAGAAGGGGTTAGGCACAAACAGCTGGTCTGAAACTCTCAGCGCAAGTGACTGCACAAATATTCATTTGCTGTTCCACAATATGTATGAACCCACAGTTTCTGGTGTCTGTCAGTGTTCAATGATTTCAGAAGTCATGAATGACAATAGGCTGCAAGGCTGGGCTATCAGTGCAACAGTAGAGAGGCTTAAGCACCAGGGGGAATTTATGAGTGGCCAAGCAAATAGAATAGCCTCTCCAGTACAGTAAAAGATCATACTGTAGACGCATGGCTGAAAACTTTGTGGAGCTATAGAATTAGGTGTTTCTTGTATTTAGTCTATTCATTGTCTCTTTCATTACCTCCATTCATTGCTTATGGTATTGGATTTTTTACCCAATGAACAGCAAGTCCATGAAAAATGGTATGACAAAAAAGATGGGAATACACTATTTTAAACTCTTTCCAGAGACAAGAAACTGTGACCGTTCTTGATTTCGATCTTTTCTCACGCCGTTTGGGCCTCTCTTGCCCGGTGTCTGAGTCCTACAGACAGTGCTTTATCTTGCCACGATTCAGCAAATGGAATTTTGAAAATGGAGGTGAGTGGTGCAGATCTGTCAGGAGTGGCTGCAGGTACGATTACAGTCACTTTCAAAAAATGGAGACAGATTGCACCCTCAGTAATGACTAGCAGACCCATTTTTGAAGTTAATAATTTTAGTTTATTGCATGTCAGGCCCGTGTAGCATGAATATGGCTTACCCAGATCTGTCAGCACTGGCAGTCTTTTGAAGAAAAAAAAAAAGATGCTAAAGAATTTAGCAATGTGTAGCTAATTTGTGTATGTCTTTTGAGTTAAAATTGTTTTCCAGACACTTTTTCTTGTATGCACTCATTCATTCAAGGCAGACAACTGTATTATATTCTTTTTTGAAGATATATCCCTGTTCTGAAATGGAAAACATTGTTGTAGTTATTATTATGCTTGAGGTGTATTTCACTAATGAAATGTATTCAATTAATTAGAAAAACAAAAAGAAAATATATGAAGACTGGAAAATGGGAATTCAAATGGTTAGTTCCTCTATTGCACAGGCTCTGTGACATACTTTTGTAAATTGTGTCCGTACTGTGCGCTCAACTGACGCCATGTGAAATATTGACATCTCTTGCTTGGAAAGATTAACAAATGATAATAACTGGAAAATGCCAGACTGTACTGTCTGTTCATTGTCTTTGTCCTGGCAAGCTCCTGTGTATGTTATAATTTGGAAAACAAGCTTTTGTTGTAGCCAGACAAATGAAAATCTCCCCGTAGCCTTTCCGTGTCACCACTGTCGCTGCCCGGCTGCGGTAGAGCCACCTCTCCTGGCCTTTTGTTAGACGCACATTATCAGTATGGACACAGCTTAAATGTCACTCAGTTAGTCAGTCAGCCAGTGACATTTGATTGCTAAAATCGGGAACGTGGAGCATGAGCTGACCACAAAACCAAGATAAATGGAACAAGGAAGCTCGTATGGTACTCTGCTGACTATTCCAATCTTAATCAAAGGAGTGTGTGCGTGCATGTGTGTGTGTGTGTGTGTGTGTTGAATTGACATGCTGATACTTGATTTTCATGTGGTTAATGCAAGCTAAATAAGTTAAAAATCTGCATGGATGTTAAGTGTCACATCAGTTATACTATGTCTCAATCATGCGGCGACTACCATGGTGGCACCCCTTATTTTTCATTTGAATAACCAGCCATGTTACTTACTTACAGGGTGATTTGTCTCTGCTCCCGGTTTTGCCTGGAGGGCAGTGTTGTTGCCTTCCACTGGCTGCTGGGGTTAATTACCTCCATTCTCCCAGGATGAGCGTGGCACATGCTGATTGATTGCGGGACGCGGGATTGAAGCGATTACCATCCCTCTATGACATTGCCATGGGATATGCTGTTTGCTGGGTGGCGCTGTGTTTAAACAAGCCTGAAAGGGCACAGGGCATAGCCCCGCGGGGCCAGTATCTGGGCACACTTCCACGAGGCGTTCTAGGTCTCACCTCCCTGCTCCTAAGCGTAGAAAGCCTAGCTTTACCTCTTGATGAACCATACAACACACAAAAAAAAAATAAAGAGAGAGAAAGCCATTGTCTGTGGAAAGTGATTCCAAGCATTTTCCAGATAATTGTAAAGAATGTAGCAATCTTTTCATTTTAGAAATGGGATAATCATCACCGGCGAGATTGCACACAACCCCCTCAGATGTTAACATTCAGCAACAAAGTGATTGCATTCCCCCAGCTCAATTTATTTATGCGCTCTCTAAATTGCTGTAGGGCTTTTGAATACTTAGCTAGATGTGCTTGGACTTCAGCACCGTAGTGCTGTCACAGGGACTTGTTTTTTTGCAGGTCATGTTTGGAAGGCCCCCTCATGCGTTGCAGACATCGTTTTTTTGGCTGGTGCAGCGTTTCAAGCAAGCACTTTGAAACTCAGCTGAGCCGCCTCTAATTTACGGAATTTGATACACTTAGTTAAATGCAGTTTGAAACATCATTCAAACGGAACTGAAAAACCGCCTTGGGATGTGAAACACCAATTAAACCTCACCTTGACAAAATATGATGCACAGTAAAATCATATTGCAGACATCCCCCCAAATTAACATACATATCCCTGCATTGCTGTGGGCAAATACTTAACTTATGCATACATTTGTGTCATGGTGACAGAATTCTGTAACAGTCTCTGAAGCCTCCTGCATTAATATTACATAAAGCCTTCATATGTATGGCATGAAGATCCATAAATAATTATGCGTACTGACATACACTCTTATAGAGTGTGTTCACCATTCATATTGTAAGTGACATTACCATGACAGTCTGATTTGTTGTGTGATGGTAAACCAAGTCTGACATGGATGGTGATGTAGCAAACCATACAACAGGCCAAAATTCACTTATTTGCTTATTAAAACTAATTGCATTCACTTTTTAAAACTAAACCTTTACCAAATAAAACTATGATTTTTTTTCTTTGCAAATATATGCTGTAAATTATGCTGTTCTAAGTTCATTTTCTGTTCTAGGCTGTTTGCAGCCACCAAACCATTAGCATTCATTTTCAGTGACTGCATTATCCAGGGGGCAGGCACAGGGAGCAAGGCAGATCCACACCCAGGATGAGATGGCTGTCTATCTCTGTGTACACGCCCACACAGCCGGATTTTAACCCTTGACCCTGAAGCTGTGAGGTGACAGAGCTCCCTGCTATGAAGTCACCCCTGCACAAGCACCCCCCCCTTCTCCCAGACACATGTTTCAGACTGGGGTGTTTGAGGGCGCTGACACTAAAACAGCCATTTGAAACACGCCTGTGACTTCTCCCCTTCGGCTGTTCAGCTGTGTCACTGCTGGCGTTCCAGAACATTGAAACAGTCTATCAAAACATTCCGCTCTTAACGGCGAAGGTGTCGGATGCAAAGCGCCTCAGTCGGATGTACGGAAATGATCTGTAGACAGACACCGCTGCCGCTGAGAGCAAGGAGGTGAAGGTTTCATTTGGGATGGGGATGGCCCTCGTAATCAAACCAGTTCCAATTTGAGCATTCAGCTTATCACTCGACTGAGAGCAATAAAGCCCAACTATTATGTTGTAGTCTCACTGGCAAACAGCGAGGATTATCAGATAGAGAGGCAGAATGATTGTTTTGTTTATATGATACTTTTTAATGAGATTTGAGGAGAACGTCACTCAAAAGCGATAAGAAAAAAAAGCTCCACATATGACTGGATTCATTATTGCTTTGATCCAACTTTTGTCTGCTCATTTGGATAAAGTAACAATGATGCAGTGAAATTGTTGTAACATCCTTGGATCCTTTCACAAAATATTCTTATAGCTGGAGGAAGATACGGAAGAGCAGGTGTTCTATTGTGTCAAAGCAGATTAACTCTTTTAAACAAGAACAGAGTTTGCACCAGAGCCTCTCCACAGACCACAATACTGTGCCCTGGCCTCTTAAACAGTGATGCCATGAGTTTGAGAAACGTAGCATTTTGATTCCACTTGCCGTCCTTCCATGCATTATGGGATGTTTAAAAATAAACACTCCTTCCACTTCAATCTGCCCATTGTAATTGGTGAACTGGAAACCACTTGCCATGTACACAATTATTTATTTTTGTTATATTACTAGTAGAAAGTAATTAAAGGGACAGAATAGCGGACGTGTAATAAATTCCACTCTTGGCTTCGTGCTTCTTGTGTGTGTGACTGAGCATTTGCTGTTAATACCGGCGGGAACGATTGCGCATCATAAACATCTGATTTGCTGAAGTGGGTCTCGAGACCCCCCGCCCTCGTGACTTAAGCCGGCTACAATGGTAATCAGTGTTTGCATTCAGATGAGAGCGTTCGTCTATTAACCTGTCTGACTGCCGTAAAACCTCTCCACCACCGGCTCCCAGCCAGGTAAATTATCTTTGCTTTTGCCACGTTTGCACTTAAAATTCAGAGAAAACAGTCGCCTCAGTCAAGGCTGGCCCTGTGTTAGTGCAGTTCAGCCTTTAAACAGGCTTCCCGTCAGTGACAGATAGGCTCAGTTCTTGCTTTTCTTTTTTCCTGGAGGCTTTCTGTAGCCACGTTCATTTAATTATTTGATTGGTTCCGAATAATGCCTCTGGTGTTTTTTTTTTTTTTTAACAAACTTACCTTGACTTGCTCAAAATGCAAACACATAAATCTCTAATTGGTTGCCATAAAATCACTCTGTGAACTGTCACTCTGTGAACTGCCAGTTTTTGATGTCTGCACCCACTTGAAAGCTTTGGTGGCAATTTTTCACTGTATATATGTATGTATACATATACATACATGTATATAACATATGTGTATGCATTCATGGGGTGTTTGTGTGTGTTGTATCCTGTCATGGCCTAAGGTCTTCTAATCTTGCAGTTGCAGAAACCTTGTCAGTGACATAATGACAATGGGCTTATTTTGTAGTTTTTCATTAAAATAATGGCATATTCTCACAGCCTGAACTGCATGAATGTTGATCAGACATACAGAATGAGAATGAGAAAGACATCTTAACTCATTTACAGACAGAAGGGGCTAATGTATGGAATCTCAGACATGCCCTTCTTACATTACATTTAAAGATTAATTTCACTTGCATCTTCTAGAAATCTTTCACCTCAGGTGCTTTATAATTGTTGTTTGTGTTACGTTTATAGGAAAAAATATGCTGATAAAGTTTGGGAAGAAATTCTTCTGTTTGAAAACCCAATAAAAGTCCTCTTCTCCTTTATTTCAAGAATTGGGCCATAAATCTAATCACACTCATTATTGCTTGCTTGGCATGAAATGTTTGAGTGGTAATTAATTTTTAATGTCGAATTAAAGAATTTTCTTTGGGTTTGTGAAGTGCGCTGGGCTTAATTACTGCCATCAGATTGTAACAGCTTGGCCATAATTCTAATTTCACTCGATTTCATTACAACTTCTGATGATTATCACTGGGTGACCCGCAAGGCCTACCTGCATTAGCGGCTCAACTGGATTCATCATTTTGATGAAACCCCTCATAACACTATAAATGGACACTGCCTTGCTTGGTGCTCTACCATGGGCTCCTGCACGTGCTCTTCCAAGACACTGATGTAACATATAAGATGAGATGAGAGACTGTGTGCTCTGAGGGCCGTGATGGTGAGACAGATGAATGGATTAATACTGAGGCTGCTGCAGGACCTTCTCTGTGATACAGTTTAGCCCTGATGCACAGAGACTCCCTTTGCATACAACCATCACTCACTATCGCTAATAACAGTGTGTGTGTGTGTGTGTGTGTGTGTGTGTGTGTGTGTGTGTGTGTGTGTCTGTGTGCTCATGTCAGTGTGTGTAAGCGTGCAAATGACAGTAATCAGGGGTGGGTAAATAGATGCTTCACAGCACAGCAGAAACAGTACTATGAACAAGTAAATATCGAATCCAGAGAAGCTGATGACATCTGTTCATTGTCAGTTTTATTGACAGAGGAACTCATTCATAAGGCAGTAAGAAAAATCTAGCTGTGCCTCTGCCCACAACCTCAAGAAACAACAGACCAGAAGGACCTGTATGAATGAAATGGTGAGGTTTTCATTTATCATTTGGAAGACTCTACAGGATTGTGGACATTCTGTTGTTGTGTAATCCTAGTCCTTCAGTGTCAATGACACCTGTCCTTGACAGATGTGCACCTTCTGACACAGGGCGGGGCACATTACAGTAACATTACATTCCAGTGTTTGAACTCTTCAAACTCTTCTCAGAACACTGAGAACTTTCCCTATTCAATCACAGACTGATTCAATACTGCTTGTGCTGCTGGCACTGTATTAGAGGCCTCACTAGGCAGCTGACCTTGTTGCTGATACTTGAGTCCTGACATAGCTGTCCCAAATAAAAACCCTGGCCACCATGCATTTGTGTAGAGCTATGGGAGTAATGACATGCCTCCCTGCTGGAGAGAATCACCTCTAAACAAGCTGTTAAACAAAGCATCACACAAGCCATTTGCAGCAAGCCTCATACTGATCCACAGCTCTGTGTGTGTGTGTGTGTGTGTGTCTGTGTGTGTTTCAAAAGTGCACACACAAAACAAAATAGGGCATTTTATTCTCTGATCTCACAGCTTTTATTTATGTACATTTTTATTGACTGGCTGCTAGTCGATATTAGATTCCGCTGAACAGACAATCAAGTCAGAGATATGTTTCAGGAAAAAAAATCTGGTATTGGATTTGTTTGTTTGTACTGTGGACTGGAAACAGTAGATATGCACAGCATTACTTCACAGTTCACAGTGCAAACAAGACATTATGTAAATGTATCAGAAATTTTCCAAAGAATTAATGGCACAGTCAGTTTGAACAAAGCACTCATTGCTGATATCTGGCCAAGGACTTCAGACAGAAACAAATGCAAGCCATCATATCCCAATGAATAGATTGTTTGCAGAAGTCTGTAAAAACTCAGTAAATTACACCAATATCTGCCTATAACTGCACATTGTGCAGATTTCATATTAAATCTTCCCTCAAAGACAGGAAGGGGAGTATATTTAGGGGATATTGAAAGATATTTCTGGGGTTGCTGGAAAAAAAACAAAGCTGTGACATATTAAAATACATTAAACATTATTAACATAGATGAGACAATTTTCCACTGTTAAATATAGGGACTGAATTATCCTCTGGGTAGTAAAATGGTTTACAGTCTATAGACAAGGTTCATGGTTATTTACAAGGCCTGTTCTTAAGACCAAACACAACATTTCTTTGCTCGATGGTGAGAGAAAGACCACATCCAAAGCCCCAAAATGCATTTGTCTTTCACCCTTATTTGCCCTGACACTTAGCCTTGCATTTGCTGTAATATTTTAATAGTTGTAATGACCTGCTGTTCTTAGCAGTGACAGGCAAAGCCACCTGCTTCAATTACCTTGGCATTAGCACTTGATTTTCCATTATTGAGCATGGACTTTTAATTAGAATAACAGCAAGACTACATTAGCTTATTAGCATGCATGCACACACTCCAGAATATTATATTGGAAGTACACAGCCTTTTAAAATTAGAGTAGTTGTTTTTTAGATGACAAATTATCGTAAAGTAGTGCTGCAATTTAGAAAAAAAGCTTTTCTGCAAAATCACTTCTTGGGTAGAAAAGCAGGACATTGAAAAAATAACAAACGGCAGTGAGCAGGAAATCTATAATGTAAGAGGGTAGATCCATTGAATAATGATATAAAATCAAAATGTGCACGCACATACACACACACACACACACACAGATTATCAATGCAATGAAACATTGCGTTTAACTGTGCATCTTTACTGGTATGGGGAGCTGGGAGAGATTCAGATCACATTGTGAGAGCATTGTGTACAATGAAAAACCTGAATTTTGTGTCAAGTGATGAACCCTTTACTCAGATTTTCAAAGTGGAGTGGGCTAGAAGCTGACGTCATGGTGAGCTGATGGGTGAGCTGTTGAAGATGGAATCATATCTTCAAGTACACTGCACTAATATATCCCAGAATAGAACAGAGAAGAAGTAGCTGGCAGGACATAAGGTCAGCCTCAAACACTGGGGACTCAAATGTTGACAATGCATTCATTTCCAACGTGTAATTTCAACACAGCAGTGGTTAGCTTTGTTTGCAGTTCCTTTGGTACAGCTTCTCAGATGAGAGGACAACCTTTATGAATATAAACATACATTAAATGGCCAGACTTAATGTTTGGGTGAAATCATTCAGCCCTTTACCTCAAAATGGACCACCAGCATCAAATTATGTATTTTTTTCTCTGAGGCACTGTGGTTCAGTTAAATTATAACAGCCAAAAATAGTCTGGTGAAATGACTATTGATGGGATCAAGGTGAGACAAACAAAATGATTGTTGAAGTTTCAGATAGCTTATATTCATCCCTCCAAATGCATGGATGCCAAACAGTTAATGAACCTTATGAACTGCTGTGTTACACAATAAACACCAGAGAGCGCTGTTGCACTGTTAGAAAAAAATACAGTAGCAATTAAGAGGGCGAAAAGCTTTTATCTGGACTGATACTAATTTTATTCATATATAAATACAAGTTAATGAAACTGGAAAGACAGATGATGCTTAAATTATGTTTAATTTGACTCCTTTAAATAACAGTTAGGAGTGCTTTAGGAAAAAGACCACTATTGAACTCCTCAACAGTAACAGTGCCACAGTGCAAAAATATATATTTTTTACTTTTGAATTGCTTGAACACTGTAAATTAGTACATTTATATATACTGCATTACATCGTAAATGATGCCTTTTGTTTGCGTAAATGTACGATGCCGTTTGTGCAAAAGTCAAGCGAGACATACAGATTGCAAAAGTATCTGTTTTTCTACATTGTCCAGATAATGTATTTGATCACTGGAAGGCATTTTGGAGATTAGTTTATGCTACATTTGTAATGAGAAAAATGGGGTTTGATTGAGAAAACTGTCAGATCCAGGCATCTCAGAGCTGTCCCAGAGGTCAGTGCAGTTCTCTTCTCAAACTGGGCCAAAAAGACTCTTCCCCGTCCAAACACCTGTAGGGCATACGAGGCTCTGAGAGCTCTCTCTCTCTCTCTCTCTCTCTCTGTGTCTCTGCGCCTCTCTGGCTCTGAGGGAGCATACCCACACGTTTCTGGAAGGGAGCCTGCCTGGCGTGGACCGGCTCCAGACCCGTTGACCTGGGTGGAACTCGCTGCCCTCTCCGATCTGCGGCCCGCGGCTTTCGACTGGACCTGTGGGGCGGAAGCATGCCTGCAAACTCAGGGCGCTCCGGCTGCCCGACATTCGCAGCAAAGACGATGAGGGCTGGATCAAAGCAGGGAAAGCTGCCTTTGTGCTGTTGCTTCCACTTTTTCTCACCACACACGTGAAAGATTCACCACGATGTAAAAGACCGTGGTAATACGGAATTACACGTCGCACGCACCGTGCAAAAGCACACAGAGATGCCCAGATGCCAACAAAAAGGAAAACAAAAATGATTTCATGACATTTCAACAAAAATGCAGACATGAAACATCTATTCTTAATGTTTTGAGTATCAACAGTACGAATGGTAATGAATACGAGAGCACAATAGTGCACGTGGCTGCCCAATAGAACATTCAGGGAGAGTAATATGTGAATCCCCTGCCCTTTGCTCATTACCGGTGACAGATGATCATTGTCCGAGAGGTCAGAACCATTCCCGCTATGCATCAGAGACAGAACAGCGCCTGTTGAAACGATCAATGACAATCCAATTAGGGCTGCTTCATTTTACTATCTCTTTGCGTGGTTGCTCTCTTGCATTCACCGCCTAATAAAAGCCAACGGCCGTAAGGCTCCCTCAGACACCCAACTTTATAAAACTCGCCGCGTAGGGGGTTCTGTGTTTTTGAATTTACATCACAATGGTGACATATAGGCTCGAAAAAAAAAAAAACAGATGAACGTACTCGGGAGAATTATTACCATGTCAAACAAAACAAACCCTGTTTCCCTTTTTCTTCTGGTGGCTCAAACCCACAAGTTATTTACCTCTTGTCTGAAATTCATTGCTTGCTCTTGCATACTTTGAATTGTGCTTCGACCTTAATAAATCTCGTACCAACCCCCCACCCCACCCCCCCAAAAGTGTGTCCGCCTTTATAACGAAACAACTTGTTTTATTGTTGAGCGTGCCCTGTGCTCATTGAGCAGTGTGCACTGCAAGCCGGCTCTGTCTCTGGGCTAACACTGCAGATCTTGATTAATCCAACACCAGATTGTAAGAGCTCCCATTATCCACAACTCCCGCTGTAAGATGGAAACTTCACTGTTTTATTTCCTGGCCCCTACATTATCTGGCTAACAAGCTTATTCTGAATAACAGATCATTAATTCTAGGCTGAACAACGCATCCCTTTCCTCGACCGCCTTCACTAGGGCTGGTGTTTGCCATTACTTTGCAAGAGTGCAAGATTGTATGAGATTCTCATTGTACGGAATGCAAATTAATGCAACGTTTCAAAAAAAAAAAAAAGGAAAAGAAAAACATTCTCTTTGAATGCTCTGCTTTGGGTGAGAGGTTTTGTCTCAACTTTGTTCAATGTGCAAAGGAAAGTACATTTTCCGTGTTGCCACCTGCCGACATCATTCAGAGGCGGTGGGGTTGCATCAGGAATTCCTGAGGTATACCTCAGAACCAATTTCAGATTAAGTTAATGAATCCAAATGGATCTACTATTGCATTGTTAATAACAAGGCTGACACTTGTGTTGTACTGCAGTCCTGTCCCTGAGAAGAGGGCTGAAGGGTTCTCTCTATATCCACTACTGCAGTAATGGGCTGCACGGTATTGTACAGGGTAGAATCTTTTACAGAAATCTGTGCCATCAAGTAGCCAGAGGTACAAGCATACTGTCTGGACAGCATGCAAGACCATCACAGTGGGTCATTACCCCAATCTATCTCTTTCACAAGAAGCATTAAGCAGGAAGGTAATGGGAGACATTTTTAAAGTCTCCGGTATGAATTGTCTGGGGACTGAGCTCACCGCTTACCCCTGTCGGGGCAGACGCTCGAACCACAGCGTCACCGCTCCAGCAAATTAAGCACCCGTTTAACTCGCCCGCACAAGACATTTTGTTCCAGAGTGTTTTTGCAGAATACAGAGTGCGAGGCTGTGTTTGGAGATTTGGCCGGCTCTCTCTCATCGCGCGCCTGGTCTCGGCGGTGCCCGGTGGCATGACTGGTGACCCTGAGCTGATTCAAGGATGTGGCGGAGTTCCAAGTGCACTCTGTGTTTGGCCTTCCGCGTTCTGCAGTCTGGTGTGAGAGGAGTCGGCCAGACAGCCGATGATCAGGCGTAGCTTTTGTTGCGCAGGGGAAAACTTCTTCTCTCTGAATGAAGTGAAGGCACAGATCTGCTGGTGCCCTTGAAGATGTGATGTGTTTAATTGCTGGGAAAAGAATAATGAACCACCCGCTAGTTTAATGGCACATTGTCATGTGCCGTCTTTTGCCTTTCAGACGCACAAATAGACAAGTCAACCACTGATTAAGGCTGTTGAAGGCAATGATGTACCATTTCACTAAGATGTCTTAAGTCATTTATCTTGTAAGTTCCACAAGAATACCCTATACAATACTAAGTGCACAACTAATTGATCGTTATTTTGCCGTGATTAAATACACATCAATAAATAATGCTGAGATTGGATGTCCACAGCCATATAATGTAGCCTGGGTCCTCCCCACTGTGAGAGCAGCTTATCTTTAGGGCCTGGCCTGCTATGTTGTATTGTTGTAAGATGGTGAAAATGTTCAGAAAAAGACTAATGGCCAATGATCTAGCAGACTTCCTTTAATGCTTCATAGTTAAAGTATACTCTCTGGGGAGAATGCCCTTGTTCTACACAACTGTCGTGTAGCAGAAATACCTCCCTCTCCTAAAGAAACCTGTAGCAGCACAGGATAGCTTGACTTCTGTTGTGAACCCCTCAACAAATGCTTTATCCTAATTCATACAGTATGTGGGGAATGTTCTCCCAATGTTCCTGTAATGTTTAAAAACGTGTTATCAGTCAGTTTTGATTAGAGTTACCTGGCAACAAACACATTACTGAACCTAAAAAATTATTTTGAAAAATGTCATTCGCAGTAATTTTCATTTACGATATTCACGGACACACATGCTAGTTCACCGTAATCAAGTCTTCCTCAGATGATGAGCTGCATTTTGTGTCCCCACCTGTGCCAGCTCCTGTTCGACTGTAGCTATGACTTTTCACAAGACACTTAAAGGCAGCTGCACTGACAAAAAAATAAAGAGGAAAAAAAAATTGGCTGAAAAAGAGCACATTTCATTTTTAGACAGTCAGTTACAGGGTGTGCATTAACAAGCATAATATATTCAGCACTTAGCTGCAGAACAAAAAACAAAACAAAAACCAAAAAAAAAAACAAATTTTCTCCAAACCTGGTCGAGGGGCTTCAGGGGAAAAACAGGGGCTAATAGATCTGCTTGGCCTCGCATGAGAATTCTTCTCTGGCCCGCGTGTGACCGCTGCTTCTTCTCCTCTGGCTACAATCAGAGCCAGGACCTGGTGGGGCGGGGGGGCAGCGGCCTAAGAGGTCACTCAGCAAGGCCCATTCTAATCAGAAGGGCTTCATGCTACCCACAATAATGCGGTAATTATTTGGAGATGGAGCCCCCACACGCTGGCTGGTTGGAAGCCCCCGGCGCACACAATCAGAGAGCGTTCTGGGATCTGTGGGCTGGCCGGGGCCTGGCTCCCACCTTTGAGAGGAAAACCGACAACATCACAATGCCTTACCTGCGGGGAGCATTTCAGCCTTGTTTAGATATTAATCCACTGTTTATTTCTTTCCTCCTCCTGAAAAAAAAACCCTGATTATTCTGTACGTCTGAGTAGACTTCCAAGTGTAAATAATAGACTGCACAGGAAATGGCACATCCAGTGCTGTTTCTGCAACCATGAGCTAAAGACAGCCTTTGACTGAAATTGCAGATATGGTTCCATTCTGAAAATGAACCCATGCCTGTCCCACGATGCGTAAATAAACAGAAACCGCAGGACAGAGGCTGGCTGGCAGTGCTCCTGCCATGCAACCTTTTGTTCACCCCTTGCGTTTTGCCTCAAATTTTTTAAGATTGGTTTCAATTGTGATTTTGTTTTCTTTTATTTACAATGATCATCTCAAAATGAGCCCCACTCGGCTTCAATGCACTCCAGCAAATAGAAGCTGGAAGCTGTCTCCATTTGCCACAGAGCTAACAGAAGAAATTGTATCTGTTGGGGATCGTCTTGATGGGCTATGCTTGCATATGTGGCTGGATTTGCTTGAACGGTTTCTTCTGAAAAAAAAAAAAAAAAATTCATGAGTTTGTCTGAATATTCACGGCCATACATCTCCCATGCAGCTGAAACAATTTGAATATATTTGGATGTGAAACAGAAGGGTGACAGTGACAAATGAACGAAACATTCTCTAAGTGTACAGAATTATGAACAGTTCAAACTCATATGATTTCATTTGGAAATAAAATGTACCCAGTCTGCCTCTTGTTAACTCTATGTTGCTGACTCTAGAAATAGTACATATGCAGTACAACAGTGCAACACACTTTCAGCAACCTTTATTTCTGAAAGTGCTGGGTGTCCATTTTTACTTTTGAATGTACATGTAATAAAAACCATAACCATGCAAGACACAGACACACACAGACACACAGACACACACACAGACACACACACACACCTTTCCCAGCTCCGCTCCCATGGCCACAACCCTTAGATTGGCTCAAATTAGATCCTGGTTAAAATCATGTTCCTCCACCTCTCTGGAGCAGCAATGCATCACCTGTGAGTGACTTATTACAGGATGAGAGAGGAAAAAAAAAGTCAGTGCGGCCACCAAACACACAGCCCAACATCATTAGGGTGAAGAATGCGCCACATGAATAAAGTGTGATGTTTTGGAAAAATGAGCTGTTTGAATTCTTAACAAATGCAATCTGTCAGTATTTAGTGTGGCAGGTGGGGAGAGTGATAGCCGGAGTGTCCGCTCAGCCTCATCACGGAGTCGGACTAAATAGGTACATCCACACGGATTAGTGTTAAACTGCAGCCCTGGGTCTGGGAGCCGGGAGCCGGAGCTGGCGCGTGGCGTGTGGTGGGCCGCCCTGGGTAGCGGTCTGAATTCACTCGGCCTATTACCGAGTTCGTCAAACAGGGAGGCTTTCTGCTCCCTTTCACTCTCAGACCTGGGTGGCATGCATTTTCATTTTTGCACCTAACTGGGCATCTGGCGGCGAGATCTCCGAAACAGTTTGAGACTTCCATAGTTAACGGCTGGGGGATTAGTCCTGAGCGTAATCCCTTTCTTCACAGGGGGATTACAGCACTTTTTCAATTTCCTACTTGAAGCATCATAAGCTATTTCTGAAAGCACACGGGCCATTTCTGAAAGCAGGCTTTTGGGAGCCTGCTTTGCCAAGCTGAATAACAATCAGAAAGGCCTCCTGCTTCCCACCGCGGCATTAAAACTTCGAGGGGTTCCCGTTGGTGACTCATTGGAACAAACAGGCTGCTGTCAATACACTGTGCTGATCAACTCTTCTTTAGACATTACCCTCTTATTACAAAAACAACATTCTCCAGGGCCATTGTGGAAAGAAATGAACTAGAAAAACACAGACACACAGGAAAGGCCATCCATAAATTGAAAGGTTGGCCATAGGAATAATACGTTACAAATAGAAGATATAAACCATTTGTGGAATCTCAACCCTCTATACCTATTCAACCATAAAAAGAAAAAGATTTTTGACATGACAAAATCTATTTCAGCTCACAATTACACTTGGGATGGGAAAGCGGGTAATTATGTTATAATATAAATTGCTTTTGGAGTTGAACTGTGAAAATTGCATGAATGATAAAAACAGCGAATCACAGTCATCATCACCATCATCACCACCGCAGACATGTGTTTTGTTTCTGTCAAAATAAGTAGTTAACTGGCAAATATATCAGTAAGTTATAATTAGAAGTCATAAGCAACAATAGCTGTAATAATCAAAACCACTGTGTTGCTTATTCTGTTGCACTTTACCTCATTCCACTTCAGGAAGAGTGCATGCAAATATGGTGAATATCAAAATATGCATTGTAATTATTCATCTTATACAGAAACTATTTTGATATCCAATTCATTAGTATGCATGTTTAATAAAAGAAAACATTGCTTAGCAGCCAATGAGCTGATGAGCCATGCTATGTTTACGTAAAATTATGTTTTTTTTTTTACTCTTTATATCAACAATAAAGGCTAAAATTCCATTAAAATAACATTAACATAAAAGCAACATCTGAAAATAACTAAATAGAAGCAGGCACATTGGGAGAAATGGGGCTTTGTTGATTCCATTCAGAGAAAATTGAGGATATATATAGCATTCTCTGCTCTGGGCGTATTGTTGATGACAAACGTTAATTATTCCGGCGATTTCATCTTTCCTGGCTGCGTGCGAGGTTGCAGGAGCACGCGTGTCACCATTGCCCCTGTCAGCGGGAATTTCACTACACCTATCACGAGGGGGGCTACCCTTGACCTGGAATGACAACAGAGAGATGAAAATAGAAAAGACAAGACAAACTTACTTATTTTCCCTTCCACCCAGAGCCCTTACGCAACCCTCCATCTGGAAAAAAGCGGCGGTTGACATTTGAAATTTAGCGATGGAGGCAGGTCTTTAAAGACGTGTGGTTTCCGCTCTGTGTCCGGTTGCATGCAGTTTTTTTCCTAAGGGTGAGCTCAAAGAGTACAGGCATCGCAGGTCACAATCAAAGCGAACCTTTGGCAGTGCGCACAACCCAACTAATCTCGTAAATTTTCAGAGCAAGTAAACACGTGCGCATGAAACATAAGTAGAATCGAGTTGTTGTTATTTGGAAATGTTCGTGCGCTGTTCAGTGATCATTTAAAGACACTTACAGGCCAAAGCAAAGCATTTTTATTTAAGCATTTACACCCATCGTCATTTTTTTAAAACTCAGTTTCACTTTGATCATTATAATTATTTTGCCTGTGAACAAGGCGTTACAACACTTCATCTGACAGGATTTTATAAGCAGTTCGAACTGATGTCTTTACAGGGCATTCATATTGATATATTTGCAGAGCGTGTTTCCTGCAAAACCAACATTATTAGATAATGAGACTCCCTGTCAGGGCTTTTATTTGAATAATTCAGAAATCAATACTATTTACAAAGGGAGCACACAGTTTGCAGATTTGTGCTGTGTATTGACAAGCCGGCTTACTTTGCCATACTTATCATGATTTTCTTTTAATTGCACAGCCTCAAAGCAAAACAGAGGGAGGCAGTCTTCTTTCACAAAATATTTGTGCTTTAGATATTTCATCTTTTCCATGGCTCACACACCTGGATCAAATCCTACCTTTGACCCATAATCCCAGATTACTATACCAGTTATAACTGCCTTTGTGTCCCTTTGGGGGCTGTTTCTTGTTGCAGTTTTATAAACCAAACGCATGCATAGTTCTTTGTTTCATAACTTGTTATTAGCAGGCGGATTTTTTTTATTTTAATGGCGCCCACTTACTGCTTTTTTCATAACTGTTGGAGGCAGGCTCTTCATACCTTGCCAGAAGCAGATTCAATTATATTTCAGAAACGCACTTAAACAAATCTTTACACTAATCTTTGAGAGGCCTACCCTGAAGTGTTGTAAATACAACCTCTTGCAGTTCAAATGACCTGGAAAAATAAGTTTAGAAGGAGTACATCATATGCGGTTGGGTGAAAAAGGCCTCGGTCAAACTTTGTGGAAAGCTCTGGTGACAGCAGTGAGCTTCTGCAGGGGTGGAATGGACAATTCACATCCATGCTCCATCTGCATCTAGAAGCAATGCAGATGACTGCATTATTATGCACACACAGATGCGCAGGCATGCGCATACTGCATGCACACCTACACCATCAACTATGCACACATGCATCCACGCCCATTCCATCTACTATAAACACACACACACACCTATGCATGCACACATTTATCATGCTCCCTTCATATCTAATAAATAAACAGTACCATAATGCATCATTGTTTCTCATTAATCATCAGCTCACAACAATGCAGCAACACAACAACAGGCACTGGTCACGAGGTCAGACTAGGTAGACCAAGCTACATGGCTGCTCCACCAACTGAAGCATGTGACATTTGTGCAGAATAGACTTTCATTTCCTATCATTCAATGCAATGAAAAAACATAATAAAAATATGAATGGCTCAAGAGAGTCCCATCCCACAGTGTAATTAGGAGACACAATCTGATAAACCTTGATACTGTTAAACATAAATGTGCTTATCGAAAAAAAATAAAAACAAATAAATGTAAGCCAGCCAACGATGCCATCCATTTGAAAATGGCATTTTATTGTATACAATTTCTGGGCCCGATTTACCTGGTCTTAATCCAAACATCTGATGCAATGCCTCTGTGTATGAAACAAATGCACGTGGGTAGAGAATGCAGAAAAATGCCACTCCATGATGTGCCTTGCATCTCCCCAGAGGCTGGGCATACCCCAAACTGTGAAGAAGATGATGTTTTTTTTTTTACATATACATTTAGACACTGCAATGCTACACATTGGAAATAAGGAGTAGCTAATAAGAATTTCATTCATTTAAGACTAACTGGTTAAATTAAATCAAATAAAAAAATAGCCTTTGATTACTGTACTCGGCAAATGGAGAAACAAATTGTCTGTTTCATTGTATGTGAAATATTGCTTGCATTGTACAAACATAGCAGTTCAAAAATCCCATTTACTCAAGCAAGCCTCACACAGTATGTGTTAATGCTGCCAGCCTTTGTGGCACCTGGTTATATTTCTCTTAAAACATAAAGTAATCACTAAAAAATAAAGTGATGAAAATGCACACAAAAAGGGCAATAACATTCAAAAATACCAATAGGGAGATTTCTGACATGTTTAATCTTAAAGTGGTATAGGCACAGTTTGTTTAATTAAGTTGTTCCATGATCCAAATTAAAACAACTTGCAAAGGGAACCAAATGATGTTTCTGAGGAAAAAGAATAGCCAGAGTTTACTCAAAATGTTATTTTCTACACAAAAATCACACAGCTTAAAGGACTGTGTTGCTTCATGTCCTTAAAATTGAACATGCATTTCTCTTATGATCTTGTTCTGTTCATTCCACTGTGTTGTGTTAGAATAGAACATGCTCTTGGGAGATCAAGAAAAGCAACTCTCTCTGGGTAACTGCTTGACTGGAGACTTTCTTCTGCCCTTGTTTTGATATTTGGCTTTCCTGTTTCATCTTTGTTAGTATCCAGTTGGACATGTAATTTTTTCAAGAGGGAAAACAATGATTTTCACTCCAATGCTTGTGTTTTAATTACACTGGACCTTTTTGAATCTGTGCCAGCTTTAACAGGTGCACAGCTTTAAAAATATGTAAATACTTCCTTGTTTTTACAATCACATAATTTTTTTAAACCCCAAATAATGTTTCAACTTATAAAGTGAACCATTACTTGGATGGTTAAAATTATTTGTAATGTAAGCTCTGTCTATAGCTTTTTGAATATGTACAATAAATACACCATAATTACATGGTTTTGAAGGTGAAAGACTGTATAAGGAAGGAAACAAAACATATTTTTTATGTAATTCACAAAAATAAATTCCATTTAGCATTCCCCTTAATGGGTTATCTGTCCCCATAGAAAGTCTGCTTTTTTAATGGTCACATATGAAATAGTCTCTTTCAACATCGGCTTTCACTGCACAGAAAGCAATATGCGTGTATTACAGTGACAAGAGGAAATATGTCAAGGACAGTCCTTTCCTTGGTCTAACAGACGAGATTGCAATGAACAGAAAAAAAAAACAGAATACAGGAATGATGATTCCAGATAATCAATTTGAGTGTTACAATGACCTATTATTGGCATATTCACAGGTTTATTCAGACTGCAAGGGAGGCACTGATGAAGGCCCCCCATCCCCCTTAGCGAAGCGAGATCTCCTGGAGAAGGTGGGGGGTGGGGGGGTGGGGTGGGGGGTAGGCTTGCCGGGAACAGACTGATAGCACAGATTGCATGGCCCGTTCCCAAGACCAATTAATCCCCAGTTAAATCTGACACATCTTAACCTACACTGGGTCCCATTCAGCACTCTACAGCAAAACCCATATGGCAGAGAGACACTTGCAGGCAGCAATTTGCTGCTGACTCCCAGGGGCTGGCGGGGAGCCAAATTCCATACACTGCACACCTCCTGCTAATAGATATGTTTGTTCTACGGTCCTAGCCTCCGTGCATGACGGCCGTCTTCCCGCTTATAATGAGGAGCGGCCCTGACATCACCTTGCCACACGTTGTTACAATATACTATGTCTTTCTGTCAAACGGAGCAGAAGTCCTCAGTCACGTTTGGTTCTAAAACTACGTTTTTTTTTTTTTACCAAGTGACGGTGTACAAGCTTGTCTAACCATCCCATTGATGTGCCAAAAAATGCCATCTATTGGTAGCAAGAAGCAAATGATGCCTGACAATTTTTTTTTTTATGCAAAGGACAGATATGTATGAATTCTGAAATTTTTTACCTTAAAATACAATATGCCATCCAATTACACTGTTCGCACAGATGCATAAAGGGAAAAACAGCCAATCAAATAGTAAATGACTCACCTATTACTCATTGAGGGTGATTGTAGGTGACCAGTTATTCAGGCATCAGTAATGTACTTTGAAAATTATTATATGTCAAAACCCTACTTACGTCCCTCTGTCCAACATATACTACCCATTTCTCATAGGTGTGTATCTTATGTAATTAAAAGTAGCACAAGATAGGGGGCAATGCCTTGGTGCACCGAGTTTGGAGTTTGGAGGTTGAACACGTGACACTGTTTTCTGGTTTCCTTACCCAGGGAGCTATTTCTGGAGGTGTGCTCTTTTCACAGCTGAAAATAAAGTCTTATTATTGCTTACTTACTTGAATGGATGCAGTGCAATTTCCTGTGGTTAACATGTGCAGGTGAGCTTGGGCCAGGAGAGGAAGCACTCAGCTGTTTGTTCTAGCGAGGGAGCAGAGTGCAGAGCCTGCTTCAATTGACCCCCGGAAAAGTGGAAACCGCAGTTTGTCGGGAGCATTAATGTGAATCGAAATTTTAATCACTTCAAATGAACACTTTTGGCAAATTTGATCTTGTGGTAAATGTTCCCTGCATGCCAAAAGATGAATGAATTTAAGTTATTCATTAAACTAAAGAAAATGACTCCTACTGTGGAAATGCAATCTGCAAAATCCATGTATCTACTCATCTCCAGAAGAACAACATTCTTATTACATCAGGTTTTCTCCCATAATCCTCTTTGGCAAAGTTTTCCTTATGCCAATGCATAATTCAACATCAGTCAACAGGATTTGTATTCATTTTCAGGCATTACATGTCACAATCAACGCAAACACAATGAGCACTGATATTAATGATTATCATCTAAAACAACAATGTACGGTAACATGTTGATGTTTGAATCAGAACCCCAAAATCATTGTTACCTGATGTATCACTGATGTCCCTGAATCACATGTTTCACCAGCCACTGGTGGAACATCAGAAGACAACAACCAAGTTTATCCACTCTTATGAAATTTTCAATTTACTTTTGTTTAATTGTAGCTGTCACTCCACATCGTGGTATCAAACAGTTTATTTACAGTATGCTGTCAAATCACACATACAGCCCACTTAACACTCAGACATGCACAGCACTAAAACTCACCACACCTGCACACGCACACACCCACACACATACATACGCATGCACACACACTCACACACTCACACACACACACACACACACACACACACAGTGCCCCAAAGAGCATTCGCTGTAAATCTTACACTTTCCATAATACTTGCTGCTCACATTCCAAAGAGTTTTCACCCCCTTCTCCTTTCAGCTGCACAGTGCCCAGGCCAGTCATACTTACACACTGTTACACAGGCTTTATTACAAGGAGTCAATTTCAACCACTCAATTCTCCAATTATCCAACTGACCTAAAGCATTAAAGGAAACTTAAGTGAATCAGGTTTGACACAATAAGGTATGGCCACAAAAGAGTGTAACCCTATGACAATACTGGCTACTAAGAAAGAGATTCTGTCTTGAATAGTTGCTACTCTGCTATTTACTGGGAATGAACAGTAAACACATGATGTCTATTTCCATGTAGGTAGATAATGGATGTATATGATGATCATTTATGGAGACTCATAATCCATATTTTGCTGTATTTGACAATGCTGATGTGTAAGAAGACAGATTCTGTCAAAATCATTCATCTATCCATTCAAGTGTGACTAATTTGAATAATATAATTATTGTGGTGACCGCTTGAAACAACAAACTTTCCTAAAGGTCAACCTGGCCTTGAAAGACTTCAAAGAATTCAAACTTTAAAATACATGCTAAGCAACTGGTGGATAATTCATTTTATCATTTCAATAGTGTCTTAGATTCTCTCATCAAAATTGATGAAATTTGGAATCATTTCCATTGATTTTCTCTCTGTAGAGTGTCTCTACTATGAAGGTATTAATTAGTGAAAATTTCCTGGATCATACATATTTATCAAGGTTGTTGATAATATAACTAAACCAGGAATTGCATCACATCTTCAGCTTACCTGTGAATGTGGAAACTCTCTGCTATTCTTTTTTTTATATATAAATTTGTGAAAGGGCTGTGGGCCCTGCTTGTATTGACTGATTAATTTGAGGTTGGCAACAGCTCTGAAATGACAAAATACGTACCCATCTCAAAAATTCCAATATCCTGGATATGTGGCCTTGACTTCATACTTTGGAGAGATCACTTGCTGCCAACTTCTTGTTGAATGTGTCATCTTTAATCCGTTAATGGCTTAAAAGACACATGCCTGGAGGGAACATTTGGACAAGCTCCCAGAGATTGAAGAATTTTTTACTTTGAGAAACTTTGAAAAAGATATTGGCTTATTTAGAGCTAAAAAAAAAACAAAAAACGCAGAGAACATACTGCCTTATTTTGAGCTGGAAAAATATGAACAATTCTGATTTGATCCAAAAAATGGCTCTCACTACATCGTAAGACTATATATATATTTGTAAATAACTGTAAATATCCGTTCTCTGGTTAAAACAGCTGTAAGGGAGCGTGTTACTGGGCAAGGCATGGATCAACCCATTGCGCTTAATAATCAATGTGTCAATGAGTGTCATTTTTCATTTTTGAGTGCTACAGCCATGTTGCAATATAGCATGAGGAAACAAATGTTTACAGAGACAGAGGAAACATGTATTCTCTTGTAAGAAACCTTTAAAGGCCCAATAGACAGCAGCATAAATGTTAGCCACTGGGCTATAGCAGAACCTTGCTCTCTTTTCAGGTGTCAGATGATGACCAGTCCTGGTGACCACAGCCAACCAATAAAAGGGACAGTGAAGATCAAGCTTAATCTGTTCACAAAGAAAATGTCATTAAGAACATTTCTTAGAAGTTATAGCAAGTTAACAGCAAGTTGTTTCTGTTCATGTGAAAGGATGATCAAGGGTGGTTTGGAAACAGACTAAATGCTGAGACAGAGTGCTGGTAGTAAAAACTGTCAGATAATATCAGCTATGATCTAAGACAGAGACATATCCTAATGCCTTCGTTATATATGGTGTGGTACTGTGTAAATAATTTGCTTTTCAGAGAAGAACATTAAAAAACCCTCACATATTCAAGACTATCAAATTCTATCACAATTAAGGGCAAGAATGTCCACACCATCTGTGACTGCACAATATTTGCACTTCAGGTCATATATATTCATATATTTATACCTGAGTTTCAGGGAATGCTTCCATGTTGCAAAGTCATTCTTATGCACAGTGTGTACTTCCAAAACAAAGTCAAGTATATTTTTACTGTATAGCAGAGTATCAATCCAGATTATTAGGAAACATGAATATCACGAGTATTGCCTGTTTCATGAATGTTCATGAATGTTGTGCCCACATAATTCCCAATAAAAATGTAATATCACAGCTATAAATGTATTCTTGTTACTGCAAATATTACTACAGTATGACGTCCAAACATGCACACACAAACATGCTATTCTGATTTTAAACCACAGCATCTGGCTACTTACTAGAAATAAATACAAGCCCAGCCCTGATCGCTGAATTCACTTAAGAAACAATTGCCAGCTCGCCAGGGGAAAACCGTGATTGCCCGTAATGTTTTCTCCTACAAACACTGGGTAGGTCAGATGGTCTCAGGTATTTGCATCCGCACTACAGTATCAAACAGAATAACTGATCCGCTCAGAAAAAGATTATTCACATTTTTGACAATAGGGTAGTCCATCCTGGGACTCTGGTTCAGGTTCCAGGTGTTTTAGTGCTCCCTTTGAAAACACAGAGCCTATCTTTCCTGCCAGCATCTGAGATCAATTAAGCCAAACACTGTTAAGATATTTTCATGCAGCACAACATCAAAAGAAAAAAAAACAGCAAATATTAGAAGCTTGTGGAGAGCTGAGCCTGGTTTGCATGATTATTGCTATTATTTTTTTCCTTATCTAATCCATTCTCTGGGAATGAGTGGCTCATTGTGTTGGGCGAGAAAAAAATAATGCCACCAAATGGGAAGTGATGGATGCAGACATGCAGTCAGTGGGCATTAACCCAGGTGATGTCTGGGAACATGAAACGGTTCCCTTCGGAGCACTGCACCGTTTGGAAAAATTACAATGATAATGAACATCTGGAGCTCAGGAGAGACAGACACGTAACGTCAAATTAATGAAGCTACCAGGGACCGGGCGAAAGTCTGATTATAGAAATGGAATCCAACTGATGCCTGAGGATTATCTGTGGCCGTCTATTTGCAGTGACACCGCTGCTCCTCTCGGGAACCAGGCGTGGTTTGGAGAGATGACACGTAAAAGAGGGTTTAGTTCTGAACCAATCACACCACGCCTTATTTAACATTCAGCTTATAAAACATCTCATTAACTTTTATCATAACTTTGTACCTATTATACTGTCATTAGAGTGAATACATAACCACTACGCAAGTACAGCTTGATAATTGCTTATGAATGTGGCTGATGAGTTAGTAGTTTGCGATGCATATTTTATTGTTTAAAATTTTAGCATGTTCCAAAGCCATTTGAGATAAAATACAGACAATTTCTGCTCTCATATTAAAGTACCTTGAAATGAATTGTTTTCAAATGACTTTTGACTGTAATGATCTATGACTATTCGTATCACTTATTAAACCTTTTGTAGGAATCATCTTAAAACATGGCTGATACCTTCATACACGTTTCAATCCATCTGACAGGCATATATTTCTCTGTCTTTCTCACATTCAATGAAACTATGTCTTCTCACTTGTAAATAATTAACGTTTCCATATGACAGATTTAATTCTTCCCAGAAAATGGTATAAAAATGTAATAACATTTACATAATTGCACATCTATTATACATTCAGTCTTTCCTAATGAGTTAATCAGACTTTTTTCTTTTTCTTTTCTTTTTTTACAACAGACATGATCCATTTCATGGAAAAAAATAAAGCACTGTCTTATATTTATTAAATTATTCATTTATTACATTTTCCAGATTAGAGACCAGGGTATGTGGGAGATAAACAGATACTTTGATTCAACAGAGCCTCTTCAGATAGGATGATTAGGCCTCCTAATGTGTCTTTGTAGAAAATGGGCCTCTGGAATTGTACATTAAAAGAGCAAGACTTTGTCTTCATTTGGGGATAGATAAATAACAATTTACATGTTTCTGGGCAGTCATTAACTGCTGATCTAAAAGTGTTAAGCGAGAGATGTAAAAGTGACCATCATGTGGGAGCAATGATAACCTACATGCCTGTAACCAACAAAGACTACTGTACAAAAGTGGGAACACTCCAGATAACATTATTAACTTACTAATTGCATTACTTTTTATTCATATTGTGGTTTGTGTTATTACACATCCACAAACTACATGAGTCACAACTACACACTAGCTATGTTGCAGTTATTCTGCATCAATGTATTGTTACACATTCCCTAATTATAGTATTATTACATTGGTATAAATAGTGTAATTACACAGGCCTAGCAACTCTTATCTAATGCTTACTATGCAGTGTTGCAATAATCTGCTGTTGCCCTTTTATTCTCAAAGAAATTACAATAATGTTAAACTAATACAAAGTCTTAATATAAAGATAAGGTCACTATATTCCTTACTGCTCTTAAAAGATGATCTGTATCTTTATCTGTTACCTCACCAGATTGGATTGTGGTTTTCTGGGCTTGCTGCAGCAAAAGAAAACAAAAAAAAGAGAGAAAAAAAAGTGTTGAGCTTTGCATTGACAGTTGCCACACTTTCTCCCTTCAATAACATCAATGGATCCTCTCTTATTTAGACATTGTACATGTGGAGTTGTCTCCAGCTCCAATCCATGGTGACAGAGAAGGGTGTCAGTCTCTGGGAGAGTACAGCTGTCAGTTTAAAGGCCATGATGTCCTCCATGTCAGCCAGTGTGATGTGAGGCACAGTTGAGGAGGGGCTCAGGATGTTCAGGGTTGGTGGTGGCGTGTGTGTGTGTGTGGCGAGTGTTTGGGGGGGGGGGGGGGGGATACATTGTTTTGTGCTGTTCTAAATCTGTAAAGGTTTTGGGGGCAGGGGTGCTGGGTTTTAGTAGTTTTCTGGTATTTTAAATGTAAAATGAATACCTGCTCTGGTCACAAAAAGAAACAATATTAAGTATAATGCAGTGTTTACAGCAGGGCCCTGCTCTGGTAACGTGGAGTTTACATATGCCTAGGGTTGGTGGAAGGCAGGGACACTGTTGCGTATGGAAGAGGCTTTAATCTCTGTAAGAGAGCCAAAGTAGCTAAACCCGCAGTGGCGTCGTTAGGTCCAATCATTCGGGGCTATAGCCCCGAATATTTTAAGCCTAGCCCTGAATATTTTCATCCTGAAAAAGGCGGTGTTTATAGCAAAACAACAGACAGACTGTATAACAGAGCGGAACTTGACTTGCAGCGTCCGAAGGTGTGATAATATTTATTTAGGTAGATATAACCTCCCCGACCTACCGATGCAGATCTCCCTTCAAAAAAAAAAAGACAAGCCCCAGGCAAACTTGACTTAGCCCCGGATCTTTTCAATAGCTAGAAACATCCCTGTAAACCCGTATGGGAGTATGGGCAGGGAACAGCCCCACTGTTAGCTATCTAGACAAATGAATACTCCATGAGAAATACGAAATGTATTCAGGGAAAAAGAACAGAACACAGAGGTCTAGATAACAAGCGAAACATATACAGAACATTACATTCATTGCTATGTTACTGCCTATCCCCGAAATGCTTTGAATTAACTGATCTCTGGGCCCTTGAAGCAAATGTTTACTGCAGTAGTTGGTTAAATGCATCAATGTATTCTGAACTAGTTCAATGTATTCTAAACTAGTAGAAAATTTTCAGCAATAGAATTAAGGCATGTAAAAGATGTTTACCGTATGAATATCCAAATATTAATTTCTGTCAAATTATACATCACATACCCATGTTATTTCTGTATATTTTTCTCATCAACATAGCTAACATGCTTGTTGGCACACTTTTAAGAGAAAAATAAATGGAATGTCAACATCATTTAAATCTAACTCTCTGTCCTTCCACTTTTCAATTTGGTAACTCATCACCTCATTTTCATTCACTGAGAAATACATTTGTATAAAATACAATTTGTAGCTAACTGTACATGAGTATAGAACGTGTTATCAATAATACTGCAGTGAAGTAAAAACAGATTCAGTCCCCAAGTCTCAAATAAATGTCTCTGATAAGTGCTTCATATGAGAATACAAAAAATATATGTCCGGAACTATACTGTTACATTTCTCAATGCCTTTTCCACTTTATGAGACCCTGTTGTGGAATCCACAATTGTACATTAGGCTCCTCTCACCATGACAACCTCTGCACTCACACAGGAGTGCTGAAGCGAGACAAATGAAATCCTCCCATACACTTGCACGTAGCCAGCGGCTAATTTCCGCACTACAAGTCACACGGTGCCTCACAGTGAAGTGGGCACTCATTGGAGGTTAGGCGCTACTCCACTCCACTCGCAGGTGAGAGTGGTGAAATGGGGAAAACAGGGTCCAGCTTACCCACCCCCGTTCCCAGTGGTATGAAGCCAATTTGTTCTGCCACTGTGGAATCCTAGTCAATGTCGGTAAATGACAAACCTGGACCACAGAGCTCAGTCTGCGCTTAAACAGAACACCTTGTCTGCTGCGCCACTTGAGAACCACCCTGTTTTATTTTAACATCCAGTTTTTAGTTTGTAAGCTTGTAAGGGTATTTGTTCAGCATCTATACTGATTAGGCTGCAAGACAACAACAGACTCCACCAGCAATGCTAATGTTTGATCACTAAGGAACCAGAGTTTATATATTTTTTTTTCCTCCAAGCAACTGAGAAATTTTCTAACCCCAGAAGTTCTGATTAATTTAATTTCAATCCTGTAATTTCTCTAAATCAGTAAGATTTAGAAAAATCAGTAAGACTATTTTCCGTACGTTACAACTGATACAGTTCTCCATTTTAAAGCTCCCCTTACATTCTGCACATGTGGAGACTTGGAAACGTTTGCAGATAATAAAAATCCCTGAACTCTCTTGACATGAAATGCTGAGGGAACAAATGTACAGTATGTGAGGTGCGAGTTCTCTTCAATAATTCATATGCCACAAATATGTACATCTTTCAGTGGTCCCATTGTGGAGCACTGTAAAATATCCCTGGCCTCTGGCTGCCATCTTTATTCGCAGCCCAGTGAGACAAACTCAGAGTGGTAATTACAATCATACTTTCCCGAAAGAGCTCTTTCTTCACCATGGCCTGCCTTCATACTCCTCCATTTGTAACATTGTTCATTAAATGCTACCTACCACAGTTCCCCAGGAGCTTTTGAAAGGCCTTTCTGGGAGCTATCAAAGGGGAACCCACGGATAATGACATTGTCAGATGTGACTGGGGTGATAATCAGTTAACCTGACCCTCACATTGCTGTGTTAAAAATAGATGGGGGGGGGGGGGGGGGGTAATTGCAGAGGCACCTTTTATTTTAAGTTCTAATTTTAAATGAGCTGTTGTGCAGAGAGAAAAAAAATCATGACACTTTGTTAAATTGTTTCAGTCCATGAGAAGACAAGTTAGAAGACAGTTTTGACTGTTCCCTTACTGTGACAAATACAGCACGCACTACAGTAATATTTACAAAATCATATAGTGTTAGGATTTAGCAGTTCCCTCCATTGATTTTGTTGATCCCTGACAAAAACAGGAATGGATGAAGCAAGCCGGCTTGAAGCAGCTACACATACACGGTCTGTGCAGTCGAAGAATGTGAGAACAGTCTTCAGTGGGTGAACGAGGCAGCCTGAACATGACGAAGCCCAGTGATAACTCATAATTGGCAAGCAGCACCTCCACATTCCATTGGAGGAAACCAAGTCGACAGGCAAGAAAATCTAGACCTTACAAGTCACAGCTTTCTGTTTGTTGTGTTGTGTGTGTTGCATGTCATGGTTTGAAACATGTTATGCTTGCTTGCATGGTAGTTTGATGCCTTCATGTTTGAGACTGACTACTAGATTTTTTTTTTTCAGCAGGTGATTTAGTTCCAGTTAATGAAAGAACAGTTGAACCCTTAACCATGTTTAAGATGAGGTTCCGTATTTCATATAAAAACTATAACCGCTAGATCAGCCATTTAAGTACTGAAGTCACTGTAAAGTATAATAATCTGTTATGAGGCCCCTGTACATTTTATAATCTCCAACCTACAAATTAGAGATCTGTTAACAATAAGTAATTACTTAGATAAACAGTATATTAAATACAAGAACTGATCTTCTTTTTTCATTCATAAATAATGCATGCACGGTTACATTTTTCGCTCCAGATTTTGGTAAGCACTGATAGAGAAAATTTAACATATCTAGGCTAACAGAAAAATACTGTATGTCCAAGAAACAAGGCAATGGGTCTATACATTTCTAACAATACATTTCAGCACAATAGGGTCAGACTGGTATCCCTCTACCATCAGATCAGTTTGGTAATATTATATCCATAACTATATTTATTTCCCTGGCCATCTCAAAGAAAGAGTGCAATATTGCTAAGCTGTTCTTCAGGCTCACCATGATCTCCTCGAATCTGCGCAGAAGTCAATGAATCAACGTGAGGCATCAGAAAGGACGGTGTGATTGTTTGCTCGGGATTACAGGTGTGGGCAGTTTGAGAGGAGAGGGGATAAGCCCGGTGCTTGATGGGCATCTCAGAGTGTGGAGGTTCATCTCTCTTATCGGCAGTGTGCACCCTGGAGGAAGATCTTCTGCTGCCTCTGGTCATACAGGAGTTCTGATTGCATCAGGCTTACTCTCCATCATCCCCAAGATTCCAGCTCTGTGATGAAGACCCGCTGTAATTACCAGAGAAAATTCCAGAACACCGGCTCAAGATCCCCTGATCGGACTGGTCACAAAACTAATATTGGTGGTACTGCAGCGGTTACACTTTGCTTGAGTTTTCTGAACAACCAGACTTGACAAGTTTCTCTGCACCTCAAATAATTCACATTAAAAGAAAACCATAACAAGCAAGTGAATGAGGTGCACGAGAAATAGGAATGAATTATAAAAGGTGTCAAGACATATGGGGTATGGGTCTCCTGAGTGGCTCAGTGAGTTAAGGTGCTTGATCTATGTGCAGGCACTTGGCACTCATTCCTCTGGGGTAGGGGTGTGTATGTCGGCCATGGTTCCAGTGCTGCATTGCTCATGGCACCCTATGACTCATTCAGGTGCCTGTGAGCTGCTCAAATGATGTCAAAGAGATGTGACTATTCTCAGTTGCTTCCTGGTACACTGTGGGACTTGCGATGTGAACAAAAAGTTGTGATTGGCAAACCTGTGTATTGGTGAAAATGGAGGAAAAAAAAATCACAAAAAAGTGAATAAAAACATACATTGTTGGTGATGGCATTATTTGTGTATTCCTCATATTAATCCATAGTGGGCCATGTTTTATGTTAAGAAACCATTGTGAGAAAATTGACATGAAAGTGGAACCTTGAAACCCGTTGAGCAGCTCCTGAAAATTAAATGTATTTTTTTTGTTGTCGTTCAGGCCTGGATACCACAATTCTTTCAATAACTATTGTGCAAAACCTTTCTTGCTCTTCATCGTTCCCAGATGCTTTAAGATGTTACAAAACCCTCATTTAAAATGTTAGTGCAACTCGATATGTGCCAGCGAGAGAGCATCGCTTACAAATCGATGTTTGGCTCCAGACACACAAATGTAGGTGGAGTGCAGCTGTCCACCACTGACCCAGGGACTCGTTATGTCATAATGACCTGCTCATCAATCTTAGCCATGCTAACAGAATCAATCACAGCGGGCTCTTCCTCAGCAAAACAGCGATAGGTCCAGTTTTTGCAAAAGGCTCGAAATGTGAGAGATGGTGACTCAGGCCAACCCTGCTGTACGCACTGCATGCCAGATTGTTGGTGGTGAGCAGTTTTTTTTTCCCCAGCATAAATGAGGGAATGAGACAAATGAAAACATCATCATGGTCTTATGTGTAAGAACATATTAGTGATTCAAGCTAGACTGCATTGTAAGACTCATGTTACAAAAATGAAATCAAATTTCACATCTGCAGTTTAATCTCCTATATTTGTTTACCTTCACATGCTCTTCTTTCGTACATAGTTTATTGTAGTGTGATGGGTGAAATGAAACTTACTTTGATTATTCCACTATATCAAAGAATTGATAACATTTCCTTTTATTGAGTGATATAAATCACTTACCTTGGAAAAAACATGTTTTGGTTGCATATATCAGCTTACCTCAATGTGATAGTGCTGTGATTTCAGTAGATATATAGGGCTCAGGAGCTGAAATGAAAAAGTCTCAATTCAGCACCATGGAAAAAAGAAAACTCTGTCTCTATACCTGTGCATGCAAAGTGGTAGCAATAAGCACAATATATAAAATACTAAATTCCAATATGCTCCTCCTCCTTTAAAGAATGTTATAATTTCAGTCAACAAATACCTAACATTGAAAACATATCTCTGCTTTTTTGTGAGTCTATAATTCAATGTTTTCATCAGGAAGTTAAAATGATTAGGTTGACAAGAACCCAGTCAAAAGCACAGCAAAACCAATACAAAAAAATCATTAAAATAATGTAGATGTATGAGCATAAAACACCGTTAAATCTACCCAGGGTGCATTTTGTTCATTCCCATCATAAAATAATGAAAAATAACAACAGCAAAGTAAATAAATAAATAAATAAAACCAAAACATCTACCTTACATCATTAGCCGTCCCCTGGATCATTATCTCCTGGCTCACATACGTAGCTTTTCCTCATACTCACTGCAATTTATTTACACAGGAGACCAATTTATTTCACTGCCTCTGAGCTAACTATTTGCATTGACAACCAGGTCTGATGTGTACAAGCAATTATGACAAGTTTGCTATTGAACTGTAACTGTGCAGTGTCTGGCTCTAAACTCGGCCTTGATCCAATTATCAGCAGCCAGTTCTCCAGTCAGCCTCCTTCTGTTATTGCTGCTCACTAAGGTGATGAATTCAGATTCCTGGATTTTTTTTATTATGTTCCCGTCATGTTGGCAAATTGATCCTTCTAACTTTGTACCAGTTGGATGTGTAGTGTCCTGTCAGAACAGAAGGGTGAGATCCTGACAGATGTCATTTGAGGGGATCTTCTCTACATCACTGCCTTTATTCCCTCAAAAGACAGACTTTGAAAACCCGATAAGGACTTGATCAGTTGCTTTTTTGTCAACACCATTACCTAACATTTAATTTCTTAATAAATTACACTTTTAAAACTGCATACGTTGTAGGGCACAAGTTCATAGGCTTGTCTCAAGATCGATAAATACTACTTGTAACTACTGAGTAGAGCGACCCCGTTGGGTTGGGACAGTCAGTTGCCCTGTGGATGCAGAGTGCAGCGATCTTGAGGGAACATACGGTTTGAAGAGGGGTTGTAGGTATGAGGGGGTGGTCCCATTCACTGCCCTGTGTGCCAGCACCCAGGTTTTGAACTTGATGAAAGCGATAAAAGGAAGCCAGTGAAGTGAGATGATGAGGGGAGTGAGTTGACTACATTTAGGAAGATTGTAGACAAGTCATGCAGCTGCATTTTGGATTAGTCGTAGAGGTTTGATTGCACATGTAGGAAAGCAAGCAAAGAGTGAGTTGTAGCAGTCCAGGCGTGAGAGCACCGGGGCCTGAACTAGGAGCTGCGTTGAATATGTAGTGAGATAGGGGCGGATCGTTTGGATGTTGTAGAGGAAGAATCTGCAAGCCCATCTCACCACTGTTACCTGAGAGGAGTTGGCTATCAAGCATTACACCAAGAGTATTAACAGTGCTATTGGTTGTAAGGCTTGTAGAGTCTAGGCTGAGGGAGAGCTCTTAAAGCGGGGAGGACTTGGATGGGATGAAAAGCATCTCAGTTTTAGCCAGGTTCAGCTTCAGGCAGTGGTCCACCATCCACTGTGACTTACATATCATTTACCAGCCAGCGGTGACCACAGACATTTTTAACTTCTGTAATGCAATGTAATCACAGGCTAAATAGTACACATTTAATTGAACACATATGCAAAGATTATTTACCGTATGCAGAAAAGATATATAGAATTTCTTTTCAGTGGAAGTGCTCTTTGCAGTTAGGAAGCTATGGTACCTTTACAATATATTCATACTCATGATATGTAATATTAGATCTTAACCTGGTGTTATATTGCTCTTATTATTTGTTACACACAATTTTCTGCTAGGCTGGCAGGTGCTTTTATTTTAAATCAATAGGCTATATATGGCAGTGTGAATGCTCAGTGGCACCCCATTTCGTTCCTGGTCAAAGAAAAAATGTGGCGGAGACGATATAACACACATAATCAAAGGGTGCACTGAAAGAGCCCGGCTCATAAAGTCCACGGACAAGTTTATTAGGAGCTGGGGTGGCATCGCCACGGGAGGAGCTGCTGCGCTCTGCATGTGGTCGGCCGGTGCTGCCGGTGCAGGATCAGAGGGCCTCACCCTGGCTCGCATCAGGTCTGTGCTCACACAGAGGCTCCACAAACAGTGCTGACATACAGCACCAGGTCAAGATGGATTGCCCTGAACCACACACCTGTCCAACACTGATAACACACATGATGTATGTACAATGGGTTCAGGGAGTGGGAAAAAAAAATCCCATGTAGTGGGATATATTTGTATGTGAGTGTACATGCGAGTGTGTGTGTGTGTGATATTGGTCTCTCTCTCGCTCTCTCTCTCTCTCTCTCTCTCTCTCTCTCGGTGCTGTTCAAAAGTGTCCATCACAGGAATCGGTCATCACAGCCACTGGCCTTTAAAGCGAACTGAAACACTGGGCCACCGGAATTGCGCCTGGTGACATGCACACACAGCCAATAGCTGATGGGGAAGATAAAGGCAGCGGTGTTTGTCTGGGTTTACACTGAGACCCATGCCGAAGGTGTCAGTCCAGGCAAACGCATCGATCGTGAGCGTCAGGGCTGGGGGGGTGGGGGGAATAAGATCCGCAGATATGGCAGTTTGAAGAGCGCTGCAGTGACACTGACCTCTGGTACCGGCTGTTACAGAATAACTGCTTTTTAATGCAAATGTGACATCTAAGTAAAAGTAAATCATTTGTACCTATGATATGATGATTTGATATCATGCTGAATGATATATATGACTGTTGCAGGATAGGCTTGTGAGAGCCATAGAGATATTGTATTTCTCTATATGTATGCATGGACGTTTTTGCTGCTGAAGTCCAGTATTATCAACAATCATGTAGTGATTGTTACAATTGTTTGAATACACGTCAGTAGCCGATATTTAAAATGTGTCAATCACTGCAAACACAGTATTTCTTAAAATTATTTTCACTTTGGTCCAACTTTACAATACACTGGCTTTCTCTACTAGAATTACAGTAAAATAACCTATGTAAGTACCATATAATTATACTGTATTTACATGCTATTACATTCAGTAGTACCTATATGGGCAATTCCAATGATTTTGTGTTATTACCAATTTGAACTGACCCTTGTTACACAGGTGCAAAGACAGGGCTGGGGAGTAACGGAATACATGTAACAGCGTTACGTATTTAAAATACAAAATATGAGTAACTGTATTCTGTTACAGTTATACAGCCATTTAAATTGATGGTCATCAAATTACAGTTACATTTTAAAAATATTTAGATTGCTGAAGATTGGATTTTTTTTCATTTAATTTCTTTTTTTTGATTTAATGTTTATTCAGTTGGAAAATCTATCCAATGATAGGCAACTCAGGGGTGTATCTCCCATATGCCCCTCATGAAAAAAAAAAGAAGAAAAAAGTGCACAGCCTGCCTGACACACAAGACAGTAGAATGGAGAGTGAGACAGAAAGCAACCAGCGCAACGTGTTTATGTCATGGAAATACCAGGACCATTTTTCTTTCAAATTTGGCAAAGGTCGCAACATAACAGTACAATGCAAGCTGTGTTTGCCAGCAACCAAACTGCTATCCGCTTCAAAAGAGTCGACCTCCAACCTGAAGAAGCATCTTGAAGTAAGTTCTCTTTTTCATTATTTAAGCTAAGATTGATCGCTAGCTAGCTATCTTACATAGTTTGGCTGCACTGGATAAGCTTTTCAGCTAGCTAGTAGGCTAGCAGGTATAGTGTTAAAGCTAACTAGCTAACGACTAGATACAGTGACAAAACAGATGAAATTTCACGTTTAAAACTGCGATTACTCCAACAATTTTACACTACGCACATTATACATTAATTTGTTAAGCTACTCCTTTCTCACTCACAATGTATTTAGGGTGGCTCGTGCCTTTTCTAACTAATGTTTTTGTGTAATGTACAGTTTTTGAATTAACATTTACAGTTTTGAAGAAACTGCAATGAAATGCCCATAGACTTAACATGGGGGTGCCACAATGTTAGCCACAACAATGCTAAATGAACATTCTAAAAATAACCGCTCAGAACCTTAGTTGGATGAACATTCTTTAAAAAAACGTTAAAAATTAAAAACGCAGTTTTCAGAAAGTAATCCAAAGCATTTAGATTACGTTACTTACCTTGAGTAATCTAACAGAATACGTTACAAATTACATTTTAGGGCAAGTATTCTGTAATCTGTAGTGGAATACATATTAAAGTAATCCTCCCAACCCTGTGCAAATATCATATGGACCTGGCTCTTGTTACGCAGTTCTTGCTGCACAGGTGTATATAACCAATGAATCTCATCCTTGTTACGTGATTGTTGTTACAGGGGTGTACTTATGTATCGGACCTCTTTCTTAGTCCGCATTCTTTGATAAACTTCTGTACTTACAACTACTATTACATATGTGTAAGTACAACACAAAATAATTGGAATTACCCATGTGGGTACTATATAATTGCATGTAAATGCAGAATAATTACATCAGTGTTTCTCAGTCCTACTCCTGGAGGCCCACTGTCCTGCATATCATCTGTCTATCCTTGTTGCTTGAGTAAATGAGGTGTGCTCAGCTAATCAAAAGTGCCACTGATGAGTTCAGTCAGGTAGGTAGAGCAAGGATAGATAGAAGATATGCAGGACAGTCCATTTTACAGCAGAAGAAAGGCCATCAGCTACCCCACAAGCAGCCATATTGAATTCAGACAAACAGTCACAACACACAATTTCTCTTACCACTCTCACAGTCAGGATATGATGAGCTCTTTGGCATATGAGCATGGAGATGGATCACATTTTTTTTTTGGCTGGTAGGTTATGAATCTCATACATGAATTGAATCATTAACTCAACCATTACAAGAAGAAACATTTTAATGGCGTCTAAATGTAGTTTAAAGGTAGGTTTTCAGTCTTCCATATTCATGTGCCATAGGCTGCCACTCTTGGCTTTGATCCTATTCCTTCCCAGATCCAATTTGCCAGGACACTCCACATTCTCACTAGTTTATTAAAAATGTCTCTGATCTCCACTTTCTATTACTTTAAGTGCCACTGCAGCACAGAGGACTCGACAGTCTCTGCTATAAATTATAAGACTTGATGTCAGATCCAAATCAGTGTAAATTGGCCAGATTCATACACTTTTTATGTGCAATAGAAGATGTTCTGTGTAAGGCACAAAAAATGAAGATTAATAATTCAGCACATTGATAGTAATACACTCTCTACAAACTGTATTATGACTCCATTTGATCTTAGATAGTGGTAATCAATTATACATAAGCACTTTATGTAATCACAATAAGCACAAGATAAAATATGTATTTTTTACACCAGTTCTCATTATTTTAAAATTGATGCTATGATGCTATGGATTATTTATTGGAAATTGTTTGAGCTTCAAACTGCATTTCTATAAATCATTGTTGACAAGAGACATATACTGTGATGGATTTACGCTAATCTTACCGACTACCTGACGGGGGAAAAAAAAAAGGATTACAACCTTTCTAGTTCAGCTGTTTGCTGGAGCTGCTGGAGAACAGATTTGTCCTTTTTTGCAAGCGGGTTTTCAGTGTCAAGTTCTTTCTCCCCCTGCGCTTAGCGATACAAACTGCCCTGGCTCTCCCTGTTTGTGCCAGACAGAAATGTGAATAAACTTCTACCGTACAACCAGACTCATTCACAGGAAAGCGCTGGTTTTCACATGGCCGGGCCAACCACCGCTCCATTAAAATGCTAGCTCGATATCTCTTCCTCGCAGCCTCAACCCTGCCTTGCTAACCCCTAATCTATACAGGCCAAACGCGCTATTTCATCCTACTTGAGCCTTTCCATATGCTGGGATTTAATGCTCCTGCTTCCAACACTGACCCAGTATGGCACAGCATAACTCCCCTGCAAAGTCTCCTGTTGCCCAGTGGTTTTTCTCTTGTTGAGCCCCTGCAGTATTTAGCAGGTAGCTGAGTAGCAGCAGGGCAGAAACGTCAGCCTTCAGAGGAGGGGAAAAAAAAGAAAAAGGATGTCAAGTCTATTAATCATAAAGAAATATATTCACTTGGCCTGGGATGTCGGTTGGAGGATTAGCCATCGCCCATGCGTTAGGGGGGAAGAAAGAAGCTCTACTCAAGCAAGCCAGTGAATAAGGTCAAACTGCCCTTTCGTTCAGGGATCTCTAACAGGAATTGGCAGTGTCAGAAATAATCCTCTAACTACATTAGAAAACACTGGGAAAATGGAGAGTGAGTTTCCCCCTGAGTACTTTAGTAGATGTTCACCAAATGTAAAGTCAATGAAGGTATGACTTTTGTTATATGTGCACACGCGCACACAATTACCATTTTTTTCTGAATATTATGAATGCAGATTGTTCTTCATCTGATTACAACATCAGGCGTACATTGGAGCTGTGGCAGCAATGGAGCACTTTTGGTCCCCTGTTTCCCTCCCTGTCTCTCCCTCCTTTTCCTCATCCTTATTCTCTCTCTAGCTCACTCGCTTCACCCCACTCTTTCTCTCCTACTTACTCTCTTTTCTCTCCAACAGTTTTCCCACCATTATCCCACTCTCCTATGCTCTTCCCTCTCAAGGCATTGAAATTTGGGCCCCTCTCTCACTGAGGTGAGAGATGAAGGAATAAAGTTCTGATTGATCTGCCTGTAAGATTCAGGTGCTGAGAAAGGGGAAACGCTGAACTCATCATCATTCTGGGTCCAGGTTTAGCAGTGAGTTTGAAGTGAAAAAGGAAGAGGGCTGCATCTGTTCTTTGTAAAATCATACAAGTTCCACTTACATTTAAGGTTTGTCATGTCAATTGTCACCTTCATGTTGTAAGGTTATTCATTTGCCATTTGTTTTATAATAATAGATATTTTGTATTATCATGAAATTATGCATAACCATACAGCATTCTTTCATGTTTAAACTCTACATGCTTTAGATGTTTAGATGAGCTTTCATGCACTAGGCCTACTTCAAAGGGACCTATGGCCGTGTTGGAAAGTTGAAGAAATGGTTTGTCTTGAATAAAATCAAGCATTAATTTTTTAATTTCAAAAGTTAATTTTTGTTGTTTTGAACAGGCTGACAGTAACAGAATTTACAGTGTACACTTTCAGAACATTTCCAGCTTAGTATCACAATCAGAAAAGATTTCCTAAGACTATTAAGCTTTGCCATATCTCAGTTAAGACATGTAATGTTTCTTGAGCATTTAAAATAACCAGATGATGTTGCTTTTATGATATAGAGAGGTAAAGATGGAGAAACTGAATAACAAGTAGAAGGAAAACAACATTGAAATGACAATATATATTTTAAAATAATTGATCAGTTAATATATCCACTGTACTTTTTTAAATCAAATTATTTGTGTATCACATGTGCACCCCCAAGTAATAATTAATCAAATAACTCATTATTTAAATAAATGCGAGAAGATATACATTCAACAATATTATTAAAATTATGTAAGAGTGCCACGAATAGACATGTGTCCAAAAAGGTTATTCCAGTTAAGAATAATGGCATTGCCATATTCTCACTGTCAGGGCTGCTTTAGGTGGAGATTTGCTGTGCAGTCCAAATGCATGAACGTACATCTTCACAATGCTCAGAATATCACCGTATCTCGAAATATTCACCTGGCTGAGTCTGGTTAGGATGGCCTACCGTCTGCGAGACCTACTAATTGACACACCGCTCTCCAGCCCGCGCTCCTGTTATGCAAAATGTCAAAACCAAATTCTGACAGAGCGAAAGTCCTCATTCAGAATGCCATGCTGTTTGATTCCTTTTCCTCCCCCCGCCCCTCCACCCACTGCCTTTGTTTTGTTCCGCTGGCTGTGACTGTACTAAGTATTCTAGGTGTCATTGATCTTCCGGTGCCGTGCACATCTAAACGCTCTGACTGCTGATGTGGTACGAGAATTTGTCACAAGCTCTTCAGAGCGCAGCTCGATGCGAGACCTGTGCGTTGTCACGGCGGACCCTCAGATCCTTCATTTATTCCCCTGTTAGGAGATTCAGAGAGGATGTTTGTGACTTGATGTTTGTGAAAGGCTAGCAAAACAGTAGATAACTTTATTGGTGTGTGTTGCAAATAAAAGAGGCCCAGTTACACGGCAAATAGGAACTATGACTGCACACACACACTCCTCTTTTTATTTAGCATTTTTCCCCCCGTTTTCACCCAACTGTACAAGTGTAATTGGCAATTGTACATTAAGATCCTCTCACTGTGATAACCTCTGCTCTCGTGTGGGAGCGTCGGGTGCAGTGAATGCACACCAACCATGACTGTTTTTCACACAAGTGTCACAGTATTGCAGGAAGCAAAGGCCGAACCGGGGACAGACTTATCTCCCTGACATCATCTGAGCAACCCACTGGCACCCGAGCTAGTTGCAGGGTGCCAAGAGTGGTGAGATGAGGGAACCTAGCTCTTCATAAAACACATAAATAAATAAATAAACAAATAAAAAGACACCACTGAGCACCATGATATAGAGTCTTTTACAGAAGTGCTTTTAGTGGAAAAAAATGCACCAAGTTACTCATGTCTAAATTGTCCTCCATTTGTCATATACATTTACAGTAAAACATACGCACGTTTACAAAAATACCTCAATGTGTCGATATCAATATAAGGTCCACTAGAAACTAACAGTTTTATCATAAGTGTCTCATACACACTGAAGAGCCATTCTTCCAGATGATTGCTACCCAATGTTTCCTCTTTCCTTTTGAATAACTTGGTTCTTTGGTTTATAATTTTAGCATCTGCATCAACTGTGCTTTCCTCAGTATTCTCTGTGCCAATACTGAAAATGCTCAGGGAATAACAATTTATGCCTTGGAACGGGTAAAACTGCTGTCAACGAAGCAGTTGTTCTAAGAAGGATGTGTGTGAAAAGTTGCTTTGAAAAGGAAACAGCAATCCTCTGAACTCCAATGCATGACTGAAGACTAAGTTTGATGATGTTGATATGTCTGCATATGTATCAGTCATTTCTCATGCATGGTTCAGCTACTATAATGGCTATATGTTGTACACACCTGTATCACATGCCAGGGAATAATCATTAAAGCAAAGACATTAAAAGCATACCTGGGCATGGATTTTATGATATATTGTCAATGTAGCTCCTTGCTTTTTGTTTCTTGCTTCTTGCTTTCCTCATAAATGGCATGCTAGTGCCAGTAATAGTTATTACTATCCATTCTATAGAAAATCATACCGCTGATAGAATAGAATAGACAGGTAGAATATCTACCTGATAATTGCTGCTTTTTTGCAAGGATGACAGATCCTAATATGCTACACAAGGCCACAGACAGGGAAGGTTTTGGTCAATATTGTCTAGCAGTTGCAAATATATATATATAAGTTATCTGTAGCACTGCTACAGTTGGTATGTAGAATTAAAAGGGAGTTCTGCTGCCACTTTACAACAGTTCACGTTTATGTCATGTCAGGACTTTGAAAGACCACACTCTCCTCACATGGTAAAATAATAAACCACATGGCCATGTTACTGGAAAGAACAGAGGCCACTGGAAGGTATTCATTTCGAAAAGTGACTCTAGTAAATAAGGTTGTGATGTGGGCAAAACTGTCAGAGTAAGTGTCGGTGCATTGTGTTGGTATTATCGTTCTGAGTAGCAGATGTATTTTTGCTTGCATTGCATGCTTGCATTGATATGTAGAGGTTGTCACTCAGGCATCTTGGCGTGACTGTATGCTGAAAGCATGGAGGAGTTGCTCATTTGTAAAAGCTGCAGTGGTCTTCTGTAAATGATTGAATGAATGAATGTATTAAAAAAAATAAATGAATAAATAACACGTTTGACAAATGCTACAGGTTGAACGGGCTGGATAGCTGATCTGGATTTGTTCTGTTCAAAATGATTCAATATGACATCACTAAACTTTCATTGTACCTTCATGTAGCAGGAGTCTGAGAATACTCAGCTGAAAACACAAAGATTGTTTACTAGCACACAAAGCTTTTAGACTACCCCTGGTGTATGCGAGTCACTGCTGCAGTTCTGCAAGAATGTGGCTCGTCAAAAGAAAATGCAGGAACAAGAGAAAAATACTGTATCTATTTCCCTGCAACAACCTTTCATCTCTCCTTTTATCCGACTTTCCTGAACAAAAAAAAAATCAAAGAGTTACATATTCTTCTGAAAATAATCATGGCTTCTGTCAGTTCTTCTCCCATTTGTTCAGCCAATAAGAAGCAGGGGCGGAAAAAATACAAAAAAAAAAAAAAAAACAAAGAAAAACTAAAGAAAAATTGACTAAGCACAAAAGGAGAAAGCTTTCTGCTTGTTATCCCAGCTGTGTTCCCTGTTTTCATGATCAACCTTTCTCCCTGTTTTCCTGGAAGTGCAAAAAACTATCACATCAACCATCGCATCGGCCTCTCCTGTAGTCCCGGAGTCTGTACATCTTCATCTCTACGGTTCCCGAACGGATTATCAAACCCTGGGCCAGAGCCACAGGGGCTCCGGGGGACTAATGTGATAGTGATTGGTGACCCCCACGCCGTCTTCAGAACCGCTCTTTGCAGGCCGCTCCCTTAATGGCCATTGATCTGGGTGCAGATGCCACATTCATTGTCTCCTCGCCTGCCAAATGTAAGCACTCTGCTGGTCTGGCAGGTAGCCTGCCGCAACATGACTTTGATCCACTGTGACCTTTTACAAATCCTCATTTTCTCACAGGCAAGAAAGCCCATTCGTACAAACGTATTTTTTCACCTCCTCTCCCTTTTTTTTTCCCTGTGCCTGCACAAGCTGCTCAGTGGTAACATCTTAGCATATGGTGTTTATCGAGAAACTATCTGGTGATATTAATACAGCTGATCCTTAATTTCCGTTGCACGCTCAGAGTGAAAGAAAGATTCTGGCAACATTTTAAAAGGGAGATTCAGTCGAAATCAGAAAATACAATATGCTACGTGCATGCGTGTGTGCATATATACACAAATCGTACATCAAATGATTTAAAAATGTAATCGTGATTAAATTTGCAATTTCAGTAATCAATCTCTATTAATTGCACAGTAGAATTACAGGCTGACTGATAAATTTGCATCAGCTGGCAAGACGCCGATAAAATCTCCCTCCCTCTTTGGGATGCCTCCTCCGTGTGGCTCGAGTTCACCGAGTTCAAATGCCACCATTTAGATCAGGTGATCAGGTGACCAGTGTTGAGAAGCAAACAAACAAAGACCATCACTATTGTCCACAGAAACACGTTTCTGTAAACTTCTATTTACAATGGCATTGTGTTTTTATATTTGAAGTAAACATTAAGATTAAATACAATTCCAATAGAAAATCTGGATTGCAAGTAAAATAAAAAAAAATTGAATCTAATTCTGAAAAAAGGAGGCAAAGTAAAACAAAGCCTACATTGTAAAGAAGATGAACCCAGCGACAGTGTAAAAGGTCACCCATTCTCCTATTTCTTTTCACTTAGTCAGTTGCTAAGACACTAGCATAGCTAGACTAAACTAGCTTAGGAACATCTCTCAGGCCCAAGTCCTTCACTGTGTTGCGTGGTCTGCAGTCAGTTGTGATTCACTTAGCAATGGCTGTAGACAACTTGTTTGAATTCAGCATTCTAAGCTGTTCTGATGAATCTTTGCATCTAGCACGAGCAGTTTGACTATTAACATTGAAATGTTTCACTCCTACGTGGTACCCCAGTGTAGTTCTGTAATACTGAAATTCCATTTGACAGAAACTACAGATTACTTTGCTTTTATCAGATGAGTCATCTGCAATCATTGTACAATGAAAAGAAAAATTCATCCATTTTTAGGATGTAGGCAGCATATAGCTAGCATATAGCTACCAATCCTTGGTGATTGATTTTTTACCATCTGCGGTTGTGCAGAAGTATCAAAATAACCCGTTTACTTTAATTACACTACTAAAAAGTTGTTATTCAGTTGAAATTGCATTTCTTAATGTGGCAACATTGACAGCTATTATGTATATCACATATTTTATGAATAATCTGAACGAGGTCCAGTAAGGCTAAGCCCTGACACTCCTTCTCCAGTCTGTGGCCCAAACCGGTTGTCATGACCAGAGAACTATCTTCAGAATAAGAGACGGTTTCAGCAAGGTTTTAAAAACAGGATGAAGCACTGAAAGCTCTTTTGTTAATGCACTTGATACTTATAAAAAGTTGCACACAATGTTTATTTTTGACAAATCTTCCTCTTTAAGTGTACAACAGTTAGTTAACGAAATGTATTCATATGCGATTGATTTTATAATTTTGCCACCAGTTAAAAATTGCGTGAATACAGGAAATTTACCCAAACCATCTCTGTACAGTTTGTTAGCCATCATGGAACGCTGATTGAAACGGAGGATGTTATTGTTTGAGGTCTCATTGTGCATTAATTTGACTTGAGCAAACACATGTCAACATTATTAAATTCAGATTTAACTCGATTCAGTTTGTTCTGTTGTGTCATCACAGAGGTCACCTGCAGAGTCAATTGTGTGCCCTGCAAATGTGACCATGAATGCCTGGGAGGGAACAGGCTCCAGGATGATCAAACCAAACTGTTTCTCCTGCAAGCTCGCTGTGTTGACTCAGGGCGCAGTGATATTTGCCATGCCAGTATGAATGCCTCCCCACGACAGGTCTGGTACTCCTAAAAAGGTCTGCGCTCACCGGCCGCTGAGAGCCAGGAATAAATCTCTCACAATTAATTACTTTAAGGAAAGAGCTTCCCCCGCCCTCTCGCTCCGAGTCTAATGTCACACAGTGGGGTTTTTCCACTGCCTGGAAGGGAGGGGTATTATCAGCCTAATCACTGTGGACACTCTTTTAAATCACCACATACATAGACTGTCTGGTCAGCCAACTGTAGGCAGTGGCAGGGTGACATTTCAATTTTGCCATTGTTGGTGAAGAGCAAGATAAGCTTTGCTATGGCTTTGGTGTACATATTTTCTGCAACCTGTATCATGCCCTTGACACTGACTCATTTCCTTGCCTGATTGTTATATAATTTCAAATAGGTTTGCTCTGAAATATTACATGCTTAGAGGACAATCTAAATGGCTTACAATTGCAATTATGACAGTAGTCACTGCAATTAAGTGAGTGCAGTAAATAATTGTAAATATTACACCAGGCAATAAGAAACTACCAGAACTGAGTTCCATGGCCCACAATAACAAAATCAATTTTAAATACCACATCATTTTGAAAGAAGACAAAACTGCACAAGTTGACAGTGAACAACTTAAAACTGTCATATCAAGCTTTCACAAATCTCAGCTGATTCATTGAATTCATTACACGACATTATTTGCATTTAGCAGAGCAACTTACATAGGCTATAATTTTTTTATATGTTTCCCATTTATACAGCTGGATATTTACTGAGGCAATTGCTGGTTAGGTACCTTGCCCAAGGCTACAACAGCAGCGCTCCAGCAGTGAATTGAACCAGCAAACCTTTGGTTACGAGTCCTGCTCCTTACCACTATGCTACACTGCCACCCAGATCCGCATTGTACATGCCTTCTTCTGGACAGGGCACAACCAAGGATAAGAAAGTAAAACAGGCAATGACAAGGTGTGACGGAGTGCCGTCACTACGGTTGAGTATGCGCTCTGACTGCCATACCAGCGAGCCTGGCTCTTTGGCGTCGCGGTCAAAGTTGCATGGTTGGTACCCTGTAGACCCGGGTTCAAGGCCGGGTGGGGTGACTGCTCTCACCCTTTGCTACAAATGGTGTCAGCAGTGGGATGGCTTGCCACAAGGCCATCGGAAGCGTGCCCGGTGTGTGAGCCGTATGAGGGACCCCCAGGTTCAGTTGACCCCGGTGTGTGAGGGACCCCAGAGATGGGTGAAGCACGGTGTGAGGGACCCCAGAGATGGGTGAAGCACTGGTGAGTGGGGCACCCTGGGATGGGAGAAGTATGGCAAGAGAATGCGTGAGGGACGCCATAGTGCGTGAAGCGCATGGGCGTGCTTCCCGAAGGGGAGGGCAGTGTGACGGAGGTGCAAACAGGCAATGACAAGGTGTGACGGAGTGCCGTCACTACGGTTGAGTATGCGTTCTGACTGCCATACCAACGAGCCTGGCTCTTTGGTGTCGCGGTCAAAGTCGCATGGTTGGTACCCTGTAGACCTGGGTTCAAGGCCGGGTGGGGTGACTGCTCTCGCCCTTCGCTACACAAGGTGAAACTGGATAACAAAAAGACAGACTCTTGCTGGCAAAAAATAACCTGCCATCACAAGTGTCAATGTATGCACCCACAATGACAGATCCTCCTGAGACAAAAGGCAGGTTCGGTGACGATTTACAGCAGATAATTCATCAGTGCAGAGGAATCATCAACTCATCCTTTTGCAGGAGTTCAGTAACCATGTTTTCACTCCTTTTAGAACTAGAAAAGAGACTGGTGAGAGAATTATGGATTCATTTCACTGAGCCCATAGCTGAGACATTTCTGCCAGGCAGTCAGTGCGAATTCAAAAAACACAGGGGAGCCACCAACATGGTATTTCTTCTGTAAGACAAGTGCAAGACACATTCCCAGAACAAACATGGCTTTTTAGTGTTTGTTGACCTTCAAAGGCATTCAATGCGGTCAGTGGACTCTGGAGACTTCCTATCCACTGGAACCTTGCCAGAAAAATATAACATTCACATGGTGTGGTAGTTTCGTGACAGTCGTATGGGTGTAGTTATGGAAAATTGTGAAAATACTGATATATTTCCTGTTCCAAATGTGGCATAATGTGAACAAAGTTCTGGCAGAAGATTCTAAATGAGCCTCACACACAGCTCAATGACAACTAAAAATGAAGCAAAACACAGGTTTTGATCTACAAATACACCTGTATATTCATCTAGTCATCTGAATGAAGTGATGGAAGTTTTTCCATTCATTTCCAGTGACTATTATTTTTGCTGGAGCAAGAGCTGAATCTGGAAAACAGAGGGTGCAAGCTAGATCACTGAAACAAGTCATCAAATCTGCGGCATAAAGAATTGAACAGCGCACTCACAACTGACGTGATGTCTTGCATAGGCTGCTCTCCCAGATGCCTTTACTTTGAACAAGTGCTTGTGTAGTGCCACAACTGATGGCACCAGCACGACAATTGTGGTGCATTTATTTCCCTGGCAAACCTCAGTTGTTTCAGTGAATAGCTCTAGGATATGCACTCTCTCATCTCTCTTATCTCTGCATGCAGCTTAGTAGAAAAGATCAAGTGAGGCAAGTCATAGTCACACAAAATGTGTGAAAACCTTGTTGGGTCGAGCTTACAGCAGATGGCTAACTGTGAACACTGTTCCATCTTGTGACACTGCTGCTAGATATTAACCTATTTTCCCCAAATGTTTCTGCAAAGGCCTCTTTGAACTGGGAGCTATGATGTGACAAACTTGCAAGCTTTGTGCATCTTGCTTTTGTTGCCCTGATACCACCCAGCTACCAGTCCATCCTTCATGAAGAGTTGTTGTGAATGTACAAAGCATGCTAGCTGTCTGGTGCAAAGACTGGTGGTCTGTTAGCTCAGAGGCTGTGGTCACCTCCAAGTCTTTCCACATACCCTTGTCATCAATTTCAGTGATCTTAAACTCACTGAAATCAGTGAATGCCTTTTGTGTGATGGATGCAATACCTGTCCAAAAGAATGCAACCTTTGAATGCAGATCATTGTGCTGAGGATAAGTATAAAGGAGCTCTGCAATTCTTGGTGCTGTGTGCTTACCTTATAGGTGTTTGAAAGAGACGAGGCTGGACTTAGCTGAGAATTTTCTTTTTCTGTAAGATTCTGTCTATATTTTGATGATAATGATGCAACTGATGACTGAAATGCGATAAATTTCCCTCTTTAGAAGTATTTTCCATAATAACTTAGGACTGTAGGATTAGTATCAGAATATATGCTAAAATAGAACTGGCTAGTCACATTTGGATTCCAGCAAGGCTAGATAATATCTAAACCCATTAATCTGTAAGGCTGATGAAGTTACATTTTAGCCTTGAGAAAGGGAAATTGTAACTGAGTGATGTCTTGAAAACTTTGCAGGTTTCCTAAAACTGTTGTTTGCTGAGGCCTTCAGAGTTCAAAGTACCTCAGAGTTATCAAATACAAACTTCTCAATGACTGGCTCCAGCACTTCCGGATGGATAGCCAGCTGAAACAGAATCCAATGTAAGGATAACAGAATGCCTAACGGGAAATCCAGTCAGATGCAGGTGGCTTGCAATATTGCCATTATCTTGCATATCTTGAGGAAACAGACGAGCTAGAAAACTAGTTTTAAGACTTATAGAGATATGCGTCTATTAGTTAGATATGCGTCTATTAATATAGGCATCACTGGTAATAATATAGGTACATTATGTTATTAGTAAGAACGCTAAGTGCAGAGATAGCTAAATTTCATTATACTATTTCAATAACAGCTTTTCAGGTGTTCCCAGCTTCTTAGTTTGCAGTAATGGTAGCGAGCTTGATAACTTTGGTAGCAAAAACTGTAGTAAGATACTTTGCTAGCTGTGATTGTCCATTTTATGGAGATCAAGACCAAGACCACATATATTACCACATATATTAAATAGCTATGTGCCTCATTGAAAACAGCAGTATTTCACTGATGTGTTTTTAGATACGCAGATTGTTGTGAAAAAACACAATGTTCAGCTGCTTGTTTTCTGCCACCATATCACACATTCAGTACGTCTATTCAACCTTCTGTGACTAAATGTACCTGCGCTCTCTGGGTAAACTTGCAAACTGTCCATCAGAAAGATTGACAGTCATTCTATTGCGGTGGCAGAAAGATTCATATACTTGTATATGAAATCACATCCAGTATGGAGCAGGATGTTGTGTATTTATGACAAGCTAGAGAAAGTAGACCATGCAGCGCAGCAGTAAAAATCACGGGACAACGAAGAGTTGCCATGTCAAGACCGGTCAAGGGAGTGGGTAATTCAGCTGAACAGGAAGGTGGCTTGGCCTTTGCTCTCTGCTAACATGTTTAAGGTAGTTTCTCTTTATTTGTCGTGGACATACACTGTAATTTTTTTCAGATATTGTTGTACACTCCTGATAATTATATATTTTATTTTACTGCACAGCAATGAGGTGGCCCTGTTGTAAAATGCACTGTTTATGGCAGCGTGATTTGTATAAATGTATATAATTTAAATGCATAAGAGAAGAAGCTTGTTAGTCCCACGCTCAGTCTCATTCCGTTTTATATCACATAATTGCATAATGCAGTCCACCAGTTTTGTTAATGTTCCATTCAGTTGAGCCATTTCATTCTTATTCCTACTTTTGAATTGCTGTTATGAACCTGAATGATCTATGGAATTATGACATTTTTTATGTACACAGCACAGATATATAGTACACCTACATTTCTGCCATTAATATAAATTAATTAGGCTATCCAAAGGAAAATCTGATAAAATCAGTATGTAATAAGCAGGGTTCCCTACCAGCAAAACTGTGGAAACTATGGAACAATGGAAAAAAGGAACGTGCATAATGTCACACAGGTCCTGAGCCTATATTATTTTATAAAGACAAGTGTGTCAGCCACATAGATAAGGCAATTAAAAAATATCAGGTGTATTCAATTAAACAATGATATGCCATCTTATTGGAGCTAACATTTTTTTCTTTCACTTCTCCTTCAGCCTTGGAACAGACAGCAAACATCTACCCAAGGTCCAATAATAATTTTTATATTTTGAAGGAATACTGAATGCTTCTGTAGCTTGTCAAAGCCATCAAACTGAATCAAGCAATGTCTTGCCTGTAAAAAAAATAATAATAATAAAAATTGGCATTTCCAAGCAGAACGATGCATTTTGCACAGTGCATTTGAGAGGTAATAATGACATTAAAAGACATTGGGAAGCGATCTATTTCAGTATGCAGGACAGACTCGGGCTGTCATCTCCTATTTTCTGGGCAATTGACAGCAGGTTCTCGTGGATGCATTTCTATTTCAGGTTAAATATGTGAGGAGTGGAACTGTCTGTATGAAACAGATAAGAGCCAGCCCAGTGGCAGCATCCTCTCTGGCACTACCACCGAAGGCCTGCCTGAAAGTGCAATTCTAGGCGTTCAGAGGCTGAGGAATAAGGCGGACCAATCATGACAACCCCCCCCCCCCAAAAAAAAGGAGAGGTCGACAACTTCATCCACTGCCTTTTAAGATTGTTAACATGCTTACGAGGCAAACTGTTTCAAATGCGGATGGGATTTCTCTGTCACATTTCAGCTGCGGGTAGGGAGAGATGAATGAGGACAGGACAAGTAAACGTGTTACAGCCCTGTGGAGTCATGAGCTATAACTGAATTACCATTCATTGCATGTTATTGCGTTATTATCAGACAAACAAGAATAGCAGAAATGTTATCTTTCTGGGAAACATGAGGTCATGATTCACTCTGGTTTATTAAAGATCCCCTTGTATTTATCACAAAGGGTCTGGATATTGTCCAGTGTCATTGGCAAAGTCCAATTCTTGCTTCTGCACATCACCCATGTGGTTGCTGCATGTTTATAGTGGTTGATTTCACTTTCTCCCTTCACAGTGAAGCACTTTCAGATCCTTAATCGGGATGAAAGGCACTATCTATATTGTAGATTATATTGCTTTATATTATAGAGCACAACCCTGTCACATTCTTTTTAAAAACTTTTGTGACCAGCCAGGTAAAGTTGGTGAGACGGTGTTGAAAAGGGATATCATCAGCTAAACTAGCAATCAACAATGCACACCTGGCTCCTGAGTAGTTCAGTGGTTAAGGCACTTGCCTTGAGCACAAGCTGAGATCTATGGTCTGCGTTTGATTCCAGCCATGTCATTAGCTGATAATGTCTGGGAGCCCGCAGTAGAGGAACAAATAGGCTTTGTTTATTCGGGTGGATAGGTTGTCAAGGGTACCATTGTCTCATTGATCCCAGGACCTGAAATTGGGTGCCTGCAAGTTGGTTGGATGATGTCAGAGGAGTAGCACCCGCCCTCCAATGAGTGACCATGCTGTGTGACTTGGAGTGTGAAAAATGTCCACTGGCTGCGTGCAAGTGTATCAGAGGATTGCATTCATCTCGCCTCAGCACTCCTGTGTGAGTGCAGAGGTTGTCATGGCGAGACGAGCCGAGTGTACATTCGGCAATTCCAAAATAGGGTTGGGTGCAGGGGAAAAGCCTAAAGTCAATCTTCAGCCAATGCGGACTTTTGATTTTGAGGCTTGTCAAGAAATTCCAGTTAGGATCAATTGCCCGAGATACCACCAGCTAGTGATCTGCTATTACTAATATTACCTTCTGGATGCATCACTGGTAATGTTTCAGCGGCCCTGGAGTTGAGCCTAGAGAGCTAGTGTGGAAAAAGAGTATGACAACCTCAACAGAAACAACTATTATGACTATAACTACTATGTATCACATTACAAATAATAATAGGAACAACTAAGAGGAGAAAGATATTTTTACAAAGGAGCTTTATGGTTCATTTTAAGCACATTTTTTGAACATACATTCCATATATTGTTGGAAATACCTTGTTTTGTCAGAGTGTAGTCACTAAACACATGATTTAGCTCTAGCATCGTTTCCTTTCATGCAAAATAAGCAGTGATGTGTTCTGCGTGACGGTGATGAAAAGGTCGAGACCCCACGCTGGCCCAACCTGCCTTCATACACGGAGTGATCGTCTCTCCTTAATCCCCGCCACAGATCCCGCCTCATCAAGTCGAAGTGCTGCAGAAAGGATTGCGTTTCCAACAGCAATTTCATCACCCCAGAGTGCTCTCTCTGCTTTAAGGTGCATTTTGTGGGTGACAGGTGCATAATACTCTAAATGGAAAGAAGAACCACCTTTTGCTTTTGATTCTCCCTCAGAGGCATGGAGGCTTTCTTTTTTTTTTTTTTTTAACACAGCCATGTTCACATTTGAAAAAAAAAAATCCAGACACTTAGGGAACCAATTGACCTGAATAATCCTTTTGAGCTTATCAAAATTCAAGTGCGGCAGTAAGGATAAAAGCCTCAGTTGTTGCTTGTTTGATTAGATTTAATATATTTTTAATGGCCTCTGATCTTGAGTTTATATTTCGCAAGCCCTCAAATAAAAGTACTGGTGAAGATGAATACCTAAAACCCCTTTTGTTTCAATGGATATAGGGCAACTTACTAATTTAAAACATGACTTCTCAGTGAAAAGTAAATGCAAGTCAAGCCAAAGGCAACATATCTTGCATCATGGTAAAAGTGCATTTTTGATTCCAAAAAATGGTCATTCGACACAATTAATTTACAATGCATGTTAGTGAGTTAATATATTTCATAATTGTGTATCAGATTTTAAGTTGTGGAGGGTCCCTTTAAGATCGCCATGGTGACATACTGTAATATTTAGTTTTGAGGGAGACTGTTTTGATGTTCACTAATATGTAAATGGTAATTAAATGTATCCATCTGCAGAGATAATTACAGATCTATGGCCATGAATATATCTTGTCGGAAAACCATCTCTGTCATTTACATCTTATAATATAGTCTGTATGTGGTAGGTGACTGGCAGTCACAGAGAAACCTAGAGATTCACTTGCTTTTTGTCAGGAAATGTGCACATTTTTTTTTTCAAAAATTTGAGATACTTTCTTATTTCTGCATTATATTACCCCTTCTGCCTTTGTAACCTGTTTGCTGAGCTTAAGAGCAAAATTCGCTGTTTACATTATTAATTCTGTGTCTTCGTTTGAACACACAAAATGTGCTCCATGAATGTAAAAAAACTGCAACGGCACATCTGTTAGAGCAGAAGGAAACGGGGTGTGTATCACTTAAGTCACCATACCTGCTAGGAAATCAAACTGGCAGCGATTTTCTGTGGGAGGTAAATATGCGAGATGGCCGCCTGCTGAATTCCTGCAGCAGCACATAATTGCTTGCTCCACCACTTGTTCCAACTTTTTGCCTGTCGAAGAGAGAGCAGAATGCTTTCCCGCCGCGCCTGGAAATCCTTGCTACATTCTCTAAATTATCCCAAGGATATGCTTAAACGTTCGTACGGTACCCTGCACAAGGTTTTTGGTTGTTGCAGGCAAAAAAGAGTCGTGTTCAGGAAGACATTTTAAAAATGTTGTTCCAGTCATTTTTTTTTTTTTTGCCATCAGTATGACTGTGCTTGAAGTGATGCACCTAGAGATGTGAGTCTTATTCACATTTCGATTCTTGACACTCTGCAGGGTCATTGATTTTGCTAGTTTAAACAGAGCGATGGTATGAGACACCATGTGCGTCACCGCATTTCGGCTCTGCAGCAATACTTTTTGGCCCTGATCAACATCTTTCAAAAGAATGAGAGTGCTGTAACTCTTTAAGCTCTACTGTAGAGCTTAAAGTCCCAGGTGTAGCCTGTTTTATTTCACTTGTGTTTGGTGTCCAATAGATGATGACGATGAGACATAAACAAACATACATACAGTCGGATCGCAGGATTTTTCCTGGTATTTATTTATACTGATCCCAGGCATGATTTAGAATATTGTGGGCATGTTACCTTCCCAGGAGAAAGAGGAACTTGTCTAAGGTGTTATCTCCATTATCAGTTCTATTCTGTGAGGAGCAATGTGAGTGGCAGAAACGGTGCTTTCAGCACACATTACAACCCATGCGCTGTAGCTGATGCTGTGCTAATGATACTCTACCCCTGTTAAGGGTACAATAGGGAATAATAATTGTGATGACTGATTAAAGGACATTTTAAATGTAAAGTGGTCAGTCAGGTGAGGAACAGTCCTCAGTAAAGACACGAAAATCATACCTACTGTACAACAGAATGTCTTGGCCCTGGGATGGAATGAAAAACAGACTGAGAAAGCAAAGCATGTGTGAGGAGAAATCGAAAGAAAACCTCAATCAGGAAGAATGTTCCAAGTTAGTGCGAGACTGGGAGAGTGTTAGAGAAAGATAGAGGGAGTTAGAGTGAAAGACTGAGACTGACAGAGATAGAGAGAGAGAGAGAGAGAGAGAGAGAGAGACGGCTGCAGTTCCTCCCCTCAATACATGGCTCAGACTGCCTTCAGAGCGCACCCCTGCACTGTGACACTGAGGCTCTCATTAGGTTTAAATACGCCGGTTTTCTCCGCTGTTATTTACCATTGATCAGCGGCGGTGCAGGCTGGAGATAAAGATAGCAAGGGCCCCAGTTTTATTTTGGAAATGTCAGAGATCCGTGCCTGGCGAACACCGGGGGACCTGTGGCAAACATGGGGCTAAGAGTCTAATGAACAGAATGACGCGAATCACTCGTGTTCAGTGCGCATTCAAATCGGTGATATTTAATGAAAAGGTTATGTGAAAATCAATTTGCCGTGAAACGGTATGGATCTGTGAACTCAGGTACAAACTGTGATGTTGACAGCGTTAAGCCAGGGCAATGAATCCCACTTTTTAATTTGGAGCAGGCACTTTGGGGGTTTGTTGCAGAGATTTGAGACACTGTGGGCTGTCATGTTGAATTGAGAATAAAAGTTTTTTATGACTGAGCCTTGGAAGTTTTGGGCACCAGAAAATCAAATGGGAAAGTTATATGGTTACATCTTAGTATTTTCAATTATAAAAATCTGTAAAAATCACATTAGTGAGGAGAATATATTCATTTTGTGTTTATAGGCATTTTATGATCAGTTCTCCAATGGAATAGTTTTTAGGAATGCATTTTATTTTCATGAAGAGGTATTCAGCGTATGACTCAGAATTTTCTTATTATAAGTCAATTCTCTGTCACGTAGAAATTTAATGTAAAAAATTACAGTTTTTGGTAGGTATGCAATTTTGTCAAAATTCAACCATAATGCTGACCTGATGGAAGAGAGCAATAAAGTGTACCTCTGCAAGAAAATAAGCCACAAATTTAATGCTGGAGAAGGTCTGCTATCAGTTCGCATGCCGACCAAATGCATTGCGTGTTTCTAAATAGAGAATGTTTGTCACCTTTCTCCTCGATCTATTTGAGTCCTATAACGAATTCTGTAGCGACGGGGTTAAGCTGTCGGGATTATATAGAAACATTCATTTGAAACCCTGCTCAAGTGCAAAGATTTCATTTCACATCTTTTATCTCTCGCCGGAGAGACGCTTGCGCAGATCCCGGACCCTGGGATACATGTGCATGTCCCTTCATTTTCTATTTCTGTGAATTACTTTCACATTTCCTATCATCTACGCATAATCCCACTCTCTCCATTATTGTCTTAATATCAAGTACAGCAAGAGATAACGGAGAGACACTGCAATAACAGTGTGGCCTAAAGGGGTCTCCCCAGGGAAATATCTTTGATGCCTGCAGAATATTAATACCTCAGAGGTCTTTGCTCTCCCCGCCTCCCTTCATCTGTCGTTTTTCACAGCTACATAATGGCCCTCATATACATAACAAAAGCTGTGGGGGAAAAAAAGAAGGACTCTTTTAATGGTCGTCTATGCTGTGTAAGATTGCTACATATAAAATCGTTTTCTCTCCCAAAAACCTTTGCCCAGCAAAGTGGAACCCAATTGACTTGAATTGTTTTGTGTTTTTTTTTTTTTTCCTCTCGTTTTATTATTTTTTTTTCTGCCAAAGTGTTGCCAAAGTGAAGAATTTCCATTCTGCCGCGAGCACTGCTGATATGATAAGAAAATTCTAAGGCATGTGTAATTGTGTATACCGGCAACACTATGCGCAGGCTATGAATAATAATCTAGAATGGAATGGTGGTCTTCAATGCAACGTGCTCACAGCTGTTATGTTCCATTGTGTTTCTTCTCCATTACACAAGCCTACTCCCCAACTGACATGCACGTGCACAAAAAATGCAGACACACATGCACGCACACACATACACGCACACACACACATACACGCGCACTGCGTCTCAGCACCAGCTACTACATCGCCGTGTTTGATTGGCTCCCATGGTTGCCATGTCTTGACACGGATCAATCACCTCCGCTGTGGACTGAGTCTGCATGAGCTGCGGGCCCGCTATGTGATGAGTGAACCTGGATTCCTGAGCCCTCCTGTGAAAGGCTTATGTGATCTGCGGGTCACCGCTGCCATGCTGCTCTCAGTACAGCGAGAGAGAGACTGCAGCTCTGCTCAAAGCCCAGAGACCCTGCTCTGCTCTGCTCTGTTCAGCTCTGCCCTGTTCGCTGGCGACAGACACACTCACTGCCCAGCGCACGCCCGATTCTTCAGAGGAGCCCGGACTTCAAACACTGGCATTTAGGAGCATAAAAAGAGGAAGCACACGCTGCGTAAGAAGGTGTCTTTCCTGCAAGGTAGTGGCCTGCAAGACCAGCTGTCCATGAAAATGCTTCTGTTGTGCGGAAGAAGGAAGGAACAGTTTGTCTTGATGCCACATCCACATTTTGCTCAGAAAAATCACTTAAAAATCCAAGGAGATTAAAAAGCTAATAATAATTGGACTCAAAAAATGTGGTCATACTTTAGGTCACCTCGCTTGTTTGTTTTTGCAGTATAAACCACCTCTTGTCTGACAGCAGGTGCCAGTGTTTCCTTTATGTGTTGACATGGGTAGTAGAAAGGAAAGATGAGCTGTAATAAATGTTATTTTCCATGCTCCTATTGCAGAACTGGTCTGAACTTTTTTTGCTTTAATAATATTGCTGAATTGTATATGGTTGCCTTGTTGCCTTGAGACAGAGTGGTTCAGGAAACATGTGGTGTGTAACTACTCCTTTAGCTTCGCTTCAGATTAGCGTCTCCATTCAGGACGATGATGGGGAGCTTCCTCCGTGACCTTTCCCGTGGTTTTTGGGGAACAGTGGGGTTTCCTTTCGGTGTCAGGGAGTTCAGTCCTCCCTCGTACCAGCATCTGTGACAGAGAGGGGGAGCGACAAGGGCTGCTGACGTCTTCAGAGCGGAGCAAACGGAAAGGTCACTTACGAGTTTGCGCCGCCTGCACTGCCCTCCCCCCTCCCCCCCCCCCCCCCCCCAGCCCACTATCTGCCCCACAGTAAGCAAACACACACAGGGCTATTTTTACAACCCAGGAGATGGAATCCTCCCTGGAGATCGAAACCTTTTTGAAAAGATGAACACAGACAAACACTGGTCTGTTTGGTTTTCCTTTAATATAACAGAAATTGAGGGCAAAAAGATAAAATGAAGGGACAAAAATTAAAAATAAACTTTAAATGCAATTTCCTACATTGAGAGATGTGTCATGACTGTAAACAGACCTCCCCCCCTTTGGGGGTCACACTGTCTTGTGACGAAATAATAAAACATTTATATTGTTAAAACAGTATAATGTCATTTAAGTCTTTTTTACTTAGCAGATTGGGTGCAGGTCCATAAAAGTTCAGCACCTGGTTCGAATTTAGAACTTGTTATACATGATTTTTGGTTTTGCATAAAACAAGGTTGGGCCAGAGCTGAATAAATAGTCTTAGTACTGCATACCTTGCAGTCCTGAGGTGGTGGTGCTTGCCAGTTGAATAAGTTGCTCTTGATTTATGGGTATATTGTTCTCTGTTGATTCCACTTAGTTTTGAGTGTGCTCACATTACTTTTGAGCTAAATTTCTCTTGAGACAGCCACAGACATTGTATTTTTTTTTTTACTTTGTGAAATCTAGCAGGAACATGCAGTCAAGTGTTGCTTGGTTGTTTTGTGTCCTGCAGTCTTGCTGTCGTTTGTTGGGACAGATCATTGGCTGATACCGCTGGGACAAAGTGAACACTTTCAGTCTGGTGAGCCCCTGGGATTTCTCCACCAGCGTGCTCAGCCACAAACTCATTAATGTGACGTTGAAGATAAGGAGGCTGTTCTTAACTTTGTGCTTTTGGTGCATGGAGGCACTCAAGTAAATCTCAATCTCTCTACTTTTGCCACTGAAATGAATATTCTGAGAGTAGTTCATGAAGTTGTTTCTACTGATGTCTAGTGTCTGTAATATCATCACCTTGCACAATATGTTATCTTTGTAATCAATAATTGCTCATTGATATCAGTGTAGTTATTGATGTTACTATTTTTAATTCAAAAGGACAAGCATATGAAAGGTAATGTATCATGGTTTCTCATCACCAGTACAAAAAATATTGACTTTCATTTCGTTAAGGAGAACAAAATTGTGTTACCATGCAACAATAAACTGGTTGATATGTTTTAAATTGACTTTAAAAGCAGGTTAGGGAACTGAACAAAAAATTCACAAAATCCAATATTTCAGCGCTCCACCATAGGAAAGTAGAGGGTGTAAACTCTACAGGAATATACAAGAGCAGCCTTCTTACTATACAAGTAAGAAGGCTGCTCTTTGATTGGTTTGTGGTGGCCGTGTTCTTCTTGGTTCCACACTCAGCAGCCTGTGTAAAACTGTTATGTACAATGTTTTGCAAGGAGCTCACACTGACATGCTTCACACAAATTCCAGTTTGGCCTCTGTATCATGTATTCAATGACATTCAGTTATGTAAGTTGTGACAATTATTTTTTCACCAACAAAGGAGTGCATGAAATGATTTTAACCTCATTCCTCACAGCTCAAAGCTCTTAAACTGAATTGAAAAATGTATATGTGAAAAAACATAAATCTTTACATTAATGCAGTCAAGATAAGAACAGGGAAATGTCCCTGTACTCTCTGTGCTTGGATGGGTAGCTACAGTGTATCACAGCTTATCAATATAAACAATATTATCTTAAACATTGGAACACAGTTGTACCAATGGCCTTGCATGTTGTGTGCATTTTAATATTAGGGGCGTCTCAGATATTTTAGCTCTGGAATAATTTTGAATGTGTGATTTTCCACTGTGTGAATGTTCATGTATTGTATCCTACTGGGTTTCTAGAATTAAAGGTGAAGAAAATACAGCATTCCAAATTGTTGATATGACCCCAATAATTAATGTTACTTTTATTGTTAGAAATAATGTAACCCTTTACCAAAAACAACACACTCATTTGAAGGCCAGCCACTATCGATGCTTGGGCATCCTAAGCATGTATACCCCACTTCTTATTGAATATATGTGGTATGCTTGTGATAGTAATAAGTAGCATCTTTCAAAACCATGGATAGAACAGACCTTAACTAACGAATTGTGCATTGTACATGTTGCTGATCCCCAATGCTTCTCTCCCACAGCACATGTAATTGAACAGAGATGCAGCTGAAAGACAAAAGCCCATTCACCTCTGTGAAATACATGCTCTTTTTCTCCATTGAGAGCTGTAAATTGATTTCACACTTCACTAATAACTTGACCAGGGTATAACAAGAACTTGGATTGACTGCAGGTCATGCAAATTAATTACAGCAATTAGGTTACAAAGGAAAATGAGGGTAGGAGTGGAGGAGGGCATTGAGGGGAAAGGGAAGGCTATGAACCAAAATTCTCCTTTACCTCGTTCCTCTTGCATGACGCACAGCCACATATTTTGAGGGGGATCCACATTTTTCTGGGCGGATTTGCGGGTATTTCTCAGCGCCGCTCTCCAACCTGTGAAATTTAAAACGGGGGGGGATCGGGATATCCGAAAAGGCATTAGGGTAGTTTGCTGGAGATTGTTTTCGTCTCATTTGCTAGGGGAGGAATTGCAAATGATTTTCGCTGCCACAACTTCTAGACTGCCGTGCGAAAGTAATTCATCCTTGAGCTTTCGGCGCAGTCGACAAATGAGCTGCAAGCCTCTGCATGCGGGGCTTACGAGAATGAGAAAGGCAGGCTGAGCCGCCATTGTAATGGGACCTGAACATAAACAGTTGTGCAATCCCTCATGTCATTTACACTGTGTCATATACATATGTATGCACGCACACATATGCACGTTTATTTCACCGCACATTTGATTGTGGCCAAAGTTCCCACTTTACTTGTGTGTAACGTTATCTAGATCCCAGTGATTTGTTGCTATTGGATCAAAGCCATCAGCAGTTTTGAGCAGCACTGTTGACTTGTTCATTTCTAAAACCATTTAAGAAAACTACATTTAGCTTCTCCATGCATTAATAATTAAAAAGGAAAAAAAAACATTGTAAAAGAGAATGAGATGTAATTCTGCTTTAACTGAGATTTACATTAAAAATGCAGAAAGCAAAATGGTCTCCAAAACGATCACATCCCCATTATGTTCCCCTGAGAACAGCAAACTATGATTTGGTCCATGGGGGACATGTCGAGTGGTGCGCAGCCACAATGTGGAGCAGTGTTGGGGTAGGGTGCAGTAGCAGTGTGAGGCAGTGTGGAGTAGGGTGCACCAGTGTGAGGCAGTGTTTAGCAGTGTGGAGTAGGGTGCACCAGTGTGAGGCAGTGTTTAGGAGTGTGGAGTAGGGTGCACCAGTGTGGAGTAGGGTGCAGCAGTGTGAGGCAGTGTTCAGCAGTGTGGAGTAGGGTGCACCAGTGTGAGGCAGTGTTTAGCAGTGTGGAGTAGTGTTTAGCAGCAGGGTAGAGTAGTGTTTTAGCAGTGTGGAGTAGGGTGCACCAGTGTGAGGCAGTGTTTAGCAGTGTGGAGTAGGGTTCAGCAGTGTGGAGTAGGGTGCACCAGTGTAAGGCAGTGTTCAGCAGTGTGGAGTAGTGTTTAGCAGCAGTCAGTATGAAGGGCTGGTCAGAGAGCCTCTGGACTTAGGCAGCACATGAATAGAGGTGAGATGATTTTGGTGCTCCTGTGCTTGACAGCAGGTGACATTGTTGTTATACCTTGAGCAAGGTAGTCTAAATTGCTCTGGCAGAAAAAAAGAAGCAAAACAGTCACAATACAAGTCACACTAGACAAGGACAAGAAAATAAAATTTTGAAATAATAATACGTTTGCCGAGCTTTTATGAACGACCTTGTGCACCCAGGAGTACGCACGGATAACAACAGCATTTATATGATCAGAAAAATGTTCTCTTGACATATACATGCACCGGAGGATGGTGTAATTTGAAGCCGAGCAATTTTTAAGTGTGCCTTCATATTAAATTTTGTGGAGATTATTTTGAGAAGAAGCAACTCCTGCAGTTGCATCTCTAACTAGCTGAATATAAGTAGAGCAATTATCTCTGCTTGTGAAAGAGAAGCAAATCTGTTTCATCGTCTTCTTTGGAGCCCTCCCACCATTAGTGTGCTCAGTTGTCTTATAAACACAAAGAAACATTTTTGAAAGGACTCTCTTTAATCCTCAACCCTGTCTAAACACTAATTACCAAGGCATACTTTGTCACTGTGCTCTCAGTAAACAAATTGAGCTTGAAATGCCTCAGATATTAAGCAATTTATTTATCAGACATATATGGTAGACAATATGTGGTTGCTTTTGTTAATCAGAATTAGATTAAAATATGTAAGATGGTTTACAGTCAGCTTTTGCCAGTGAATGACCATTTAATAAAAATGCAAACAATGAGATCAGCAGCAACAATATAGAATTCTAAATTATGAAGACAGATGCACATACAATTACTGGCATTTTGAACTTTGTGCTGAAAGTGATTAAAGCATTTTGTCAGTCGGTTGGGAACTTAGAATCACATATTATGGAGTCAGGAGGAAAATACCAGCAGAAATGGTCAGATGGCCCCGTGAATAATAATCAAACCAACAAATATCCCTGTAGTGTTCAGTGTGTTGTGGGGTTGAATGTGGAAACACTGGCTAATTGTGCACCATGCTGCAGATTTTGGAAACAGCATAACACAGGTGAACATTTTGGATTGGAATCAAAAAAGAAAGCACGTTCTGAAATTACTCTTGCTCGTTGTCTTGTACAGTCATCTGTGAAGTACACATCACACCCCAACAAGAAAGGCCCACATACAACGATTCCTGTCCTGCTGTTCGCAACTTCCCGGTCTTCTCCAGCTGCAACACTTCATTCTCTGAGTACGTAGTGTGTTATGTCCATGGCAGGGGTTTATTCCCCTCATCTACATGACCACGCCCAATCCCTCCCTCAGAGTATGAGGATAATAGTCACTCCAGGTCCATCCTGCCTGTGATTCGATTTTTGATAAACCACTCCAAGTGCAAAATTACTGTCTGGCATTTGCTGAACTTTTCCTGCCAAAACCACAATGTGGGAAAAAAATGGAACAGGTTCAATGTTGTTGATTTATCCATCTGATCGTATGCATTGAAAATGAGCCACATGAGCGTAAGGATCATTTAAAATCAATGCAGCCATAGCTACATGAGAAACCAGGGGAGTGCTCTTCTCAAAAGAATCAATGTATTAGGCATGCAAAATCAACATATTTGGCAGGTAATATCATCCAATAATAGAGGTACAATTGCATTCTTAAAATGACTTACCAATATTGACCTCTGTAAATAAACAATATAAATAAATACTTACATGAAACAACAAACTATGAACACGGCATGTTTCCACTGCAGCCATAAACAGCCAATTCCATTTTCTGAATTCTGACATGTATCTAAATATTACAACATTGAATGGACAGACTCTTTTTTTTTGTCCTCCTCAACAATAAACAGATGTAAAATAGCAGGCTAAAGGTAGCACATATCTACGGCTTTGAAGAGGTTCCTGGTCTGTACATGTGTGTGGGACAGGTCTCAAAGAGGAAATAGATAATGGGTAAAATGGTGGCAAGAATGGCAGAAATCAGCACATTGGTAGAATTAATGTTCATGGCTCAAAAACCCTCGCAGGTTAATGATGTATTCCTAGTGTTCCCCTTATTTTAACTGAAGCGTGTATGACACAAAACATGTGCTGAAGCACTATTGAGATTTCTGGTGATCAAGAGGCAGAAAGCGCAGGTCAATAACAGATTCCACTCGCAGTTTTAACCGTTCATTATTTCATCCAACCAATCAGATTTTACGCAAGATAGAGCAAATTACATGATGGCCAATGCAATCTCCATTTTAAGCAATTTCATTTAGCTGTAGAAACCCCCAGGCAATGGTGTTATAACAGTATTTGTTTAACACCAACACGACATGCTGTTGTTCGTGTTCTGGAATTGACTTTTGTATAAAGCGTGAGGTGTCTGTGCAGCTAATTCTCAACAAGTAAATACAACATTTGAATACAAATGAATTTTAAACACATCAGTTTAATCCAAATTACTGCTTATTCACTCAATGAAAACTTTGTCACATTGAGCACCCAGTGGAAACTGGTATGTAACAGTTGTCATGTTGTTGCTTTTTTTGCTGCACAGAATCTGATAAAAATGTGTTTTACCCACCAACGAAATGGTATGTCTGAGCTAAACAGCAACACAGAAAATGTACACAATCTAAGTTCATGTTTAAATTGTGTACATTTTTCATTCGACACTGGATGTGAAGGATTTGTCTTTGCCGCTACAGTTTTTCATCCATAAAAATGGTCCATTGAAAGAGAATGTGTTTTGAAAGAAAAACAAGGACATTTGGTCACCACCGTGCAGTTTGAACAGCAAACAGACACTGGTCAACACATGGCTCCATAGCTGATGATCCAAACCCAGCTGAAGACCTTGCAGACCTTGACACCATACTCACACAGTAAGTTCAATATTCCACAGATCCAGAGTAACAACCCTGGTATTATGGTGGCTCATCGAACTGAAGCTGAAGAGCTGTGGTTCAATTAGCACATCTTCGTAAGTTGCAGCCCAGCACAGTGTTTAATCACTTCTCCCGAGAGTCAACCGTTTACCGAAAAGAGGGGCCACTGCATAAGAGAAGCTTACCTCGTAGAGGTGGATCTCAGAGTTCTCAAAGTAGTCAAGGTGTTGGGGCGAGTTTAAGCAAAACGAATGACCCGCAAATGAAACTGGATTGTGCTAATGAAATGTTAATGAGCTAATGGCCGGGGGCAGCGAGGAGGAGTTGAAGAGAAAACCTTTGTCAGTAGGGTTTGCTCTTCCATTGTTTTCCTTTTTTTTTGTCCGATTCATTTGAACGTTTACAATTGAATGAGTAGTTTAATGAGTATTTACAACTGAATGAGTAGTTTAATGAGTATTTACAACTGAATGACTGGGGGATTTGTTTTCTTCTTTTCCACCTCTGTTTTTCCTTTTCCATAAGCACGTGATACAGACAGCAACCATTTTATCAGAACCGGGCTCCTGAAATTTTTTTAGTGCTTTTCAAGCACTGTGAAAAACACAATAACTCTGTCGGTGAGCTCCATTTGTTTGCCTTTTCTCCAGTTTTTTTTTCTCTGGGTCTGAAGGATGGACGCTTGAGTGCAGATAAATGAAGCTTTCAGGTGTCATGGATCCTCCTCCAGCCTGAGTAACTTTGAAGGAACCTGAGCAGCTTTGCATCCTTACATCTCTTCCTCAAATCTCAGGAGATCTAAGCAATTTCTTTTCTCCCCTTTCCTTCATTCATTTGGTCCCACGTCCAGTGACCCTGTTGGTCCCACATTTCCTCCTGTATTCTCTTTGTGAGTTTTTTTCCCGCTTTTGTATTTTGTTTTTTGTATTTTCGTTTGTCAGAAATTGTTATAAATTGTCATAAATGAATTCTGACAGTTTAATTTGCCTGATTTTTATTTTATTAGTGTATAAATAACTAATACTAAAGAAACTAAAGAAGCTTATTATCCAGCCTATAAATTGACTCAAAATCTTATCTCCTGTGTGGAGTCTGTCTGCCTGCTGGGTGTCTAGCAATTTTCTACTGTCTAATATACGAGGATGAGTCTTTGTATTCAGACCATGGCAATAACCCCTCTTCCTTAGTGTGGGACATGATGCTCTTTCAACCACCAGGTGGTGTAGTTGAGCAGTCTTATCATGGTGACACCTTTATTATTTCATGGGGGTAAATTTATTTTTGCATGTGTGGCTAAGCAAATGCCTTCTGCTGAAGCTGTATTTAAGTGTACGTGCTCATTCATTTCATTTGAAATAGTCAAAAAAGAAACATGCACTTGCAGTAGTATTTTTACTTACTTATTATTCATTTTTCATGCATGCAGCAAAAGAGGGGTATTTACATTTATATCAACATAATTGAAAATATGTATGCATTCATTGCTCTGATTTTGTCTCTATCATGGATCATGTATGTGAGCAAGATGGACATACATAAATCACACCCCAGGGACCCCTGATAGCCAAAGTCAGAAAAATGGGTGATTGTTATAAATTTTTATAAACATGACCAATGCTCTTCATTTCAGTTAGTCTTACTGAACGTCTCCCCGATAACTCTTCCACAGTTGGATTACCTCATGTTAGCCAATTTATTTTGGGGGGGGGGGGGGGGGGCACAGGACACTAAGAGTTTGTCATATACTTCCATTTATTTGACAGATGTTGTGATCTCACACATTTGATGAACCTCTGATGGGACCTGCCTGTTCCTAAAGGTAGCATTTATTTCCCGGTGAAACGGATGCTAAGTCAGTGTTCAACACCATAATAATAGATCATTTAATAACAGATCACCTCTCCTGGCCCCTGCCCATATAAATTGTGTGAATTTATGTGATACATTGATCCAAAGTGTTTGTTTCACTATCTCAGTGTCTGAAAAAGCAGGTGCCACAATTGCCAGCTGCAGTGTTGCCAACCTAACAGGTTTGTTGCTAAATCTAGAGACTTTTCAGGCCTTCAGGCTCCTAACAACAAATCCCCACAATTTTCAATACCAGTTTGTGTGCTTCTTAAAGTGAATTGACTGAATTGGCATGTACATTTTCCTGACACACAGCATCTATACCCTTTTCTCCACTCTGTTTCTAGCAAAGCCCGCTGTCTTTGAATGCCCTGTGCTGCTACGCTCCTCTGATGCCAGGCTCCACCCCTGCTCTGACTACATCATACGGAGTGAAAGGTTCAAAGACGAATAGACGAATAGATGCATTGACATATATGTAATTATGTCACAGTGCCATGACATATGCACTATGACATCGCTATGTCTGCAACATGAGGTATGTCTGGGTCTTTCTCGAGTTAAGCTGAGGTAAAGCTAGGAGTCGTGAAAAACAATTGCCAGTTTTGGCTAATTGTCTCTTGGTGGCTAATTGTCTCTGTGGTGTCCGCGTGCATTTTAGTTCATCACTATAGCTGTCCATATCGCCAGGTGACCTCCATGTCTCCATGACACAACAGCTTCTTCTAAGGACTAAACTCACCAAATATACCCTTTAAATTCTCTACCCCTGCCCTCTGTGCCCACACACATGCACTTATACATGCATTGCCCCTTCAGAGTTTTAAGATACGAGTCATTTATTCCCATGGCAATAACTCAATTAAACAAGATATGGTAGCCATGGGAGTCTGGCACAAAACATGGACTAGGGGGGGGGTGCATTTTATGCACTTTAAATGTCTGCCTTGACTGTGATGGTATGTATGATGGCTACTATGGACAATTTTGGATTGTTGTCTTGTTTATTTGATGTTTTTAATGTGTCTATATGTTTTGCGCTGTACCACAAAGTGCCTCTTGGAGGACATTAAAGTTTTCTATCTATCTATCTATCTATCTATCTATCTATCACTGTTGCCAATAAAACTCATGCATGTAAGAACAATAGGTTACAAAGGAAAACAGATTATATTTTATTTGAATATATTTTAAGATTATATATGTGTATGGTTGCATAAGTGTACATATGAATGACTACATCATATTGTTAATAATTATGGCCTTGGCCATCTATTTTTAGAATTAAGTTGGGCTGAATTAGTTGAGGCACTGATCCATCAAGGAAAGGACTGTGCACTGTTTCACAATTGAAAGCTAGTCTTAGAACCCAGCAAAACAGCTCCACATCACTTTAAACACCAGCATCCAGTATGTGGCATCCAATTCCATAATGGATGTTCCCACATCTGAAAATCGATGTGGGCAATTTCTTTTAACACTGTTAGTTTGAAGCTTTAAATATTCATCAAAAGGTTGCTGGGGGACTTAAGGTCTGCAGGGTGACTTCTAGAATGATCTTTGCAACGTTTAGGAACACATTTCAGCAAACTCTGTTGACTTAACTTCAGCCAAACTGTCTGTTCAGGCAAGGAGTTAAGAACTTTGTTGTCTGGAAGTTTTCGTAAACTGGAAAATGCTAGCCCGATATCAGAATAAATGTCATTTATTTTTAAAATGTCTAGTGGAAATTCATACTGTCTGCCCTGAAGTAAGTAGAGGTGTTTTTTAAATGTAAATAAAACTATCAAATTTTACATTACAGTAACTCATGTACAATGACAATAAGTCATCGTACCCAGTGCTATATCCTTTTTAATACAAGCATGGTTCTTGGGGTTGTAACCATATTCTTGGAGGTTAAAGTCTCTAGCTGAAGCTCACCATTGAACCAGTTTGAATTCAGTTTTTAATCTGAATTATTTCAGTAAATATTCAGCTGTACAGAAGGACAATAAAACGAAACCTCTGTAAGTCACCCTGGATAAGAGCATTAAATACTATAAAAACTCTATAAATACTATAAAAAGTCTATAACTAATCACATGGTAAAGTTATAATAACTATGGAGCTTTTTGACTGTTGCAATGACCCGCAGCTTATACACTAAAAGACAAAACTGAGTTTCATGACACACCCCATTATAAATGCCCATGCATGCATATAGCATTATTCCAGTTTGTGGCACATCCTTCTTTATTTGAATACACTTCTATTGACCCAGCACTGACTGACTTCTCCTAGCAAGAGCATGACCTGCTTGTCATGCCTAAATGCGAATATTATCAAAGCATAAGAATAGGAGCAGACAAATTTTAATTATCCCTCAAGTTTACTTTTAATGGAAAAAAACAAGTTATCTTGTAGGCTTAATTAATAAAGAGAAAGCAGAGCAAAGCTGCTTCACGGGTACAGACAGTATAAAAAGAAGCTAGTATATAAGCCAGTAATAAGATATTATTCAAATGATCAGACATTTTGGCAAACCCAGCTGAATGCTAGTCCATCATTAAATGAAATTTGAATGTTGTCTCACAGCTCCTCATTCCAAGTTAAGTAGTGACTCCTCCTGTGCTGAGAGTAAGGATCACACAGAATGCAGTTCTACACAAAGAGGCTCACAATGCCTTTCATCTCTGATACAGCAGGAAAAAAAAGTCAACAACTACGCTGGACACAACAAAATAAATAATGTGATATTTCTTCTTCATCTTGTTTGAACCAGATGTATTCTTTAACCAATGCCCAACACCCCCCCCCCCCCCCCCCCACACACACACACACACATACACACTGAAAGATACAACTACCACAGCCGCCCACACACACAACCCACCCACCCCACACACAACCACCACCACCACCACCCTTCCCAATAATACCGTCCTTGGTTGGTAATCCCCAAATTAAACAAGATAGTTCAAAGGTCAATCACGCTGAGACAGTTGAGCTGCTCTGGATTTCCTAAACCCCCAGTCTCTGAGCAGAACTAATCTCTCCGGCTCTTGAGGAGAGTGGGAGAGCTGGGCAGCGGATGGCATTCCACTCTTTATCTGCTCAGTGTTATTAATTACACAGTCCGAGAGACTTAGGCCTGCAAATCTGCTTATTAGCAGGAGGCGCATCGCCTCCTCTGCCCCGCTAAAACAATCTTTACATATTCCCACCTGTGACTAGCATTAAATACCTGCCACAATTCAGAATTATGATGTCCTTTTGTGAGGATGACAAAATCATGAGGGAAATTATAGCCCAGATTGGCTGTAATAATTGCAGCTAAGCTGTTCCGTGTTCCAGTCAGTCATTCTGCCCGAAGAGATCCGAAACTGGCTGCTTGTTAAGCATTCAGATTTGCACGGAGGAGGTGGAACTTTGACAACAAGGCAGAGGAAAACTTGTTGTGTTATAGAAGTGTGCAAGGCGCGGCCAATTCCTTATTGTCCAAAGTGTTTATCCATGCTGACAGAAGTGAATTACCCCTGTACATTTGATAATAATGAATTCTGCTGTAAACTCATTACAGATTTTAGATATTACTAGGACAACATGCTTTGCACTATATGAAATCTGTCCCTAGAAAAGCAGATACTTTTTTTTTTTTTTTTTTTTTACAATGACTCAATTATGTATTCTTTTAAATCCCTTGGAGGAATTTTATGTCACCAGTTTTCGGAAGCACAACGTCTATTGTAGGTAGTGTGACAGCTGTCTAGTTGGTTTGAGAGCTAGATAGCTGCAGTTGAAGATATAGCATATGCCAGCCAATGCTGATTGTGTCATTTGCTGTTATCATATGATGTTGCCCCATACAACATATTAATATGTGTAATTTAATTAATGATAGCAATGATGGTAGTCTACTTTTGACCCAACTTGCAGTTCTGATTGATTTTAAGTTCATGCTATTAAAAAGAACATATTTCAATATTCATATTGATGAAAACTAACAAATTTACACTTGTGGTGCTTTCCCCTGAAGTTCCTTGAAACACATTAGGTATTCATGAAACATCAACTCTTATTTGCATCTTACTAATTATCAGGGTATTTGTAGCTGCTAATTAACATTTTCTTATTAGACAGCAGATTCTAATCAACAAGATACAGCTTCACAGGAGTTAACAAAACACTCTATTTCACCTTTATCAAGAAAACACTGATATGAACTGCTGAACACATAAGCTACACTATACTGTAAATTAATTATGACATATAATATATGCCTGACTGCTTCACCGGCTATTCGTATTCAAGTGTCTCATCATTTTCTCTAAAATTCACGATATATGTAAACAATTTGGGGATAAAGATGATGATATCAATGATGACGTTACTACTAGCATTTAGTGAAATATGTAACGTTGTCGATGTTTTCATAGAAAAAAGAACACTTAAAATATTGTAACGACACACTGCTGATGTTTAGCAGTAAATTTTAATTTCATAATATTTGTTACTTTTTATTTTTTAGTACATGTGAAGAGGTACCTAGTGATATTTTATATTATTGGCTATATTATTGGCTAATTACTGTTACTCCAATTGTTTTCATGTTAAATTACCAGCAACTGAACATACCCTGCAACATATAAATGAGTATCTGTGCACTGCAATGAAGTTTTACAACTGCTCTGTTGGAGAGGGAATAATTTTATAGCTAGAGCCCAAGTCCTACCGAATTTTTCCTCAGCAAAACATTTGTACTTGATGGCCTTTTGCATAGTTTCATATAACTAACATATAACTAACTGTTAATTTTTGGAAGTAAAACTTTTTAGCAATTAAAATATAGGCTATTTTCATAAAATAATTCAGTCACAATGGACTGCCATGCATTGTTGATGATTCAGCCTCTGTGCTAAAAAATGGCTTGGAGCATTAATTTTGAATAAATATGGGTGAAAGACAGAGGTGAAAGGAGAAGTTTTCAAAACTTTTAATACTGATTTCCTATCAGGGTGGCTGATACAAGCTGTATTATTGATGCAAAAGCCTAGTTGTTAATTTTAAACAAATTTGCAAAGAGAAGAAAGTGCAGAGAACATAATTACACTATTCATAGTGAAAACATCAGTGGTTGCAGTATATTTTCCAGACCGCTCTCAATTGTAAGCATTTTTGCACTTCGTTATATAATTCTTAAACAATGTATTTTAAGCAATGACAAATTTGCAAGGCCCAGGCACATTGCTCTCCACTGCTATGCAGTAATCAGGGCTGAACAAACTGCAACCTATAATGAGCACACACTTACAGGTTCCTTTGCATAGAAATAATAATTAAGAAAAAAATAGACAAAAGCAATTCCAGAAACCTGTTAAATGAACGAATTAAACAAAGCAAATAGCAAAAAAACAAAACAAAAAAAAAACAACAACACCCATGACCACTTTGAATTTTGAAGAGATAAAAAGCATAAAAAGCTCCCCTTGCAGTGCTTGCTGGAATACCTCACTCTTGGATATGTACCCAATTTGTTGAACAACTTTTGGCAGGCGATCTCTGTCAACACGGCCTGTTCAGTTCCAGTTTGCTTTTGATTTACAGGCAAACAGTGTCTTTGGGTTCCAAGCTGATTTTTATTTACTTGTTGCCATCCAGAAAATAATTGTTTCAATTTTGTTCAGTTTCCCAAAATATTCGAGGGCCTGTGAATACTACTGCTTAGCTACACAGAATTGGAGACTAGCTGCAACTTTGCTGTGTGTGGCTTTAAAATCATAAAAGGAAGAGTGTTTTATCCATGTGCATTTTTTTATTATTACAGGATCTGAGCATTTTATTTGCACAAAAATGATTTCCATCATCAATCAAATACATGAGATCTTTAAACCCTGTAAGTACAGTAAAAATAGTGCTGAACTGTTTTGAAGGTATGTTGTAAAGCAGCTGTCTATAGCATTACACTTTCCCATTTTACTGAATCTCGATTAAATACAGGCCCCTCGGAAGAAATGTATGGGTTTTTTTTATTCTGTACCTGCCTGTCTTGTACTTCATAAAAGCATTATGAACAAACCCAAATGAAAAAAATATGCTGCTAATATGGGTTGCACTATGTACACTGTGGATCTCATCTATCAACTAGTAAGGCATACATTTAACAGAAAATATTTACACAACACCCCCCCACACACACACCACCACCACCAAAAAAAGCAGATGAGACAGGCCATTGACCTCCTTGGTTTTGTATGACAGGTTTGTCAATAGATGGAAATGCAGCTTTGCCCAGCCCAGCTCAGGCGATAGGAAAGAGCCTGCTGCAGAGGCGGATAGGTGCTTGGTTATGTCCCTAATACAACCACGCACAATTGGCACTGTGGTAATTACCCTGCTTTCTGGACTGCAATTCATGGATTGTCAATAAACAGGGCAATAAAAGACAGCCTCACTGCGTCAGCACGGAATTCTATACCGTGTCGCACTTTAACCCCTGAACCACCACCCCACACCTGCCGCCTGTTTAAAGATTTGGAGCTCATTTTATTCAAATGAAAAGTCATGCTTTCATGAAAAAAAGTCATTTTTCCCCATGCTTTCTTATTTTCATCCATGACGGCCTCATCTGCTTTTTTTTTCCCGTGAAGCACCTCTACTCTTTATTAGTCTGCAGGTGAAATACAAAGTTACATTCTAATGTGTCTAATAAAGCTAAAGCCTCCTCTGTCTCCTAGATACGTGTGCTGCCAGATGACAGATTAGGGAAATCAAAATAGCTCACCCAATCAGAAGTGACAGGAACCCTGCTGGAGAAACCAATGAGAGGGTAATGTGGCAATGTGTGACTCCTTTGATTAACACATCCTACCTACAGAGGAGTAATCTGCCATCACTTCAGGCCCCCACATACAGATGCTGTCACCTATAATCTCTCTCTCTCTCTTCATCGGGATTTTTTTTTTCCAGTTTGCAACTTTACACGTATGTGTAATTAGAAAGAGAGTGAGTACAGTAATATGCCTTGGCAAAGATCTGCCCTATGACAGTCCTCTTCCAAGGAAGGAAATGAAGCTCCTTCATAATCCACTGCCTGGTATAGAAGTCACAGAAGTAGCTGGTCAATAATGAGCCATTTGTATTACTGCAGACTCGGCTGCCAGCGGTTCAATTCTGCGGAAGACCTGAAGTGTGGAGCACAACTCAATATGAATATTTCAGCAGGGCACGCAGGACTTAACAGATCAGTCCTTACAAGATTATGGCACGCTTTGAGTTACCCCATCCTTTCCTGACACTTTCTCGTCTGCATTTGATACACTTTTAATACACTCATATCTGGGCCTCTGTATTATTTTAAGGATCCACTGTAAATAACTCCTGTGAAATCAGTGGCACATTACTTTGTTACATTACATTATTTCATATAGAAGATGCTCTCACTCAAAGCGACTTCCAAATAAGTGCATCACTATGCTGAGAGTAGTTATTGCGAAGTATTATGTCAGTAGGATACAAAGTTAAGTGCTAAGATAGTGTAGAGTGGCTTTTTTTAAACTATCGATAGGATGGATAGACATCGATAGGGAGGAAGGTAGGCTATAGATATAGCTCGAAAAGATGAGTTTTAAGTTTTTTCTTGAAGGCGTCCAGGGAGTCTGTTGTCCGAATTTCAGCAGAAAGCTCATTCCACCTTGCAAGATAATAAAGTCACTGTTCCCGGCACTACATGTAGGATAATGTCTTTTACCACACACCAGTGTCCTGTGACTTCTTTCACATTTAGTGTTAGTGACTGAGTTTGCGTCTCCACTATTCGGCTCAATTTGCAGGGAGTTCTTTGAAAGGCAAAGCCAGGAGCTGTTGACATGGTAGCCATGGCGTATCATGCTCAAATGTGAGCACCCGCGGTGAGACAGGAGAGGGTAAACCGCTTACTCCCCCCTCCCCGCCCTCGATGCGAGGACACGAGAGCATCACACCTGACAGAGCTTGAGGGCCATCAGATGTGCGTCAGGGTGAAAAGCCGGCACAACGCGGCTCAGGCGGCGGGTTCCGTGGCAATGGTTATTACCTGGGCATGGCGGGATGATGTGTGATAACTCTGAAGGGTCGATGTGCAGCCCCCCTGCCCCCCCCCACTCCCCTTTTCTCGGTCCAGTCGGCCGGGTCAGGTGTCGGCCCTGTTCTTCCATCTGGCTCTGGTGACACCGGCCCATTAATCAAAGCCGGGAACAAGGCACGTGGTGCCATATCACTCATTACACTGTCAAGACAATCATTTCAAACCGGCGCATCCACTGCACGGTGACAGAGCGCCATTCATAAAACATGGCTGTCTGCTTGAATTTACCACTTCATTTTTGTTTAACCCACAGAGGTGGGAAAAAGTTGCAATTCATCCTCAGGTCATTCATTTAAGAGTTTCAAAAATCATAATTAATATTATTTTTAACTACTTACTCTGATACAGTATGAAAAAAAGTTTTCCTTCAGCACTGTGCAAAAAACACACACACACTTCTGGAGATAATGACATACATAATAGTAATACCAATAATAATACTAATTTTTCATGATTTACAGACAAAAACAGAAAAAAACAAGATGAATGAGGAATTGTATCTTATGCTGGGCTTTTCTCTTTTTTGCTTTTCTCAGATTGTGTATTATTAGCATTAGCATATTTGTGTTAGCTCAGACAAGGGACATGTGGAAGGTAGTTAGCTATCTTTTTATCCTGTTGTGAATGTGTCACAGGTGAAACAGTTCAGTGGAGTAATCAGTACAGACTCTCACTGATGTGCTCCATCTTTTCTGGCCTGCTCTTGCACATTAATTCCAGAGGAGTTATTCGCCTGCTCTCAGTCTCTCTGATTTCCTGGCTGTGGTTATTGGTGTGAGTGAGGAAGATTGAATTCGGCCCAGGTTCCATGGACTGGGAAGGAGGGGGGTTTCTGGGGTTTGGGGGTTCAAGACAAACACTTTAGGAAGAATGTGCTCAGGCTCCTCATTAAAATGACTCACCTGTCTTTGTGAAATTTGGTGCACAGCTCTCTGCGGATCGGACAGAGCTCCTCTGAGCCATTTGTGACTTACCAAGGCATTGAATGATGAAACAGGGTCACTCACAGCAAGAGGAAAATCCACAGCCACCACAAAGCCCATCACTCAAGTCCCCGTGCCCCATGGCATTTCATAAGGCTTAAACACCTGTGTCCATCTGGGCGCCTGGGGCACCATCACTGCCCCACATATGGAGATCTTGGTCATTTTGTTGACTGACAGCTTAATATCTATTTATTTTCACATCTGGAACTAACCAGAGCTCCAGTGCCCTAGTGAATGTCACGTTTTTTTTCAGCTGACAGTGTCTCTTGCTTTTGCATGAGGGAGAGGTTTTCTTCCAGGATACATGAGACTGTTTCATTTTTTGCCATGACCTTTTGATGAATATGATCAATATTACTTTTAATATTGCACCAATCAATATAACACCTATTATACACCGATTGCCAAATTTTCACATCTCAGACTTTTTAATTAGTAAGAACTCATTTTTTAGGAGGATGCTTATCGATCACTTTCTATATGGCTATAATATCATTTTGTCCTTTGTTGCAACCTAAAATAGTACATGTTTGTATGTGTATTTGTGTGTATTTTTGTATCTACAGTAAAACAAAAAGAAAAAAAAAACTCGTCATGTCATTGAAGTTCAGAATGCATTAGTACAATACCTTTAATGACTCATTTAGAAACACCATCTCAATCTCACTTTAATTGTTTTTCCCCTAATGGCACTGATGATCATGAGAATAAATCACACCTACCTCAAATCTGTGCTGTTTTCCCATTGTGCAATCAAGAGAATATTACTGTGAGTAATTAGGCTTTGGTTTGAGGGAACATGTTTACATACCGTCAAAAAAGTGGAGAGCCGCCACGTATACAAACATTCATTAGAATTTGTTAGTGTGTGCTCAGCTTAAACATAATACTACTGAAAAAAGAAACAGTGTTACCAAAAAAGACTCTGGGCTCAATGCTGGAAGGAGACATCACATGTATTTTTCATTCTTGTGCAGAGACAGCCTTTGTGTGCTTTCTTGTGCAGATGCAGGGCATCGTGTTAGTTTGGTCTTTGCTCCATTCAGTTTTGATTGGGTAGTGTTGCATTGTCTATTTAAACTCAGTCAGCAATTGTTCACTCATTGCGATTTTCATAATGTGACCACTTTACTGAAGAGTGATTTATTGAGGATGTAATGGCGGGCAGATGTGAGACATTGCCATTTGTGTGGGCTCAAGGCAAACGCCCCGTGGTATGCCTTGCCTGGAGTGAGACATAATGTACTCCAGAACTCAGTTCACCTCACATTCTTATAGGCATAGATTATCTTAGGACAAAATGTTCAGAGAGCAAGGTATATCAAATATATTCATGACACAAGGAAGACGAGAAATCAGAAAAGCACAAAATGGCCAGTGAAATGTTAACATAACAGGGAAAATTTGTCTTGATCCCAGACAAATGAGCATGTTCTGAATCTTTCTATTGCTGACACCTCCATTCACCAAACTTGCTATTATTAATATTGTCTTGGTAGTACAATGAGGAAGAAAGTACAGATCTTACAGTCAAGGCAAATTGTGATAGTGTAGTGTGCTATTTTGGTTCATGATTATCAATGCCATTGGAAGAAAACAATTAAGGTACAATCTGACAAATTGCCATGGAGGAAACTCTGAATATATGAAGTGCTCTGAATTTCAGCAGCATTCATTCAACTTATAACACCTGTCAAAGATTTTCTGACAGACTTTTTTGTCTGCCAAATCATTCTTGCCGTATTGGCTTTCGTTATAATTTGACAAAGGTCAGAAGCTCTCTGAAAATTTCTACAGGGCATTTATCAAAGCTTTTATATTCATAATCCCATACATATTTACAGAATTTAGTCATTACCACATAAAAGGGCCACTTCTGTGCTCTGTACCTCAACAATTGTTTAGCTGTTACTGTTTGACAGAAACACCTGTAGTATTTAGATTTCTGTGGAGGCACCTGTATGTACTTGTTGCCTTATAAATACAGTTCCATTGGGCCCCCACCTCTCGTAGATGCACACACTTGTACACCTCTAACACACGAACGCAGACATAAACACAAACACATCGGAACACTTCAGAGCTTTGTTGAATGTAAGGGATGGGCTAATTCTGTGACACTTCAATGTTATTCATGCAGTTTATCTCAAAAGTACTTGATTTAAAGATGTTTAAATTGAACTCGGGGTACAGATAAAAGAGCAAAAGCTGTTATATCTCATTGTCAGTCCCAGCTATTGAAGTTATTGTTTATCAAATTCCTTCTGAAAGCTCACAATGGGTTTTCTTTTCCTTGTATGAACTTCTGCTTGCTTGCACTCTGTGAAACACAATGGCCTATTCTCCAAGTAGCCGGCATTGACAGCGCTTATTCATTTCCTCAGTGAGCATAATAACTTGGCATATGGAAACCCGTGATAGCCTACCAGCATCTGAGGCGAGGGGGAAAAAAAAGAGAGTGGGACAATCTGTCCACTTACAAAATGAACACCCATTTACAAGTGGCACCCTAGGGAAGAGTGCAGAGGGATGTCTGGGTCACATGTATGGAGTCACTCCTGTTTCATTAAACGCTGTTTGAATTATGGGAAATTAAGAGTATGCTGTAGAGATCACCCAGCATGCGCACTGATGCCATGAGCTGCCTGTCTGCAGGGGGCGAAGATGTTGCCTCTGTGCAGCTCAGTGCACACCCCTGGATTTACACATCCTTTGATATTGGCCCACAAATGAATGCAAGTGCAAACAGTTGCAGCAGTTAACAACAGTTACAGACAGTTAAGTGACGTTGGAGACACAAGAAAGAAGGAAAAACACAACACTTGCATTTAGCTGCAAATCAAAATTAATGACACATTTTGGTTAAACATGTGTAGACAAACAAGTTAAGTGGGAAATATGCATTCATTTCAGAAGAAAAGGCAAAATGCTGACTGGTTCTGAAGCTTGAACCAGTAATGCATCCAAAAGGCTTGGTAGATGCACATCACTGTTGTGTACTTCAAATAGTAACAATAGAGCCAGCTGATATTTCTAGGAATTGAAGTGTTACCCTACATCCTAATTAGTGCCTATTCAACCAATGAGAAATAATTAAGCATTAAGCTGGTATTGGTGTAAGCTCTCCAAGAAAGTGCCTTTTTTCTTTTCTTTTTTGTTGATTCAGGGCATTGCATGCACACCTGCTTTGAAGTGACCAAACCCCACAAGCATTTTTGATGATGAACGTGTGTGTCCATATGTGTGTGTGTGCGTGTTCGGGTGTGTATGTGCGAGTCCGCATGTGTGTCTGAACTGAAAGAGAACACGATGTCATTCACATTTGATTGCTATTCTGGCGGTGGCAGCCGAGGCATAACTGCTCCCACTTCCTTGTTTTCACACAACTGCAATTACCGAGCCAATCTCTCACAGATGCAAGTTCTTTGTGATTCACAAGGTCAGTTCCATACATGTGTGACTTTATTCAGCTCCTCAGACACACACATCATCAATGCTGGGGCAGATGTAAGCATCATATGTTTTTTTTTTTTTTTTTTTTTTTATCAGTTTGGCCCAGCCAGTTCTTGAGGGAATCAAAGGGAGGCCATGCAGTTTGATGCAAGGTAAGCTGCTTTCAGCGCTTGTGCTACATGTAGTGTTCTCTCCTGTGCTTCATCCTCTCACTCACATTCACATTCCAGTTCCTATCCAGCACCTCCGGATAGGGCTGCTTCTCAGGCTACCCCATCATATTTTAAAGCGGGCTGGATTTTTAAAAATGTGCACCCCTGTTCAGTGACAGAGAACAGTGTGTTTACAGCAAGTGGCAACCCTTTCAGTACCTGTTTCAGAAGATTAGATACAGAAGCCAGGTGATGGACATACGAGATACACTGTACAGATGACAGAGCAGAGCATAATGGAAAAACGTGTGAACAGCACTATCACTATCAATGTCATTGGTGGAGTTTATTTGGCTTTACAAATAAATAAAATAATACAGTTCAGAAGACTGTAACAACGAATATCCATGGATGTGTAATGGGTTTTGCACATAAAGGCACAGGGTCTGACAGGATGAAAGCATGAGTGTGGGGTACAAAGTGACAGAAATGTCCTGTATATCTCTGAGTGAGCAATAAGTGTTGGTCGCTCGGTGAGCGCCATTGTGTTACTGTTTCTATTACAACAACTTATCCTGAGAAACATCAATCAGGAGACACCATTCACATCGATACACCGCCATGTTCTGGGGAAGTCTTTGTCCGGGTCCTTGATGTATTTTTCATTGTCACAGTTTTAAAGGTCAGATTTACAATGCCCACTGATACACATCCTGTGTTCCCACCGACCGCCAATTACCAATGCCAAAGCCCACTCACAGCCCCTTTAATTTTACCATCCCTGGCCCAGAATTGCCCCTAATGCAATTGATTGGGCTCAGCTGGGCAGCGTCTTATGAAAATAAATTGCGTTTTCCAGTGCGGTCATGACTATAAAACCGCACGTCTCAGGGCACAAATAATGCTCAATCGATGGTTTCAAAAAGCATTGTTCTGTGTAAAAGAAATATTATGAAGTGATTGCTCGAAAAAAAAAAAAAAATGACTTCATAATGATGGATCACCGCATCAGCAAACGTACATTACTGATCTGTAGCAGATCGGGGGGTTCATTTGAAATATTGATTGGGTCATGATTCAGTCCAGGGCTTTTGTCTGTGTCTTACTGGGAGTTGCCAGAGGGGGAGCAAACATGGGATTGAGAAACCAGGGTTTCTCTGTCAAAGCTTTGGGAGAAAGAGCCTCCCATCGCCAAAAATCCTGGCACAGACCTCCATCCCTGCGGGAGCGTGGTCAATAGCATTGTCCCTCGCCTCTCTTGCTGCTGATTTCCGTAAGAAGATGTCGATGAAAGGGGACACCGTGGTCATTTTCCAGGAACGCTTGGGTCCTTGCACAGTTTGACAGGGCCTTGTTCCTTTTAAGAGTGAGATGACTTCCATTACTCCGCCTCACCTGCGGAGCTCATCAGAGACAGTGGTGGCCCCCGAGTGCCCCTGCATTCAGCTCTCCATGACCACAAAGGGTTCTGTTGTCTCGACTCGCCTCTCTGCTCCGGAGCCTGTGTGCCAACTCACATCAACACAAACAAAGCGCGTCGGCTTCTGTCTCTTTTAAAAGTGCCTTCCTGAATGTCTGCATGCAAACAGACAATACAAAAAGAAATATATATATATATATATATATATATATATGAGGGAATGTGGACAGAAACTGTTCTTTCTTAACTCCCTGCATTGATTCCTCCTTCAGGTATTGTTGCATTTGGAATAATTAACAGAAGATTCCAGTACCACGTACATCTAGAGACCTGTGGCATCTGAACAATTTTTTTTTTTCTTCAGTTTGTGTCTTTATTTTTCTCTCCTAATATTTCAGTTTCTCATGAATGTAACTTCTTTTATTTTGTTTCATTTCACAAGTATGCACTGACAAAGGACTGACCAAGAACAGAGGGAAAACCTGATATTAGATTAAAATATTAAAATTGCATGTTCTTTCAGAGTGAATGGATCCTTTCAAAATCAACAGATACATATCAAGCAAACGAATAGCAGTTTAGAATTGTAAAACTGTGTATATGTAAATAATATAAATCTTATTTTAAGTAATATTTCAATAATGTAGCCTGTGAAAGTCAGTACTGCCCTGTGCCAAGGTGAAACTGGCTAATGAGGTAACATTGTTTTTTTTTGCAGCATTTGCTGCTGCCAGCAAAGGTCACTGTGAAAGCATGGTGCTTGCTAGTTATAGCAGGTGGTGTATGAGCTTGCAAACAGAGGCCGACAGAGTGTTCAGTTGCAATGGTGTCTTTGTACCAGGATGTGTTGAGGTGCGAGATGGTGGCCAAGGAGACCTAAAATGACATTTAAGTACATTTGCTGTGTTTTAGGTTGCTTTAGTTATACTATAATGTGTGCTTTCATTGCAGATAAAAATGTATATTGTGTCTAACTGAAATTTTGTAGTAGTGGTCATAAATGTATTATGCCCACATACGGATGCCATAGGGGTTCCTTATTTGGAGGACTGTTATGTCTCTGCTCTGGTGGCTTAGCCCATTGTTTAAAGAAGATGGAGGACGGATATTCAGGGATATCTTGCAAAATGACATCAACGTGCCACTTAATTTTGTTTCCATGTTCATGCCTTTAAACTGCACTACTATAAATGGGTCATGCTGGAATTTCACATCACACGCAATAAGTGTATTTTAAAAGCACGTCTTAGGAACGCATTAAAATGTATCAATGCTCAAATGTTCAAATGCATGTCTCCCTTTAAGGGCATCTCAAAAAAGATTACTGTAGCAGAATCATGCTCAGATGTCTGTGGGACTCAGAAAGAGAGTTATTTCCTTGTCTGTCACTCAGCAATGTGTACTGTTGTCAGTGATTTATGTTGTATAGTGTTACGCGTTAATGGAATTTCATGTACTTCCCCTGTCTGACAATAGAGAAGATAGCCATGGAAAAAGACTGATGTCTGACCAAGTCTCATTTTCCTTTTGTGCAATCGTTCTCCTTCAACAAATAACGCACTCCAGAGATGATCGTCACAGAACGCCGAGTTTACAGTGCTGGTGCCTCTCACGGTTTCAGGAGCGTGCGCATGACGTCCGGCAACTCCTGAATCCAGTGTTAGTAAATCTCCATTAGTTTAATGTCTCTGTGTCTCTTTGGGTTTATGAGAGCGAGCGTTTGGATGAGTAATTGCAGCCCTCTCCTATCTCCTCCACCGCTGTTTACTCTCCAGCACCTGGTCCTTTTTAATTATCACAGCGGCCCTGATCGTCCCTTAATCGACTTGGAACATCAAGAAACAAAACTGTCTCCGAGGGAAATAGAGCGGGCCTGATTCTGAGGGGCACCAGGAACCCCTTAATGAGAAAGGCCTTCGGATGTCGCACACCGTCCACTTTGTACGAGTTCCTTCATCCGCCGCCATACAATCTTGCTCTGAAAGCGTCCAAAACTTTGATCTGCCTTTATTGTTTCATCAGTTCGCCGGGCACGCTGGCCCCGAGTACAGTGGGATGGGAAATGTGTGGTAACCTTTTGAGAGACGCCCAGGTCCACGGCAGCAACAGGGAAAATTGCCGCGCGCCAGAAACCGGGCAACAGGATTACAGGTTCGTGGCTGCTGATACGACATGAGTTGACACAAACAAAAATAAAAAGACTTCATTGTTTGTTTTAGTTTAATTTACCCATAACATATATTTAGGTACAGTTCATACTTATTTAGGCTCAGAAATAAAGAAACGATATCTGATGCCGCCATGCAAAGCACTGATGTTGGATGCAGTGATTTGTAAGTCTGTATTCAGAGAAAGCAAAAATCTTACATAAATTATTCTGTGCCAGTGCCAAAGGTTTCATTTTAGTGAACAGTAACTGAAAGGCATCTGCATCATGTAGAATTCAAACCAGATTGGAGGTCTGGGCTTCCAGCCTTGTGGATCAATGACATTTGTATGGAAATGCCGAGCAAAGCATATCTCTGTGAGTATGCACATTCTGCCAGGTATGACCAGGGTATAGCCAGTTTGTAGTAGTAAAGATAACCTGTAGAATTAGCATTAAACATGGGCCATTAACAATCTGTGTGGGTATGTAGTGGTGAGGGAAAAATCATAGGTCTGCAAGCTGGAAAAGGGAGCTGTCCATGGAACAGGAGGTTCTGATCTGAGGAGGCTCACATGGGCTATTGAACAGGCCTTAGAGTGTGTACAAAGCTTTGTATTTGCTTTGTGTTTATTGATTCCAATTACTTTAAATCTTCACATTTCACCCTATATATTTGTGTGTGGTACTGTAAAAAAAAAAAGAGAAAAAACCGCCTGTAGTAAAATATCAAACTCCAATGGCCGTTCATCTGTCTCTATGTAATCAGAGATGGCTGGATTGTAATATCTGCCCATCTATTGATTGGGACTTACCAGAGCAAATGGGATTCTTAGGAGAACAAGGGCCCCCTCGCACGTCGTAATAACACGGCGCACATCAATCAGTCGGTCAATAAATCTGTCACTCATCTGTTCAATCGCTCCTTCCCCTCTGTTCATAAATGCCTGGTGGAAGCACATTGTGGAGATAAGACGTGCAGAATGGACAGGTTCATTAACTTGGTCCCACAATTAACCGTTCCACTTATTTACCGTGTCATCCCCGCAGCCTGGAACCAAAACAAGTGGCCTTCATATGAGTCTAAATAAATCAGCCTTGTGACGAATGGCTGACAGGCGCTTGACAAAGGAAAACAGATATGTCAGGACCGCTTCCGCTCTCGTCCAGATTCGACCGCCAATGAAAGGAGGGATTTCTGCGCTCACCCCCTCTCCTCTTCCTTCATCTTCAATGGGAGGAAATCAAGTTGATTAAAAAGCACTTCAAATGTGGGCCAGCTCTTTGCAACGATGAGGGACAGCATTTCTTCATTGGAAAACAGTGGCAGACAAAGAGACAGCCTCAGCCTTATGTAAATAGGATTTAGGGTGGCATTTATTCTTATTGTGATGGCACTCTGTCCATAACATTAAATACCAAATTAAAGCAGGTATCTTTTTATACTGGAACATCTTTTTGTGGTTACTGGTTAGTTGAGGTAATGACAAGTAAATTAATGTTATTACTAAGACTGTAGCTGCAACTACTACTAATAATAAATAACACTACTAATAAAAATATTACTACTATTACTTCTACTACTAATACATTTAATGCTTGCTTAAATTCATCATTTGGGCTCTATCACGATATCATGTTTTTTTTTTTTTGTCTTGAAATACCTCACTTCAGTCCATTACACAGTTAGGAGCATGTCTAATCCTTCCCAGTGCACCACATGGCTGGTATCAGATATCATGAATCTATTGAACTGTAGAAGAGTAGCGATGACTTATAAGCCCAATTAAACCTAAATTGCTTGACAAATCATGAATGGATGCACCCTCATCTTCCACACTACCAATACATACAGATATCTGAAGGAGACAGCGATCATCCAATTAACTGGATCACAATCTGAACACAGGATTGTTTTTCCCAATAAATCATTTACTCACGTTTGATGCATGTCTAAGAGGAATACCTATGGAAAATAGCCATTTAAATAAAAATCCTCACTTTCTTACCAAAGGCAAGTTGTAATCGACACCGCTAGATGCTCTTTTGTGGCTAACTTGGGTTGACACAGCATGAAAGTGATGTGATTCAAGCTGACTTTTTAGAGTTGCTCTGAACGCTTTGTTCATGGTCTCAATATTTTTGTAAGCTCTTCTAGATAAATATAAATATATCTCTAATAGAAATATATGTGCAAAACTGCTAGACACAGACATAATGCTTATAATAATAGCTTTTTTCACTGATTATATCATTACTGGATTATCACTGGCTCATAGATGTGCTATTTATTATAATAAGTGTGAACAAAATCCCAATTGCTTATAAATTAATGTGCAAAAACATTATATGCATATATGAATACTAGCAAGCAGACATGAATACAACTGACAACAGGATTCTACATTCTATGACATGCAGAAATTTTATTGCTACCTTTAGATAGCAACATTGTAGTAAAGGCTGTAATTCAGATGGACACTAATGCTTGAGAGAACATACTTTTTAAAATCAATTCACATTGTGAAGGATAAATTTTTGTGGTAGACCATTGGTCACAAAGCCACCACTCTTTCCACAAACAGTGAGTGTGGACATGAATTTTACCCAGCAAAAACCAACAGTCATACCACCTAGTAGCCTTCTTGTGTCAAACACTTGATACTAAGTGGGTTAGGATTGGTAAGTGCTTTGATGAAAATCTCATGGGAAAACCAGGTTGGTAATGGAAAAGGTGTTGTTCAGGCAGTAGGGGGCACTGTACTTAGTAGACCAAGTAAATGCTTATTAGGAAGCTAGCTAGTATTGTCTGTATATGAAATGGCATGACATGTTTGATAGGTAGCTCTTTATAATTGGAAAAAACTGGCCAATTCAATCTTTTTTTCTAAGCATCAGTTGCATTTTTTTTGCTAATCCTTATGTAATAGTGACTAATGGTCCATACATTATAATGTATGCAGTGTACAGTATGTCCATACCTTATATAAATGAATGTGTATATATGTAACTCCTTGTGACGAAATACCATATATTTACCTGTCCATTAAGTTGTTTTTTATTAATTGCATGAAGTGAAATGAACAAACATTCTTCAATGGCTGTGACTACTTTGTTGGCCTCTAGTGAAATCATGAATCCCCACATAGAGACTTAGAAAGTCTCTTCTACAGTATTTTAATGCCCAGAATATTGTCTAAAAAAGCAATAATTATCTGAAAGTAATATGGGATTGAACGTGTGCACTTTAATCAGTGAGAGGCCATATGGATTGAAATTGATTATATTAGCTTTAATTAACATTTTCGTCATCTGTAGGTGATTAGTTTCCAGATGTCGACGTGAAACCCCCAAAGATAGTGTGGTGCGACTGTAGCATGTCTCAGGTGTTGTCTTTGCCGTCTTCTCCAAGAGTCAGAGGGATTTACTGACATGGGTCAAGAGGGAATTCTACCTCAGTTCTGCTGTGTGAACAATAGCCATACCTTCTCCTGCCAACAGAGGGAGCTCTATCTATGTGTAGATACAGACAGTGGAGGAGTGGGGTGTGTGTGTTTGTGTGCGGGTATGTTTATGCATGCATGTGTATGTGTGTGTGCGCGTGTGTGAGTGTGTAGAGATGGAGGGGGATGAGGGGGCTCTTGGAATGACTCCAGCACAATAAGGAGTGCACTTTCTACAGAATCTATGAACAGCTCTTTTTTGTCGTTGGGAAGAGGGCGTGTGGATTTGTGCCGCCGTCTGCCTGGTTTCCATGACGATAATAGGCATAACCAGATTTCTATTCCTGTACAGTTGCTCTAAGTGTGTTAGTGAAGGCACAGGCTGGTTTGAGGCATGGGAATGTGGCGTGTGCCAACTGCTGTTATTATTTCAACAATTTCCTCTGCAGTTCCTGCCACAGAAATGACAGATACTTCATTCCCAGGCCAAACTGTAGCTACAGTCGTCCCTGATAGTGGCTTTTTAATGGGAATGTGTGTGTGTGTGCGTATGTGTGTGTGCGTGTATGTGTGTGAGAGAGAGAGAGAGAGAGCGTTCCATGTTACTCTGCATGCCAGTATTTCACTTTCATCACTTCAAATCAAGCACAATATCAAATTCAATATGTCTTCATTTTACATATGTATAATGCTGAGTCTATCGGGTAAAAGAAACCCTCAATATCTTTCTGACCTCATGCTGTTTAACAAATACATGGCGATGACCATCTTGACAGCTGCAAATGAGTAAAAGTAATAGCCACGTTATTTGAAATACATTACTCCACCATCCATGAAATAATGTTACCCACTCACATTTGAATTGCAGTCTCCTTTTTTCGCTGTGTTTTGCATTGTGTTCCAATATGAAATGCAAATATATAGATGTAATGCAAATATATTGATTGCATTTAGCCTTTTTGTTAACCTCTCTCCAAAAGTCGGTCATTGTAAATGAGTGGAAATCATGATGGTCCCTGCCTGGTCCCTGGCACTTGACTGCATTTAGAGCGAAGGAGTGTTTCTGCTGGGTGAGCAGTTCCAGGCAGACATGCCTCCCAACCAAAGCATTCAGGTTCAATTCCCCCTTGCAATCCTACACAGTGTGACTCCAGCCGACTCCTGCACCACATCACCCCTACAGCATTTACCGGATTCCTGGGTAAAAATACAAGACTGTAGCTTCACTGACTTATCAGAGAGAAAAAGAAAAAAAAAAAAAAACCAAACGCAAACAGCCTCCATTATCTCTGCAATTTTCAGCGCGCATGCTCTGAGGGATCTCTTCCAATGCAGACAGAGGCGGCAGCTGAGCAGATGTTGGAGCGACAGAACCCTTGAGCTTCTCGAGTGAACAGAACGCGCGATCACATCGGGGTCAACGGCACGAACGCGTGCGGATTATCGGGCTGTCACACGCTACCTCGCTCAACAGGATAACAAGCAGCAGCCCGGTGGCCCTGCTGAGGGCAGAGCAGCCGCCAACTGGGGGGGGTCCACTGTTTGGCACGCCAATGAACACACCCCCCCCCCCCTACCCCCCACCCCCCATCCCCACAACCATATCAGGCCCATATGAGGATGCAAACCTCATTGCACAATCACGGGACCAGCCGTGGGATTCGGTTCTGACCCCCCCCCCTCCCCGCCTCCCGCCCCCCCACCAACCAGACTGTGTCACACGCTACCCACGCTCGGGGAACACTGAGAGGAATACAAATGACAATCTGCTCATTTCAAGGTTATCATGCTCCCTGTGCGCTAGGTCATCATTTTATGATGGATTCAGTCCATTGTAGACGGCTTTTTCATTGCCTTAAAAATTGCAGGGAAAATATCAACTTACTGTTTGGTTGATTGGATGAGTATTAACAAGTGGCACCTGACATTTTGCTTAATGTCTGTATGAATGTAGGATCTGAAGAAAATACTTTCTTTTGAGGTGTTTAGTGTGAAAATTTCTATTATTGAAATGTATTTGCAAAGATGATACAAAAGAAAACAGCAAATAAAGAAATACTTATATCCTCTTTTAGCTATCATTTTTTTCCCTTGTTTCCTACATTTCCTGCCCTCTCATTGACCTTTCTTGAACTTCCTACTCCACTGTGCATTTTCAAAAGACCTGCCAGCTAAGTTTTGCTACTGTTTATATATATCTGAGGAGGGAAAAAAAAACATTCTGTTCTCATCATAAAAATGTTGTCTGGCATTTGCAGTTAGCAGAACAGATGGTGTGAATATGCAGGCCAGTAATTTTCAAATCAATACCATTTCACATGGGAGTCTCTGTAGGATCTGGAGGAAGGATGTCAGGACAGACGCAGAAGAGAGACACTTGAGCAAAATGCACAGATATAAAGTCAGGGCAGGTAATCTCAAAAAATTCACTACTTTGCATATATGTTCAACAGAAGAAAAAAGGGGATGAATTAGCATATTTAATATTAAATGAAATCATTCTCAGCTTACATGTGAGAGACACAAACAAGACCTTTTTTAAACATGGAGGCCTATTAATGCTAGAGCATTCTGCACCTCTTCATGAACTTACAGGTAGATGGAACGAAAAGAAATTTATAATGATCAAGGTCAACACCACACCTGAGGAGGCCAAACCTGTGTTGCTACAGCAACCAGAAACTGAGACATGTGACCACATACATTTCGGTAAATATCCTTACTTTCTTGTTGCTATCTAATAAAAATGGAGGAGGATGAGAAATGTCTGTCAAACTGTTTCATTAACAAAAGCAAAATCTAAATAAATAAATTCATAACGCAACCTGACAATAAAGTTACCCACCTGGAGAGTAATATGGACAGCGTAATTTGAAGTCAGGCATAAACCATTGTGGAGACAGAAGTTATGTCCCCGGTTACAAAAATCAAATAATATTTACGGTTTAATATGTCGTGATGAGTTGCATTATTGTACGTCTCTTTAAAATGTGAAGCTGATAGGGTTGAAAATGAAAGCAGGAATTAAAGAAAGAAAAGGGGAAATCGAAGGAGTCTGGGCGAGCTAGAGAGAGAGAGAGAGAAAAACAAACAACCCTGAAGCTTATTTTCATAGACAAGCTGTTTTTTAATATGACTACAACACACAATGAGAGAGAATTGTAGGCCTCTGGAGTCTGGTAAACTAGAGGGCCAGAAAATCTGGAGCTCCTGTCTCAAGCTATTACTTGTCATAAGTCATGAAAGCAGAGGCATGGCAGCAAGTTTATATCACTATTTATAGATCATTAAATATTTGGAGAGCAGTATACTCCTGTTATTATTTACTATTATTGCAGTCGTACAGAACTTCCTCTAAAGCCCCTTGTTGATTCTTGATTCTGCCATGTCCAATAGCTGTCTTTAGAGCCAGCTGCTGTCATCTATACAGAATATTAAATCATCTGTTAAAGTAAATGTCTGTGTGGCTATGGGGAAAAGTCTATCCTCTTCTTTTGTTTGCGTGACAGATCTGTGAGGCAACGCGGGAGATGAGCGAGGAATTGTTGCTGCAGCTGTTTAGGAAACTGTGAAGTCAGGGGAGTTTGTGATGTTTATTTAGATGTGCTGTGATCGTGCATTTCCATGGGGCGTGGGAGAACATGAAAGTGCACACGGAATGAAAATCATGAAATTGTTTATGAGTGAGAATATCCGTAATGTCGCATTTATGTATTTTGGGGTCATTAACGGATTAACTCCTGTGAGATTTTGTAAAAAGCGTGACAAGTCTTTCTCTCCATAAAGCATTAAAGCTCTGCCCTGTGTTCCACCACCCCACAAACAATCCTGTTTTGCCCTAAGGACCAGGATGGCAGGCTTGTAAGGGAGAGGGTGGAGATTTCTTTTATCAGCATGACACTACATTACGCTATTGTCATTTAGCATATGCTCTCACCCAGGGTGACATACACAGTGCATCTAATGAAATGGCATAAAATGGTACACAAATAGGGCACCACTATGCTGATGCCCAAATCCATATGATGGATAGCTTTGTGAAAGTTGAGGATCAGAAGGTGTCTGCTCAACATTAGTACATCTTGGATTGAATGTTGCTTCACTTTTTTCCATCACTGTCCTTCCTACTTTTAGATTTTAATGAACTCCACTGTGGACTGGACCACCTTACATGTTTAATGGCATGACGGTTACCAAAACATGTTTGCGATAACTGCTACCACCACACCATTCTTTCCGATACTTGCATGTGCATTGTGATGAATAAGAACTGATGTTTATTTCTTCCTGGAACCCATTTGACACCATGCATTTCCAGTAGAATCAATCTTATACATGAATAAACCATAAATCTACTTGTTAAACTGCGATGTACAACTCCTAATTTTGAAGTAAAATGAAGTGATTCAGAAATATGACTCATTTTTTACATTTGTCCATCCCTTGAGGTAGAGGCAAAAAGTCCATGATGCTGATATTGTTTATTTTTTTCAGCATAGTTCTCTATAAGGTGTAAGCCAATTGCGCACCCATGAAATAGAGACTGCTATTGGTGAATCCCTATCAGTCTCTCTCATCTATTGAATCAGATATCTAACAGTGTAATGCTGTCCCTCTAATTACCACTTCAGTAACTGAAAGACTGTATATTTTGATTATGCATAGAAGACATATACAGATCGTTCACCCATCTGTCGCCCCCAATGATGACATAATAATGAGACTCGCTCCAAATTCTCCTAATACTGTATGTGAAAATAAATCTATTAAAGCTGGTTAAATAGTCACAATCTCAGCCAGATTAATCTAATTTCTTTTCACTGTGAAGAACTGTAGTGGGGCTGTGTGTCTTTGTTCTGATTTTGGGAGTGCCAAGGAAGCTGCAGGAATTTGTGGAGTCTTCTCATGTTTACTCAAGGCTGCATGACTAAAATGTGCAGTTTTGCGCACCCGCAGGACGGATACATCGCGGAACGTGCGCCGGGCGCATTTCTCTGCCTCTCAGCACAGGATGGCTGTAACGCTTCCAAAATGCACAGATTTCCGTCACGCCGTCCCTTACTTTCACCCCGGGAGGAAACGGCGCAATAAACTTGCGGTGGCAGATTTGAGTGGTCCTCGGCGTCTCCCCTGAGCGATTCCCGCAGCTTTGAAATGAGATGCTGCATTTCATGAAGAAAAGGCAAGTTTACTGTTGCCAGAGGCGGATTGTACACTCTCCTGCACCTCCCCTGGTGTCGAGATAACAGCTGGGCCGCCGAGAGAGAGCAGCGCCGGCCCCCGCGCCTCCTGGAAGCACCACAGCTAATAGCCTGAGAAATCCTGTCACAAATTATTGTGGAGAATGTTCTACTGGGGAGCTTTATGGAGATTGCACAGAAAGGAAAGGGTTTCACAGGAGATATTCAACAAAAGGTCGGTAATATTGTTCCACTCAGCCAATGTCAGAGGGAATTAAGAACCCCTGACATAAAGCCAGAGGAAATGATGGTTAAAGGAAATGTAAGCACAAAGTTGTCGATGGCAGTGGATAGTGGGGTGGAGATATGTTGCAAAGTTTTTTTTTTTTCCCCACCACAGCTGGCACACAAATAACAGGTGACAGGCTTTTGCAAAAGCTCCCTTCTTGAAGCTGTTCTCCGTGTCTGTTCAGGAAAAGCGCACAACCGCGACATTCACAGTCAAACAATCATTTTGGACAGCAATCCATTTGTAACTGATTTATGAAATTAAAGCTTTGCTAACCTTTTCCACACCAATTTTCCCTCTTGTCAGTTTGTGTTCTGACTTCAAGGGAGATTCTCAATGGAATGAACCCAGCATGGCAAAAGGTCCACACAGTTCTGTTGGCAGGCTTAGTCCCAGCATGAAAAGTGAACAAGCCTGAGTGTCTTTCACACTGGCAGAAAGAAACACGATCATTTATGCCTGGTTCACAGTGCAGGCCTGAAAGCAAAAGCATGTTGACCTAGGCATCACACCATACTGAGAAGGGAACAGTCAACAAAGTTATACTCGAATGGTTGCAATGAAATAAAACACTGGTTTTACTTGGGAAAGGATTGTTAGGTATTTTCAAAAAAACGTAAGTGTTGCTTACATTTAACGGATTGAATATAAAAACCAATACAGCCTGAAAGAGTTTGGATTAAACTGATATTCTCCTGGCTTTGCTCTCGGTGGAACACCACCTTTTTATGATCCCCTGGATCTGCTTCACCTCAGCAGTTCAAGGTTGTGGTCTTTGTTTTTTTTTTGCTTCAACAGGCCTTGCCCACAGCCACAGTCTTTGCCATGTGTAGGCTTCATGCTGACAGTATTCATTTACATAGGCATGTGTCCTTGAAAAATTACCTTTAAAACGTATCCTGCTCAAAGACCAGGAGCCCATAACAGCTAGGAGGTTGAAGAGAAGAGAGAGCTGACATTGAGGGTTGAGGTCCCTTTATGTAAGGCAGTTGATGGGAAACAGAGGGCCAGTTTAAATCAGAGGTACTGAGGGGGAACAGAGACTGAAAATGAGGGCAAGGTCAATAGCATTCTCTGGCCCCTGCTTAGAAGGGTTAAACAATACTGTCAGTAGACATATATGACAAATCCTGTTAATACCTTATGGACAAACTAGGATTTATATAGTGATAGATTTATTTGTCATATAAATTGTAGATTTGCACAGTAGATTTGTTTGTCTCATTTCTAAATATAGAAGTCTATAGTAGATGATTTGTATAAAATTTTCATGGCTACATTTCTCAATGCATGATAATTAAAGAATTTCACATTGAAATGACTGCTGACAGCAGAAGAAATTATTTCACACACACAGATTTTTAATGGACAGTCCTTGGATGAAGGTCATGTATACCGTCGAAAGGTTTGTCTGTTCGTTTCAGTGATTACAGCCATAAAGAGGAAAAGATGATGTCCAGCAAGGTTGAGTTAGTCCTTCTTTGAAACAGAGAAAGATTCTTCAAGTTCTTCTCAAGTTAATATTCATCCCAACAGAGACACATTTCAAATAGAATTGAAATAGTGTCTCCTTTATTGTAATTTATACAATGCCCCATTTCTAGATAATACCACTCTGTTTCTTAAATGCTGTGTTGAATACCAATTTAACCTATATATAAAACTGCCTAAAGGGCACACAAAGTAATACAAAACTGAGTTAATTTACTGTGGACCCAACACAATCTTTTTTTTCCAGATGAGACCCTGTTGGTTTCCTTCACTTCTGTCTCTATACAGTTGTGTAGCGCATTCCATTTGTGATTCCATTTCCATTTCTGAATGTCTGTGTGATATGACAATTCTGTGGTCTGCCACTGTACTGATGTCATTTATGAAATGTTTTGAAGGCTGGAGATTCTTAAAGGCTACTTTGAAGTCTTGTAGAATCACACAAGGGAGACAGTCTCTCCTGAGATTGGGGAAAAGACACAATAGATGCTGTCTGATAAAGACACCAAAACATTCAGGGTCTTTAACCTTGGAACATATTGTGGAAAAAAAATACTTTTATCACTTTAGAAGTGGGAAAACAATAACAAAACACGATTACGATTGAATCTATCCAATCATATCATCAGATTGATCTACGGTGGTTCAGGGTTTTATGACAAAACAAAGATAGCTGCAGGAAAAGAGAACCTTATAAATGTTTATATGAGGCATAATCTAAATATGTAACAGCCGGTTTGGGTTCATGGTGAGGTCTGGTGAGCTACAGCAATCCATTTTAAATGGCTCCAAGTTATTTGTGCAATATACAAAACTTTGAATGATTCTATTTTCAGTTTAATTTGGAGCTGTTGAACAAACCCATCTGTCATAGGCTTTTAAAAGTCAAATGACAAAGTGGTTCTGGAACATTGCTCAAACCTAAAAGGCTACCCTATTATAGACGCATAAAATATAAGGCTTGTAACCCCTTTTCCTGCAATGGGCTCGAGATGGTTAGATAAACAAGGTAGAATTCAAGTTTGCCTTGACATTTAAACAGAGAAATCATAAACCACCTGGGCTGTTGTAAAGGCCACTCCGTTTAACTTAGCAGAGGGCGCAATATTTGTTTACTCATCTGCATATTTCTATTTGTGTTCTTCCAAATGACACTGGGTGCACAACGGATCCTTACAACTGAGAATAAACACAAATACAAAAACAGACAAAGAAAAAAATGTTTGTTTTTCACTAGGCTCCATTCAACTTTGTCATTTTCCACAAACTTAGAGGAAATGATCTAATTCATTAAAAGAATATACCCAATGTAATAATTAGTTGAACATGGTGACTGATTTAGTTGTATTTCCTGATAGTTATGAGATAATAATAATAACAGAATAATAACAGAAAATTTATTACCATCTAAGCAGTAATCTTGAATATTTTGAGAAGGTTGATGGCACTGATCTGTACAGAAGCAAACTGTATGTAATTGGCAGGAAATTTCTTTCTGAGTAGCTCCCTGACATAATCTGAGGTAATATTTTGCCTTGTTGGACTGTTTCACACTGTACAGAGAGAGAGAAGTTTTGTTCAGGTTACATCCACCTCAAATGCCAATGACTTTACAAGCCAATTGAGATTTAAGCTTCATTAAACACAAACAACACGACATCTGAGCTGAGTAATTCATTAATCTATTTTAATCAGGTTGAAACAAGCTGATCCTATTGTTTGGAGGGGAGACTGAATCCACAGTAACTTGTTCACGGAGGGAAACATAAAACTCCTGTCAGAAACAGACTGAGTTGCATAATTAGGGAACTGCACTGTGTTTCCCCAAGTAATGAACCGGGTTTTGTTAATAATTTCTTAATGACAGACTCAAAGGAGTTCATTTCATGGGGGTGACAGTGGCTCAGGAGATAGAGCAGTCGACTGGGGATTGGAAGGTCCATGGTTCGAATCTGGCTTATCCTGGCAGAGTGTTGAAGTGTCCTTGAGCAAGACACTGAACTGCCAGCAGCTCCCAGTGGCCAGTTGGTAAGCCTGTATAGCAGCCTCTGCCACTGGTAGGTAGATGTGAGGCATATAACTGTAAAGTGCTTTGAGTACTCAAATGAGTAGAAAAGCGCTATATAAATGCAGTCTATTTACCATTTAATCCGCATTCTGACTCCTCCTTGAAGACAAAGTCTGTATGGGGAAAGTCTCAGTAGACCTCTTTTACCACCTAATACAAAGCGTACCATGGCCTGGAACCATTTGTTTCATTATCAAGATGCAAGGCAGCACTGCAAGACCATCAAACCAAATCATGTGTCAGCCTACATTCCTCAACAAGTTATGGAAGCTGAGTACTTTTTTCATAATATGAAGAAATGTCTATTTTTTTACAGTTCGTCCTGTTCAAAAGTGAAAATGTTCAGATAATTCACACAATTTTATTCAGCTATACATTGTTTTCCACCACGAATTTGCACATGCAAAAAATGATGAATCATAGCAATTTATCTGAAATTTGAAAATAGATTTCTTATATGATGTGTAGATGTGTTGTTTGTGAGTGGTGCTAATAGCATTTCAACAGTGAAATACATATTCCAGTGGCCATTTGAAACAGATTAGGAAATGGAAGAGATGTATTTCTGTCAGGTGGCAACACAGGTGTTTAGTTCTCTTGGTTATTTGCTCAAAGTCCTCACACCACTGTAGGCCATGTGGGAACTAACGTGTTATATTTAAAGTGAGGACTTGTTGAGTCCTGTTTTGGCATTCAAACATGACCTTTTCTCTACTTGCACAATACGAGTACAACTGTTGAAAATAGTAGTGGTGCTGCTGTTTAAGCTTAAGTGTAAGCTTATGTTTATGATGATCAGCTGTACAGGGTGCTTCTACATTTTTCAATACATGTTTTGATATGTTCAAAGGAATTCACATCTCCCATGACATGTAAGACCTAATGAGAACCGAGGACCATTTGTAAGCATTGTGGCTTGACCCCCATGTCACCTGAAATATTTCTTTTGTATTCCAGTTCTTCTCTAAACTGTGAAATTGACCATCTGCAGATCAGCAATGAGATTGGGCAGAGATCGGGGGGTGGGAGGGGGAACAATACTGTACCATGATACTTTTGTTTCCCAGCTTCATTGCAACTACAGACATAAATCACAGCTGAATCTGTCTCAGCATGATAGAGCCAAATTATTACAGCTAAACACACAAGTATGTGAAATGATTAAACTGTCTAGGGTCTTCCGGCTGGAGATGGGAGATATGATTGATTGCTCAGTGAAACTGAATAGAAAGTTAAAAGCTTTGCATTGACTCCCAGTCTGAATAGTCTGTCCTCAAATGTAAACTGAAATGTGTAAGTCATGAAATGTAATTTTTCAATGTAGTGAGGTGGAATTTTTATATTTGTCTGCCACATTATATGGAGCCTGAACACTGTCTACATAGTTTTGCTAAACAGTGACTAGACAACCTACACTGAGAGCAAGCTAGTTAAATTCTTAACAGGATCTTAACAGGATGTTGAATTTTTTGTGTTTTAATTCTGATTTTCATTTGTACTCTGAAAATAACTCCCTAACAAAACAGTTGACAAGTGAGACAATGATTGGAAGGAGTGAGAGTGATGGATTTTTGCAGCCAAGGTCGCAATTTATTGCATGGTCAAACTTATGTAGAGTTCTATATCAACAAAAATAATGGTGAAATGGGTATAATTGACACGATAAGATAATGATAATTGATAATGAAATATTTGATGTTGAATATCACCAGATTGAATGCAAAGATGATTGAAAGTTAAACAATTGTCACAATAATAACAGAAATGTCTCATATAAGAAGTTCCCCAGGTTTTTGGTAAGATGCATTCTGTAAGCTCTGTATTTATGTTTGCATATGATAAAGAAAAAATAGCACAACCTCCAACAGCAATCTCTCACATACACACACACACACAAACACGTGTATACAAGTATGCACTGACAAAGGATTGACCGAGAACAGAGGGAAAATCTGATATTAGATTAAAATATTAAAATGTTCTTTCAGAGTGAATGTATCCTTTTAAAATCAACAGATACATATCAAACAATTGAGAACTGTAAAAGTGTGTATATACCAACATAAAGTGTCTGAGTAAGGTGTTGGGCCACCATGAGCCACCAGAACAGCTTCAAGTCACCTTGGCATAGATTCTACAAGTCTCTGGAACTCTACTGAAGGGATGGAACACCATTTTTCCAAAAGATATTGCCTCATCTGGTGTTTTCATGATGGTGGTGGAGAACGCTGTCTAACACGTCGGTCCAAAATCTCCCAGGTGTTCAATTGGGTTGAGATCTGGTGACTGCGAAGGCCATAGCATATGATTCACATCATTTTCATACTCATCAAACCATTCAGTGACCCCTCGTGCCCTATGGATGGGGGCATCGTCATCCTGGAGGATACCGCTCCCATCGGGATAGAAATGTTTCATCATAGGATAAAGGTGATCACTCAGAACGACTTTGAATTGATTTGCAGTAAGCCTTCTCTCTAAGGGGACAAGTGGACCCAAAACATGCAAGCAAAATACCCCCGCAGCATATCAGAGCCACCGGACATCCTCACTGTAGGGGTCAAGTATATATATATATATACACACACACACGCACGCGCACACACACACACACACACACACACACACACACACACACACAATAGGCTTAAATAATGTTTCAGGAAAATAAGAGCACCAGTCACCCTTTTAAATGCAATTTATTTGCATAGTGCACTATCAGCCTCATGTATTGAATAGCTGAAATATGGTGGTAGGCAGTTTTGTGTCTTTGGAGTCACAATGATAGATGATACACAGACTTTGTTTTAACTGGAATGATAAAAAGCAGTCTAGACATTGCCCAAACAGTTTGGCAAAGACATACATACATATCTATCTTAACATCAATGTGTATGCTTAATTAAACCAGTAAAATGAATGTCCAACAAAATCCTCCAGATTGTGGCCTCATGTTACATAGCTTCCATGTGTCAGTAAAGCATTAGTTCTATAAAGCTCTCACTGAGGACCTGGGAGTTGTTTCCAGTAGTGTGTTATTTCAATACATTAATCAGAACGACATTATGATAATAATTTATGAATCACGTATATTGTAAATGGTAATGGTAAATGGACTGCATTTATATAGCGCTTTTCTACTCATTTGAGTACTCAAAGCACTTTACAGTTATATGCCTCACATCTACTTACCAGTGGCAGAGGCTGCTATACAGGCTTACCAACTGGCCACTGGGAGCTGTTGGGGGTTCAGTGTCTTGCTCAAGGACACTTCGACACTCTGCCAGGATGAGCCAGATTCGAACCAGGGACCTTCCAATCCCCAGTCGACTGCTCTGGCTCTCCAGAGCCACTGTCGCCCGAAATTGTCTGTTGAAAGCTCAGATAGCTATGATGCACAAGTGTCTCTGCTTTTTGTTTTGGAAGGACAATTCATTCAACAAATAAAAAAGAAGTTTTGCAAGACTGGTTCAATATATAACATGAACACAATGATCAATTAGGTTATCATCTGACTAATCATCCAATATGTGCAATACTTATTTATACCCCTGACTAAATAGGGGTATAAATACTAAAAAGCAAAAAAAAAAAAAAAAAAAAAAAAAACATTACAAGACTATTCTTTGGTGCCTTTCCCCCTAAATGTTACACTTTAATCTCAATTGCATTGCACATAGTATTCACAAATAATACATATGTATAATGATGGTAACATTTAACAAATTCAAGGAATCTTTATGGCAAAATCTGCAACAAAAGAGGAAAAATCTACACAACCCTTCTGCTTCCTGGAAGTTCCGAGAATCCTTCTGGATCTACAGAGCTATCCAATGGTTCCCATTTCCCCTGTGGTATAAAAGGTGATAAAGACAAAGAAGAAATTCATCAGTGGCATGCATAAATATGATTAAGTTCAGACAGCTCTCTGGAGACTGCAGGTAAATGGTCATTGACTTCCATAAGTTGTAAGATGGCTATAGAGGAATTCACAAAAACCTGATTCTATCACTTTCCACTGTAGTGCCCATTATCATGACATTTAAGGCTGCTGGTACAGTGGTAACCCTGCCAGGAGGAGGATGCATGTTCATCTTGTCACCATGGTCTGTGACATAAGTGGTTTACCATAAATGCAAATGCAACATGGAAATGGAGATTTCCTACACAAGATGGCAGCTTATAACATGTCAAAAAGAATCACTCAGATTTGTGCTCATGAATGTGGCATTCATGGACAGGTTACAAGAAAAGAAGCCTTTTTGAAGGCAAGTCACAAAAAGAGTCTGAATTTGCCAGGCTACACCTGAATGACAATTGTAAGCAAGTATCACATTCAGATGAAATTACAATTGAGTGTTTTGGACATGGTCAGTTTATGCTTGGCATTAAAGGGTGAATCTTATGTTGAGGAAGAGCCCATGCCCATGGTGAATATAGTTCGGGTTTTGTTATGTCTTGGGTTTGTTTTGCATCTATGGGTCCTGGAGTCCTTTTTAAGATAGAGGTAATAATGAACTCAAACATGTACCAAGACATTTTGACCAAAAAATCTAGTTTCTCTGCCAAGAAGCTGTAATGGCTGAAAATGGACATTCCAGCATGATGATGATCTAAAGTGTTCATCCAAATCTGCAAAGAAATGGTTAACTGAGCACAACATAAATGTTCTCAACTGATTACCTCAAACTCCATGGATGCCAGAACCACATAAAACACTATCAGACAAGACGAAGCCACAATCCATGCCAGAAAGGGATTTACTGAATAAAAATCCTCATACCCTTGTAATTCTGAATTTGCTCTGTACAATGCTATTGTGAATAATAACCAGTATGTATATTTCTCTTTTCAAAGCATTTATTATTTAGTCAGTGGCAAATTTGGAGGGCACTGCAGGTTAATCTGGCCTTTACATGGAGGAAACTATTACAAGCCACATACCCAGAGACAGATCCTTCCTAGTTGTATCACTTGTAATTGCAGCTTGTTGGTGCACTGACGTTTTGATTCAGCTCGGTAATACCATGAATCAAAAGTTTAATATGCCCCTGGTACATCTTCATAAAAATTTAGTTTGGTTCTTGTGTACAAATACAAATACAAATTCAGATCACCACAAGCTGATAGTAGAGTGAATAACTTGTTTGAGACAAATCCCCATTTGCAAAACATCAAACAACAGAAAGAGATGCACCCCATGAATATTGATTTTGGATCAATGTCGACTAAGTTGTAAATCATTTATGCAACAACATTGCTCTTTAGCAAGCAATGATTTATGAAATAGCGGAATGTAACTATCAAATAATATCATGCATCATGTTTTAACTGTAGTGAAAGAATCAGGGCAACATTATTGAACATCTGACATATTGGCCTCAGGGAAGAACAGACTGAGGTACCTGTTTGTAATACAAAATGAGAGGACTACTTAGCTAATGGGAGAAAAGTTGAAGGAAAATAAACTATTAATATCCCTTGTTTAAAACCCCTCTTGTGGCTTTTACTCCCATTGAAAAGCTGATAAGCTGAAGCATCATGTTCCAAGTGACACTTTTGGAAAAAGTAGTTCTAGAATTATTATCAGAGATTTCCTTTATTGTATTACAGTTACTACCAATGATGGCTTTGCCACTGTGAGAGCAACATGTTTAGTGTCTGATTCCGAGGTTAGTGATGGAAAATTTGACATTTTCTGACAATCATACTTGTGTCTACATTATCATATGGGGGTTTATTGATGATTTAAATACTTTTTACTTGAGGAAGCCCATTAATTATTACTAAATGTGTGTTACATTTTTTTAATCTCTAATACAACAATTAGACTATATAGCTAAAGCCATAACATTGTTGTATGTAGAAGAGCCTTTGCAACACATATGCCTTTGAGCATGTCAAGGACCATTTTCAGAACAAAGCAGCAGAGAAATGTAAATATATGGATATAGTATTTCTTCTTTTTTCACTTATGGGATGGAGTGGCTTTGTGTAAGCGGCTTTTGGCATTCTGAATTATCCAGATCACCTTTCATTCAGGCATCTTGGTAATCAGGTGAGCATTTAGGAATTATACCTTCCTGTGTGGTAATTAGCAGGTGCATTGATAATTTCTCAAATGGCATCCGAGCCCACCTGCATATTCATGACATGGAAATGGCCCCTGATTATTATTAATGTAATCTGAATGCAGATGGTCACATGGGTCTGGTCAATTGACTGATGTGGTTAAAAATGATAAAAAAGATTATAAAAGCTTGGCTTCAATCTCTGTAAGGATTATGCGACATTGAAGAGAGGAGAGAGAGGGGCAAATTAAATTAAGGTTTTGGAGGAGTTTGTATGTTATTACGCACCTTTATGTCCAGTGATGGAGTAGATTGCTCCCTTCTGTCAAGATGTTCTGTCACTTACAGAACATTTCAGGAAATAATGATTCCCACAAATGACAAATAACCACAGACAGCTGATGTCCTTTTATTGACAGCTTTTGGACTAAAGAATCAAAGCAGGCAGACATATACATCTAATCAATTCACAACATTGATTTATTGATTGATTGATTGATTGATAATGTATGGAGCATGTCTGTTCTGTAGTTTTTTTTTCTTATTCCACTCTACCTGCCTGATTGTCCTCTATTCTGATGTCCTAACCATTATATTAAATTAGCAGTACCTACAACCTAAGCGTCTTCTTCCTTTTGTGCATCTATTACAAATGTAGTTTTTGACGGGCATCATGGACATACCTTTTAATTCACAATACAATGAGCTCACTCTACGTTCTTCTGAATGTGTATCATGAGCATTCAGCTATATCTATGCGATGTCCATCATATTTACTTGTCCAGGTTTCTTAACCAACACCAACTGATCACATACATGCAGTGTATACTCCCTTGAAGATATGGGCAAATAAACTGATGGTTTAATAACAAAAAATATTTATCCGAGGCAATTTTTCCCCACGAAATTAATTTGCAAAATGAAATTGGAATATTATTATGCAAAGTATTATTTTGTGTCTGCACTTTTTTGATATCTTCCCAAGTCCTTCATTGCAGCCCTGTCCACCACACTGGCCTCTTGGCTGTTGCTGTCTGCCTAATCCCTGTCTCCTTGGATTGTGCCTAGCTGTTGGCACCCTAATATTCTCTACTGCAAGGGTAGGGACTAAATCCTGTAATCCATGTCCTGTGATAATCTGTGCTCTTTCACTGAATCCGGTTTGCCAAACCTCAAGACTATTTTCAACACGAAGGTGAGGCATGTGCTCCCAATAGACGAACATGTACTTGAATCATGTGTCAGCAGTGTAATATGCTAAAAGGCAAAAGTAGTCTTTAAATGGAAGAACTTCACATGAAGTGGTGAATGGTGAAAATCAAGGTGGTTTAATGTTAGAGAGCTTTATTGAGTGGACTGACATGACTTTGCATCCCATAAGCAAGTGTTTATATGAAAAGATTACTTTGCATCCCGTGGCAAGTCAGCGTTTGTATGAATATTATAATTATAAAGTAGCTCCTAACACATGTCCATAAAAAAGTTATTTCACCCCCCAAATTTCTTCTGATTGTTGTGTTTAGTGTGGTTTCCGGAGGTCACTGCCCCAATCTGCCTGTGCTCAAACAGTAATAGGTCCACTCCAGGTTTCCACTTTGCCATTTCTGTGTTCTGTTGTAGTCGCGAGTCACTCTCCAGCACAGAGAGAATCTAATTTCCCTGGCTGTGATGGTTACAATATTGCTGCTGTGGTTTTTTTCAGTGTGTGTTCTCCCTCTGTGTGTGTGTGTGTGTGTGTGTGACTACACCAGTACATCTCCCATGTTTCAACTGTTTTCCACCACATCCAAAACCATCTCATACCCTGTGTCTTGGCGTCACAGATGCGTGAGATCAATCTGTATGTTATCTGCCAGAACACACTTGAAAGACAAATTCAGGTGATCAATGATCAAACTTTACTTATGGATCTGTACCATAACCAATGTAAGCACCATTGAAAAAAAATATGAATACATGAACAAAAAAAAAATATATATATATATGGATTGGAGTGATTTCCCTCTGTGTGTCTGTGTAGTGGAGGTGACGGGTCACCAGAGAAAACAGGCAGCTTGCAGCGCGCTGTGTCATCTCATTGTCATAATCATCAGGCATCCCAGGCTTCAGCTGTGCCAATATTGCATGGGTCACACTGGGGAGAGCATGATTGCATAGCCCTCTAAGTGTCCAGGCATTGCTTCCTACTGGCAGGGAATGGGATCCTAAAAGGGCGATTTGAGAATTTCAAAATTGGATCAATTTTAGAAAAATGGGCCCCCATTCCAATTCTCTCTCTCTCTCTCTCTCTCTCTCTTTCTCTGTTTCTCAATGCTTTGGTGTTGAGCTACACAGATAGCAAAGAATTTAATAGAAATGCTATGACTATTGTAGTCCCACAAAAGGGGGTATGTGAAGTAGAAAGAGAAAAAAGGCACAAATATATAATATATATAATATATAATATAATATATATATATATATATGTATGAATGTGTTTTTTTTTTGCAAAGAAATTGTAATTGCAAAGACTGTGCCTCAAGATGAACTGACAATAGGTATTAGTTTGTCACCTTTCTTCACACAGAATGCAAGGACAACTGTTGTAGCCTTTTGTCAACTGATTCGGTGGGTATGCCCTTCAAAAGAACAGTCACCAGTGCAGCATCTCTGCAACAGTCTTTGACCATTTCAGACATTTTAGACAAGCTTCAGACAGTTCGTTACCATTGACTGATGCAGAATTCAATGAACAAACCCATGTCATTAAACAGAAAACATTGCAAGGAGATGAAAAGAGCACAGGAAGAATAACGTCTGGATGTCCATTCAGGTCTGGAGCTCTGTATCAGTTGTTGAGCTCTGAGGCAGTTGTCTATGTATGCTATTCACTGGAACCAAATTACAATAAGCTTTTAAAATAGCTATGTCAACAGGCTGTAAATAGATAGAACAAAGATCCTAGCAAGAAAAAAAATCCTGGCAAGAAGCAGTTATATGCAACATTCTAGACGTGGATAAAATGGTTATGCTATGTAAATATACTTTAAATTATACTTTGAAACAAGGCATAAACAAATCCTCACCCACCAGTTTCAGGTACCTTTAAAATAAAACCCATTCTGTCGCTCAAGCTGATTATACAGTTTGCTGACCTGCAGCCTGTCCACTGCTCTTGGCATCCAGACCAGATATAAAAATGACACAAAAAATGTTCACACAAAGTGTAACCACCAACACCTCATATCTTGCATACTTTTTATGTTTTGTTTTGATTTGTTTTTTGCTAGCTATGGTCCTTGGAAATATTACACAAGACCAATGATAGCTAGCCAAACAAAATTTCAAAGAGTAATTTCACTGTACATGTGCATGCAGATCAGGTTATGAAATAAATTGTACTAATTAATTTAATTAACTAATTACGTTAATTTGACTGTGCCTTCCTGCCTCACCATGCCCAGCCACCGGGTCCAGCCAGCCAGTAGTCCCACTGATCTGACCATCCCCTCCTCCACAGACCTTTCCCTCCCTAACATTCCCCTAATTCAACTACCCAGTGACAGTCAGAGGCAAATGGGCTCCCCCTTTAAGTCAGGTTCTGCTAAAGGTTTCTTTCTTTGATTAAAGGAGATTTTCTTTGCCACTGTTGCTGTTGGCTTGCTCTTGGGAGACTCAGACCCAGGATTTCTCCAAATTCTCTTTGTGCTGTACAAATAAAATAAAATTGAATTTAAAAATTGAGATTAATTTTAACATAATTTTGTGCCTTCATTTAAATTTTACTTAGCTGGTTAACCAACTAACATAGCAAGCTAATTTCCACCAGCCAGTTCAGCAGTTTTAAATAAGATATTTACTGGTTGTTCAAGGGGTTCTGTAAAGGTTATGCCACAATTTCCACTGCTTCCACAACAAAACAAAAAACAACAAAACAGATAATTTTGCTCACTAATAGTTAAACATTTGATCCAATGAATCGATGTCGATTGGGGCTGACCCAATTAATTGATGTAGATGGGGGCTGCTCTACCACATGTTCAGATCTGTGCTCCACAATCTGTTGCACATGGAGGGTGTGTGCTAAGCAGTTCTGAATGTCTTCAGTTCAAGCCCACGGGTGCAGTGACTGGGTTTCTGTGCAGACCATAGCACAAAGGTACATGCTGTCATATGAGCTCAACAGCATTTCTATTCACTAGCACCTTATTTGTTACATTCTACACTCACCCAGGAGCTGTGCTTGTGATAAGCTTATCAAGATTAACATGTAATGGTGGATGGACACTTCAGGCAGAGTACACAATTTTAGGGATGGAATCCCATACTTAGTGAGAAAATTAAATTAATGTATGGCCATATTGTGTAATCAAGTATTTGAAGATACCAATGGTGTGTGTCCTAGTAGTGCATGTTACCTTGTGGATGTACAAAATGATTTGCTTATCACACATACTGTTTTTTTTTAATACTGTATGAAAGACATCTACAGCAGCTTAACAATGCTGGTAGATTAGACTTATCAGACAATATGATTATCTGTAAACATTACAACTTTATGTGAAGGCTGTTAACAGCACTCATTGCACACAATATTGAATCGGTACTAGTGGTAGTCATCTGTAACACATTGAGCCCCGTGCTTAATTTTCCAGGCACTTAGTTTGACTGACGCCAAGATCAACTGAAAAGAAAATCTGTGAGAGATATTTTCAATATGGGACCAAATTGGATCTAGAGTGGGGGAATATTGCAGCTTTGCTTGGCCCTCAACACATTGATTCATCTCCACTGGACTGATATCAATGCACTGGAGTAGAGGTCCCGAGGGACTCAAGAACATGTATGCTGAAAATTGGAAATCAATACAAGTTTATAATCACAGGCAAGCAATGCTATTTTAGTTGCAGGGGAGATGGCAAGCATCACGTTGTCATTAATGGGCAGCTATTAGAGTGAGTGGCCATATGCATGGCCTTCATTCTGTCCATTGACAACACATCATTCCCATGATGTAAGTGCCCACTACATCATGTGTGAGGCTTGCCTGAAACGTCTGAGGCAATCGTACCACTCTTTATGTACAGAAACAAAACCTTATACTTATTATGGCCTGGGCGTCACTCTAGCAGTCACTGTCCAGATCACATAAACCCTCTCCCAAGAAATCGGAGCCATGAAGTAAATGACTAGCCAAGTCAGTAAAAGCTCTGTTTGTAGCATCTTTGCCCTTGTCATAATGTTGAGCTTAAAATGCTCCAGACTCTCTCATTTGAATTTCTCATGAGCATCCTGCATTCAAGTTGAAAGAGCTGCTGTTCACACCATAGATTTTTGTGAATGGTCAGCATTGCAGCATTCACATCCTTTTTCTTGAATACGCATTAAGTGTTTGAGAATCATATTTCATGTGCAACGATCCTTGAATTGCCCATGATACAAGGATTAAAACATCTGCATGAAAGATAAATGTTACACTAGCATTCATTGTTCAGGTGATTGTTCAGCTCAATCATCTGTTGGTTACACAATTGAACTATTTATTCATTTGGCAAAATTATGAATTAGGTTAACATCTTTAAATTATGTGCCATACCCCCTATTTTGTAAATAAAAAGGCATTGTATACATTGTTATTTTTGAACTGAAGGTTTATTTTCCATGAAATATTATTTTTCCAAGAGCTATAAGATGTATTTGTGCAATAGCAGTAGGTTTACGAATACTTACAAAAGATGATGATTGAACTGAATTCCTCCTCATTCACAGGACCTTAAAAAACTTTTCTGTGAAAAATGTCTTCGACATCTTTCAATATGTGCATCCTGCAGCTTGTCGAGAATACTCCCTCCCTCAAGAATCCAGCATATAAATGAAAAAATAGCAGTCTCAAACAGCTTTAGAAGACCAGACTCAAAGAAATGTGACCCCCCATACACTCTGTAGAATGTTCCTGACTGTCCCCCATACCACATACTCTTGGAGGAGACAGTGCATCTCTTTGTGTGGTTACTGTGTTTCTTTTTCAAAGAGAAGCTTTTAGTCTGAAGTGCTGTCAGTTCAGGACATCTAATGAATACAAAATGGACTACTCTCTTTTTTGAGCAAGAACACTAAAGGAAAAAAGTAGTGATAAAAATGTCCCAAAATTCAGAGAGGAGAGCTACCTCAGCCCTCCCGAGCTGAGAGATGTACCATAATAAGGGGTTTATACAGTGGAATTAGTGATTCTCCCTTCAGCTACAATTTTTCTATTTGTAATAAACATCAAAAGACACCAAAGACTGCTGTTTTATTGAATAAGTTAATACCAGTTGATAGTTGATATTGAAGATATGATAAACTGCAGATAATGGCATGCTTGAATTTGAAGGGCTGTGGTAGCCATTTTGGGGAAACATGTAAATAAATAAATATACTGTATCATCTTTCAGTTCAGTGAAGCTTTATTGTTTTGTTATAAGCAACAAAAAAACTGAGGGGAAAAATGTGGTAAAAGCTAATTTTTAAATAATTTTTAATCCAACAACAGTAGATGTGAGTGTGTCCAAACACAACACATCATTAGGTATGCTTTTGAACAGAACAGTGTTCTCAGCTAGAGGGACAATCAACATTTCTTACAGGGTGCCTGCCACATTCACTGTTTGAGTGAATCAATCATTGTGGAAAATGATAGCTGCTAGATCACAGAAGAACATTAATAGTTAGAGCTGATGATGCATTCTGTGGGGACATAGTTTTCCTGCTTTGAAAATCTTTGAGTTATAATATTCAAATTTGCCCTCAACATTTTTTTCCACAAACCAAAAAGCAGAATAAAAGTCATTTCATATCACAATCGAAAAATGTTGTTATTTGAGATTTATCATAAAATGGCTACATTAGCCCTTCAAGTGACACCCAACTCAGTCGGAAGCAGGGAATGTGTTCAACAATGAAGTCTTGTTTAGTGAGATAATTAGCCAACAATTATGTCAGAATAATAATCTATGTCACTCTGTAGTCAAAAATATAATTTCCCAATTTCCATCACAGCCTAGGTGGCTTAATGATTCTGTTCTGTACTATATTCAGAAAAGGTTACACTCTGAGATCTTAACTTCTCATTTAAAAATCTTCATGAAACTGTTAGGTGTGATTTCCTAAACATTGTGTAGTTTGACAAATAAACATCATGCCATGTGGCCATCCTCTCTGCTATAAATGCATTCAGACAGGAGGCAAAACCTTAGTTTATACCTTGTTTGGTATACCAGAGGACTTGCAGTAAAACATGGAAAGTAATTGTTTCTCAGCACTGGAGATCATAATCAGCTAACAATAGAATCAACATCAATCTAAACACATTCATACAGCAAACAATTAGTATGTGACTGAACTCAGTTACAATAGCTACAATAGCTGTAGTATATGCATAAATAAGGATGTAGTGGCAGGTATGGAATTTGCCAAGTTACTGGTTGGCGGGACATATCCAATACCCAATCCAATGTACAGCACCAAGTTAGGCCCTTTTAGAGGTTTCTTAAAAAATGAACACAATAACCCTGATGTCTGTCTCAATACAAACATGAACTTCTGTGTCATCTAACCGCATTTAAAAGTATAGAATCTGGATACAATCTGATACAGCCACACAATGAATTACCAAGCATGGATGATTTTCACTTTCTTACTTATCTTCCTCTTTTACTCCATCAAATTTTCATGCCACATTACATAACTAAAATTGTCTGGTACCCCAATTTATGTATCTCACCATTTGCCAGCCCTCATATTTAGCAAATTGCCACATCTGTTCATTGTAGCCAATTGCAAGTTGCTTTCTTTCCTTGGCAGAAAATAGATGACAATCACGCTGGTTGTGCATGAAAGCTAGCTGCTTAATAATGATGCAAATATAGAAATACAACCTTGACAGGTTACAAAAACATTTGTAGTATACATTTCCTATCATTTCTGATTTAGCAAAACCATTGTCTTGTATGCTAACACATAACAGGTAGCAAGGTTAAATAGTAGGCCTAGTAGGCCTACACACACACACAGAGTACATTGCACAGCACAGTTTTATATTTGGGATTCACATGCATTGTGCTGCAAATCATGTATTATCTACTGTATACATATGCTGTACTGGGACTTTATAGAATACACATGTACAGAGAGGTCTGCGTATGAGTGTGTAGATAATAATAATGAGTGTGAAAATGTATGCTTGTTGAATGTTTTCAAAAGTTGTGTATGTAATAAAGGTTTCTCTATTCATTTCTATATCAATCCCTGAAATAACCTGCTGTTCTTTGCAGTGTTTTTTTCTGCAGTATGTTCTTATATTCAAACACACAAAGATAAAAAAATGTAAACACACACACAAGACATGCAGACACACACATGCTCCTCACCTCCCAGCATGCATAGAAATGCCTACTCACACATGCACAAATGCTCATAACTCCCCACCCACACACTCTGTGCCTGATTTTTATGGACTTAATGTGGATGGCAATCACAATGTGCTGTTGTGTAACACAAATTCACAGGGACAGGAGCCTTGCAAATGTGCAGCTTCTATTAGAAGGACATCCTGCTACTTAAGTAGTATATTGCAGAAGGGTTAGTTGACTTTTATTTATATATGTACATATATCTATAAGTGGAATATTTTTATTTTGTCAAACCAGAAAACTGATTTCTCTTACCCTGTCAGCAAATTAATGGAAAAGTGAGTTTATAAATTTAAGGCATACCCTTATATCTCTTTACTATTCAACACAGAGCCCCAGATTTCATTTTAGGGCACACAGAGACAGCTTTAAGTACAGTAAAGCTGTTAACAAATATTAATTTATTAGTCAGTCATGTTTGACGCTTTTATGCCTTGCCAGCCTGTAGTCTCTCTTGACAACCTCATTTCCATAATGTGTTATTATGTCAAAATGGAAAGTTAAATGCTTCATACTGGCCTGGAGTAGACAAATGCTTGTTGTTTTTAATGGAATGTTTGAATGTTCAGGAAATACTTCACTCTGATAGATTACTCTAAGTGCAATAAGGCATTTCGTGGTACCATGTGGTACCACACATTTTATCATGGCCTGATTTAAATGATTCCATTTGAAGTATGTAGCACCTGCATCCGCAAGGTTTTGTATGGCACCATCTGGAGGAAAAGCTAGCTATAGGTGGTTAAACAAATCCCTTGAGTTAGTAAGAGTTACAAAGTTTTGCACCATAGCCCTGAATCTTTTGACAATGTGGGCTGTATGTTCTCTCTTGTAGAGTGTATTATGCTTGATTCCACAATTTCATCAGTGAAACGTGTGAATCGTACACACATCTTCAAGGGTTTCTCATGCTCAAATGGACAACTCATCTTAGATAAAAAAATATTGCATACCTGCCATTTAGGTAATGTCAGGTTTCTTTTCAGTGAATAACACCACAGGTGCTTTTAAACAGAGCTATCACAAAACCCAGAAACTCATTCATCACTGCACGATCATCAGTCTGTTCAGTGGTGGTTCCAGTACAGAATTCAGTACAGACCAAAACACAACTTGAAATGAGTCACTAAATTACATACATAAGCAAACCAAGAATACTCACCTACTGTAATATTAAAGAATGCTGTGGAAAATAAACACAATTTCCACAGAGGAATAAGACAAAGATGTGAGGAAAAAAACATTCAACATCTGTGTTTTCTTGAACACAACCTCACACTGTTAAGCTAATTCATGTTATTCCTGTGAGCAAATTACAATTTTTTACTTCACCTGTTTACACAAATTGTGTTTTGCAGGAGTTTTGTAGGATATGTAGGATATATTTTACAAGGGAATAAATCAATTAGTTCACTGGGAGTGGTTCTATCCACAGAGCATAAAAAATTAAGGACATGAGATCTATGAAGTGGATTAGAGATACAGGTGTCTACTAAAGAAACAGAATATATAACACTTTACCCTACTCCATTCATTACAGTACTACACTGTATGCAGTTACAGTAATGCTTTTCAGGACTGAGCTGATTAGCCTACTTTAATAATGCTTTAATAAGATTGCTATTTGTTTTAATACACCACCAATGCTACTGAATATCAGTTGACTGTTATTTGTTTAGCTCTGACTGACGGAAGTGATTTGAAGAGCAGTTGACAGTTTGCCTATTTTCTTTTCGCTCTGGGGCTCTCGACGCTAATTTCAACATGCCAGCACTGAAAGTACAACCAAGTGTTTTGGGAAATGTCATTTTTAATTAAGTCCCAGGTCTTTTAAGATAGAAGCACTTAACTTCACTTGGGGCGTGAAGTTGCAAAGACTTGAAGTAATATGACGTACGTCTGTCAAGACTAATGATATGCACAGAATTTTCCTTTTCTGATTTCTTCAGCACAATGCAAGCAATTGAATATTGGCTTTGTTGTATAATGCCTCCACTACTATAAGGTTACCCCGTAAAGACTTATGCTGTACATTTGGCAATATGTATGAGTAATTCTTCATTCTTTTAGGTAATTTCAGCTATATTCCATAACACATACTATTTCACATACTATACAGCCATAATGAAAATTTATAATTGCTTTTGAGGAAAAATGAGACATTACTCACAACACATCCTATACAATTTCTGTGTAAAGACAGATGGCAAATGGTACACTTGACTGCATAATTGACTGTTATATAAGAAAAACTAAAGAAAAAAAAAAAAAACTGGGAAAAAAAAAATCAAATCTTGATGAATCATAGCAGAGTCCGTGTGTGTTAATTTTTAGCAAACTTGATTATTTCTCTTGAAATCCGATTTACCCACTGTCCAAGGACCTGATTGGCACCTAATAAAAATGATATAATCATAGTGTTGTACAGTATTTGATATCACTTAATCATAGCAGTGCATTTGAATCAATGGTAAATTCTTGTAAATCAAATATTTCACCATACTTCACAACACCTGAGTACTTTCCAGAAAAGGTCATTTTATATTAAATAAAGTTGGTAAACTGCATACTGTAAACAAATAGGATGCAATGCATACTTATGTTTGTATTTAAAAAAAAAATCAAAGAAAAAGAATACTTAACTCCAGAAGAAGCATGGTATTTTTTGCAGGCAGAATACACTGTTTTCTACAGTACAGCTCTGTAGACACAACACTGCTTATCCTCAAACAACTGTAGCTTCCTTCTACGAAGTTCAACTGTGTACATTACTCTCTTATTTAATGGACCTCACTGTTCGAGACTGAACCTCTAAACTCTTTTCTTATTCCTGCTCCAGGAAGAAAAAAAAAAGTTCACTCAGTCTGCTGCACAAACAGCACGTCTGTCAGCAGTCAGTCAGCGTGACAGAGGGGAGGAATAACGATCCGCTGCTGCCTGTCAGCAAAAGAGATTCGCCTCGTAGGCCTGTGTGTGCTCTGTGGACTGGACACACCGATGACACAAGGGTGCACATTCAATGATAGAGTGATGACGCAGATCCATGCTTGAAAAATTGTGCGCATCACTACACAATAAATGATACCAGGAGAACAGGAGGGCCGTCATAAACCATGGCTAGCATACCAATGTGGTCTTGAGCTTACAACAGGAGTATATTTCAAGTATAATCACACATAAAGTGTTTTTCTAAAGAAAATCAGGAACCCACAATTTTGACCTCAAAGGCAATGGTCTACTTACAAAATTGAGCAAAACATAAGAAATCCGATGCGTCTGAGCTAACAATTTATGATGGATGCAACAAATGCTGGAAAAGAAAGAGATTACACTACTTTGCCACTACCCGGTCACCCTGCACCTTTAATGAAATGAATTCACTTGAACCTGATGAATGGTGTTGTACCTGTGCAAATGGCTTCGCTCGAGCAGCTTTGGGATTTGTAGATAACCCCTGCAGTTTATTGGACTGTTTACCATTGCCGCTGGAGACAACGGAAGAATGAGCTGTCAGCTTCCCACTTGACAGTTTTTAAGAGTCTGGGACATAAATTGACACACAGTCTCTGTGATGTTATCAATATCTGACAGCTGTAGCAAAATGTGTATTGTGTTTGCATAAATATCCAGAGGAGCAAAGGGGTTCAGAGACAGTAATTAAAGCTTTATAAATAAGTTGTAAAGGTGTAAAGCCATTCGAAATGATAAAAGATGTGACATTCAATGTAATGTTAACCTCTGCCTGATTGGTATTGTAGTAATTAGTAGATAGATTCACACACAAATAAAAAACAAACATATATTTATCTTGTTTTTAAGAAATAATTGCAATGGCTGTGGCATAAATATTAAATGCAATTGCCTTGGCATGTTTAATACATCTACTAACAGATATAACAAAGCCCAAAGCTTTACATGTTCCGGAACAAAATTTAAACCAATGATTTTTTTTTTTTTTTTAGTTTTCTCCTGCCTTTACTTGCTCTTGTGGATGAGAGAAATATATATTACATAACAAGCTAAGACTCTAACAGAATTTAAAGTGGCAAAGTTCATACTCAGTATCAGTGCCACTAACAAGCCTTTTTGTTATTACTAACTGTAAATGTTACATGACAAGTTGCTATACATGTCATTACAAAACCTCTCTGATCTGTTTATTGCAATTGACAACAGGCCTGTAAAAGTAAATCAATATGATCATTTATTTGTTTACTGTATTCATCCACTATGATTTGTAGTTTAAAATACTATATATAATGTATAATAAAATGTATAATGATTATGATGTATAATGCATAATCTTATTTTAATAGGAAACCAGGTTCAATACCAGTGCTTCCACAGTAGGTCTGCTGTTTTCTTTCAGTGTCAAAATAATCCAGTTAAGTCTTGATTTTGGAGAAGACGGCAATAATCCAGTTAAGTCTTGATTTTGGAGAACAGAGCAATAACACACTAGCCTCTGGGAGAGAACAACAGTCAGAAACTAAGGTAGCACTCTTCCAGTAAGATTTACCTGCTTCTGAAACAACATAGAAATATCTATATTCTTATTTCCAAGCTCCCAGCAGCAAACATTTATAACATTATGCTGTGACCATTAACATCACAATTTGAGCCATGAATTGTGATTATTTTTGTGCATGTCAGCTGTCATTTTCTAAGACAACGAAGCTTACATTGCACATATTATCAATCTATATAGCTCTTGCTTTCAAAGGAATAGCAGCACTACCACACCAAGGACATGAGTCAGCAACCCCAGCTCCCAGAGCAAAAGTCACCTGTTGTTATAAGTGGCAACAGGATCTATGTGTAGATCCTGTCAACAGATAGTAAGCTAATTTGCCAGTAAAACTGTACCTAAAGGATCTTTTAAAAAGTTTAAGAGGGCTTCCTTGGCCATCTGAAACAGGAGCAAGAGTGTACTTGTTAATAAGGTTATAATCTAATCTTCAGTAATATCCCCTTAAGGATACCTTATGTTTTCGTCATTTGCTATCTTTCTGTGATTAATGTCTATCTTCAATGTACTAATTAGTGCCTTCATCTAAACCCTCAAATTACTAAATCTTCTACTCTGATGAATTGCTCAAACTTTAACATCACTGTTACCAAAATGGGTGTTTTAACTCCACCCCCACACCTCCAACAAATAAATTAATAAAATAATAATAATAATAATAATAATAATAATAACAATAATAATAATAATAATATAAAGCAGAAAGTAGCTACAGTGAAAAAATAAAAAAACAAAAACTTTGGTTTCTTTAAAAGTAACTTCTGTCATAAAAATGTTGTATGTTGTCCTATATGCTGAAAGTAATGTTTGATTTAATATACAGTGATTTAATGTACAGTAATAATCTGAATCACTTCACAGGCATCAGTGGACACATGGGGTCAGATAAAATTGACTAAAAATAAAAAAATAAGATTCAACAAAGTACGAGGAGATGTAAAGTAATATCACCAAACTATGTGTGGCATATTGAGGGCCAAAAAGGCCTTTGAGCGGCAGAGGCTCAAAGTCAGAGTTATAAAAGATCACATACACTTCATCACAAACCTTCACTAAATTTAAACCAAGCAACTGAGGGGACAAGGACACTCAGCCTCTTCACAGATGAAGTCATAAAATGAATCCACATGAGGTACCAATGAATCCACATGAGGTACCAGCGGCATCATACCTAGTCGCTCAGTGAGGCGGTTATGGCGTTTCCTGATGGAGTTCATCCCGTTTAGGGTTCATAGCAAAATCCCGTAAAAGATTCGACAAATTTCGGCCATTTCCGTGTAGTCTTCCGCCTCCATTTTGTCGTCTTGCGTGCTGTTGGCAGAGGCGCTGTACTGTAGATCACGTCGTAGACTGATTCTCCGGCAATGGACGGGTATGTATTTTGAAATGTGTTCATTTAATACTTTGATTTTCATAGTGGCTTGAATATGTTTGCTAGTATAATGCCCATGAAAGACTAATCACGTTGAAACAGAAACGAATGAAGCTAGTTAGCTATCTTCCTGATAGCTGGACTAGCTAGCATAGCTTGCTAAAGTACACTAGCTAGCTAGCTAGCTAGCTAACTAATAACGCTACACAGTCGGGCTAGCAAACTAGCTTGCTAACATTATGATCGTGAAGTTCAGTGATACTCACTTTTAAAAATTACTTGCTGGATAGCTTCAGTGCTACTATTGAGCCATCACTTCTGTTTGCGAGATGCCTAATGCAGACAAGTGAACTAGGCACTATGACTTATGACTGGATGGTAGGGCTATCCAGCTGTCTGTTTAGGTAGCTGACATTAGCAAGCTGATTGCGAAGCAGAAGTCAGAAGCAGGTGTCTTGCCTGCTCAGTTGTTTTGTGTTATGGGTTGTTGATGTTTATCACATTGTCTTAAATATCGTCGTTGGAAATTAAACTGTCTCTACGAAACGACAACCAGCAAGGTAACTGGCTGCTGTAGCAACTGTGTAGCCAGCTAGCTAGCCTAGCTAGCCAAACCACCTCCTCCAAAGTCTATTCAGCTAACGTTAGCTGGAGCTGGATTGCTAACGTACACCTCTTTCTTTTCCGGGAAGCTGCACCTTCTCTGGTCTGACAGCCAAGCTTAGAGCCAGCTAGCTAGCTAACGTGACTGAAGCCTCACAGCCGTGTGCACCTTGGTTTCATGCTTTTAGCTTGCTCGAGTTATTTTACAACAGGTCTTTTTTTTTTTTGCAAAATGATGCTTATATGCAGCCAGCCGTCTAACTGGAAATACTATGAATGCAAAAGTCCTTTTGTCACTTATGTTCTTAGAAGCAAGCGCTTAACCATCTCGTTAATTAGGTGCTAGTTGTATGCTTCACAAATAAAGTTGCTGGACAGGACCTGCAGGAGAAGGCCATATGTAGGCAGGCCTGTCTGTGTGGGCACGAAGCCAGGTTAGTTATCCAGTTAGCCAACTGGCTAGCAAATGCGAGAAAGGCCCTTTTGAGAAACTGTTAATTCACTTCGGTGGCTAGGTAGCCAGCTAGCTGCTCTCATCACTGTTCATAGTTGAGTTACCGTTAGTCTATGTTTACAGTGATGTTAGCTTGTAAACCAGCGTCCAGTAAAGTGGCAAGTTCAAAACAATGAAAAATAGCTGCGTTCGCTAGCTGGCTACATTCTATGAATTAACACTGACAGGTGAATGGTACAGTAGCACGACTGAATGTAGCTAGCTAGCTTGCTACAGCATGTCAGCAACCTGGTGCTGATGACAAGCTAGCTAGTAGGTCACCCAATTTTGAATCAAGCTTGAAAGGTCGCTGTTGTCGACAATGCTTTGGTGGATAGTTAACATAAGTTAGGTGGCTGGCTAGGTCGTTTTTATATATATTTTAAGTGTTTATATTTTTTACTGGACAACATTGGTTGCCAAGGTAGCAAGCTACTAAATTGATTTGTCTTTTATATTACAGCATTGTCAGTGATGTTACAGTTGGCGTAAAGGTAAGCACCCTATTTCAAATCAATCAAAGTTACAGTTAAATAATCCTTACCTCGCTGTGTTCTTTTTGCAAAAGTTTAGAATGCACCTGAAGTGTAGGCCATCACATGTGACAGTATGTTCTTTTCAGCTGAATTCTCTTGAACTGTGAGGCATCTCTGCAGACAATAAGTAAAAAAAAAAAAAAAAACACAGAAAGACTACCTCTCTTTTGGCTCATAATATAAAAGCTCACATACAAGCATTGGTTGAATTAAAAATATCTGATGAAGGGGGTAGGAGTGTGATGAGACCTGTATAGAGTAATGTCTGCCTCCATTTGGTGGCCAACATGTTGCCTTTGCTGAGAACATAATACAGAAAATGTTTATTACTTGTAGGGTTGTAGTCGGTGGTGTGAGTTGGCCTGAATATTTGCTCCCCAGAAATGTTTTGTTGTTGCAACAGGTGCACACAGAGTTATCTGTCAGTTTTGTTATATACATTGTAAGGACCTCACTTTGAAACTGAACGTTTTGTTCAGAAACTGCTAGGAAGAAATGACTGGGCTATGTTAAGAGATTTTCTAGGTCCAAAGCTTGGTGGTGTTCACGGTCAGGTTTAGTTGTAATCAATATTTAAAAATGTAAGGCAAGCTAGCCTCTGGTGACCATATCAAGTGATGCATGGGAGAGAAGAACATAATATGTTTGTTACAGGTACTGGTTACAGACATGTTTAGGGAAATTGATACAGCTTTTTACAAAAAATTCTGATTAAATATCCCTTTCCCATCAACCGTATGGCATTGTGTATGACATATGACATTGCATGCAAATGTTCAATGAGTGTTACATTTTTGACATTTCTAAGACTGTTACTAATAAACACCATGGTACTGTTAACTGGTAGTTCCATTCTGTTGGGCTGCTCTAAGCATGTTACTTTGCATTATTGTACAGTGGAATGGAGTTTAATTGGGACTTAAAACCGTTTCTGAATTTGTTCAGTATGTAGTGGTTTGAATGTATGTACCTGTGATGTGTATGGTTGTAGACACATATTGGCATTGTATGAAGTGTACATAAATATCTACATTTCAGCATTGTAGGACATTCTACATATTTGTATGTTATGCATTTTGACATTGTTTTAATGTAATGACATAGGATACAGGCATAAGTCTAAGTTAGGCCTTTTTTCTCTGCTATGTTTCGGGTGTGGATTTTTCAGTGCTCAAGATGATTGATTGAAAATGATTCACTGTCTTGTTAAGCTATAACATCATATTCATGAGTTCCTGTTGAATTTGTGGATTTTCACTAAATAGATAAGACTAATTGTTATAACTGGAACTGCGACTAATTGTTATAACTGGAATTTTTCCTCGGCCAGAAACCACAACTGTTTAATAAATAGAATTAATAATAATTCTTATTAAATCCTAGTCAGACAAGGTGTCTGGCTAATAATTATTCCAGACAAGAACTGAGAAATTGGCCTATATGGTTGAAATAAAAAATTAGAAAATCTAATAAATGATTCATTTAATTACTTAGTATTTCTTTATTTAATGTACTTTTAGTTTCGTGAATTCCTCTGTAGGCATTGCATGTGCTTTAACCATGAGGATGCATTTGTAAACAGGACTTCCAATACTGTACTCTCAGCTGTGCAGTGTGATTAGGCCATTTGTTCATTTTGAATCAATTTTTATTAAGCTTAGTTGACTTCGAATATTAAACTTCTTGATAGACTCTGTTTTGGTGAGCAGGGTCCTAGTAATGTGGTTCCACAGGTTGGTTAATCTCTTTTTAAATCTGTTGAGTGTGCTCTGGGCTGTGCTTGGTAAAAGTTAGAATGAAGTAGCATACGTTTTAAGAAAATGGTCCATAAGAATATAATGTTTGTGCTCCAGGTATTTCTCCAGAATACTTGAATGTATGGATATTAATTGTATTTAAAGGTGTCAGCCTCAGAACGCTAGATTGTTTGTAACTGAATAACGGCCCATTTATGTCCAGAAAAGCTCAAAACGTAGTTCTTTTCCAGAAATATTTTCTGATGCAGGAGTTCCTAATTCAATTTGTCATGAGTAACAGAATTTCTTTCAGTCTAAAACGATATTAGCCGTTCTTCTGTGGGAAATGTTCTGTAAACAGAGCGTACTATAATAGCATTGGTCTTCTCTAGTCTCTCTACTTGCAGCAGGTTTGTTTTTATTAATATTTGATGCCTACTTTTTAAAGGTAGTTTTTTTTAGGAACTTAGTTATACGATTTTATTTCCCAGCATACACTGGTGCGAGTCGTGAAAGGTTTTTCGTCAGAGGCAGCGTTATTACATTCAATTTATTTGTGGGATGTGGCCTTAAGGGGTTCACATTCAATTTATAGCGACCATAAAAACGTAAGCGATAAAGAACAATTTAGTGGAATTCACTCACAGACAAAAGCAAGATGTCCTATTAGAAAGTTAGGTTTGTAATGGCTCTGTGTTTGCCCGTCCGCCCATAAGTCACTTTTAGCGGCGCTCTGAGCATGTCAGTGACTGAAGCCCGGACAGCTCGCCGTCTTTGGGGAGAGCAGAGGCTCCCAATGAAATTACACCATCTGACATCTTAGACTTGCAAGATTAAAACAATACAAAGGGTGCAGCGCGGCGCAGTGTTTTATGTCGTTGTTTCCTCAAACTGTCTTGAGAGAGCTGTATTTCATCGGCCCTTATGGGGGAAAATGGTGTCTCTTCTTTGCAGAGAGGATCAGACGAGCTGCTGTCAAGCAGTCTGTACAACAGTCCAAGCTCTGGTATGAGCAGTATTGTCACTGGTAAGTTTGGTCCTGTTTTCTCCCACAGTTAAATAAATTTGTTCTTTGCCCTTTCTTTCTTTCAATATATATGTATATATATATAAGAAAAAACTGAGAATACATTTTGTCCATGCTTCTGCGGTCTCTCACTGCTGCAGGGAGCTCGTTTAGCTCTTGGTTTGCCAGTAACCTCTAGCTGTGTTGTAGGTGTGCACCCACACATGCAAGTATGTGCCTGGAAGTATGGTTATGTGTGCTGTGTATTGTAACCCTATGCACCCTGCCCTATTTTTTGATGTGTTTGACGTCCCTCAGTGTCAGTTTTAGGCAGATTTCTCGGGATCTATGATAGCTGTCCACACATGGAATATCCATGATATGAGCATTTGATATGCCCCTTTATAAGAAGTAAAATAATTCACAGTTGTTGAAAATAATGTTTACTTGAAGGCCCCTCCAAAAACAAACGTCAGCTAAGGTGTCTCTAGAAAGACTGAAAGTGTAGATCATTTGGCTTGTACACAAACCCGGGGACACACACACCAGATGGTCATTCAGTGTGCTTAAGTGATATAGTTGGTTAGGGTCAGCCAATAACCTTTAATAAAGGTGTGCTAGAATACACAAAATCGGCTAGGGCTGACAGCTTATTTTGAGGTCTTTTTTAAAGTAAATGAGAGAACCCCTGGCAATGAAATGTATAAATAGACATTGCCCCTCTTTCGGAGAACAAACTTTTACCATGATGTACAAAACACATTGAAACCGGTAAGCCTTCTGTACATGACTGAATAAACAGTAAGCTCCTAGTTGGAAAACAGACCAAGTTATTTAGTGGAGAATGAGGTAAGCTCATATAACCACGATTTTCGTCTTTCGGGTTGTAGGGGTTAATATGAGCCTTCAGGAGATAAACATTTTTTGTCTTTTTCTAAATGCTTTTCAGTTGAGTATGTGCATGTGGTTAGTAGGGTTGGGTACCGAAACCCGTTGGTAATATGGCACCGGTTCCTATACGACCGGTATCTACCGGACCGAATCGCAACGCAAATATCGGTCCCTCGTTTCGGTGCCACTTAAATGCCTGAGCCTAGGGCTGGGCGATATAGCTGTCGCGATACATCGACTAGCTATTTTTATTTTTTATTTATTTTATTTTTTTAAGACCCACCACCACCCCCCCTCTTCGGAGGACAACTTTATTTTTAAATAAAGGCAATACATTCGTAATAATATGGATAATAATATGGATATCCATAAAAAGGGGGGGGATTGTGTATAGGAATAGCTATTTTTAGTGCAATAACAGCTATCCCCGGCATGTGGCGTTAGGTTTCTTCCTGTAATTTTTTCCCTTTAGTCATACCTGATGCGGGAGCACACCTCCAGTTTTCCGAGGCCATGTGAAGTCCTCCCGGGGGAAAAAACTCGTATCTAGTCAATGTTGATATCACAGCAACAGCACTATGCTGCTTCCATGTGGTACAAAGATAAAGATTGAAAACATATGCTATGTGTTTTTCAAAGCTAACAGGTAAGTTAACCAACATATAGATACAACTTTATGCCCCAGAAGCATTTCACTGAGCTTTGGAGGTGTGCTCCCGCTACCTTTTTAAAAGTATCGCTTTAGCACCTTTATTGGGGAAAAAACCCAAACGATACCCAACCCTAGTGGTTAGTTGAACTGCAAAAGAAATGGCTGCATCTTGCATATAAGGTCTTGTGACAGGAGGTTCTCAAAGCACCTAACACTAATATTTAGCCTAGTCGTCATTCTGAGTTTGCATTAAAATGTCGACCCTAAACAAGTATTACTATTCAGAATAACTGTACATCAGATGAGGTCTGACAGCTGTGTGAACTCCTGCTTAAAATCTGCATTTACAAGAAATAGGCCTTTCATTTGATACATCTCTAATGTTGTCGCTCACAATCTGCTTCCACAGATGCAACCTGCACAAAATAATTTGCCGGGTAACTCAATTGCAGGAGATGATACTAATTTGAATCAAATAGGAAATTCAAATTAGAAATGCAAGGTTTCGTTACACTGGCTCAGTGCCATTACTGTAATATGGTAGAGGAAACACTAGTGTGCAGTACAGTTTAAACAAAGGTCTGCTTAATTTGTGCCAGATTTTTTTCCCTGTTGATTACTTTTTATCATTACTTTGTGGTGGATCCATCTGAATATTCACAGGACAGGTTTGCCCCAGGGCTGCGTGCGTGCTAATTGTTCGTTCTTCCCCAGCTAACGGAAATGACAGCAAAAAGCTAAGAGTGGAAGACAGGATGGACTGCCCCCCCTCGCGTGTCCTCCACATTCGAAAACTTCCCAACGAGGTGTCAGAGACAGAGGTCATCGCCCTGGGGCTGCCTTTTGGGAAAGTCACCAATATCCTGACGCTCAAAGGAAAGAACCAGGTTCGTGGTTTACCTGTGAAATCAGAGTTGTCCTGCCTTCGCTTTTGTTTGTATGCTTCGTGTTCAGCTAGTGAAATACTTTCTTTGGATGCTGTGTAGTGAGACACTCTTAGCTGTTGGTGGGAATGCATCCACTTTGGCAGTTTGTACTGTTGAGAAAACCGTTGAATTTTAAATTTGAATTGTTTGATTTTTTTTTTCTTTACTTCCTGACTTGCCAAACCACTCAGTTCAGAGTTATTTCCTTGAGAGGCCAAAGGAATGCTAACGGAGGCTGAAACAGACCCCTCTTTTGTGAACACTGCTGCCTTTGCTGTGCCTTGAAGTGCAGAGTACTATAAAAGGTCATTTGACTTACAGGCGTTCTTGGAACTTGGGACAGAAGAGGCCGCAATGACAATGGTGAATTATTACACTGCTGTGACCCCTCACGTCCGTAACGTGCCTGTTTTCATCCAGTACTCCAATCACAAAGAGCTCAAGACCGACAGTGCAGGAAACCAGGTGAGGATATTCATGTTGAAACGTGAATATAGATATGAAATTTATCATATCAGCTGCCTTGTTTAAGTTTAGATGGGGAAAATTGTTGTAGGTTGCACTTGTACTGCATTTTGAGAAATACTATGTTAATCCCCATGATACCACATATGCTTCAGTACAAGATGCCTTGGACATAAGTATTCCCAGCCAGCCCCACCTCCCCACCATGAGCCTACAAGCTTGTAAAAATGTAATGGGTGCATTATGCAGATGTTGTAGACTTCATATTAAAACATTGTTGGTCTAGTTAAAAGTTAAAAGTTGTTAAATGATTACAGGAGTCTAGCATTGCCATCACATTTCATTTATTTCAAGATGCTTCAGTCTGACTGGCTGTAGTTTGTATACTTTACTACAGAAAGCTACTGCTGTAGTTTGTATACTTTACTACAGAAAACTACTATCCCCACAATGCAAAGCAGCCTCACAGTCTTGCAATGATGCCATGGTAACAAGACAGGTGTTTCTTCAGGCTGACTGCTTTTAAGAAGAGGACTGTACAGGCCACCATGGGATAGACAGAGGCAAAGTGTCAGAAGTTGTGGAAAGGGGAGTGGTCAGTGTCTGGAGTAATCTAGGTGAAAACCTTAGGTGAATGGAGTGGGCGGAGCAAAGTAAGCTGTCCGCGTTTTAACAGGGAGATCAGCAACAGGAAGCCAGTGCTGCAGCCAAAGACGTAAAACGCTGTCAAATAATGATAAAGCGTAGCAATTAAAACAGTCCTGTTGATCAGCGCATTCCAGTTTAAAGGAGGACATTTCTTCTTAATTATCACTTAGTTACATTGCTGGTCTGTTCTCATGCCCTAGCTGGCTTCATTATACCCATGTGTTTGTCTCCTTCATGGCAGCGTGCGCAAGCTGTCCTTCAGGCTGTGTCGGCTGTCCAAGCAGGAGGCACGCCCACGTCAGGCACGACCGCTAGCGAGAGTGCGCTAACACCTGCCCCCAGTCCTGTGCTCAGAATAATCATTGACAACATGTTCTACCCCGTCACTCTGGATGTCCTTCAGCAGGTTGGTGGGCTCGCTGTCTTTTTGCTTTGCGTTTTTTACCAGGTGATGAAAGGTACTTGAACTCTATGTATTGGGCCACTTTCACTAGACTGAATTGTGCTATTGTATCTCAGTTTAGCCAGTGTGTTTTTGTTTGGCACTGCTGAAGTGGATCCGGTGTCAGGTGTGCCACCATTTTTAACAGCCAAGACGACGCTATAAAACCTGCCAACAAGGAGATGTGCCCAGTCAGAATAAAGCATATGTGTGTTGTGAAAACTTGATGCTACATGCAATATCACTTTTGCTGAAGTTTTTCCCCTTGGAAAACAAACTAACCTCAATCCTTGTGGGATTAAAAAAATAATAATCAGAAATAACATCTGCACCTCCCCACCCTGTGTTTCTTGGTAGATCTTTTCGAAGTTCGGAACCGTCATGAAGATCATCACATTCACAAAGAACAATCAGTTTCAAGCTTTGCTGCAGTTTAACGATCCCGTCAACGCCCAGCAAGCCAAACTTGTGAGTGGCACAAGAGAGCACTTCAGCAGTGAATTTTTCACCTTTCCAAAATTGTGAAAATTCCGTTAAGAGAAAACGCTCAAATGGCCTTGTCCTTTTCCAGGCCCTGGATGGCCAGAACATCTACAACGCCTGCTGCACGCTGCGCATCGACTTCTCCAAGCTGGTAAACCTAAACGTCAAGTACAACAACGACAAAAGCCGGGACTACACGAGACCGGAGCTTCCGGCTGGGGATGGCCAGCCAGCTGTGGATCCGTCAGTGGCCGCCGCCTTCAACAAGGACTCGTCGTCCCTGCTTGGTAAGAGAGAAAGTGGAGGCCGGCTCCCTTGCTGGTTGCACTGTGAAGGGCGCGGGGGACTCAGGTCTATCAGCCACTTGCGTACTAACTCCTTTCCCTTCATGGCTCTTAACGGGTTAAACTTAACATTACGTTCTTAAATTCCTCAACACCTTTCACCACGATGATCTGATCGAGGTTTTTTTTTCCCCTTGGCACTGACGCCTGCAAGCCTGTCGGTGGCATTAAACAAGAATGCCATCCGTGCTGACCAAATGTTATAAAAAAAAAAGATGTTTGCGTGATTCGGCATAAGATCGTACTGCTGAAGCAAAATGTAATTGGGTGTTTCAAATGGAGATGAAGCAATGAAGTGATGGGCAAAAGAAGGAAGAATATAATGGAATTTGGGTTGATTTATTGCCTGCTCCTCGCATGCCAGAGGAGCCTTAGGGGTAATTGGGCAAGCGTTTAAATAGTCTTTAGGGGGACATAATGCTATGCTGATTGAGAATTATACTTGGCCAGTGAATTTGTTTTCTTATACTATAATGTAGTAGGCTTTAAAAAAAAAAAGCTCCCTCTGTCAAAAGAATTTAATGTACACATTTTCCTTAGGTACTCCATCTGGAATGGTAGCTCCCTATTCTAGTGGTGGAGGGTTTCCGTCTTCTCTTGGCTTTGCACAGGGTGGAGGTACCTATACTTCCATTATGATCTATTCTTTCTTTCTGTTGCTAACACCATTTCTTTCATTTTAAAGAACATAAGCAAGTGTAGCTTTGTATATGCAGTTGTCATTTTGTGAACGGCATCTCAAAAAAATGTGTGCTGCACAGCTTTGCATCCTAGTGAGGTGTGCAAGTGAACACCGTAGCTTTCGATTGCCTTTGAACAATGTTAATAACAGTTGCACAGTCACAGGCAACTTTGGTACTTAGCAGCTGTTGTACTGCAGGTCCAATTCACATTGTTAAACCAACCTTTCACATACTCATTGGCTGACTGTTACGTAAGCGAGCCGAGGTCTGGACGTGAATCAGGCACTGCGGTTTTGGAAGGAATTGGTGTGAACTGAAAGTAACATTTTGCCAAGGTTGTCTGTCATTCGTACAACATTCCAGTCCAATCTAACCACATGCCAGATCAGAAACAGATTAACCTGCCATCTAACCCCGTTTCTCTTGCAGCTGTTGTGACTGTTGTGACAGTTGCATTCTGAGAGAGCTAGAAAGGTTTGAGTTGAGCTGGGATTTGGCGGGAATGCAGCGTATGCCCAAGTGCCTGTGCGCGTGCGTGTGTTTGCACGCATGTGAGTGTATATAGCGCGTGTTTGTCTAGCTGCGGTGGATCTAGGGTGGTTAGGTTATAGGGCAGTGCCACAGCTCGGGCTGAGTTTGCCTGGCATGGGCCCCGAGGAATGGCGCCCCCTCTGACCGTCTCTTGCCTTTGCAGGGGCACTGAGTCCGCTTAGTGCAGCGGCCGCGGCGGCCGCAGCTGCTGGGAGGGTGGCGCTGTCTGGACACTCGGGCACCAGCGGCGTGCTGTTGGTCAGCAATCTCAACGAAGAGGTCAGTCCACGTCCCAGACACCACACCCCCACTGTCTTGCCATTGTGTTCAGACATGCAGTCACTGCTTATTGTGTTTCTGTTAAGCCGCCTCGTGTGCCATTGTTGGTCTGTGCGTGCATGGGTGTGAGTGTGTTTGTGTACATTAGATAAACTGGATCCACTGGATGGAAAATGATGTTCACTTTGGGTCAGAATTCTGTAGTACGTTTCTGTGATTAAACATTCATAAAGTCAGCTTTAAGTGCTTTTATAGGTGCATATCGCAACATGTATAATTTAAAAATGTAATGCTGTTGATATTGAATGGCTCAAGGGCTTTGCTTCTTAGTGATCAGCTGATCACATCTTTTCTAACCTGTCTAAATTCACTAACAGTTCATTCTAATTTCTTACATTTTACATGTTAAACAATAGTATGACAGTGATAATGAAAATAGTTTTTATTGCTTTGATTTGTAAATTTTCCTTAGCTTTTTTCTTGTACTTGCTTTTGTCATGTTTATTTCTACATGAACAGAAATCCTCTCTTCAGAGGTTCTCTCCAGGAGAATTGATGAAGGACTCTTCCCAATCACTTGGCTCTGTTTACTGGGCAGATTCTGGTCATTGTCTCCTAATCTCTCACTCTCACTCTCTGTCTCGCTCTCTCATGCGCTTCTTCATGTAAACTGCTACTCGTTAATTCTTTGTCTTTTCTCTCTAAGCTCCTGTATATCTTTTCTCTCCTGACTTTTCTCTATGCTATGAACACTGGTATGAAATGTAGGAGGCATATGTCTCTCTTCAGAGAGAGTATTTCAGGATTCAATTTTCTGTCATTGTTTTTTTTTTTTTCGCAAAACACCTTGTGGGGTCAAACATGCTCTGTTTACACCATAACTTTGCAAGGTGGTTTTCATGTCTACACCTGCATGCTAAAACCAAAAAAAAAAAAATGAATTGAGTCTGGTGCACTTTGGTTACCATTTTGCCTGCATTTCATACTCTGCCATGCTTGAGCTGTTGAATCCTAAACTTCAGATTGTGTTGCTTGCCCTTTTTTCTTCATTATTGTATATGCTGCAGTTATGTGTTGATATGAATGTACTTTGCCCATGTTTGTCTTGGGTGACTACATTTGCAATTATTTTCTAGTATATTAAAAAAAACAAACATAAACCAGCCATTTCTGACCAAACTCCTGCATTTCCTGTGTACTGACCTATATTTTATTTTTTTTGTTCCCCTACTGTTTTTTTTTTATTCTGCATTGCTATATCCCTTCCCCTTTTCATTCCTACCCCTTCCTTCCTGTGACCCCTTTGTTCCCCATCCCCCTCTTATTTTTCATTACCTGCCCCCCCCCTTCTCCCCTCGTTCATGCTTTGTGCTTGAACAAAATATTCCTCGGACCAACTTGCCCCAATTAACTGCCTTGAACCATGATCCATGACCACCTTCACCATTCTACGGGAAACCACCCTTCGTTATGGATGATCTGTTCATCTCCGCTCTTCCTCGACTCTTCTCTCTTCCTGTCTTACGCTGCTTGCTCTTCTCTCCTTCTAAAGATGGTTACGCCCCAAAGTCTGTTTACCCTCTTCGGTATGTTATCGTTAGCACTCTACTTTTTTTATTATAATTTTTTTCATAATGGTTTCATCTTTTGAATTTGGATTATATATAGTGTTTTGGCTTGCAGTAGAGTAGTATCGCTGTTTTCATTTTTTTATCATTATTTATCCTTTTGTTTTGATCTTACGTCTACCTCTCTGGCTTTTGAAGTCTCTCTTCATAGACACTTTACGTTAATGCATGGTTAAATTACGTTGCATGTAGTTTTATTTATCATTCCACTAAGCTTGTTTTGGAGGGTGTATCAGAGTATGTTCTCTGAGTGTGCTCAAATCTCTGTTCAGAACGTGATTTGTTTGTTCATTTCAGTGAGCGTTCTGTCTTTTTCACTTTTATATCTGGACTTCAGACTCTGTCACTTCTCACCATTCTTCGCTGTCCCTTTCTCTCCCCCCTTTGACTGCCTCTCATTTCTAAAAGGCGTTTACGGTGATGCTCAACGCGTGAAGATCCTGTACAATAAGAAAGACAGTGCACTAATACAAATGGCAGATGGAAATCAAGCCCAGCTAGGTAAGATTCTGCATTCACAAAGATTTCTGTGTAGGCTGTGATAGCTTTTTCAGTCTTGTACTTACTGGTTGGGTGAGAATTGCACATCCTCCAAAGAAAGCATTTATGCACAAGTCAAGTTGACTGTTCTCTTTAAGACGATCCACTTTCATCAAATAAAGACCCGTTTTTAAGAGCAGTCCTCAGTATCCCGGTTCTCTTCCAGCAATGAGTCATCTAAATGGTCAAAAGATGTACGGAAAGATCATTCGAGTGACCTTGTCGAAACACCAGACGGTACAGTTACCTCGAGAAGGCTTGGATGACCAGGGGCTCACCAAGGACTTCACCAACTCCCCTCTGCATCGCTTCAAGAAACCAGGGTCCAAGAACTTCCAGAACATCTTTCCCCCGTCTGCAACCCTCCACCTGTCTAACATCCCGTGAGTAGACGGCTGTGCGTTGGAGAGCAGCCCCTGTGTCCATTGCCGAGATGCTAACTCTTCTCTTTTTTACAGACAAGACGTAACCGAAGAAGACCTCAGAGTACTGTTCTCCAACACCGGTGGCACTGTGAAAGCCTTCAAGTTTTTCCAGTAAGATTTTCCTTATTTGACCGAAAGCCATTCACCTTCTGTCTAAAAAGCCTGCATAGACGATTTTATGATTTTTTTTCTTTTTTTTTTTCAATTAAAACTTTCCAAAACATTGCACTTCATAAGAAATCATTTTTCTGAAAAACAGTTGTGAAAGGACATTTTCAGTAGTACAGTAAGACTCTGACAGTTCCTGTGTAGCCAGATTGCCACTGTATTGATTTATTCAAATTGTCTCTGTGCAGGGATCACAAAATGGCATTGCTGCAGATGTCGACTGTTGAAGAGGCAATCCAAGCCCTGATAGACCTCCACAATTACAACATGGGCGACAACCATCACCTGCGCGTCTCTTTCTCCAAATCAACCATATGAGCAACGCGACGAAGCGGTCCATGTCCTGGCGTGCTCGGGCGCCGTAACGTGTTGACTGTTTCCGGACATTGGGGACCAGTTTGACCTTTTTAAGTTGCATCAGTCATTCCTTAAAGTGTGGATTATCACAAAAGCAAACCTTGGTGAGAAAGCATTTATACAAGCGTGCTTTCGAGACGGTTCCCACTCACCTTCCCTCCTTCATATGTTAGGCAAGCCATTAACCTCTTCCCATTTCCTCATATGAAGGAAGCAAGTTGGTTCCTCTTTTTATTAAAATTAGTTGACAAGACACGTGCCTTACTTGACAAAATAGTATCATCTTTTACATCAGTAGAACTGGTCGTAGTCTATTTGGGCACATTGGATCTGATGGTATATGATGTGGATTTGTAAAAAAAAAAAAAAAAAAACGTTATTTTTTTCCCATGTGTCTGTACAGTTTGTGAAGTTCTGCCACTTGAAAGTGTATTATTGATTAACTCTTTGATTTATTTTAAGGTGATTTTTTTTTCCCCTCCTTTTTTGTGTTCCTAAAAATTCATTGTGTGCGTTACAGAATGAGAATCAGAAAAGTTGGAAGAATGGATGGTGGTGAAACTAATGAGTACGCCACGATTCTGCAGTATATATTGTTTGGCGTTATCCTGACACCAGCGGGAAAAGCTTTATCCTTGGTATATAATGTCAGTGAGATCACTTCCTCCACCCCCCGCCCCCCTGTTTTATTATTAATTTTTTTTTTTTTTTTTTTGGAAAAACCTTGTTTACACATTGCACCCAACTATGGAGTATAGTATAAATGTTGCTCGTGACTGAATATACTTTAGGTGTTCTTCAGCCTTCCCTATGTGCATCTTTGTTGCCATTTTCAGTTTGTATTTGGAGATTACAAATGGCTGTGGTTTTCTGAGCATGTAATGACTGGTCTAGTTAGTTCTGGGACAAACTGCTGTTGCATGCATTTGTAAAAAGCTAACAGAAGTGAGCCTATAGTGATGTCATCGTGTGGCAGTTTTTTTGAAGAGGACAACCTGGTGGGACCAAAGTTTATGTGCCTTTAGTCTTAATTTACATTGCATTGTAAAGAAAAATCTGTTTTATTGAACCTCTGAAATATTTTGTATTTCAAAAAGAACCATTCAGACTTTATAGCAAACATGGCTCAGAATCGACAGGAGAATTCTTCAGACGGTTGCTTTGTGATCACAACTGTATCCAGCCCTGTTTCAGGAATGAATCAATACCCCTCCACGTAACCCCCCACCCCACACCCCCAGATACAGTCAGTGTATCTAGTAAAAAGAACATTTTTCAAGATTCAATGGCTGTCTGATAAATAAAAGTCATGTATATTTTCTATATTAGTTGAGTTTTTACATCTTTAGAAATGTAAAATTCAGTATAGTTTGGAAGCGGCACAATTAAAAGTGAATTTTCTAACAAGTCGGGAGGTTTGATGGCTGTGTGTGGTTTCTCTCTGCGTGTACTCTGCTTTACCTCTGTAGCATGCTCAATAAACACTTCTGTAGCTCTGTATTCTCCTCTTCTCTGTCTCTATGCTGCCTCTCTCTTTCCTCTCGTCCCTTCCCTCACTTTGCCTCTGATATCATGTTCTCTGTCAGGGTGGGAAAAGCACTCCTCATTCTGGCGAATGTTTTGTAAAATATCGTTAAGTACAAAAAAAAAGGGAGCAGACGAAAATGCCAAAAACAAGCCAAACGGCTCTTTTCTGAACCAAAGTTTTGAGAACAATTTCCCACCCTGCTGTACTCTTGCTTCAGACAGATCTACCCTCTGTGGTTTTAACTCTTTGTTCTGTCTCTTCAGTTGTATCTACTAATCAGTCTCCTAGGGTCTCATGCTTCTCTGCTATAAATCCATCTTTCACTCTTCTGCTGTAGAGGCCTATCTGCTCAACTCTCTCTCTCAGAAAAAAAGCTCTTGCAGCACTTGGATGTGAAGCTTTTTGTTTGATGCTGAAATATGAAGCATCCCTCTGGCCCTGATGTAATATAATTGAAAATGGTATCTAACCACTCCCAATACATGGATCCTGAGCAATTTGCTTATGCAGGTTTATACAATGAATTTGCCACTCAGTATTTTACCTGAATACTCTGTCCTCAGTCCCCTTTCGCCCTTGGAGGGTGTAGTACATGCTGGAATTTAGTAAAATGTTTGGTGCTTTTTAAAGGAATGAAGAATGAATGTGGGGAAACCACAGGTACCGTGCTTTAAAAACACAATGGAAAGCGAGAAAATGTACTTGCTATTTCATGTAAAAGATTAGGTTTCCCCTTGAATGACCTCTGCTTTAGAAGTATCTCAGACGTATCATGATTCTTTATTTCATTCATCATGATTCATTTTTCATTTTCAAAATGTGCCTTGGGCACTAACTGCTGACAGCCTAATGGCAGGTATACACTGTGCGATTTTGGGCTGTCCCAGACAAAAGATGACCAATGTGAAAGAAATGTGGCCATATCTTTGGTCGTAAAACGTGCAAAATGAAACTGGTGACATTTTATTCTTGTATATTGACTTGCGTCGTAGCCTACGATTCAGTAGGTGTTATGATCGTACAGTCTACATACATCAAAATGATGTCGTACCCAAGTTTATTAGATCCATGTCGCACAGTGTGGCTTGCAATAAACTTATAAGATTGCTGAAATCTCACAGTCTGTAGGCGCCATAACCAGATGGTACAAAGATCAGAGGATATCCAGAAACTACTCTCAACTGATGCCCATGAACAAGCAGGCAAACTTTATTTTAGTTTTGTTAATTTTCACTAATACCCATGAACTGTTCAGTGTATGTGCAGTTAAATATGTGGGATAACCAAATTCTTCAAACGGAAGGGTCATTTTAATGCATTTATTCTATCCTAAACTGAAATTTCTAAGTTATAATTTCATTATATGCATAGGTCAATATTGGGTCCATTCTTCAGTCTTTAATACTTCCCACTCCATTGGAAATATTCATTTGGTTAAAATAATTCATGTTAAAAAGATTAATTCTAAATTGTTACCACATAAGCCAGGGGTGTCCAAACCTCTCCTGGAGGGCCACTTGTCCTGCATGTTTTAGATCTCTCCCTGCTCCAACACAGCTGATTCAAATGATCAACTCCTTATGAACTCCTGAAGCTGCTGAATAACAAACTGATCATTTGAATCAACTGTGTTGGAGCAGGGAGAGATCTAAAGCATGCAGGACAAGTGGCCCTCCAGGAGAGGTTTGGACACCCCTGACATAAGCAGTTAAACCACGTATTTATTAACTCCTAGTTTGGAGGTCAGCATTGCATTTTATCAGCATAGCATTGCAGAAATGATCTTTGCTATTACAAGTGACATCTTCAACTTCACCTTTACAATTGGTTGCTGTTGTTAATGTCATGTCATTTTCTTTGAATGACTGTATGTACAGTACCTGCCTATTTTGGATTCTTAGATGCCTGTAATGTTTTCATGCAAATAATAATTTCACAGATTCTCTCATTTTTATTAACTATTGCTCTTAATTATATCTTTTCATGCATATGTTTGTATGTGTGGTGGTGATTCTCATAACAGCACTGTGCCCGTAAGAGGACGCAAATGTACTTTGTTTAAAAGTTGTCCTCCCTTTTCCAGTGAAGGAAGTTGCTCTGAATTTGAGTTACTTTTCACGAGGGCTCCTTTAGAAATATGAGGGTGTTTTCAAGTTAGTTTGGCGTCCTCAAGTCAAGTCATGGGATGGGCCCCTCATGATGGACGTCCTGTCTCTGGATGTGTGATGAAGACAATTCCCCAGCCTCCAGTGGACCATAGTGCTGGATGGTGCGATTCATCACTTTACAACACTGCCTTTATTTTGCGCACTTAAAGCGAAATGCTTGCGTTCTCCATCCACCTTTTATAAACAAAAAAATGACACTATAAATCAGAACACAGACCTAGACCAAATCAATACTTTGTCTAACACATGAATCACACTTTAGACATCTGTATCCGTACCCCATTTCAGAGTCAGAAAGACAGTTGGAGCACTTCTCTGAGGCCCGTTCACTGAGAGCAAAAATACCCAGATCAAATATGATGCAATTTGTGGAAAAACTGTATAGAATATTTTCTGTTGGTGTGAACCTTGGATCACTTAAATGTTACCGTGGCTTCCGGTTCTACATGCCATATGAAGTGATTATTATTCAGTCCACTATTATTGTCATTTTTTTATAGCTGTTGTTCATGTACTTGAATATTATCATTCATGAATGGAATCAGTTATTGGTAAAATCTTAGTTGATAATTAGGTATTCAGGCTCATTCTTTGGTGATGGTGCTAACTGCTAACTTTAAAAAATATACTCAATAAGCAGCTCTTTCTATTTAAACAGTTTCTGTGTTATAATATTATAGGGGGCTGTCATTTAAAAGGAGCCTGATTAAATTGCTGTCCTGCATAAGGAAGGAAGTCTACTCCCAGCTTCCTTATCAAATGTATAAATCCAATCAGGGATGAGTGGCCTGTGGGCACATTCTACCTCATTTCAGATTTTGATGTGACATTAAAATGTGAACTGAGTACACAGAATACAATGTATGTTTCATGAAACTTTCCCATTGTAATGCAGGAGTTAGCCAACAGTAGGCTATAGGTAAGGTAATGAGCATATTAGAAGGTCAATTATCCTCTTTTTTTGGTTAGCTGGTTGACTTAAGTGACATGTCTGTGTCTTGTAGATGTTCCTGTCAAATACAGTGAAAACACATAAACTTTGGCTTTGACTTTGGCTTTGCCTTACCCAGATACTGCTGTATCAGTGTCCTGTACAGAATGCAGGGTTTACATGATTAGAATAGTAATTGACTAAAATACTTCATTGCTGTTAATTTTTTCGTTCATAAAAAATGAAATTTTGTTAAGATTCAATTCTGAAAGTGTAATTTCTCTTGTAATTGTCCATGTAACTATAGTTTGGATAGCATCAGGAAGAGCTTTATTATGTTTTAAACTTGAAATATCACAGAGAAGAAAAAAAAAATCAGTTACTTTTTATTTTCAATAAACACAGTGCAAAGCATTTCACAAATGCAGCAACAGCATGTTTCTTTCAGCTCGTTGGTATTGTACACAATTTAAAGTAGTGTTAATACTGTCAGCTAAATTCTCTGGTTGCAGCACACACTGCCAGTGTTGAACCATCAAGATTCAAATTTCAGTTCCTTAACCCTGCAATAAATGCATGTAAGAAAAACAATAAAATACATGGCCCTCAACGTTTTAATGAAAAAAAAAAAAATCTAGTTCTACAAAGGAGACCTTAGGTTCGCTTGTGAACATTATTTAAATAACTTAAATTTTTGCAGAATAACATCTGGCCCATAAAAAGGCAGCATAAGTATAAAATGAAATATGAAGGTGATGTCCCATAAAGTGAGACATATCTGTGATAAAAATGTTCGCAGAAGATCAGAGGGTAGGCCCCTTGGTCTGCTGTCGTTAACACCATGGATGCCCCTCCCACCTCTTCCTCACAGCCCTCAGTGATTTTCGCCGGCTGCTGGCACCTCGTTTTGACAGGATGATGCATTTCTCTAGCCAGCTGTGTAAATGACAAGAAAAAGATAAGGAAAAAAGGGGGTTATTCTGGTACTTTCAGTTGCACTGTTTTTTATGCTTTATTGCAGTTTTTAAACTTTTTTTTGCCAGTTGTGAAATGATAGCATCTGAAAAGGAAAATGAGATGTCATTGTAAATCAGCATTCCCTAACGGGTACTTCTTTAAATGATGTGCGATTTCTGAGTCTCAGATGACTTCTTTAGAGAGAATCTCACTTCTAAATGAATAAATGAATAGACTGATGGAAGTGGTCATTACAGAGCTGGTTTGCAGGTAAAATTATCCAATAATGTGTGTCCCAGATGGAATCTCATAAGTGGCTATATGACTTGGCAATAAATAAAAAAATGTCCATTAATAGGTAGATAACCCCACTGTATGTTTTAATTTTGTATTCCAAAAGCCCTTAAAGAATTCTACACAATAATTTCCCGCAAAGGCAGTAGTGACACTTACCCTTAAACTTAAATGGTGTGGAATGCATAATGTCCATGATGGCTGACACTGCTTGCTGTGCAACATCATGATGGGTGCTGGCTGTCAAAACAGAAAGTTGGTTGTCATAACCAGTTAAGAATGTTACAGCTGTGTATGTCAATCTTAAATCTTCACAGTGTCATTACACATGGATTAATAATGACTACATAAACATTTATGCACCATGAAAAAAGACACAGCAAAGCTCATCACACACATGAACATACATTTCTGTGTGTAAGTGCTATTATTGGCATTTTGTTTAAACCAGCAGATGACATCAGTCAACAATTTTATTGCTAAAGTCTGAGTGGTTGTTAGTATGCTATCACCCAAGTCAGTAGCTGTGATTTTTTTGGTCAACACTGAAAGAGACATTCATTTGGAGCATCTGTTTTTTTATGCAGGAAAGCAAACACAGACAGTAATTGATGTTGGCTGTGTGGAGTATAATGCACCTTAATGTATGATTATGGATTTGGAGACAAGAGATGCTTTTAGAATGAAAGCTCATTACCTAGCAACCACTCTGCTAAAAATGCATCTGTTAAGGCAAACTGCTTATTATTTTTTAATTAAATGGGCTTCAAGGTTGTATGTTGATGTAATGAAGCCACAATGCAGTGGGCCAATATATCTCCAGTATAGAAAATTTAACACATCTTCTTTAAAAAGTAGATTATTAAGTGATATCACTATCTGGAAATACACTCCTGTTGATGCGCATAATATGGTACAAAAATGACAGGACATCAAAGACTTGAATTTCCCAAAGAATTTCCCAAACAGCACGGTGATAACTACAGTGTCCTGGACAAATTTCAAATGTAGCTCTTTCAATCTGGTCAGCTAATGATCCCTCCTTTAAATGGATAAACCATCAGTGCTTTTCCACCTGAACTGTTACACTCCAAGCCTTTTTGGTGGGTAACAGCTGCTGTGTGCATCACCCAGGTGAGCAATACATGCCAGTCACAAGTTGGTAGAACAAGGCCTGAAGGTCTGTTTGTCCATTTAAAAAGTGATAAAGAAGAGGACTACAAGCATTAAACCGAGCATCATTTGTCCTCACCGATGGAGTCTGGAATCCAGCATTCATCACTCGGTTCCGATGGTGGCAGGGTGGTTTGCAGAAATGAGGCGGTAGCATTATGAGGAAACCGCTGCAAAGCACCGCCACTGCTGTCCTTCAGTGGGCTGCCTTTGTGCTCCCTGTGGAAATGCATTCATTCGCATGTTATATATGCTGGTTTGGTTTTCTCTGCTCTACTCACTACTTGCATGCAGAGGGTTTCCACGTGTGTCATTCCTGCAGTGAGGTTTCAGTCAGATTGGACCTGTCACTATTCAGCAAGGATTCTGTTACTGAAACAGTAGGTCTACCCCATTATAAGTATGAGTCACAGCAACAGAAGAGGCCTGCGTGGTTATTAGTCAGCTCTGTAGTGACGGGGCCTGCTAATATTCATTGTACATAGATTGACCTTTAACTAGGTAATTGTTGTGAGATTTTATTTTTAAGATTGTTTCCCATATTTAAATACATGATACCAAACAAGATTAATTCCAGTTTATCAGCTGATTTGCAATTACACATTTTGTTAAAAGTTTGAAACGGGAAGTGAGTGTTTGTTCAATATACTATTGTGGGTTGGAGTGTGAGACATTTATATTACATAGTAAAATTATACAACTGCACCTTAAGGTATTTACTTTAGCCATAAGGAAATTGCTAAGGTTTAAAAGCTCATAAAGGTCACGGAGAATGGTAAAGCTACAAGGATTGCAATCAGGGATAGCTGGTAAGCTTACCTCTTTAAAATGCTTCAGATATTATGAAAGTGAATGAATCTTTATTACTAAATGTCAGTTTATTTATTCCCAATACAAAAATATACATTTTACCGCTGAGATTGAAAGAGAGCAGCAAGGCTACATTACATTGACCAGGACACCTATTGAATGAGCAAAAAGTCAATACTCCATATTTCCAGGTTTGGAAAAGAGAAAATTAAATTATTACTAGTATGTGACTGAGGAAACAAGAGTCTGTGTTCTCTGCAGATGGAAGTAAGAATCATGTCTAGCACTAAGCAATCTATTGTATTCTTAGTGAAAATAAAGAAACTAATTGAATCCCCGATTTGACCTTCTTATTACTTCTATAATAAAATTAACCTTTCATTGCGCCATAAAAATCAATGTTGTGGTGGTCCAAGTTTACCTGTCTTAATTCAATTGAACGAACTGAATTTTATCTGTTTTAGATTTGAATGGTCTCTATTGTATCAGGTCTTTTACAGCGTGGTTCGGGTAGATTAAGCATAATGACTTTCTTTTTATTTGCCTGCTTCTGAGAATGTGAATATTACGTTACATTTGAATAAGATCAGAGGCTGAGGGTATCGGTTTGAAGCAAGGCCCCTTTTTTGATTTGAACTTTGAATGTAAGTAGCTGTCAAGTAAGGAGCTCAGAGCCATTTGGGTTGATCCTGCATGATGTGGAAATCACCCGTCTTTAGAAAGGGAAGGAAAGGGAAGTCTCAGCTACACACTTGGGTTTGAAGTGCGTGTTACAAAGAGGTCTGAGGAAAGGTTTTCAGGATGATATTTTTGCAATGGAGGCTGATCACTGACTCATTCCTCGGTAACATACTGTACATACAATGGTTACCAATGTATCTACTATAATGTATTTTCATTAACAAGTAAGTAAATAGTTACACTGGGCTGTAGTATATAATTGTCTGCATAAACTGTTGCATGATCTTGAATGCAAGTTGTGCTCTTTTAAACAACTGTGTCTACAGATATCTGTACAGAATGTGAGTCTTTGTGCTCATTTCAAGGTGCTAGGCTGGAGTATTGAGTTCCAGGGCCTCACAGAGAGGACTCCCCCAAGGCAACGTGATGATGACGATGTGCTATTACTGGGGAGGCCATCAGCCTCACCTGTAATCACACTGTATTGTATTCTGGAAATGATGTGCTGAATATTATTTTGTCAAGGTTACACAGAGTGGATTTGCAGAATTTTGTAACTCAAACATTTTTATCAATTCAGCTCTAAATATGTGGTACAAACATTATTGCAATTATGCTGCTGATAGAATTCTGAAGGTCTGTTCTGTATAATCCTTCACATCACATTAGAATAATAATGCAACATGGCCAATTTTGTCATTTTTTTGTAATTCTAAATAAAACTATTGTGATATCATAATAACATGCACATTGAACATATTTGTTTTTCCCATTTTTAATTTTCACATTGCCCACATATTTTGTCAAGTTTAAATTAAGTTTGCCATATTAAATCAATTACCCTTTGAACTTTTTAATGGCTTTTAAGCAGAGGTTTTCAAGCGAAGTCAGAAATTTTGAAACAATATCAGAATATTTGCATTTGCTGTTGGTCAGGTCAAAATGTCCACCTGATCATTTCCTATAGAATATTAAAAATTAATATAGCATCAGGTTACTACTTCAACAAACTTTACTTTGCCAAATTGGTACATACACTAGAAATTGCAAAAGTACTGAATTATTTAATATCCATTTACCCATCTTATGTCATGAAATGGCATATCCATTCTATAATGTCAAAATAAGGTTGAAACAGGTCACAGGTCATCCTTCATGGGTGTGTTCATGCACACACTGTACATGGCATGTCCAATGCTTGCCTGCCATGGGAGGGGGGGGGAGGTTCCTCAATAATACATTATATGAAAAACTATGTTAAAACTGATAAAGTACAGCAAGCTCACTAAGACACATTAAGGAACAAAGTGAAGAATGCACTGATGGTGCATGAGTATTATCGCAACCTGTGGGAATTCAGTAAGGATGAATGTTATTATAAGCCATAATAAAGCATTAGTTTATCTTTATGATGCATAGAAAGTACCATGAATTCTTCCATCTGTGTCCACACTAAACCAGCTTGTGTCACCATCATCCAACAGCAGCTGTGAGGAAGGTATTGGGACTCCACCACATCAGCCACCAAACCACCATCACATAATTAGGAGAAAGGTGTGGATCTTTGGGGTGGATTGCAGACAATTACAGGAGGAGGCATTGACACCTCTGTCATTTTTTGTCTCTAACATTGGATTTTTTTTCCTGTAAATTTTCTCTATAGTTATAAAGGCTGGGCTGCAGAGTGGAGGTTTCACAAGACATTAGATAACTACTTTCCTATTATCTAGTTATTACATTTTAATATTAAAATTCTGCTGAATAAAAAAGGGGGTTAATGCCCTATACTTAACATAAGCTATTGCTTTAAATATACATGTCTTGTCACGACCCAGACAGAGTATCCCAGCTGATGTATTATGTGTTAACATTCATAAATGTTATTCCAGCCACAGTCCGCCTTTATTTTGGAAGCAGTGAAACTCCTAAAAGACTCCCACTGTACTTGACTTAAAGCAGTGCTCTGTGAACTCAGCAGTCAGCGCCGAATGAACCATTCAGCCATTCAATGCTGCTCTGCTAGTCCAATTCCCATTTATAGAGATACATTCGTCTGCGCACTGTTTGATATTGTATTCCATTTACTAAGTTCACCACTTGATCATCAGCGCGTAGCAGAGAGTGTAACTGTTAATCCATACTGGCTGCAGTTAGGCAATTCCTGCTTTTAAAGGGCCAGCCTGTCCCGATCCATCATGCGCACCCATAATCTTCATGTATGTCAGCTCCCTGCCCCAGGTGCTGTGACATCTAATTCAGCGCAGCCCTGCTGATAATGACAGTATTGATTTGGATCGTGTTCTTTTCAGGAGACGGCCGCCCTGCGCCTCTCCGAGCTCAGGCCCTGCCGCATGCCGAATCCCCCCTCCCCGATGACGCCGCGTTGCGGATCGTCATGGTGACCGCTTTTCACCGGGCGTATGGGTCTGGGAGCATTATGACCACGCGGTACTCCTTGCTTTGAGTGAGACTGCCGCAGAACTGGGACATTGTTGGGCATTTCCTGAAACGTTGTTGTGCCGTCTCTGATTGAAAGCTGTGATCTTGCCAAAAAATGCAAGATCAAACGTATAAGTACAAACGTTCTATTTTAGATGTATTGTCCCTTATTTGCCCAATAAATCTGCAAACGGTTTTACAAAACTGGCATTTGTGTCTCGTGCATTGCTTGAACTATAATTATGTTGATAGCTTTTGTTAACACAATTTGCCCAAAATCCCTAAGTGTTCAAATGACTGGTTTAAATGATGGCTCCTCCCCTTATATAATGTGTGTGTGTGTGTGTGCACGCTTTTGTGTGGATTTGTATGGCTGTGAACCATTTAATGGGCTATTGTAAAGAATACCAAATGCCATCTGCATATGTGGGGCACATTGTCAGTTAATTAGTAGGTTGAAAGCATTTTGGAATGATGTATCACTATTTATTATCATTATTATCAATGTTTACATTTGGCAGCATAGTCCATGTCTTGAAGTGCCCGTGTAGCGTTTGTAAAACCAAAACAGTATGCTGAATTTGTATGGTTGTTGTTGTCCATCTCTCTTTTAGGGATGAGTGAAGTACATTCTGTTCTGTTCTATTTATACCTAATGTTGTCATTATGATATCAGGCACATGGTTCTGTTAGATTATATTAAAAATCCTCAATGGAATTATACAAACATGTAAATCCACACCAGTACAAAGAAAAAAACCCTGTCAATTATTCATCTCCTCAGTAAACAAGACAGTGTCTCTTGTAACACAAGCATAAAAACAACATTTGTAAATAATTTGTAAAACCATAACTTTTGGTATGAGAGTTCATTTTTTCAGTGTAGCTTCCTTTGCAATGGTCTAAGTCTTTATAGAAAGCCTTAAGCCTTTCCTCACAGAAAGCCTTAAATATTTAATTGTTACAAATTAAAATCATGTAGAAGGTATAATGTGGGATCATGCATATTTTAGTTTGTCTAAACAAAGAGCTGCATTATGTCTACCTTTGAAGTAGCCACATTTTTCTACATGATGGATTAACACAAGATATATTTGTGTCCTTTACTTTTGAACATTTAGGCCATGAAGATGTTTCTGTATGTTCTGCCAGCTAGGAAAAGTCAGTAAAATTGTCTGTTTTTTTTGTCAGTGTGTGATTTTCCATGCTTTGTGGAAAAAAAAAACAAAAACATTTCCATCACCCCTTCAGAGCTTGCAATGAAGTCCCAGTTTGATTGAGAATGGTCCACTTTTTACATTTCTTTTGACTGTCTAACCAAATCAAAATACTGTACTCTGCAGCTCATCCCCACAGTTAAATTCCCTCGGCCTTCCGTCCTATTGTGTTGGTGGTTCTTATTCTCGTCCTCATCGCCCTTCTCCTCCTCCTCCTCCTTCTCTGAGATGGTGTGATGAGGTGCATGCTAACAGCAGATACATGTTTCAGACACAATGCCCCCCCCCCTTCCACTCGCCAAGCTTGTGGCCTGCAGTTGGCAAGGGAGGTCAGGCCGGTGGGGGGTCTGTTACCGCGCAAGGGGGTCAGAGTGTAAATGAGCCGCTGTGATCTGGGAAGGCGGGAGTGTGTGTGTGACTAAATAATTCATTAATCACAGGATGCGCACGCCACCCTTCCCTGCGAAAATCTTCATTCTTCATCCTGGCTCGTACTCCTGGTTCAGGAAAAAACCCTACGAAGACATTTATTTGCCGAGTGCAGCAAAATCTTTTCGATTGCTCAATAAAATGGTAATTTACAATATTAAACTGACTTTTATCTATATGCAAATGACTCCCATCCTCCACTTATTTAAATAATTTATGTGAAGGTTTGAAAGGTGGTGGAGATAATACAGCTAGGCTCTTCTGCTGCACAGGAAACAATTAACTGCTGTATTTTTTCCCTAGAGTTTATTTATTTCAATTATAACAATGCTTTTTTATTATTTTGTTTTGTTTTATTATTTTTTTTTTGTGGCAAAGCTGTAAGAACCCCTACATTGTATTATTGTGTTGTGACTCTGTGAGAATTGTGCCTGAGGCCTTCACAGCCAAGCGTCAATATGAGAGCTATATTAATTTCTCAGGTTTCCCCCAAGCCACATGTCACATGTTGTGATGTTTCCTTGACATGGATAATCTCACTTGTGTTGAGATGTCTGTTGTCATCCATTGTTTTTTCTATTTTTTTTACCCCCAGATATCACTCATATCCTCTCCCATCCGTTCCCAGAGGCATCAGTTTTCCGTCACATGAACAGGGTGCCGGAGGCCATTGCAGGAGGGATCAACCTCAACAGTCAAACAAACAGGATTTCAGGCCAACAATTCAAGAAATCAAATGATTTGTGAGATTTGTGGTGTTACATGCATATATTTTCACAGCATTCAGCTGACGTCCCATGACTTTAAGATCTCCTTGTCACCTTTCCTTGTACTAGGATGGCCCTGTGTTTCCATGCCCTGAATGAACACTCCTTGATTTTAACAGGCTTGTTTGTGAGGAAAAGCAATGCAATGCTCTTTTCAAAGAAAATACTTAGACATTTTTGTCACATCTAGCTTGAAATTAAACACCCAACAAAAAGCTAAGCAAAAGATAAGAAAATGGTTTAAAAATAAATTCCATAAAGCTCTGCTTGAGGTGAATGTATTTTAAGAAATGCATGGATAGGAATAAACATATAACACAACAATTTTTTTTTCTTACAGCATTATGTACTGATATTAAGATTATTAAAAACATGCAACGAATTCAATTAAAAAGGCTAATCTTGAAATCTTCATAATACCTTGAATCTGTGTGCATAAGAATGAGTACTGTATTTTCCTTTTCCTTGAAAAAGGACTGAGAGACTGCCTAACTTTTAGAAGATTTATGTTTGTTCTCAGTGCTGTACTATTAAGTCATGGTATGGCTGACTGTGATTTATTTTTTGGAACACGTGAAAAGGGGGTGTTTATGTGAATGAATAAATTAAGCTAAAGAAATGTGAATTATAAACCAGGACTTAAGACTTAAGTCAACTCTTCAAATGGTAACTCTGACCTGGACAGCCCTGGCATTTTACCAAAGGACAAAGATAATCTTTTCTCTATTTCTCATGGTTTAACATTCCAAACACCAGTATCCCATAAAAAAGAAAAATCTTAAATAAAATATTTGATTGGCAATAGCCTTCAGTCAGGTCCCCATGCCTCCAGTCCATTCTTAAGAAAATCATAAGGTTTTCAAGCATTCCTGTCATTGTCTGCCCACACATCACACTTGCAAGTCAGAGAGCAGAATTTCAGAAATGAGAAAAATAGAAAGAAAACTGTTTAAAAAATCTCTGACAAGCATGTGAGCATTATCTAAGCAGAGAAGGCTGAGGGAAGGTGGGGAAGTATGCCTGTAACAGGAAACTAGCATGTGCTGCAAGAGAAAAAATAAGCTCAACCCTGTGTCAAGGATGGAAGACTCAGCTTACATGTGTCAAACAATTTCAAGCTGAAGTGTGCCCTTTACAAGGCACATATGGCTCCAGGACACGTGACTAACATCAGGCTTTGGCTGGATCCTGGCTGCAGCCTTACTGTTGGGTAAAAGGTTCATTTTACAGACTAATGAAGCTTTGCAATAAGTGTGGTAGACTGCCCAGAAATAGACACAGTGTTTAAGGGAATATACTGCTGCTCAAAATCACCTCCCTGTTTCTACAACTATCTACCCCTAGACCAACTACTGTTGTTCCTCCAGATTTTCTATGTGTTCCTCTCATTTTCCAACAAAAGTGCAACCTTGGAGAGGTTCCCTACAATCATCCTCCTTCAGTCAAGCAACAGTCTCTCCAGCTTCATTTTTGTTCACTGAAGAGAAAAATAAACGCAATGATACATGCTGTAGTGTAGACTGTTCCTGTGTGTGGGCACACGTATGAAAGCGTGCATGTGTGTGTGTGTGTGTGCTGGGGGCGGGGGTGTTTAATATATATATAGATCTGGAGCTGCTTCTTGGTGTTTTTGCCTTCACAGATGCAGTTTACTGTACATCATAACAACCTCTTATGCAAATTTTCAACCAGAGTGATAGCACCTGTGGGTTATGTACTCCTTCTGGAAACAAACCTGTAACATTATAATACTGTGAGAAAATTAAAAATAATTTCACCAGTTTTGCTGTAGTAAAAATGTTCAGCTTTTTAGGCTTTTAAAATATATTTGCCACTTGAAAAATGTACCCAGTATAAATCAGGAAAAGAAAAATAATTATACAATTCATTTTGTTAATTCTCATTAGAGTTACCTTGAATATAAAGTTGGGATGCTGCTATATTTAAGATTCTAGAGGTTGGAAGAGGGTACATTAAAAAAAAAAGTAACAGCTAATTGGTGATTATGTACATCATCTCTGCAATAATTCTAAAGTGATTTATTTAATGAGAAGATTATTGACCAAACGACATATGGACAATGGCCCTAATGCCCTCTGAGGGCCATTTTCACATGGGAATGACATCATCACACAAGGTGAGGTCACTATCGGTGATCTAATTTCCCCAAAGGATGTATTACAGAACAAAACAACTTTAATATACTGCTCCTGGGATGTGACTTCTCCTGTTGGTGCTGGGAGAACAAAGCTCCCTCCAGAAACGCATTATAGATATTATCGCCTCTTAATATTTTCTTATAATTTAATACAATGACTCTTGCATCGTATGCTTCAGCTAACAGGATGATCTGGGTGCAGACTTAAGCATCTCAGAAGCCATTAAACAAGCTAAAACTCTGGAACGAGATGTGTATGCTTGGTCCAACATCCACGAGGCCCTAATTCAGACTTATTCTGCTCTCAGAGCCCCTTTTGCTCTGGGATGTAGCTGCGTAATATGACTAATGATGCTTGTGTTTGTTTGTATCGTGCACAGAGCTTCCTCAGCCCAGATTTGAATCGTATTATTTCTTTATGTAGAGGCCCTTTTATGGGTGGCCAGTGGAAACTGCATTCATAATTGCTGCTTTCCCCTCACCCCCTTGCAGCTGAGTTTGCCACTTCATTTTTCTCTAATGACTTGAAAGGCTCTGACCAAGCCCAAGAAGCATGCAATGCGAAGCTGCTGCTTGTCTGATATGCTGAGCTCACAGGGTGCTTGGGCTCATATTATTAGCTATGAAGATTGTGTCAAACTATCTTTGGCTGATAGCATAGAGTTCCTGACTCTGTGTGCTTCAGTTCCGGTATATTGAAGGAGTCTCCAAGATCTTTCTGTTCGAGTAAAAGCATTGTGGAAAGTTTGCAAACAATGGACCATTTATCCTTAAAAAATATCCGCTTTTTGGTGGGAAAAGATAAGCTTAAAGGGTAAAATTTCAGACACTGTCTTCAAACAAAAACATATCAACAGGGGTCTTACAAAACTAACAGTATCATCCTCAGTACATGCAAAGCAACAGCTGAAACACTGAGGGAATATTGCGCATATTACTGTAAAACCCATTATTTCAGCTCTGTCTTTAAAGATCAATGAAAACGCAATTATGGCATCTCTCTTATTGATCACGTCTCCAGCTGCTGCGGGCTGCAATGCAGGAGAGTTACTTCATATTAGTCTGACAATGTTAACAGCAAACATTAAAAAGAATTAACACAGGGGCTGTTAGATGAGGATAATAAAAATTGAATTGGGATTACAGTAAGACACCAAATATATTTAGCCCCTGGATTTCAGAGCTTTGGAACAGAATACATTATGATATTCTCCGTTTGCTGGCTTCATCAGGGACAGATCAAGGGGACAAGGATCAGCCACAAAGCTTTCTTCCTACCAAGCAGAAAATAATCAATGTGATGTTACCGCCAAATGATGTGGGATCTGTCTTTAGTCATGAGAGTCATAAGAGGGAGACCAACTGTAATGGCACAATCCTGTTGATACAGTTAAATTCAACCCATCTGCAAAGCCTTTAGCAATGAGCTACCACTAGGCATAACTTTTAGCAGTGATTATGTGGAGGGTGAAATCAACGCTTCAGCCCCATAAAAAATTCAGTTTTAAGGCCCTTTAAAAAATATTAAATTTTAATAAATACATTCACCGTATCATTTTGCACATATAAATTAAGTCCTTCATAACTGTAGGATAGAAAACATTCGTGCTTATACATTGTATAACACCCTCATTCCCAGCTACATTAACAATAAAAGCATGATCATAAATAGAAAAAAAAGTTAATCAATACTCAATGTCGATGTCAAACAAAGATAGTCTCCATCCATTCCATTCACTGAGATTCCTTGTGTTTATTTTTATGACAAATTACAACAGTTATGATAATTTCCCTTTAGAATCCTATCACTTGTAATGACAAAAAAGTCATGCTGATAAATAAGCAACTAATAATGTTCTTCAGGGCTGTAAACACTAACATATCCTTGCCGCTGCTAGAAGGAGAGTAATAAGTATCGGCCTGGACATTTTGTGTCAACACATCTCTCATCCATACTGAAGTTCCTCATTTTTGAATTCCAGCAGTAAGCTACAGCATCTCATAGCAAGGATACAGTATGCGTGGCTTATGTATGCCTTTTCTTTTTGTTTGTTTTACAACATGCATTATGTCTAAGTATCACACAGGAGAGGAAATGCAGTCGCTGGGGTTAATTTTGCTTCCTCGTATTCCAAGGCAGCTCAGCAGGCTCCACTGAAATTGAAATGCTGGCAGTGTGCTTCAGCTTTAGGACTGAACCAAAATATAATATACTTAATTGACATAAAGTTCAACATATCCCGCTATCCTTGGCGAGATATGTTTTCAAACAATCTTATTTTGATATACGTGAAATATGAGCCACGGCTAAACAGTGACCAACCACAATGTTGTGATATGTGGCTTCCATGGCAACAACAGAGAAGCTAATCAACACTTTACATGCTGTCCGTTTAGGAACCTAAAGTGCTTGCTGGCACTTGGATGTGGAGAGAAATGTCCTTTGTTAAATGAAAGACACAACTAGCGCCCACAATGGACATGCAATTAACACTCAGTCAGTGGTACATTCAAACTAGGCCTTTTCAAATTATTGTTTTTGGAGAATTTGAGAAAGCAAAAAAACATCTACACCACAAGTATGCCTGACAGGAACCCTCCAAGTAGATTTCAAGCGGAGGATAGCATCATCCATTCCTCTTCCCTTGTCTTCCAAAAAAAAAACTCCCTCTGATAAGATTGCTTTTATTCCTCCTCCAAATTCATGTAATTGCAACTTTCAGTTACATGGTGGCAATGCGATGTTTGTTCAAAGTGTAGCAGTTGCTTTCTGGTGAGATAGTAATTTAATTCGGCTTCCTGTCGAGCCTCTGCTCTGGAGAGAAATGTATATTTGCTGTTTCTAATTGGGTGCATTAGACTACAGAAACTAGTTAGAAAATTGCTTTGTGTTGGTTTCAGAGGTCCTGCATAAATGTATTCACATTTAAAGATTTTTTTTTTTTTTGGAACACTTGGTTCTCTGAAGTAATATATCTAATGATCATAAACTGTAAAGGAATGCCCCCACATTGACTTGTCAGATCTAGAAGTCTAAGTCCTACAGTCAATAGACATGAAATAGACACACCAGGCATTAAAGACATCATCGCTACTGCCCACAACACATCTTACTAATCTGTATAAGCAGCTACCTTAAAAATCTAACAATCCTCCATGAATGACACACTGCTTTGCATGATACAAATCATATTAAACAAGATGTGTTCTTGATGCAAATGGTGTTGCCCTTCAAAAAACCAGCCTGTGGTTTGCATGCATTATTGAAATATTTATGTTTATGCATTAATATGCTCTGAGCACATGCAATGACTTACAGCTACATTGAATATGTAGGAACGGATGAGTAATTCAGAAAGGATACCCAAGAAACAAATGGCCACGGACTGAGTGGAGAACCAGAGGAGGAGACAAGGGGACAAGGACAACATTATTCAATATACAGTATACATATAACATCATTCTTCTTATATGAGCTCCAAAGAAGACACAATACAAATCCCATTTTGTGGCATTTTCAATGATGATGGTGCTGTGGTTCCAAGAGGAGAGAAAATGTATACTCTGCATATTTCAATTTATTGTCCCGCATTTGCGATTGATGCGTTTGACCTTAAATCCCGTTTCAAGGAGTGGTGCTCCAGACCTTTCGTCCACCTGTTTGTCTCTGTCCATACTAATGTGTATTCATGAAGCCCTCTTCCAGTTCCACTGCGCACCTAATCAGGTTCTGTATCTGGGTTAGCATCTGGAGGGATTTCCAGCAGCACTGATGGACGTTTCTGAATTCAACACACACCTACACCAACATTCCACATACTCCCCAGAAAGTAACAAATCAGGCATTCGACACAGTGGGCTGGTATTTTTCAGCATCAAAGAAATAGATTTTACCAGCTTATTTTTGTCACTGTTGGACGTGTGCACGCTGTTACATGTTACATTGCATCTGATATAATTCTAAATTGTATTAATGAGGAAAATCAGTTTTGAATAATTTGTATGATATCGTACACTTGTATGATTTGCCCTGCTCTAACCAGATACCTTTGATCACTAATTGGGGTTCTGCATGTAGCTGAAAGACCTACAGCAGCCAGATTGATGTGATTGGGTTTCTCTAATATTGTTACTTGAATAGTCCATAAGAATTAAAATGAGCCATTTAACATTTGGAAGGCTCTGTTTGCATTTGAAAAGTCAACTTATCTAACAAGTAAAGTGTTGACACTGAGTGGTGGGAAAAATACTATTTTTATGTTTCAGATTTTTGATTGTCATCTGTATAGACATTTGAAGTTCTTCATAATTAAAGCTAATTTGCAGTTGCATCCTGGGTAGCGGGGAAGGTGAATTTGAAACCTTTAACAGCAAGGTTTCCACAAATGAGCTGAGATCACAGTTAACTGACATTTTCATGCCTTTCCACTGACTACATCCCGCATTCGCATCAGAATTTTGTGAAATAACATCTCACACAAGATTGTAACTAAGTAATATGCCCAAAGAAACCCAATTAACGCCATCTATTCCCTTAATCTTTGTGGCATGAACAAATAAACTTTGACCCATCATTAAAATTTGGGAAAATATACTCTGCTAATTAAAATTGGGTGCAAAAGGTTGTTCCATGTTTTATAAAGGACAACTCAGGAAAGCAGAAAATTGTATTTCTTATTACTTTCTAAAGGCTTAAATGTGTCATCTTTGTCAATATTTGCTTAGAAAGTGTTTGTTAAGGACAGATGAGTTGCACTATGTTTATTTATGAAGAGTACATAATGCAGGTCTAGATCCGGATGTGTATTTCTTTTGAGTTCTTTTAAGTACTACAGTAATAGGTTCACATGTACCATACATTCACTGTGGAGGTGGTCCTCTTAGCAGAATCACAGAAGGGTCCATTTGATAAAGGAATAAAAATGGTGTTTCCTCCACCAAACAATTATTTTTACATAATTGAATGTAGTGTTACATTCAGACTATACATTATATAATCCCCAGTAACCTCAATGGAATGCAGAAAAATCTCAGCAAAAATAAAATCTGCTGATGAAACACAGTAAATTGACTGATTATGACAACCATTATGGCCAAATGCTTTCAGCATAAAAGATGAATGATAAGAAGGGAATATTCTTGCACGTGGATGCAATGCCAAAAACAATATTTTTTCATTACTACATAATACAAAACAACTAGGTTAACACACTGTTTTGGTGTACATGATGTACATCAAGTGATGCACTATGCACTATGCAATAATGAAAGGTACCCCTGGTAAAGCAACAGCAGCACACAACAGTCACGTCACATCAGCTGACTCTCTTCCAGCTGAATAAGCAGTATGCTGTTCAAAAATGTTCATGGTCTACACAAAATGGTCCAGGTTCATGCATGGAGGCATTCACTTAAAATGACAGATTTTTCAGTTGTTTTCATTCTTTTTTTTTTCTCTAAATGAAGAGACAAACTAACCTCAAAACGAAACAAAGTGCATAAATAAGCTCGGGAAATGGAAATTTTTCATCCATTCAAAAACTAAATATGCTATGATACTCATGCTACATAAGAGCTCATCTTAAGGTGAATGACTTCATAGAGAGAGGAGGGGGTCCCATGGACTGAAACATTTTCTTAAGGTATAGTATCTGTGCGTTTCAATGTTCAGACCTGAAAACTAATCTATTGACATGACACAAATGAGTTCATCATAAAATTTTTGGTTCTTTGTATGAATTATTTTCCCTGTTGTTAACTTATATTCACTGTTTTGGGTTTGCATAAAGGTAATAGTATTTTTATACATAAAAAATTTAAATATAATATGATTTTATCATGGAGAATTTTAGTCAAAGACACCTATAAAAAGATACTGTGATGAATGTAACCCTTGCAAATTGCCTGGGGATGGCGCCTGCTTAGCGTATGAATCAAAACAACAGCAATTTCACTGAAGTCTTTGCCTCAACCATAGGAATGGTTTGAACTTTCTTCTATTGTGTGTGTGTGACACGACGCTGAAAACGGTGTTAAAAAAGACTGACATTTTAAAAGGGAAACATTGTGTTCTTCAGTTAGCCTGCTGTGAGAACATACAAATGAAAAATGCCCCATGTTTCAACTGGAAAAAGAGAAAGAAATTATAAAAAGTAATTTGAAGATATATCCCCTGCAGCATGGGTTTTTAATTTCATGGAGGTGGTGTTCTGATATATGATAACGCAGACAGAACGAGCATACACATAGCGATTGTATAGATTACCGGCAGTGTGCATTATATTTGGAAAAAGGCAAGGTACATTTTGTGACACCGGGAGGGTATCTGTGGGGTACCGCACCCCCTAAGCCCCACAGCTAAGCCCCCACCCCCCCAAGCACACAAAGCTTTTCCAGTATGGAGGGAGATAATCCCTGGGGTATTCTCTGTCCCCACACGGAAGATGTAGCACTCAGCATGAGAGTACAAGGTCCTTTTCTCTTTCCCAGCATCCAGCAGCGCAGAGTGGATCAACAGCGCGGCGTCTTCCCGGAGGTTCCTCTTCTCTGGATCATTGGCTGCACAGCAGAACTTCTCCATCTGGCTGTACATCATTCCATACAACATTGCTCCACTCCCCTGGCCGCGCATCAGCTCAGCCCGTAATGGCTCTCTGCTATTCATACATATCTAAGAGGGATTTATATCCAGGACACTTTTTTACTTAATGTTAGAGAAAACAAAGCAAACAGAAAAAACATGTTTTTTTTTTTTGCTTTTTTGTATAGTTTCTGTGGTTTATTTCTTCCTCTGTCTTTTGTTTTCTCAAGGTCTGAAGGAAACCAAAGAGAATATGCTGTTTTTTTTTCTAATTGAATGAAACAAAGCCATACAGAATTGTCTTTAAAGAGGTTTTGAGTCCAGAAGACCTGGCGCAATTGTGTGCACGGATTCAAGATTGTAAGACGGTCCTTGTGAACGGGGCCAGGTCAAGTGCATCCAGGCAAGTGTCAGGGCCCAAATCAATGAAGGGTCCGCTAACATTCATTCTCCTTTCCTCTCCTCTCCTTAGGTCCTGGCCGATCCCGCTAACCTCTCCATGGCAAAGAGGTGCATTTTCCCTCTGAGGTAATCACTTCCATTACCATTTATCTCTGCCTCTATCAAGGGACCACTTTCAAAACATCTGTTTTATGCTGGGCTCTAAAAGGGAAAATGTTCCATTCCGGGGCCCAGATAGCCACACTCGAGCATGTGAGACCAGCTGCAGCTTGATTATTAATTGATGGCTCTGGGACATGCAGGGGTGTAAGTGGCTAAAAGGGTTTCCTCCAATATTGCCCAAAAACAATGAATCAGGCATTTCTGATGAGCCAGGGGGTCATTGCAGGGCAGAGGCAAAAAGCGTTCTGGCCCCATTATAAAAAGAAAAAAAAAGAACAAAAAAACAGAGGCCAAACCTATGGAAATTCCAGCAGGTTGTCATGAGGTTTTCCCAGAGGGTAGCATAGCATGGTGCAGCATAGCTTAGCATTGTGCCAGGCCCTGGATACAGTGCCGGCTTCACTGGCAGCCAACACCCAGTAGCTTTCTGCAGAGCTCAGAGCTGTGCCCGCTGGAGAGCTGGCAAAATTAAATTACCGTGGACATAATGTCACAGACGTCCTCCTTCCCACGGGCTGATTCCATTAACAGAGCAAACCAGATTTCATACTCTCTCTGTGATTGGAAGAACATCATTACTGTACTTATCGATGCTTCCACAAAGCATGTTCCAGAAGAAGAAAAAATGAATATGATTTTTTTTGTTTGAAGTAGCTATTTGGACATACATTCATGTCTTTGTTAAAATGTAATGTTTGCTCCAACGTAAGTTATTTTTAAGAAAAGAAAAACACTGATGGCTTTCATTTGTTGGTGCGATACACAATGCACTACATTTCTGAATTTCAATATTTGAACATGTGCATTATGACAGAAACCAAGCAAGAATTAAACAGAGCAAAAAGCTCTTGACCTAAACAGTGAACCAGTGACACAGAATTCAACTGTAAGGAAGATTAAAGACAAAACTGAAGTTGATGTGCTGCATCCTCAATGATCCTTATTTGTTTACAGCAACTTAGTTCTCCACACATAATATTATTCATGCTGTTATATTACCAATATATTGTGTTATGTCATGACGTAAGATAATATGAGACCATTGTCTGGCACTGTGTGAGTTCTATGATATCAGGTAATGTTGCTCTTATTTGTTATTATTAGGCTCCATGTTCTTATCGGTATCCCTGTTTTTACATCTTGGTGCTCATTAGCCATAATACCAGCTATTCTGCACTTATGCTCCAGTTCTTGTTTACTCCTCTGATATGCATTTTAATGCATCATGCCAAAAGGACATTGTAAGTCGCCCTGGACAAGGGCACCTGCCAATTAAATAAATCTTAATGGCAAATAACTATACTGCTGTTTAAAACCACCGGGAGCAGATTTTTTTCCCCCTGTATTTCCCTGCCAAAGCAAACTTCTTCAAAGCATCTGTCGTGCTTAACAAATCGAGACGCAAATGAGGCGTGAATGTCCTGTTCGAGCCGTGCCGGCTAGCACCTGTCAGGTGACGTGCGGAGCAGTTGTACCCGGAGTCGGAGAGGAAAAAGGCAACGTGGGCAAAACGAGGCATGTGCCGCAGAGGCAAAGGGAATGCCTTCATCCACTGTAATCCACTTTGTCAGGAAGATTAACATGGTGCCGAACTGAACAAGGAGAAGACAGAGCGCAGACGAAGAAAAGCAATTACAACTACTTGACAAGACAACTGTAGCGGTGTTCAGGGAAAAAAGACTCCTACAGCCTTAAAGAGATGTTTTGGGGAGACACGATGTGATCAAAGCTCTCCCGCTGAGAATGCCGAACAGGTAGCGGCAAGGTAATTCTCGCCAGCACGGTTCTTCGAGGGGAATCACTTTGAGGAAGTGTTTAGCCTTTGTGAAAGAACAAAGGGACCAACCTCTTTCCTCTCTGAAAATAACTTCCAGGGCCCCAGACAATTAAAGTGATGGACAGTCACCCCCCCCCCACACACACACACACACACACACACATACACACATACACACATACACACACAGTATACCTCTATTAGTGCAGGGACAAAGGTGAGATCATAAACTGAACACACTTCCTGCTGTGTGAGGGATTCAAGGTCAAGCTCAAGAAGCTCAAAGGTGTTCACCTCTCTTTGAGTGTGACACATTTTCTTTGTGATTTAATGCAAAGCAAGACTCCAATCATACTTTCTCGTAAGAAGAAAGCTTAAAGTATATATTTGTGAAGTGTTTTTTTTTTCCTCTTAGGAGGTGGGTGTAGGGTCGGATGTGTGTGGGGGTGATGTTCGGGAGAAACTTGAGCCATAAACCGGCTTCATCATATCTCAAACACAGCAACATGCTGTTGCTTCACAATTAGTTATGCTTCACCATAGAGGGGTTTTAAAAGCGCTCCAAGCAAACATCCTGGCACTCCCAATTACCCAGAGGTCAGGGGTCAGTATTTTCTCCACTGTTTACCACTGGCTCGCGTTTACCACTGAGCCAATATGTTAATTAGCTTACACTGGTCACTGCGAGCTTCCAACACAAAGGAAGGGATACAAAAGATGAGAAACACAGACTCTTTGCCACATGACAAAATAAGAAAATGGGAAGGTTGCAACTGGCTTTGAACAAATAGGGTGTAAACCCACTGGTGGCAACACATACCAGTTTTCAAAAATGGTGCATTTGCTTTCCTTACAGTGAGTAACTTTAGAGCACAGTTTAACATTTGTTGTCATTCTCCATCATCTCATTCTCATCTATCTCTCTATCTATCTATCTATCTATCTATCTATCTATCTCATCATGAATTTCTCCATTTCTTTGAACTTCAGTTTATATCCAGGATATTTCCCTAGCCATAATTCATATGCCTTGACCTCTGTTCATCAGTTCAGAACAATATTAAGTAATGTGAAACTGAAGACAGTACAGCGCCAACCAAATACCAAAAAGCTAGACAAACCACAGCGAGCAATCTTTTATTTTTATTGTGTGAAACAGAGAGTTTGAAACTGTCTGACTTTCATTACTTGTGCGTGTGTGTTTCTCATGACAGACAGTTATGTCAGTGTGTGTTGACAAGCTGTTATTGTGTTGCCATACCCTCTCTGCAGGACTTCATCAGTTTGTGCCTTATTAAAACACTTGCCAGACACCAAAAATGCAAATACGTAGACTAATGTAATACATAGGATCATGCATCACTGGGCTGAAAAAAAAAAGGAACGTCAGACTTATTGTCTATCATAGAAATTTGCATGTGGTCACACTCAGGATTCTTCCGCCTGTCATACAAAGATATCCATTTCCTGTCGGCTTACATCTGCATGCAGTCTGCAGATCTAACTCCATAATATCACCTTTTCTCTTTGGACACGAGCGTTAAAGAACAGTACATTGCTGCCATATACAAGGGAGCACAACCTCCTTGTGAACTGAATTACGAAGGGATGCTTGGCTTTTACTTGCATTCACGGGGCACTGCGCCTCGGCCCATCAGTACATGGGTGTGAAAAATCAGATGCAATAATAATATAACAACTGGACTCGTATTACGTCCATGAATTCTGAAAACTCCATTGGCCACACTTTGATCGTTCATGGTAGAATCACGAAATGAATCTGGCTCAAGCTTTAAAGGGTGAGATACTAATATACATTTTTAAAACATGCAACTGCACATACTTAACACCCTCTTAAGATAACCCCAACCTCACTCTCATTACCAGGATGTGTGAAGGCACTTCCACACAATGAAATGATTTTTCCCTCCCTCTCTCTCTGCTTTCAGCAGCATTGTACCAATCGCTCTTTCCTCACAGGGATACAGTGATTGGATGGCTGGCAAATTGCTGAAAGCAAGGTAACAGTTTACATCATGTATTAAATTACTTGTGATTGCAACAATTAGAGAATCTGTGTAATTAATGGGAGGCTGAGGCGGTGCTGTTTTGCGAAGAGGGGAATCTGCTGTCACTCTCCATCAATCCAGTCACATCTCTCTGGGATTTGATGAAACAGCGCCCTCTAATGGAGAGCACAGTATACAACTTTCCGAAGCGCTCATGAGAGGCGGATTAGTTCATCAGAGTACGGGGATGACCACCTACGGTTCTGCAGTTCTCCAAAAACCTTAGCATGCAAAGACTGAACTGAACTGACTTTTTGAGATGACACATGCATTCTGTGGTGGCCTTTGTGAGCACTCAGCCAACCAACTCCTAGTAAGAGAGGATCAGCCCTCTCTGCTAGAAGAATCAGGTCTTTGGTACCAGTCTCTTACCAGCTAACTCCAGCTGCCAGTAGTTGACATCACCATTTGTAATATGCCTACTATACCAGTGAAGCTTGTAAGATGTAGTCCTCAGAGAATGCTGTCATAAGGACCTTCTCTAGAACAGTGTATGACCTGCTGAACCATCAGTGCTGAGGACAGCAGACATCCTCTCCTGACTATATATCATGCCATAAGCCATTGACACCCTTCCTGAGGAATCTAAGATTCACTTCTATAAATGTGCCCTCCCCCCCACTCCAACCATTATTTATTATTCCTGTTTATTCTACTCCTGCTACAATTATAAATTCATGGAGCAGGTAGTTAACCTTTTCCTGCACGGATTTGTCTTAGGTAATCTCTAAGAAGCCATTAAAGGTCAGAGGACTATTTCTGGGAGACGCGCAAATAGGGGGAGAATCCATTTTGCTTTGTCTCCATGCCTCCCCATTGACAAGCACGTACAGATGTGATGCAGAACAGCACTTGAATGACTTATTTGTCATTATTTGTTTTAATAGCGTCGCGCTCCCCATATCATGCTCCAGCTGAAAGGTCAATATTATTTCTCAAGGATGTGCAGGGAAAGGGGGCGCCATCTATTAACATCGATGAATAATTTAATCTCACACTGCTGGCCAAAGTCCAAGTGCATAATTTACTAATTGCAATCAGAGAGGAACAGGAAGTGGTCCGAGGCAATGCGGAAGACAAAGACGCGAAGCGGTTGCTCTGGATGCGATGGGTGATCGGCTCAAAAAAAAAAAATAAAATTCAGAGCATATCCTGAAGCCTGCAGAGGAGCCCTGAGGCTGTCCCCGCATCCTCTCTCTTTACCATTGGTGACAAAAGGCACATGATTACAGCGGACATCTTATTTCTCACTCTCCACCTGAATACAGACCCTTGAATTTTTAAAGACTGTAAAAGGTCAAAATACTGCAACAGCCAGATAATCACAGAGGAAGCAATGCAGCATCAATTCAATTCCCTTTTGTAATATATGCATATATATATATATACTTAGATACAGACAACCAGTGTTATAGCTCAAGTGAAACAGCAGACCTGAAAGTTGAATTTAAAACTGGTTCTAAATCCGTATAGGGTTCAGCAAGACTTGAAAATCAGTGACTGCCCTGGTAAACCTAGTATATATGTGTCCGTGTATGTGTATGTATATGTGGGTGTGTGTGCTAATACATGTATGTGTGCTGAAATCTCAAGAGACTGAAAAACTTGGTTAGATAACCACAGGCCATGCGCTTCTTCAGGTGGTCTACAAGTAGTCTGGTTGTATGTTATCTACACCCTGCATGGTCTGAATTGCCAATCTACCTGCTCTGACTGACAACGGGAGGTATGCACTTATTCAGCTCAGTACCACAATAAGCCCCTAGTGCTGGGCTGAAAAGATAGGCTGAATGGAGAAGAAGGGATAGAAAATGAATGGTATTTATGTTGAAGGTGGGGCTTTTATTCGGATTGGAATTAATATGTTTGGATAACAATGTGAAATTTTACTTTTTTGATGAAAGAAATTTTTGGACTATATTAACAAAGGTCATATTTTTTCCAGCTAAGGCTGAAAATGTCAGAATATTTGTGTTTTGGCAAACACAATGTCCGCCCTTTTATGTGTTTCACTTTTCTTCCCAATTTGAATGTTTATGCCCATGCGAAACATTTACAGGGATACAAAACAACTTCTCTGGGTGAAGATATTACACATCACTGCTGCTCGAATTGAGCTTTTGTAGCAATAACATGCATATACTTCAGAGGGCATGTTACTGCCATAGAAAATATAGAGCTACACAGTTAATGCGAAATAAAAAAGAATTTCTCTTTATGATGTTAAAAAAAGCAGAGGTTGTGCTTCTAGCTTAGAGAAAATCTTAGGAGAAGAGTAAAACTTAACAGTACACTATGCTTGTACTGTATAAGTTCATGCATTTGGGGCACCTATATCACTCAGGCAATGCCTCTGTGCCAGTGTATCTGTGCCAATATACAATGAATTGCACAATAATCTTCCACAATGATGCACACTATTAAATAAATTGTTCCACCACATCTGCCCTGTCTCAGTGTCATGTCTACTCTTTGACTTTAAGCATTAAGTTCTCCAGTTTTGCTAAAGGCTCAGTGTGCACACGGGACACTTCTCTGAAATGAGCCTAAAACACTGAGAGAAACAGAGGCCTCAGACACTAAAGTACCCTATCTGGCAAATGGCTGGTGCTTTGGCTCAGCACATATCAGGAGAGTTTCACAAGTGCTGGCTGAAAAGTAGTTCATTCCCACACCATTCCTGAACCGATGTGAGCCTGTATGAAAGGCTATGAAAGCCTGGTTTAAAAAAAAAAAAATTCTACTGTTTAAACTCCCTGGTGCTAGGCACCCCTCCAATCATCTCTCACCCGGGTCTGGAAGTTCCATGTGTCAGACCTAACAATTTCTCAGCTACATGAACCTTCACAGAATGGACAGCAAGACAGGGGGAGAGATATTTTTACACAACAGTGGTGGGGAAAAAATATAATCAGTTTCCCAAATACTTCTGTCCATTTCCACACCCTGATAAATGGAGCTAGCTCTCTGTGTTTCAGGGCTTTACACCTGGAATACACTAGGGATCATGTTGTCATGTTAGATATCTCTCTAGCTAAAAGTTATCACCCCAACTCTACACAAATGGCTGAGCTGGAATGGTGAAAGGTTTGTTGCCATGGTGTTAAGAAACAGGGGTGACAGAAGCTGAAGGCCTAAGATACAAAACTCATTAAAAGGCTTCTGTAATTTTGAAAGCAGTGGCTTTCTCTGACATACAATAGACAGAACTTGCATTTTCAATGTCTTTCAGATTCAAACCCTTGCTGCTAATTCCACAAACATCCTTGCATAAGGCTTTCAACATGCCAAAATGTTAGACCTTGTATGTTTATAATCATGAAACTTAAAGACGGTTTGAATTTGCATTTCGGATCCTACGGAATGTAACACAAAAGGCCAGATAGTTTGTTTCGATTATTGGATAGAAACCTGCATCTCAGAATTATTTAAGCACATTCAAAACCTGTGTATTCAAGCAGTATTTTCTTATTTATACAACAAATGGAGGAACATGGCAAGTTAAGGTTCAAGGAGATTCTAAGAGAACAATGATGCAGAACTGTAATGCAGAATGTTCTCAGTTTGTTTCAGTTCTCAGCAAATTCATCTAAACACAAGTCAAGTCACACTCATGATATGAAAGAGTTAGAATTCACTTATTATCAAATTATGATTATTATCTGATTAAGATCCAGTGTTGTTTAGTCATACTACAACACCTATATAGTACCAACAGATTAGGACAAAGTAGGTTTATAACACCTAAGGCACAGAATGTGGATACAGCTTCATTTGTCCAAAAATAAATGTCCAAATGAGCATTTTACAGATTATCATTATCATATGCTTAAATTTCTCGCCACTTACATCATCACAAATCCTCCAGTACTCCTAACAATACTTCCAACCTCATTAGCCAATATCAAAATATGTTCATTGTTACAAACTGCAAGACAATGTCCAAATATTTTCAAGTGTACAACCAGCAAAGATTTTATAAGAACCAACAGTTTTTAATGGACTAAAATGAATAAAAAAAATAGATAACCACCATCATGGTTGCATATTATGAAAGCTAGCAAGCTAACCAAATAATAACCAAAGCTAAAATTATTGGTATTACATAACAACAGTTTTAAAAAAAGATAAGGATAGCCATCAATAATAGGTATTAAAATCTCTGGCAACATTACTTACACACAGAGGGTATTGTTATCTATCATCTATACCTTAAGAAGCGTCGCTAGCTGACCAACTAGCTAACGGACTGCTTGGTTACTGCTTAGTTAAAACACAAATTTTAACAAGGAAGAATTCAAGAATCAATGGGCTGCCTTTAACTGGATCACTTTTAGGCAAAGGAGCCTGAATTGTTTTTAATGGTAGGTGTATTTTAGAAATGTTCATATAATGAATTATAAAGAATACATGCGTTTAATATGTGAGTAACTTTGCCTGTATGTCGAAAATGCTTTTGTTGAGATCCAATAAACCAAGAAATGGTAGATATGGGTGTGGCTAAACAGAATGCATAATCAGAGTCCTTTGTACAGAACAATCAGAACAAAGCAATGCAATCGGGTTTTTACCAGCTTTTTCACTGTTTGGCTCTCCCTGGCACTGTTTGAATAAACTCATCAATGTTGAAAAATTGATACTGCTGAGTTTTATAATTTCCATAAAGCCAGACCTGATGATGCATTCTGTTTTGATAGATACATTTCTCACATTTCTGCTTCAGGCAATTTTGGATTTACAATATTAAATGTTTGAAAATGGAAAGAAACATGACAAACACACTATTGGACTGCAATCAAAAGGTGACAATATTTGATATTTGCTTTAAAAAACCTTATAAAAAAGTTATATCAGCCAGCAGCTCTTGAAAATGCAAAAAAGAAGTGAAAGAGGGGTACTAGCTCCCCAAGTTATACTGCATCCTGTAAACTTACCTTTGGACATGTTTTGGTATCATTGAGTTGTTGTAAATTTGACCATGTAAATGAAGCTGCATTATACCCAAGATTAACATTAATGATAGTTTTAATTGTGAATAAAAAAAGTCATGATCTCTACATCACAAATAATCAAACAGAAAACAAAACTCCCACTGATATGTTCATGACAGTTCGCCTTTTGAATCCGTTTGATCCAAATAGTCTAGACAAAACATAAAATACAGATATTCATTTGTTTCACATGCATTATCTATGACAGGTGTTAGTAATTTTGCCGTAAATAACACCATTCATTTAAAGAGCCAGGACAAGGAGCCTGCAGCTGCCCCCCCCCCCCCCCCCCCCAAACACATCCCCCCTTAATAAAGGCTTCCAGAAACAAAGACCCTGTCTATGGGAGTCCATTATGATGGGAACAAAGTGGAGGTACTATTATTTATGGTCATATGAAAGTTAAGCCATATATCATGGTAATATGGGGTAAATGTACTCCCACCACTACTTACAGTGAGTGAATTATATTTTTTAAACAGTACTAATAATTATTGTCATCGGCGTTTTTATTACTAGGAACAGTCTTAGTATTATTCAACATCTAATCATGCTCATTTACAGCAAAATACACAGACTTTATTTGAACAGTCTGTTTTAGACAGTGGAGGGATGTATTTCTTCTCTTATTCTTGGTCTTTACGGGGATTTTGCAGTGTGACTGAGTCTGCTGGAGTGTGCTGTGAAATCTGATCATTTTAATTGGATTTGTTTTGATTCTTGGCAGAATTCCAAATGCAGGATAACGGATCAATACTCACTCCTGCATTAATGAGAAAACATACCATGTGTTGGCCTTATGTTAAACTGTGCTCAAGATGCATCCTTCTCATATACAGGCTCACCATGTCTGACCTGTGTTAAAATAACCGGCTCGCCAATTTACATAAGTCCATGTTCCCCATTTGACTCCAATGTCATTACTCAAGTGCAATGCTAAAAACAGAAATTAAAATCAAAAAGCTTTCTGTTAACTTGAAAAATAGATGACCTTACAAGACCTACAACAAGACGCTCTTGTACGCTAACCAAATAGAGAAGTTCATAGGTCTTTACCGACCATGGTTATGTTTCGTTTGATATGAAAAGCTTATTCTGACTTTCACTTAAGTTTAGGAAAGAGAAAAAGGATTCGGAGACATTTTTTCACCAAATCTCTCCAGCCTTTGGTCTCATTGCCGTCTGTGTCCTCTAGATACATGAAAACCTCAATCTTACTGGAGCTGTATAACATAATGTATAACTCCAGTAAGCTAGAGTTTACTTCTATGAGCCAGGCATTTGATTTTTGCTGAATGCAGCTGTACTTTGTCCTCTAGGTAAGAAATCTATCTACACAGTACCGGTCTTAGAAGTGAATTCAGCATAAACAGATTCTGTTGGCTTATCATTCTGGTTTACCATTTCATGTGTAAGCAATATTATTTATTCCTTCAAGCTTTATCTTAAAGGAGTACTGTATGGGTAATCATCAAATATATTACTTTCTTATATAACCACTTCATATATTTTAAATATATTATTCTATCATTTCTTTCTTTCTTCTTCAGTAGGGACTATCAGCAGTCACAGTTACATTTTGATTCATATAGAAATTGAGAATTCAACACATACACAAATAAATATGACTATTTATGGTTTCAGAAAATGTTATCACTTAATTGTTAAGACTTTATCTGGTCCTCTGTGTGATCCTCAGCTGTTTTCAGAAGGTAGGATGCAGCCAAGGGAGACTGTCAGTACTACAAATGGGTGAAGAGAATGCATATCTTTTTCCTCACAAAATGTGCATAACAAACCTATTGTTGAGATTTATGTAAAATTTAAACTGGTCAGGTTTATTCCTATGACATCCTTTGAATGAAAGGACCATGTTGAAAATATTCAATATCTAAAGATATCCAGATATCCAAATATCAAAAACATTCAAAAGATACCCTGCCTGGCTGCAAACATGTGCCTCACTTCATTAGAAAATAACACATTGGAACAAATATGGTAATCCTTATGGCTACATTTAAATTTGTAAATTGTGGAGGACAGAAAGAAAAATTGTGCTTTCTAGTTTGAAATATTCTAAATATCGTTGAACCATACAGAGTTTGAGACTGGAGTTACATCTTTAAAATGTATCTTAGAGGAGGATGCAATGATCAAAATGCAATATCCAGTTCAGGTCGGCATTTGTTTCTTCTCTCCTTTTTCACTATTATTTTTTAATGCAACACATTAGTTGTTATTCATCATTGGTGATGACAGTGATATAATGAACTCCTACTTGTCAAAGATGATAAATTGGGTGTTTGTACAGTACATGGATTAATTTTTATTTAAGGAAAGCAAAGTTGTGTAGGTGGCATTAACACATAAAGAACACTCACTTCATTTGAACTTTATTTAAAACTTCTGCAGTTACTTTTTTTTCCATTTATTTGATTGAAAATACACTCGTAAATCCAAACTATCCTTGTTTCAGGTTCAGTTATTTCATTTTGAAAGCAAAGAGGTAGGAACAAGATAAATAATTATATAATGAATTATATGAATAACAGTAAATTGCAAGAATCATTCCATATGGCATCAACACAAAAGAGTTCATGGAATGACACTCACGCCTTGTCCACGCAAGCATTTTATAACCATATTAAGGGTTCAAATGCGGTTTGCATTTACACACATCAGACAGCTTTCAGCCACATTCGGTAGCTGTTTACCGAACCTTGCTCTAGAGGTAGTTTTGCAAACTGCTGTTATTTACATGTTTAAGTGTTTACTAGACATTTTGAACCTTGTAGAAATCCTCCACTGTAACACAATAATCAGCCAGAAACTGAACCCAGATAACAACGTTGCTGGCGTCTTTTTTACATCACTTATGAATGTATCATTTAAAACCAGCATATAGTAGTCACTGATATGTTAAATAGACAGCTTGTTCTATTCATCTTAGTACTTCTCTTAACATCCAGTAACAGCTGCTTAATTAAAGATGACTGCTCTTGCTAAATAAACAGAAAAAAATGCAGCTAGCTGTCTTAAGGGCTAATTTGAGAACCCCAATCTCTACAGAGCATGGATCAGCTGATGTAGGTATTTTAGTGATTTGGGCCATCCAGACGATCTGAAGATCAGCAACTCTATGATTGAACAAACAAGCCCAGAATGCCTGCTACCTGACACTCCTGGGATGTGTAAAATATGTGTATAAAAACTAACTTGCTGTTTAATATGAGAAGATTGTTGAATTGTGTTTTTTTTTTTTTTTTAAAAAAAAAAAAAAAACCTCACTATAGACTGTACAGACACTAATAACAGGCATCACAATTGAAAACCCCTGGTTTATTTGATCACAGTCTAAATTCCAAATGTAATTATGAAAACCTTCTCAAAAAAAAAAAAAAAAAACACTTTTGAACATGGCCATAGAGTTTGGCTTGTATAGCGTGGACATGGCCCCTGTTAAGAACACAACTTAAATGAAACAGAATTTGTATTCTGAGCACGTATTGTGATATAAGCACTTCAAAAGGTTTCTTTTGTTTTGCATAGCTGCTTGCATAACTATTTTAACTAGATAAATATTGAATGACTTGAGTTAAATTAGAAACTGGTATTGACAACATCAAACAGACTGACATGTATATATGCAGGTTCATGAACAAAGTTGACTGTTTACTCACTGCACTGACTAAAGTTATGTGCATTTCTATTGTGCATTACACTTTATTTGCACATTGGACTGTATTAACTGAGAAAAAAGTTACTAGAAGGTTAAATAGTTGACTGGTATAAATAATTATCATATTGATATAACTAGTCTATATAAAATAATATACGGTAATTAATACTGCATGTGATCAAAATCTCTGTTATTCTCCTGTTTTGCGAAAAGCAGAATAGCTTGTCAATGAAGGGGAGAGTAAACACATTACATTTGTTGAAAACAATGCCTCCACTATGTATGAGAGCTGATATTACACAGACAATCAAGTCCAGAATACTTCAGAGCCATGTAAATACCTATTTATCTTTGTTCATTACGACTTCTTGTCTGTCTGATGATTTTCTCTGTCACATAATGTCTCATTTATGGCTGTAAGCTTGTGGATGGACTGCCACCGTCCTGCTTGTTAGAAATGCTGCCGTCTGTGGCACAGACTACGCAGCACATAAACATCCATTACTGAAAACCTCCCCTTCAGTCTCATTATCACAGCCTTGACAGAGGGAAAAAAAACATTGCTGGCTATTGTTTAGAAATAATGCAACTATTTGCGCTTGCACAATTATTTCTGGATAATTGGCTTGGGAATATAAGGCAATTATTTCTACAAACTAATTATTCGTTTTTATAATAAAGGTAATTTTTCACACTGCAATTATGAGTGGAATCAATGCTGTGAAGTAGACTCTATCTCCTTTTTTTTCAATGAATGTCGCCTGCTTCCTTTAGCAAACAGGCTCAACAGCTTGAGGCGGGAGGCCTCTCTTCGGCACGTAAGGCGTTGTCCTGGCAACCATTTTGATGCAGTCGATGATGGGGCACACGCTCAGGCACAGAGTGCAACCAGTGCAGCTGTCAGTAACTACAGGAAGATGGGTCTCGGGGTCAAATGTAATAGCCTGAAAAAAAAGAAGGCAGAGGCTATTAGATTAGAATTATTAGGCTCTCTGTAGGAGGCCTTCCTGCTACTGCCGTTCTAGCAAAACAACGCACTGCTACATGCGCAGCTGTAATTAATCACACAAGGCATGTCTTACAGCTACCATGCTTTGTAATAAGGTGGCTCAAATATGTTTCAATTTATTATGCCTATTTTCTTTTACCATACGAATGCATTATATGATTGATGGTATAGTCGCCAGTCATAATACTCTGCTTTTTTGTATGTCAGCAAATTAGAAATCAAACAAACCATTTTCAAGTTAGGTTCATCTTTAAAAGACACATATTTCTGTATATTGTCATGAGAAAGGAAAAAAAAATGCATGTGAAAAACAGGTGGCATATCGCTTTGGAGGGTCATTTTTTTTGGTGTTGGGTCACACAGCTAAATGTACAATTTTACATTGCTTACAGAGGCAACCATTTGATCATGACTTGTTGCAATGATGAATGCCTCTTTTTATTAGAAACCATTAATAATATGCAATCCCACTCAGCAATCCTTTCTCAAACAATAAGCGTCAAAATGAACAATTATAGCTTTCATAAAACAGGCCCGGTACTTCATCAATACATGTATGATAAATTGCATGGGAGCACTTATTTAGAACACAAACCTGAGATAACTACTTTTGATCAAACTGTCCCGGCACTTTGGCTCCTGAGCGAGAGCATCTCCACAGGGGAGCACTGAGCCCCTTCGCTCTTTTCACAACAAATACTCATCACTGGCTTTGGCACGTCTCGAAAGCCAGCCGATGTGTTGCTGTTGCTGTTGATGATAGAGTCCTCTTACCGTGTTAAATTATTTGTGTCAGCCCATTTAATGTGGTGCGCTTTAAACTGAAACTTTGCCACACATTCACCAAAAGGGGACTATTTTTTTGAGAGCATCCTAACTTTTAGGCCAGAGTGAGACAGGTGCATTGAACCGTGGGCCTGTGTTACAGGGAGCTGGAATGTGGCATCAACAGCACATGGGCAGACAGGCTTGCAGCGTTATAGGTATTGTAGATCACGGAAAAGTTGTAACACATGATTCTGTGGTCTCGTCATGTAGAAGGTGTAATGGTTCAGCCGGGAAGGAAGCACACAGGGTCAACAGCAGTGCATTCTCTACCTGATATCCTGAGTCGTTGCAAGTCATGTAGCACTTCCCACAGTTGATGCACATCTCCTCATCCACAAGTGCCTGCACTTGCTCCTTGTTGTTCAGATCCACATAAGCCCCAATGTGTTTCAGAGCTCTCGCGATCACATCCTGTACGTTGCATTATATTGAGAACACTCAATCAAAGATTGCTTGTTTGTAGAATTTGGACTTGTAAACAGGCATACAGGCACAGATAATATCAGCTGTGGTTTTCTCAAATCAAGACCATTTGTTGTTTAGACATACAGGAATATGAGGAGTTCACAATATTGTTTCATTGTTTCTGCTGAACTTGAGGAGATTTTATGCATGTTAAACTACTATAATTACAAAATGTGGTTAACTAATTTCAAACTGATGACTTAAAAGAAAGTACACTTCCATCCAGAACTTACCTTCACGGCTGGAACCGGCTTCTTAGGGGTGTACTTCTTTATGTCGATGTCTGAGATCACAATGTTATCATTGATGTCCTTCAGCTTCCGCTTATAATCTGCCAAGACCTGCTTCTTCTCTGTGAGGTAAGGGCCAAAACTGGGCAAACTCTACATGGCACAAAAATGATACATTAACTGTATTGTAGCACATCAGTGTTAAACTGTTAAACAGTTAAATTATTCTGTATGTACATGTATAATCAATAAATCAAATTTTACTTCTTGCATCTTTACAATTGAGACTATATTTACAATTGTCACCAAGCACTGTAAATGTAGCCTATTGGAATTTCCAGATGGAATCCAATAGTCTTTCAAAAAAAAAAAAAAAAACAGAGAATTATTCCCTGAAAAGATGGCAAAAGGTGGATGAAAGATTCCTGGAAAATAATGGAAAAGATAATGCTGGCATAACACATGAAATAGTCACATTCTAAAGTCAATGAAACAGACAGTGGATGGCACACAAAAATGCATCAGCATTTAAAGAACAACAGCAAATAAAAAATGATGACTATAATTTCCTGTTGGCGACCAGGACAGACCTGGCAACCTAGTTGGCTGCATTTCTTTTTTTGTCACTTGCTGTCACTTTGTGGATTTTTTATTTGTGAAGACACTGTAGAACAGATGTTAAGTATTGAGCTGAATGATTTATTGCACCAGGAATCTCTTGCATGGGAAAATATATAGAGAGAAATAGCTTGCAGGTCCCACTCTGTCTTAACAATCAATTTTGGCTCATGGATACGCTACTGTCTTAAGCATGAATTGGCAAATGAATATTTTTGCAAATATATTGCATGATTTTGCAGTACACAGCTTACCATACATGCAAAAGTAGTTAACTGAAGGAAACACTTCCAAAAAATGCCTTCCACAACCCACATCATCTGGGAGAGGCTCATATTTCACTTCAAAAGAATAAACCATTTCAGTATTGAATGTCGTGCAGTTGGGAAAGCAGATATCATTTGAAACCAGAGTAAGGACTGTAACAACTATCATCTTTATCAAATGGCAGTTATTGCATTATACAACAGATGCACATCTACAGATGAAATCCAAGCGATTGCATGACAATATAAAACACACACAGGCCATTTCCAACTTGTAATAAGTATACGTATCCTCCTCTCTGTCAGTGTCCAGGTGTTTCAACCAGTTCCTGTACGGGATGCTATGGCATGGTTTTAAATTGACTGTTTCATATAAAGATATCAACCAGTAATTCATATGCATGGTATGTATGTAGGCAATCTTGCTTTTTTCCATCCCTTTTGTTTTTGCTGTTTCTTATCTACCGAATAATAATGAAAAAGAACTTTGAAAGGTGTGATATTTTTAATCTTTAATATAAAAATATTTGATATTGGCATTTTCAACTTATAAAATTTAATGCACATATATTACACAGACTCATCTCAGTTCCAAAACTGCCTTCATTTCTCAGATGTACCTGCCCAGCTGTCATGTTTTAAGTGTGTCTTGGTTCTACAGTGAGGAAACATGGCTGTAGTGAAATTCTGTCTATCAGTCTCCGTGTTCCCGCATAAGAGGTGTGGATTTTTGGGCCAATTTACATTTATTTCTAAACTGGTATTTGTATTTCCAGCTTTGTACCACCCTGTGTTTGGACTTATCCCACAATGACTTCAGTGTATTAATAATTGTAATTAATGAATCAATCAACAATACCTAAGCCCATCTGCCTCTTTATTTTTTATGACGAAAACCATTGCTACTTTGGAACAATGTCTCTTTTTCTTCAGTAAGTCATGAGCTCTGTTTTTCTATGCAACAGCTTAAAAGGTGCACATGCAGTTGAAAATTCTGTACAATTCTGTACAAAAAAAAACAAAACAAAACAACACTGATTGTAACCACTCAGGCCTATCAAAGCTGTTTTGTATGGCACACGGTCAAATCTCTTGCAGCAGTAGGGTTTTTTGGGATTGTTTATTTGGTGCAACAAGCCATAAGCCATGTTCAGTATGAAACCTCTTGAAGCCTCTTCCACAAATGTCCTTTTCTCCTGAACAAAACTTTATTTACATTTACATTACATTTACATTTATTCATTTGGCAGACGCTTTTATCCAAAGTGACTTACTGTGAGGCAGTGAGGCAGAGTGAGGCAGAGTATAACACAAATTTTATGTTCAGCAGAAAGGGGCATGTTACACTATGTGGTAGATAGCTTCTTGAATAAGGTGTTACTGTCATAGCTATAATGTATAGGCTACTGTGCCATAGATTAAACAAAAGAAAATAACAAAGATTGCAATGTATTACAGCGGCAGGTCTAAAATAATTGAGTGGCTATGAATAAGTAAAATAATCAGTCAGAACAATATTAAACCATCAGACTGAGACATCTATTTTTAAACACTTGATTAAACTAAAATGACTCTCCTAAAGGAAAAAAAAGAAAGTGTTTTGAATAGATTTTAGGCAGGGGACTGGATGAAACAAAGAAATTATCCCTAAACTTTTAATCGCTGAACATCAGTTGAGCATCTCAATAAACTCCTGATGTTCTTAGGGAAATAACAACTGACTACAATAAAGTAATGATGTCGGCATGTTGGTTGATAATATCCAAAATAATTAATAATGCAATTATAAGCATTTTGACTTCAATATGAGCTGATATGTTTGAGTAATTCTAAATCCAAGATCTGTCAACCTTTTAGTCGTGCCAGTATCGTTTGTTTGTTTTTTTAATGTAAATATTTGCAATATAGTCATTCAAGGGTCAATTTTATTAACCTAATATAATGAAGTGTGCACTACTTATAAAACAAGGTTTATTAACTTAGCAGTGAACCTGATAATGTGAAAACGCCAAGAACTGTAGCAGTAATTGTAATTGTGCCTGTAGTAGTGTAGTAATTCCAAAAACAAGCTTATTTATGACACTTTTCCATTTGAAGTTAGAGTGACTATTGTGGGGCAACCTATTCCATTGTTACACAGATGCCTTTTAAAACTGCATTCCGATCCAAACAGAGGGTATTGTGGGCCATGCCACTATCTGTATTCCAATCCAAAGATGAAAAAGCGTTTCTTTTTGATATTGAGATGTGCACTACGTGCTGGTCCAGCGATTTGAGAAGGAAACGGGCCTTTGATAAGACAGCCCTTTCACAGGAGAACACAATCAGAGGGACTTACAATGCTACAGTGAATTTCTATGTGGAGAATTTTGTAACGTTTTTTTATAGCAGGCTCCTGTGTCATGCCGGGTTTTAGCCTTCTCTGTGCACATTATACAGGGCTAACTGTGGAAACATGTACCCAGTGGTAACACAGGTGATCAAAAGCATCATCACAGAATCTGTGCGGATGCAAATGGAATGTCTCCCTTCTCCCCTCCTCTCAGAAGCAAGACGATAAAGAATTCACCCAGTAGCATCATTATAGTTGCACACAATTGCTGGTCCGTCAGGTGGAGGGTGGCCCACAATCCCCCCAGCAGGAGAAGACGTGTTGGCATGGAGGATGATTCATCTCTCCCGGTGTGCGCTTAAGTGACGAGGTGCCCGTGTGTAGTGATCCCCCCAGATCACCATATTCATGTCAATTTGGAGGGAAGGAATTCTGCACATTGTTCCCCCAAAAAATGGAATAGCAGTTAAATGCAACAGGGAGGCAGCTGTCCTACGGTGTGGCAGGCACAAGAAAACAAGGATTTGAGCTGGTGTACGTCAGAGGTAGTCCGCGAAGCTAACAGTTTGCCTGACGACACATTGCTCTCGTGATAATACAACCATGTGTTATCTGTCAGAGCGCTTTTATTCTTTTTTCTTTATTTTTTGTTTTTGTGGATAAAAGAAGTCGGTTAACACCCATAAACCAGATAAGACCCTCTGTGGTTAACACATTGTTGTGCTACTCTAGATCAATGAACATTTAGCAGTCTTTTCAACAGGGTGCAGGTGTGCTTTCATTTTCACAAGAATTATACTTCCAACAGCCATGAAACCCATGAATGCGCACAATTTTGTCCATTGCTTTGCATTGGGTCTTAGCAACCTGCATTGATGTACAATGTCCAATCACGTTGCTTTCAGTTAATGTCACCAGTACCCAAAACGGCTTCAGTCATGTCCATTTCAACATTGCATGGCCCAGAGAGAGCAACAAAACATCATTCCTCACAAAATATGACTGACTCAAATTGTGACTACACACATGTTTTTTCTGCATTTAAAACAGGAATGCACTAATAAATTGACTGAAGTATCAAGCAATGTAAATTATTAAGGTACTAACCTTGCCATCCTATAAGAGTTTTTCAGACTGTTGACATAGACATTTTATCTTAGATTTAGCTAAATAAGATGAAAAAGTGAATGAGAAAGGGTCTGGATCTGAGCATTATCAACCAAATAGCGATTAATAATGATATTGTAGATACAACCCAGCATCTGTACATAGATAATTAAAGTGTTGATATTGATGTCATAGTTGTTCCTACAAAACACTTTTTCTTTTTTTGTACCGTTCACAGATGTTAACAACAACAACAGCAACAACAAAATGTTCCTGTGCAGTGAATTTTAGTGCAGATGGCTGGTGGGCAACTAATAAGATGTTCTCATTTTATAATCCTTTTTGGAAACAGAGTGTACAGGACATATTTTGAGTACTCCAACCTTTTTTCATCTGAACATTTATTTAACTGAAGTTGTTATTTTAAAGACAATTCTATTCAGAAATTACAAAGTTACTACAATAGCTTTTCTAGTTATGTGACGCACAAATTCTGCATGACCATATGTTTGTTGATTGGAGCACACCTGAATGTGAACATAAATGTCCACAGTGACTTTTAATTAATTATAGCATAACTGCAGTTAATTTTACACAGAATAAGCAACAATGTGCTAATACTATACAGCTGCATATAATATACAAGTGCATTCTCATAAAAGAAATCAAGGGTTCAAAGCCTGAGCCAAGGAAAGTTAGATTAATTGGTAAATGTAGTACAGAGTGAACACAGTAGTAAGCTTTATTACTACTATTACTAGTAATATTACTACTATTACTAAGCTTTATTACTAGTAAGTAAGTAAGTAAGTAAGTAAATAAATAAAAATTAGTAAGATAGTAATTAAAATAGTTTTATTTGGAAATGCTTTAGTATCTAAAACACAAAGAAGTGATTTTCAGTATAATGTTTGGGTAATTATACAGAATAAAAAAGTAAATAAGGCTTGCTGTATATCTGATGTACACAACTGAAGATGTTAGAAAAACAGCTCTTCCATAAAAAAGATTGAAAATCGTTACTGCCCAAACTGTTCACTTTTTATGTCCTACATACAAATCTCCATTGTAATGTCAAGTTAGCTTTCTATTCCTGCTCTTTGTATATTAAAATAAACACCAGCAACACTAATGCATCATAGTCAAAACAGGAGGTAGTTGACGTTGTCAGATGAGCAGATTAGGATTTCCCTACAATGGACAGGTAACTGATAAACCAGATGTTAGCTAACCAGTGCAGCATTTCCATCAATCGGCACTGCCTTGATCTTAAATATTTTTCATGCTACACTCACACACACACACACATTTATATATGAGATGCACATATACGGTAAGACAGAGTAAGAGGCCACATCCAAATGTGTAATTAAAAAGCCAGTAACTCCTTTTTTGTGAGCCTTTCCTGCAGTACATGTCTTTATGATTAAAACAATAAGGCTTATTGCCCTCTGAAATGCACATTGCCATTAAGGAAAGACATCAGACCATGCGAAAAAAAAAAAAAAAAAAAACAAAACCCTCAAGCATAATAATTGTGCGATTTATCCTCACTAAACTACTGCAGTGTGCCATAATTAAATATGAAAACCTAAATTTATCTCTGTGTTCAGCTGTCATTAATTTAACAGGGAGAGCACATGTTCTAATCTAATAGCTGATTTTTTTTTCTTCCCATTGAAGAACATTAAAATGTATATTAGCCTCTGAGGTCCATAAACATAAACTGGGGACTCAGAATTTGCCCAGGAAGGGTGACGGGCGCGGGGTGTGGGGTGGAGGGGGGCTTGACTCAAAGGCCACACTCTGGCCCTGGCACCAAGAAAGACGTTCACTTAGCCTCATTAAAACAAAGCTGCCTTTTGCTTGTCTTGTGTTCTGCATGATAGCAGCCTATTTGTTGTGTAATAATTCACGCAAGTCCATTCAAAGCAACCAGAGCTGGTGAACTGTGGCCACTTTAATGAGAAGTATGGGGTGGTGTGCACAAGCTGCCAGGTCCATGTCTCAAGCAATCAGAGAAGCACTTATAATTGGATACAATGTTTTCCCAAACATAGGACTTGTCCATGGATTGATTGTTATTTATTTTTTTGCCTCGAATTGTAAACAGAGTAACTGCTATAAGAAAAGCACATAGCATAAACTAAATGTATATGTGCCTTCATAAATTATGCATTGATGGGAATGGTAGCTCCAAGGGGTAAGTTGCACAACACCAGTTACTGTCTAAGTGTCTATACAGGAAGCCATTTTACAGATTGGAAGAGATCACCTTGGTACATTAATTGAGCTAGAAGCCCCTCTTGGCTGTTGACTGCAAAATACAAACTGTGGTGTTAAGGTATCACTCTTTGGTAACTTTTTTTTTCTGAAAACCATTTTAAGTTGAACAAATAAACTAAAATAAACAATGATGTTTTGGACAAATGAGTACATGTTTCTAACAAAGACATTTCTCATTTCAGTATCAACAAATTATAAGCCATTGTGTTTTGAAGAAAAAAAGAAATGGAATGTTGGTAGTAATCTAACTGCACGTGTCTGCAGCTACGGTATCACAAGAAGCACTGCCTTCTTCACACGGTCAGGCTAGCACCTTCTCAGCAGTAGCCTTCAAATAACAAAAAAATAACATGGTGGAAAGGCAATTGCCTTCTGTCTCAAGGGCAAAATATGGGAGCAGCTAATGAAAAATCCCATAGAGAAGCTTGACGCTTTGGCAATAACTGTCCACCTTAGCGCTGTTCATGTCCCTGGGCAAAGGCAGCCTCACTTTCTCCACCGCAATGCATGCAAAAGCAAACTTGCATTTCCCCTACAAAACCATATGCCCTTTAAATGTGTTTACAGATGAGTCACTCTGAGCAAACAGAATCTTAGCTGGTTGGCAGATTTGACCAGGTGAATAGGGTATGCTGAAGGTTTCCACTACTGGACAGAAATGAGAGGCAGGCAGTGATAGGCAATGACTTTGGACCATTCTCACCATTTCTTTACTTTGCAAACATGAGATCTGTTTAAAACATTAATTTCAAAGCATATAATTCAAAGTGGTACTTGATCTAAGGCACGTCTAAGAAAATACAGTCTTACAATGAACTCACTTAAGAATAAATGGCCAAACATCCAGTTATAACCATTTCTTTAATATGTCTTTTAAAAACAGGAAAGATCTCCAGTTAACTTCCCTCATAATCACTATAACAATAATGGTCTGCATGTAAGGAAGTGTGCTGCTAGAGATCCTATTATGCACATGCTTGCTGTGAGGTAACCTTTAAAAGGAACTTCAGTAGGAGAGTTATAATTTCTCTGACTGCAGTAGCTGTGGTTGTATAGCACACAGCCCTCATCAGGTTTTAATAACTGGGCCTTTGAAAATATGCTACCTACCATTCTTATTCTCACCATTAGAGTGCATGTACAGATTTCTGAAAGTTCTGTTCTTCAGCAAGATATTCAGTTCTTCTCATTGTAATCCCTTTCTTCCTTTCTAGTTCCACCCATAGCATTCATGTTATAGCATATGCACAACGCATATTAGGAATCTCAAAAGAAACATATTCCTACTTATGCAAGTAGGTTTATAATACATGCTGCAAATAAATGTTTTTGAGGTCAATTTGACTAACTGCTAATTGATGACTAATGGACTCATGAGATCTGCGTGAGTTGCATAAGCACTACATTACCTGATTTGTCAAAGTAGGGATATTACCTGTGGAGTATCAGGTGCAGTTAATGCTATAACACACATAAACAAACCAGTATCTTCTCGAAAGAACACGACTTTCATGCTGTCGGTGCACTTAAGGCTGGACTAAGTCCACTGCCACTTCTGGAATGTTCACAGGCAGCAATTTCTAACCTGGCACGATATTACAGCCAACTGTAGGCTACAAATAATAAGCCGCAAAATTGGAAACCAGATATTAAAAATACTAAACCAATTAAAATATGGTCTTTTGTCCTCCTCAGTTGAATAATCATGTAATTTCCTATGAAGAGCCTTTCAAAAGGCAAACAAAATACTTACATATACCATTATTACATTCCAAAATTCCAACTGCTGGTTACTGATGAAAAACACAGGCAGCTGAATTATAATTGGATAACACTGCTACCACAGTGAAAAAACCAAGGACTGTACTGCTGTGCAAATATGTTTTTTTTCACACTGTGCCTGAATCTAACTGTGTAACTGCTAGAGCTGCTCTACACATTACTGATGGCAACATGACAATACTATTCCACTATACGCTTCCATTTTGTACACCATTCCATATACTCCACAGAAGCTTGACACAGACATTCTTAAACAGATTCTTCATCCCATCAGCAGAACTCCAGCCTCCTCCCTTTCCCCCCCGAATACAGTAGGCTCCGGAGTGAGAAGCAGAACTGAGTCAGTGCTGGCCCCCAGCAGAGAGAGGCAGTCCGGGCCAGCTGAAGGCTTCATTACCACGGTGAGCCTGCCAAACCCCACCGTGCCACACAGCCAGCCAAACTGCCATTTAAGAGCTGCAATTCCCCTACTACTTCCCCGACCCCCGCCCCCCGGGCCCAAAGCACTCCCCGCTCCTTGTTTGGCGTGGCCATGAAAGGGGGACGTGGGAGTGGAGATGGAGGCTTAAGCGCAGCAGGAGGGTCCGGGGGCTCTCTGTGTTTCCCCTGTGCCTCTGGAGCAGAGCTTACCATCTTTCTGCTGCCGAGGCCTCTGTCTGTAGCACTCGCAGGCTCCAGCAGAGCATGTTCCTGCCCCTAATCTCTCCTGCCTCACACCTTGTTATCCTCTGCAGTTACCATTTTACAGAGCTGCACTCTTCATTGTTTTACTTGCCTTTAGTGAGGAACTGGCGAGTGCTGGCAGGCTTCCTGACTTCTCCTGTATTTAAATACAATGAGTGTGCGATTCACTGAGCAACAGTGTGTGTAATTATCTTACTGCTTCAAATGTTCAAATACTACTTCTAATTCGGTATACGGCAGGGAGTGTGGAGTCTCTTACTGCCTTCAGCAATCTCCTTCAGACACACCTCTTCAACATTATCTTAGCAATTCCTTTCTCTCTTACACAAGGTACCTTTCATAAAAACTGATGAGACTTTTTTCACATAATCCCTTGTTTTCTAAATAGCAATAACATAAACAACCATGACGACAAATCTACTACTACTACCAACTTCAACAACAATAATTAAAGCATAAATTGAAGATCAACTTTATAAATATATGGGCTGATTCTAGCTTTTAGTAGGAATCGAAAACCTTTATTTTGTATTTAATCATAACCTAATCTGATTGTTTCCTGACCAAATCTGAGGCGATTAAAATCTCACTCTCACAAAGGAACAGAGAGAAGAGGCTCACACTGCATTACTATGCCAACTGGAGACAGAGCGCAGAGAGTAGCCATGCTGGAGGGATAACTGTCCACTCCATCTCAAATCATACCAAATAATGACTCGTCCCTAAAAATACTAATGGCATAACTGGTCCAAGAAAGCCACCTAACCACCTCCTTTTCATGGCTCATACTGTGATAGTACTGTGATGCTTGCTGGAAGGAGCCACAGCTAAACTATCCAGTCATTTCTCACTTCCTGGAGCAGGGAAATGCAGCGTGCTATTGCTTCATGAGCAGAAATTGAGAAGCCAATGGGCGAGTTATCTGCTCCTGAGACGGTTTGGTGCACTTCATTTGCATGCCAAATAAAGTGTAAGGTAAGGGACAACTTGAAAATGCAGGTTAGTTAAGTTTAGTGCCCCTTTAACAATATCATTACTATCATTATAATCGAGAGTGGTCCCGTCCAAGTAGAGAACAACTGTTACTAATTGGATTCTACATTTAATCTAAATTGCTCTCCATAAAAAACAATTACTGTAAATGCCAGGTGCCATAGCATGACTTGGCCTAAGCTGCACGAATGTGCACCTGAGAATGCAAAGCACAGTAAGTTTGTATCAAGCCAGTCACACTGCTTTCTTGACATAAGGTGCGGTGTCTCAAGGGATCTGAAGTTCTTACTGTGAGATTTAAAGTACTGAGCACAAAAGACAGTCCCTGGTGAGCTTCACTCTGCAATGCATGCTGGGAGGCATTTTGCAATGTACACTGGGGAATGTATTTTAGTCAAAGTCCTCCAGTAAGCTCCGCTCATCCCTTAAGGTACCATAACTCATCATAAAGGCAGTAATTTGACCGCCCAGAAACGCTTCGCATACAAATGAAGTGATTTTGGGTGGAGTGCTCCTTTAAGAGAACCTTATCACTTTTCTGTTCTGTTGTGAAGCTCAGTGGCAGTGGCTCCCTCTCCCTCTTTGTTTCTTGCTCTGTCTCCATCAGACAGCAGGTAATGTGATCCCCCCCGTCGTGCGCGCTGTATCTGGCTGTGTGAGCCTGTGGCACGCCGCGCCTGTGATGTTTCACTGGAAGCGTGTCCGCACACCCGCAGGCCACCTGTCACTCCCTGTCCGCTTTCGGGCCACGCGGTGCGCCTGCCTGCTCCCTTGCGCACAGCTCCACCGCTCCCCCTCCGGCCCGTGGTGGTGGAATTAATAAAAGCTTTTTGCTGTTTTTTCCTTTATTTCTTTTTGTTTGACTTCTCTAAACGTTGAATACAATGTGATATTCTTTTTCTAAAGAGCAGTTCTGTTCTATGTACAAACGCCAGACAGAAGCAGCAATCTCAACAATGCAAATAAAATTATCATCTCACTAAACTACCAGGCACCAGTTGTTCAGAGCGTAGCTCTGAAGAGGAAGCTAGGACAGGTGTGAAAGGCAAGAGATCCTGGTCACTAGGCCTACTGTGGAGACCGAGACTTTATGGCCCTGTGGAAAATCAACAGGGAACTGTGCACACCCTCCCTCATTGTTCACAAGACAACAGCATAATGAAGATAATACAGTCATTGTTTGGATCTGGCTAGCACCACATGCCTCATCCTAACCTTTCTGTGACTTGTGCACTCAGTCACTTTTCTCCCTGTGTCATGCTGTGCTGATGTGAGTATATCCGGCACAGCGCTGCCTGGGGAAATGCGGGTCTCTTTTCTCCAGCGCCATGATATTTCTACATGACATCACACAGCTTTCCTCAGCAACTTCACCCCTCCCCGCCACACAAATCGGTTTCGACATGAATAACGTGTGGCAGATGTGGAAATTACTTATACTTATCTCTCCTCCGATCTTGTTTGCTTTCTCATTTATTTCCTCATTCCCTGCTCTTGTTTGGAATTTGCATTTAAACTATTGTGTTCCCACACGAGGAGATGTCCTGCCGTCAGAAAGTGAGAAATCCCTGCTGATGCATTTGAAACCGCATGTGAGCTTCAAAGCCCCCATTCTTCTGCAGTATTAGTAGAATAGCTGTGATCTGATAAAAGCCTATAATTCTGTGCTTTGAAAGGGATTTTTCTGAAGTTTATCCATTTGCATATGGTTGGGGTATATTTTTAATTTTACTGTGCTTACAGAAATGACTGATCATGAAATTGAAATTGCGATTTATTACAAATAAAATTCCTCAATGAAAGAACAGCTGGCTTTGTTAAACTTAAATCCCCCTTTTTCAGTTATTTTCATGATTAATTCTCAAAGAGATTAATATTTCCTCACATCCACCATGGTGAGGAACAATGGCAAATGTTGTATTGCTGTCATTGGATAATATGGATGAAGGTATACAGTGTAATTCTTGATAAAGTTTGATGTTACACTTCATAACGAGAAAATCAACCAAAACTCATTTCCTCAGACCTGGGCTCTTGTATTGGTGGCAGCTGTGACAGTCGTTTCGATGTTCGCCTGCCTGCTATAATTCAACCTTGGCACAGTTGACCTTTTATGGCTTTTATTACCATGACACAATCAGAGCACATATGCTTTCACTTGGCTGTGGAGTTATTGCAATTACAACCAAACAGCCCCCTTTCAAGCCAAGCCAATGCTGTCAATACACCACACACTACAGTACCCCAAAATTATCTCCATATCTCCATTTGCAGATACACTTACTATTTAAAGAAACAGATAGTATCAGAATCATATAATTTTTTCACTGATTTAAAATGCAACATCTGAAAACACTGGAGTGTATGTCTATAGTTACAAGGGTATTGCAGTGAAGAATGGGTAGGTCTATAATAGCAATAACAGATTACCGTTAATAAACAAGTACTTCTCTACAGTGAAAAATGATAACAGAGGAATAATAGATGGTTCAGGTCCACAGGAGGAATGCTAATACAATGTAGGACCCTGCAAAGCTCGGGTTTAAGACCAAAGAGAGGGCGGCAATTCTACATAAATAAACAGATGTACATCCAAAGCAGTGGCCATAAGGCCATCCACATGGAATGGTGTGACTCACCTTCCCCACCAGCTCATCCACTCTGGGGACTGGTTTCCCCTTCTGGTGGCGCATTGTTGGGGGAGACTGCCCATCCCAGTCGTGCAGCTCCTCAATGCTTTTCAGGTAGAGCAGGGCCTTCAGTCCCAGGCAGTAATCCTCAATCAAGGTGAAGTCCTGGTTCTGAACCGCGCTGCATACCTGTTAGAACAGACAGACACACACACACAAACACACACACACACACACACATATACACGCACATGCACACACACACATCCATGAGCCAGGGGAAAGGTAAAGAAGAAAATCACAGAGATGGTAACGGTCACGGCTCCCCAGGGGGGGAAATGCAGATTCTGTGGTCTTGGAAAAAAAAAAAAAACCTTAAGGAAAATGTACATGCTTATAATCCCACCAAAAGATATGACTGTGCCTTTAGCCCACTGTCAAGGAAAGTCAGACATGGGAAAGGAACAACCATGAAGTAGCCATGGTATTGCTGTGTGGCATGCTAGGACAGAATGAAAAATGAGAATGACAGTTTACAGATCATATTTGAAATAGTAATGCCATAGTGATCTATATCTAAAAGCTTTTAGTAGTCACTACAATGTTGTCAAATACAGTAAAAAATGAAATTGAGAAAGAATAACATCAAAATATGTAGGCTATCAAGGTAACAACAAGAAGAAGCCAGAATTCCCTGATTTTAATGAAGACCAACTTAAACCAGGTTGAGGGTTAGAAAATGAAATCAGAGTTCAAATAACTCTAGATCTGTGTTATCACATCTACAAATGTATTCCCCTGTTTGAGATATGGTGCTCATGCAGTATTCAGTAGACTATTCATATATGACCTGTTAAAAATATGGATATGAAGTTATGTATGCATTAAAATTCATGTAAAAATGGTTATCAGTTCTATCTAAAATACATAATGCTTGTTATCAACTAAAAAACTATTTTCATACTATAGCGGCACTGTATTTTCATGCTGCATCAATACTGCTTCAAGGGGAATCAAAAATAAGGTGGCAGATAAGAGGATCACCCTCTGACAAACAGTCAACCTTATTGTTCAGTGAATCACTCAGCTGCTATCTGTGCACACAGGTAAAAAGAGGCTGTGAGCAGAGTAAATGAGAGGTCAGTGCTCAGCACAGTAGCAGGTACATGACTGTTGCACAGGCTGTTCCAAAAGTCATTTCTCCACAGCTCCACAACACTCAAAACACGGCGCTTCTCGGGTACAGTCATGGCTGCGTCGTTTATTTGTTGTTAAAAAAACACACTTGCAGACGGAAAGGCCCATGCTGGGAAAATAGATTTACTTATTCTACATACTTCATGTTCAGAGCTGTTTTCATTAGGATTCTGATTTGCATAGAGGTTGTTGTTTGTGATCTGAGAAGATAGGAATCTGTTTGTTTGTATAGTGTTTAAAAAAAAAACGACATAAGAATTCAGGAGAAGACAGATTTCAACAAGGAGAGCACAGTGCAAAATTTTGGAAGGGAAATTTAAGGACCAGCTTGTAAACATGCCAACTAACATGAATGATAAGGCTGAGCAAAGAGCAGATTCTCATATTTAGAAGGTAACTAAACACTGGTCCCACGAATCATTAAAATTCAGAGCAGAAATGGCAGAAAAGCCACAGTTCAGTGCAGAAATGTGGAGGAAAAACTGTGAGATAAAACGTGCTCATGAGTGCACCACCACCAGGCTCATTTACGTACGCCAGACAAACTCCAGTTCTCCAGAGGAATACAGTAAGCATTAATTAGTGAGTTTATGCCTCCCACAGACCAAAAGCTTTTACAGCAATTATTGAACATGTCTGAGGATATTTTTCCGAGGGTTATTTAAGTGTAAACAGGAATGCAACTCCAATGGCTTCAACTACTTTCCAGACTGTACAGTACCAATATGGTCAATGATAACAACAGTGGGGACATGTGGCCAGCATCAATGATTATAGTATGTTGAAAAGTAGGTAGACGAAAAAAGAAAAAACAGACCAAGTAGCCAGCAACTATCTGTTAGTTAGTAGCCAACAACTATCTGTTGTTGTATCCGTTTCCGTATTTTAGCTGGAAAAAATACTAAACTGCCATATAGCAAATATGCATATAGCTCCCCTCTTGCTTTTTGTTACTTCTGGTCTTAAATCTCACCTTTGAATGCATCAAGTATGAGGGCTTGACACCACACCTCCAAATGGCAAATAAGCTGTTCCACTAACTCTAACATGAAATAATGCACAAATAAATGGAAACCATGCTTCTTCTCTGCAGCTTGTTAGCAAGGCATACAAACTAACATTAGCCTACAACCTACTTCTCAACATATACCATTCAAGCTTGAAAATGAAAACAAAAATTTTACAGCCACCGTTTGCACCATGTCAAACAATAAATGCATTGTACATGAACTGCAATAAGAATAATTCTTAATAATGCTCTTCGCTTAAATCCTACATGTTTAAAACACAGCCTTCGGTCAACAATGCATTTAACTTCCAGTTTGCTGAATGTCAATATGTCAGTCATAACATGATTGCCTTCCTGTTGGACTTACAATAATTTTATTGAGATGCTGCCCAAGACAAATTCTGGAGGCTTCAGAGCTTGTGTCCAGAGAAGCAGCCATACCTATCAGGAATGCACATACTTCCTGAACAGTTAGTGCAGGAGGGGACGATGTGTGACATTTTTCTTGTCTTCTCTATATGGAAAAATATAAAAATCATATCAATAAATTCAAGATGGTAGCCACACCAAATGATCAATGGACGGTTTTTCTTTTTAAGAAAAAAAAAAATTCCCATGAGGCCCTCGGAAAAAAAAGCGTTTTGAGAGATTAAGTAAAGCAGTTCAGGAATTATTGGAATTTTTGAAAATGGAAAAAAAAGTCATAATTTAAATCTGAGAAAAACCAATACAACACCTAAACATCTCTGTGCTTCGTTCCTGTAATAAAATGAAAAGTGAAGGCAGCTGAGAGCCTCTCCTCAGTGCTGCACTAGATAAGTCTACAATCTTCTTCAATGGTGTGCACATGCAATATGTTCTGTATTAATTCAAATGATAAGGGTAAAAAAAAAAAAAAGAGAAAAAACTTGCCCTGCTCCAGAAATGGATTTCCACATACAATCTGAGTCCTGAAGCTTGGTTTCTGTAGGAGAATCTCCATTAGTGCTTTTCATTTGCCTCAGAACATCAAAGATGTGATGTCCTCGTACATTGCATTTAGCGCTAATGTAACTGACTCCAAAAATAAATCGAAGTGAGAATTTCTAAGTAGTTTCCAGGCAATTGAGACAGCAGGCTCTTTTTATCTGCTCTGCAACTGTGGCAGTGCATTGATTTAAACTCCTTCTGAGATCTCAAATGCTCTTAGATTCCCTGGTCTCTCTCTGTCAGCTTTTTTTCTCTTTTATTTCTGGCGATAAAATCCTCATGTTGAGCAGCACACCCGAAAAAAAAAAAACCAAAAGAGTGAAAGATTAATTCAGTTGAGCCTCAAAAATGCTACAATGACTATGAATGAACACTGTCTTGAATGGTATGTGCTATATACCACAAAATCAGTGTGATTTTGTCTTGATGGCCATGGACACAATATACTAAATGTAGAGAGATGAATGGGTCTTTGACAAGAGCATGAATATAAGGAATATGCTCTTTCAATACAGCAGAGTTAGTATGTGAAATGGCTTGAATACACATACTGGCTTTCTCTGCGCAGAAAAATAAAACACACCTGATCGATATCTAAAGCCTTGAATAGTGTGCTTGTTAAACGACTGAGACATGAAAACATCACAAGAGAAAACCTCTAACAGTGAATTGCAAACTACAGATACTATTCCAATTCCTAGTGTTTATTGAGCATGTATGTCATCCTCCGCACCCTGATGATGGTTCTTTTATTGCGGTTCACAACTGTTTACATGCACCAAGAACGGCAGAAATTGCTCTCTGGATCATTAGGATTGAACTGGCTCAGCCATTAGTGAAATATTGCTCCATCTCTCTTAAAGCCCTGAACAATGAAAATGGTGTGAACATATCTACTCTGGCAGTATTCATACCAACAATTTCATAATCTAATGTAGAAAAAAAGAAAAATACACAGAAAAATCAAGACCAATGAGAACATAAAATCTCTCCAGCGAAACGACCTCACCATGCAACCATGCACACCCCTACATGTTACATATTACCGTTGTCACGTGTATAAAACATAATGCATATATTATATTATCAATCATAGTATCATTAAATATCTGTCTCCCATAGTAGCTGGTCTCTTACAGATTTGGATTGTACAATTTGGATTCAAGCAAACACTTGGAAACCCATATGGGTCCAGCTACCACTATATACTAATAATTGGACACACACACACACACACACACACACACACACATATATAGACACTAGGGTCCAAAATTATTGGGACACCTGGGCATTTTGTGGTGGATGCGTCCATGTAGCTATTAGTTTTATCACTCGAACCTAATTTATGGTGTGGCGAAAACTGTTACATGTTTTGGCAACTATTAACATTTTCAAAACATCTCTTTATGTGGTGCACAAGCTTGCCTGATGACTACCCTTATTTCCAACATTTTAATAATATGTATGACATTAATTCTGCCAAACAAACTGACAATTCTATGACATAAACTTAATTTTAAAAGGTACCTACATACTTATTGAGTGCAGACAAGTGAATAAAAATGACCATCACTTCAATTAGGCCTGACTGAACCTTGCCCTTCCCCCTAACTGAACACTCATACTGAAGCCTATATAAACCTAAGAAGGTTGGAACATGGTCACAGAAGATGAAGCTGAAATTGACATTGACATAAATTTGACTTTTCCCATGTCTGATGGAATATGCAGCAAAAATATTGTGGGTTTTCAGAAAAAAAGTGAGTGTCCAAATAATTTTGGGCCCCAGTGTGTGTGTGTATATATATATATATATATATATATATATATATATATATATTACTAGATTACTACATTGCATGGTAGAACTAAGCCTCAAAATAGAAAGCCATTTTAGGTGGCCAGGTGTACCCTTGGTGTATTGTTTCCTGCAAACACCTTCCAGATCTGAACTGGATCTTTATGGGACGTTCTGGAATGTAGAGTTTCATCTCTTTCATCTCTCAAAGTGGAGGCTTTCCTTCTTGAAGAATGGTCCAATATCCCACTAGAAACAGTTCAAAACTTGTGTAGCAGAATTTCAAAAAGGACTGAAGCTGTTCTGAAGGCAAAGGCTGGGTGTGTGTAGTATGTAAGAAAAATTAGGCATCTGATTAATGCATTACAAAGAAATGCAATAGTTGACAAATAATAAAATTGTTCTTCTGAAATGAAAAAAAAGAAGTGATTGGTATTTAATATGTGTGAGACCACAATTCAAACTTGTTTTTCTATATATGTACAGTACATCTGTCAATAACAGGTAAAGATTCTCTGTGATACTGAGATGCAAAAGTCAATAGCAACACAGAGGAGGGCCAACCCCCTGGGCTTAATTGCAAATTAATGTTTTTGGCAATGAATTAACTACGGTGTATTGATCTACAAGTGGATCTCTGCAGCTCTTGAGTGTGGCTTGTGCTTTAGTAATACTGTGAGGTTATTTATAGTCTTTCTACTGTCCAGCTGAATTGTTTTTTTCTTTTTTGTAGGGGTTATTTCTCATATCGCCACTTCTTGTACTAGAGGTCCATCCAAAAAAAGGCATTTATGTTTCCTTTTCTCAGTAGGAAAAGAATTAAGCAAAGTTAAAGGTCTGACTGGTTTTCCTTTAAGCCAATATACACATTTGACTATTGTGAATCTGCTGAAATGAAATTTTTGTGTTGATTACCAAGCACAGAGCAAAGGAATTTTGCTCCCTAACATTGATAATTTAAAACAAAAAAAAAAAAAACAAAATAAAAATCACAGCAAGGCTTCAGAGAGCCAAGGCCTGGTTTCAAGAGAAGCACAGAAAATGCTTTACCCATAAAAATTGCCTGAAATTCCACACTTGCAGGATGAAGGAGCTGGCTGTAACGGACGAAAGACTGGAAGAGCCAGCAGTTTTGCAAATCTCTTATCAAGATCAATGCATGCTATGAATGAACTTCATTCATCATTTTGTTTGTTCTGAGAATAAAGCATCTGATGCCAATGTAAATCAATCAGGCCATTCTGAGACAATGCTGTACATTTCCCTCACAGTACTCTAGAATGCTTATCCAGGAACCATAATTCTCCTGTACACCACTTACCATCTCACTTCACTTCAAATGACAAGACTCAATGATTGTAACAGCTAGGATTTCAACTTATTGTTTTAATAAATCATTTTGTACAGGCAACATAATTTCCCATTCTTTCTGTTCTTAATTTCTTAAGCGGGAAGCAGGGGTCTGCACTGAAAGCCTGACTCTCCATCTGCACATTTACAGAGAAAAAGTCCTAAGAGGTGTCACAATTCAAACATTCGCTTTAGCGCTTACAGCATTTTTATCTTCTGTTTTGAATCATCTGAAGTAAACCAATGACCAGTGGCAAGGGACTCTAAAATGATAATCTTCCTAATCAGTAAGAGTGATTTCCCTTTCTTTGTCTCTAAACAGTATCTAACACAATGAGCAACTAGTACACTGAATGCTCCGGTAACAAGCATACTCCTTCCGATATCCTGGTTAGGCATGACCAAGTCCCGTGTACTGCACATCTATTCCACCACTGTTTGCAATACATGTGCTCAGTGTGTCACCTTCCTGCAGGTAAGCACAGGTAGGGTAAGCTTCTTTATCTTGAAGTGCAGTTCAAATCATTTTCTACACAAGAAATTATTTCCTAAATTCAAAGAAAGGCAAATTTATTAATAGCTGAACACGCATTTATAAAGCCCAAATTACATCATCTTATATCCCAGTTAAACATAATTTGCATACAATAATTAGATGTAATAATGTAATTTTGGGAGATGAAATGCTAATGTTCTAAATGTCATTTATCTAAACTCAGAAGCGCTCTCATTTTAACTAGAAAGTACTTTTAAAGATGAAATCCAACTTTGCCTCCCCGCATCCCCGGGTACGTTATAGAGATTCTTCAGATCCTACTTGTTAAGATTGTACAAGGCAGGTGGAGGAACAGATTTATCAGAGGATTACAATAGCACAAAATCCCTGCAGAAGTACTTATTAACAGTGGAATGATTCAATTGGCATGCATATTCTAAAACTGCTAAGTCCTGCACAAATTATTCCATTGAAGTCAGAATCAGCTTGCTATCTAAAACCAAATATGTTAGATACATGTTAAATATGTGGACACTACATGGGATGCTGCTGAATTTATGATCTCTGTTCCCCCCATAAAACCACAAGTGTCTTAAGCCCAAGTTTCATTAGATCCATAGGCACATTCAAAACCACAGATAATTACTGTCTGACTTCAGCAGTTTCCTTTCTGGTGAAACGTACTGAATGGAAAATGTAGCTGCAGTTTGTAGCTATTGATTTTATACAGAATTTAACAGTACGCACTGTAACCTTTCTGTCACTGGGTATTATGGGTTGTGCTATACATGACGATTTCTATTCCCTGTGTATATGCAACCTGTTTCTCACAGTGGGAAAATTCACAGGGTGGGGTAAGGGAGAGTTCACCTACTTTTGGAAGCATATTTCTGGAGTCAGCTATAGGTATGAAAACCTTGGGTAACTGAAACATAGCATTACTCTATGAAAGGATTTCTCATGGAATGGGATGTCATCTGCCACTCACTGAATTATTCCACACTGATGAATAATGATTGCTATTAACAGATGATTAATAACTGCAAATATCAACAGCTTCCGGAGAGCGCAGTGTGAAACTAAGTTTTCAGAACACAGGGCACTTGGTGATGTGATTCCCAGGCTCTTACCTGCAGGACAGAGGCACCAGCATGGAGAAACTGCAGGCCAGCCTCAGCAGAGTCAATGCCTCCAGTGGCCAGGATGGGGAAGCCAGGCAGGGCCCTGCCGATGGCAGACACCGCACGTAGAGCTATGGGGCGGATGGCATTTCCTGCAAAACAGTTATACGACAAGGCATTTGAAAGTCTCTCAAGTGTAGTCTCTGCCACACAGACCCTGATCGATTCCAAACATTGCATTGATAAAACTGATAGAATGCCCGCACTCCGTCCGTATGAAAAAATAGGTGAAAACTGCCGACCGTGTATATTCAATTCATTCATTCAAACAAGCGTCCCCGAAATGAAACCCAAACTGGTAAAACGGTCAATATGTGACATGGCTTCATTTCAATGTTTTTTTGTTTTGTTTTGTTTGTCTTTTTTTCTTCCTCAGATGGTATCGAGGCAGCTTGTTTTTAGAACTGTTAACATTTCGAAGAGAGACCGCAGACCACCCGCAGGGGCCGGCATCAATACGCCTCAGCAACAAAACAGGGAAAATAATGCGATCAGAAAGCAAGCGTCAGGAGGAACACACCGAGAATGCACACGGAAGCCCTCCCCGTTTGGAGCTGAGGCTCCGAAGACTGTTGTTCCTCCTTACGTTACTGCGTTTATTTATTTACCTGGGCTCCGGTGTCCCTAATGAATTAAAACTTCCACCCCAATCATGCCGACAGATGGAAGCGTTTATCACATTAGGTTTAACCTCATTTAGCCAGCAGGCCTGCTTTCATTGATCATAGCTTCACATTGTCTAAACTCATTCTGCTTCCCAGACACAAAAGTCAGAGAGAGAGGAGTGAGACTGAGAATATGTGAGGGAGATTTTTTTTTTCTCGCATGCTAAATATATTAATTCCTTGATGCCATTCTGAAATTTGGAGGCTAAATTGAATCACAAGGCTTATTTTTGCATATTGTCTATGGACAGTTAATGTTATAAATATGTATGCATTTTTCCCCCTTTTGTCTTTCTCATTGATGAAGGTTTTCCCATCCCTTGAACTGATGATCCTTTGGGTTGAATTATTCATTAACAGTCTATTGTGATATTGTAATAATTCCAAAAAAAAAAAAACAGGAATATGAAAAGGTGTCTTGAAAAAAAGTGTCAGTTGACTTCAGCTTAGTCAAGAGGCAGTTGTAGGAACCATAGTTGCCCAGGGTGAAACATTTATCAACAAAGTGTCACAAAATGCATGTGTATTTTGGGCATTGTTACTTGTATTGGATGGCAGTTCTTCCTCTACCATTACTTTGTAGAGCCCTGCTTATGGATATATAAAATGTAAAATGTAACCTACAGATTGCGCATAATGTTGTCATGGAATTAAAAATCCAAAACTGGTGTACTGGAAAATTGGTGAATTAAAAAAAAATTACAAATGCAATCAAGAACCTCACATATGTAGTGGTGAATGACAGTCACACTGAAAAAGGGTTTGGTTGGATATGTAAGTTAGACGTCCCCTCTAAAGACAGTCTAATGAACACTTCTCACAGGTTCAAATAACAACTGCATACTGCCTCTTAACAGAAAGTTTACAAACGTGAATGAAAAAATAACAGTAAGCTCAGCTTTTAAGAAAACATTTAATGTTAGAGGCGTCATTTAATCTCACAAGTGTGATTTTTTTTTCTTTGAATGCTGTATTTCCCATTTGGAATTGACACTTACACATTTGGTTTGTCTCATTGCGACAACCTCTGCGACCCAAGCAGGGCACTGAAGGCAATCTTTTCTGATACACTCTCAAGTCGCACAGTGTGCACCATAGTGATGTAGGTGCCAGCTGGGAGATACATACTCCACTGACGGCATCCAGGTACCTGACGAATCCCAGAGATTTCTGCCCAGAGATTTCTGCCCTGACGAATCCCAGAGATTTCTGCCCAGAGATTTCTGCCCTGATGAATCCCAGAGATTCGTCAGGGCAGAAAACGGTGAGAGGGGGAAACCCCATTTGGCCTTCTCACCCTTATCTCCAGCAGAATAAAGTAAATCATCACCATATGACACGTCTGGTTTCGAACCCAAGCTGTAGCAAGTACCCTGCACTCAGGCCAGATCTTGCCAACTGAACTGCTCAAGGAGGGCATGATTTTTCTTTGTAAAAAAACCACACTCTGGAGTAGAGCAATATGAATGGCCATCAGTGGATTTACTATTGCTATATGTTGATTACATCAGTTACATGGACCAACTCTCATTAATTCAAGCAAATGTAGCAGTATATCTATCTTGGACAACAGTAGAGTTTATGGCTACACCAAGGTCTCGGTACCTTGACAGACAAGAAATTAATAACAAGGACTGCATTCTTTGTATTCAATGGCTACATCCTGGACATTTTTGTTGTACTGTTCAATGGCTGTCCTTCACGGTGCTGCCACTATGACAGCCCTTGTTTCAGTATAACATGTCAGCTTTATTGGTTAGCTCTTATCCACATGCTTGACAACCTGCACACAGTCGTCTTTGTTGGCTGAATGCTTATCATGTTATTGGCAGTGTCTAATGGCTTGTGTGTGTGTGAGTGTGTGAGTGTGTGTGTGTGTGTGTGTGTGTGTGTGTGTGTGTGTGTGTATTTATGTGGGTGTGTGTATATCTGTGCTTCTATTTATGTGTGTTCACGCACATTTTATGTGTGTGTGTGCTTGTGTGTGTGTATGTATGTCTGTGTGTACTTGTGTGTGTGTGCATGTGTGTATGCATGTGCGCACATGTGTGTGATCGCAGTCTTGGGTAGTACAGTGAGACACCACTCTGCACAACTGCCAAGCCAATCAGTAGGAGCTGCTCACACAATCCGTGCACGCAGTATTTTTGATGAATAATTCTGAACACAGCAATACATCGTTGAATCAGGCAGGGCATGGAGCCTCAGAGCCCCTATCAGACTATTTTATGAAAGGACGCTGTATCTCATGAAATCTAGCCAACAAAAAAAAATAAGAAAGACACACAAGATACTGAGCCTATGACAATTACTGCAAGCAATCCTGTCTGGATTTCAGTAACATGCTAAACAGGCATGCACAGGTGCGATATCTACTTATACTCTCAATCACTGTATTGCTGTACTCTACCAGTGTAGCTAACAATCAAACAGACAAGAAAAACACCAGTTAAAGCAACACGGTACAGTAAGTGTTTTTAAAAGTCACTCAGAAAAATATGTCAAACAGTAAAGTGTGAGGTGGACAAAAGAAAGAAAAATAAAAAATACAAACCTCTGGTCCCTTTTCCTCCAGACCTACATATAATTTCCTGTGTTTCATCACACCAACCCATAGGTGGCCACAATCAGCCACACTCAACCTGACACTGATTAGCTGTATTGCAATTCAGTCACATTCATATAATAAGCAATTTATTTGAATAACCAATTTCAGTTAAAATAATTGTAATGAAATGCACTGAATGTATTTCCTCTTTTTAATATAGTGTAATAAAAGTGGTGAGATAATTCTGACATTTTAAAAATGTCACGAGTTCACCTTTTCCTTTGATGGTGCGATGTCATTACATTTAAACAATTACGTGATAAAACAGTGTTTTAACAGAACTGTGCAGCAAGCTGGACTTTAAACATGTTGGATTTTTTTCAAGACAAGAGTAGGATTTTCATTTCAAAGGATGATGTTTACCTACTTAAAATCGTTCTTTTCCCGTAGAACAAAAAAGGAGGAAAAGAAACATAGCTTATTGAAACACAGTTACCAATCCAAAGATAAGCCAGGGGTTCTTTCCGTTTTTAATAAGATCAGGAAAAAAAAAGTCTGTATTAATTCATTGATTAAAAGATCGTGCCGACTGCAGGACGAACTTTCAATTTCAATAGAATAATAGAAACCTCTTCAGCTTGTGGCCTTTCTGTTTCGTGGGACAAAGCAGCCCGGTTTCGATATCACTGATTATTATCTTTGGTTGAAGATGCATAATTCAGCATTTGATATGTGTGTTTGGTATTCCGGGTCTGAAAAGGCCACTGGCTTTCAACGCACACACAGCGCATTGGAAGGGGCACGGCTCGCAAGGACTTCTTTTTAGTCTCCCTGCATTTATTTCCCTTCAATGGCAGTGGGAAAAGCAATACTGGAATACGGAGCCTTGCTAAAGGGGCTGCTGGCTATTTATGTGCAATGTGTTTATTGCTCTGTATTCCATTATGATTTAATTATCATGAATTGTATCACGAAAATCATCAGACTGGTTACATATTAGCAAATTACACTGTACACATTTATTGCAGTAAACATGAAGAACCTAAGGCACTGACATGCAATGGTATATTTTGGTACATTTGTATGGCTTAATCACCATATTTACCATATAATTGATCACTTTTTTAAAACCTCACCTGGAAAAACAACTTCAGACACTGGAAATAATAACTTTCATTCTGTACCCCCATTAAATTGCAGAAGTTGTACTGATGTTAGCATAGCTCAGACTATATGCAAATATTCAAAGAAAACCAACTCAAGATTCACTTAAAATCACTGTGCCCCTCATTTAAGAGCACGTAAGTCAATGCTGAATGCTATATAATATTATGGGCAGTTAATGAAAAAGACAGTATATAAAATTAAAAGTAAAAACATATTAAAAATTATACTGAAAGATATAGGAAAGGAACATGAAAGGAACATGTACCAGCACAGAGGGAACTTTGTGTCATCATGTCGTCATCCACTGTGCAAAATGAACTCAGCTGCAGCCTTTGGGAATTTCATAAGTCACTGACTGTGAAGGAAGCACTCAAAAAGCACAAGGGTCATAGAGCCATTCATTGTCTCACAGAGTCTTGAGCATGCACCCGGCGCCACGAGGGGCAAGAGGGGGCTTTGCCCCCTCAGTTGTAACTTCTGTGTCCCCCCCCAGTTTAAGTTTTATGTACCCCTTAGAAAAATAGCAAAAACAACAAAAATACTGGAAATGCTGGAATGCTCGTTGGAAAAAACGACACATGGAAGTGAAGTTTCGGTCAACGAGAGAGAGAGCGAGAGAGCTGCATGGCAAGAGCTGAAAGACAGACAAAACGATCTGATCATCTTTTTTCTTTTTTTTAACTTAATGACCCTGACACTGTTGGCTATTATTTTGTTGATTTTAGCAGTCAGCTCTCAGTGGTTAGAATCGTTCATAAATTCTATTATTTTGCGTCTTGTAGACCTACGTTCTGAGTGCTCCGATTCCCTAAATTGTGCGAGGGGCACTCAGGTTTAATACTGGCTTCGCCACTGCTGTGAAATAAATGTGTTATTTGATTTTGAAACAGTAGTCTTGTGTTGTTGTTATTTAGCCTTTCAGAGGCTACTGCATGGTTAAATCAATGAATTTCATTAAACCTACCACCAGACCAATTTTAGGCGGTGACCTGGCAATCTGCCCCAAATATTCCTATTTCATATTATGGCCATGACGCTCAGACACATGGAAAAGGTAAGGTAGGGAATTGTTTGCATCTAGTCAAAACGCCACTATATTGCCACCCTCAGGAAGAAAAAAATGCAGAAATAGGCACAGCAGGATGATAATCTACTGTTTTACTACATAAAAAGATCTGCCCCCTCGCTATTTTTAACTGCCCCCTCAGTCACTTCACCCTGGCGCCGAGCCTGCCTGAGCATGAGGAAGATAACAACTACAAGGCTAGAAACTGATACAGTTACCTCTTCATCTTCAGACAGGTTCTGATAACATGTCTGAACATTCCTGAATAAGGGTGGTTTTCTTAGCATGAAGTTGTTTTTATATACATTATTTTACCAGTCAACAAACTCTGTAATACTCCAGGGCTGGGGTGATGCTTAGAAAATGTCAAAAGGTGTTCTTATGTTTCATCAGCTGACAATGAAGGTTAATTTTTTTCCTTACATGTATACAAGTCAATATATATGACAGCAGCTCATACAAGATGTCACATATTAGTAACTAAATTGTGGAATGGCTATGAGTATAGACATAATTAAACCATCTGATACCTGTTATGCACCCCCCTGAACTGACACAAAGGCCAACTGCTTTTTGGCTATGGCTGCATACACCGGAGGAGACCACCACGTGAAACCATAATGCTAAGAGTCTGCATTGCATCAATAAATGATGTAGTGTGTGTCCGCTGTAGAGTGCCATGCATTGCAAAGTACATCTACTGCAATAAAGGAAGCATGAAACATAAAATGTGGGACAGCAGTGGATATTTTCTGATTCTTAAGAAGAGACTGTAACCCTGACCCACTATCCTATTGTTAACTACAGGTTTTCTGAGGCCATTCAGTTTTATAGTATTACATTACCTTATTACAATTGCTTAGCAGATGCTCCTACCCAGAGTAACTCACATAGCTTACAATTTTTATATGATTTTATACATTTATACAGCTGGATATTTACTGAGGCAATTCAGGTTAAGCACCTTGCCCAAGGGTAAAACAGCAGTGCACTACCTGAAATGAAACCAGCAACCTTCAGGTTATTAGCCCTGATCCTCACAACAATGCAACACTGCTGTGGCTATTTTTATCCGTTTCAACACATTTGCAGTCACAGTGATAGGAAAGCATGCATAGATCATGTAAAACTGAAAGCAGTTATGTTTTTACAATTAATTAATAGTAAATTCAGCACACCATAACATGCCTTGCTTGGAACACTGAACTGTAAATGTCACTACTTCATCCATCATTATGCAATGGCCAGTTACAATGTCATTACTTAAAGAGTGTTGCGAGTTGGATTCAAAACATTTAGAGAAAAGAAACATTGCAAAAGCAGCTTGCATGGGCTGATTAATTGTTCTGATGTTCTTTAAATCATGCTAATGAAATAATAAGGTTGCTGTTGTAAAAGTATAAAAAGTCTTCAATGCAACAACTTAACTTCATGGACTGGCTGATCCATGTGCATGTACAAATATTGCACACATACTAATGCTTCAGCATTAGGCCAACCCAATTTGCAAACTGGCACGATGTAAAAATCTGTGTGGAGATTGTCAAATCTCAGCATGAGCACAAATCGCAAAAAAATGATGTCAGTTCAACGTATGGAGATCAAGGCTTCCTCCCTGGGTTACAGCACTGAAACAGCCACGTGGATGGTGTTAATTTAGCTAGCTTGATCTCACTTGCCAGGGCATGCTCGTCAATACTGGGCTCCCAGGGAGTGTGTCACGAAGCCTTACCCAATTGGCCCTAACCCCAGGCTTCAGCAAACGCTGGGATGATTGTTCTGTAGTTGAGATGAAAGAAACTATTTCTTTAAAGCTCTGCTCTGGTGCTGCAGCTGATTCTGAGGAACTTCAAATATATATTTCTTTACAACCAAACAGAGCACTGTACATAAACTAGAATGGTTCACAGCAGGACAAAATACAGTGCTATTTAGCATAATTAGAAGAATCAGTAGAATTAGCAGCACCCAGCCAAGTTCAGTAAACGATTTAAGTAATTTAACAAATACAGAAATAATCTAGCAATAACATAATTATGCCACCTTCACCTTTTTAGTGTATATTAATAAGTACTTTCATTTGAATAAAATGATCCATATGGTGAATATCATTTCAGACATATAAATGAATTTGTTACTATTTTATGTATTTGTGCCTTTCACAAGCATTAAATTCCAACAGAAGATTTTTGTATGTTATGGCTATATATTATTATATATATTAAAATTAAAGTAAAATACAGAGAATTTTATTAAGTATTATATTTCAAACCTGCTACAAAATATCCCATATAATTGTACATTTCTGGGCCATAAAGATGACATTCTATGTGAGTGAAAACTGTAAACACCTTGATTTTAATGACAACAGTACATAAAATAAACTTAAATATACTTGGATGTACCTGTCAGACCTACATAAGCATATCTGTGGCACTGGTGACAAAAAATAATAAATAAATAAATGAAATGAGACCAAGTCATTCATATTGCTTCCACATTATTCTGTAATCTCCACCTGCATCTAGGTCACCCATATGCCTTATAGAGACACTTATTTACAGCATATTTTTTAAAGCCACGGGCAAGAGGAGACAAATTATGGCTACTGGATCCTTTCCATTTCCACAACCTGAAGGCTGTAGTAGCTTTCCTGCAAATGTAAAGAGCAGGGGACCAAGGGAATTCAGCCCAACCAACTGATAAAGCTTGAAAAAAAAATTCTGGTCATGCTCTTTTCCTAATTTCTCTTTTCACTGTTTCGTCTCCTCTCCTGCTCCCGGGAGACATCGGTGATTGATAGCCTAATCCAATGACTGTATTACAGGCGCCTCATCTTGGACTGTGTCCTTATCATTAGCAGTTAGCCTATGGTTAAATTCACAGCTCACTGCTTGGTACAGCCCCTGAGATTTAAGGGTCTGGCCTTTAGAAAATATTTAACATGAAATTGAAATCTTGACAGCACTGAGAACTCAGTTCTCAGCCAGGCATTTTTAATTAATCAGACTTACTGTACCATGGTCGCCTAACATGGCGGACTGTTACAGGGATTACTGAAACGTGTAGCACTAAATTAAACAGCCACAAGCTTGCATCTAAGACTGAGGAAATATATCGTCACACTGTAGAATTTTATTATGGGGAAGGGGGTGGGGAAAGGGGAGGGTTTCTGTTTAGTGAATAAAAATGCAAATCTGAAAATCGTTCGGCTCCCAGGACACTCTCAGGATGCTCTGCATTTATTATCACCTGCAAATAGATGGCATTGTGGGTAAAGGAGGAGTACTTCTCTCTGTTTACAATATCCCCATCCCTGCACTGTCTCTCCCAGCCTCCAACCCTGTAAATACTGAAGAACACATCCCTTCATTAGCTTATACGGGCAAATATAATGGGGCTTAACAGAAGGTCTGTAAATTAGGCTTTGGCTGGAGAAGAATTCCACTGAGCCTAACAAGCTGTGTTTTCCATCATTACAGACTGATCACGTTCACAATACCCTTTAGAATGAAGCTCTCCTTTAAAATATTACCATGCCAATCACTTGTGGTGTTGTGTACATTTTGTGGAGGGGCCTATTATTATCCTACACAATAAGCGTCTCTGGGGAACGACGCTTCACAGAAAAAGGAAGCTTCATTAACACAAATGACATTTTCATGTATGTTCAGAACGCTAAATCACATTGTTTAAAAAATAATAAAAGAAATAAAAATTTACCAAATTTTGGAACGATCAATACAATTTAAAAGGAAATAAAACAAAATTCTTGCCTTTGGATATCTAAATCGAGAAGCATGACAGCTGTGTTAAGGATCTCTCCTGCGAATGAAAATTCCCTCTTCCTCACTCAGTGGAACACTTGGAAATTGAATTTGCATTCCTCTTTCCTCAGTCCCCAGCGTTCCCCTTAAGACCCGTTTCAACAAGAAATGTAAAGGTGATTTGCCTCAGCGTAACAGGATCCTATTGGCCCTTTGTGGAGCCTCATTGAGGCCATGTGTTAATAGCTGTGCCAAGGGCGTCTGCACCTTTAAGGTTTAAACCGGAGAGAGAGGGCCACTGTGTCCACTGCTTATTTATAATCACTGCTGTTCCTCCCTTTTGTATGCTGTCTCTATACAAGAAAAAAGAGAGAAAAGAGAGTGATCATTTTGTATTGATACTGTCTCCCATAAAGCACTCTCATAATTCCTGAAGTCATCTTGCCGTGGATATGTATTACCAGAACCTGTCCTGTTTAAAGCCTCATCTAACCATTGTGTGTCTTTACACTGAACATTTTATTGTTCTGAAATTTGTTCATGCAGGAACATGATGCTGCTCTGGTCCTGTATTAACAAACTGCAGAACAACAGAACATTGTTCAGTGTTTCTATCACTGGCTGTATGCTCAGGATACAGCAGGATGTTTAGAAGAGGCCAGATTACCATAAAGTGAATTATGCCTTTGGACTGTCTGATGATATTCCTACAGGACGCTTTTATAATGTTCACCTAATGTCACCACAAGCGGTGAATCCGAGCACAAGCTGAGGATCTCATGGCTATTTAGAGTACAGTGAAATAACAGCAAAAATCAACCTTACCTGTACAGTATATTTGTTCTCACATCAAATTCAAGGCCATTCACATTAAACAACATTACATGCATGTAGAAGCCAGATGCTGCTGTCAGTACCATGTCACAATTCACTCTTCTTCCAAGGGCAGCACAGAAGTTTCACAGTGGGAAATTGTGTATATGTGTGTATATACATACATATATATATATATATATATATATATATATATATATATATACACATACACACACACACACGCACACACACACACACACACACATACACATATATACACGCAAAGGTTTTCTTGTGAAATGTCAATCTTTAGACAGGGCTATACTTCAAATCAGGCACTTGACATTTTTGTATGCTTGGCTTTGTTGGCGTATAGTAAATACAAGTGCGGGAGATTTGTGTGAGGCAGGAGCGAGCCGGCACGTCTGTCAGATAGTCTTTATCTGGGCTCTGATCTCGGCGGCACATGATGCTGATCAGCTGTGAACACATCAGCTACTGTCAGACGCAGCGGGGAGAGAGGAAACGCAGGCTCCGCCGAGTGGGACTGGCAGCCAGGCGATGGAGGCTGTGTTATTTACACTACCCTGTTTAGTGAAACACGCCACTAATGGAGGCAGGGGAAAAAAAAAAAAAACAAAACAAAACACGACAAACCAGCATTGTGCTAAGCAAAGAAACATGCCGCTTTCCGCAATCTGAGGTAAGGAGTATGTATTTGTTCGCTTTTCTAAACATGCTCAAAGAAGATGAAGGGCATATGCTTGATACTACTGTGTGTAAACGCAGAATAAATGCAGAATATATGCTCTGCGGCGTTATTTCTTTCAGCAACCAGATTTGTATTGGTGATAGCCTTTTGTTTTTTTTTAAAGTCTCCTTTAACAATTGCATAACATTACATTATTGTCATTTAGCAGATCTTCCTATCCAGAGCAACTTCAAAACCATCAAAATGAGACATTGGACTGAATCAAAACAAGTAATAATCAATGCACATAATGATCCTGAAGAACAAGACTGACAGTGAAGCCAGCGTCTCCTCAGAAACGCAGCACTTTTCCCCCTGTTTGTGGTTCCCTGACAGAATGCAGATGTCTCACGTTTGCAGGATATAAATCTTCTCACGAGTAAAAGAAAAGAGAAAAGAAAAAAAAAAAAGGAAAAGCAAATGCAGGTAACCGTGGCGCCGCAGCCAAAAGCGGAATTTGTGGCCCACTATCCCTTGCAGCCCCCTTGTGATCAATGGCTGCCTCGGTCTCGGGCTGCTTCACAGTCTCATAGCTGGCTGGCTCCTGAGGGATGTCAGCAAGCCCAGCCGCCACAACTTAAATGTGAAAAATATGACATTGAGTAGTTTTGCTTACATAAAATACTGCCGCAATAGTTTCTATATTAATTTTTAATGCACGGTGCCTTCCTGACCCCTTTCCTTCCCTGGCCATCAATACGGTGGCTGAGTGAGAAATGAGAAGCACTGGGGGGTGGGGGGGGGGGGGGGGGGGGGGCAGTGTGCTGCGCTGAGGCTATCTTGTGCGCTGCCACGCGGCGAGCGCATCCAGCGCCCACAGACTCATGCCACAATCAGAGTCAATCACCAAACGTAAAGGCCTGTGTCATAAGTGCCATTAACTATGCAATAGCAATGAAATGTGAATATGATATGGCCCTTATGAAAATCCGAGTCTCGGGGTAATAAAAAACGCATTTGCATCAATTATTGAAAAAAAAACCCCAGAACAGCTGAATAAGATACAGGCCCTTCTCTGCGCTGAAGCCGGAATGAAACTAAAATCATCCGTGCGGGCCAAGTCAGAATGTAACCTGTAGACAGTAAAGTCTCTGTGCCCTTTTCAGTTCTGATGGCGCAGTGAGGATGCCCTTTTAACACTGGTGGACATTTTCTGATTAAAAATCAACATGTTCTTTTTAATCTAATTGCCCATGGTTCCCTACACCTTTGTAAGATGTAAAGTTATGTTTGTGGGAGAGTGGCTGCTTCCATATCATTTGTTAAGAGTACAAGTGAGGGATCAATTGCTGGACAGCAATTAACATGCAGTATTAAATGAATAATGCAACAATTAAAGAAAGTAGCTGAATAAAACAGGATGAAGTTTAACATGTAAAACAGATCCATCCCTGACTGCAGAGTAAATAAACTGAAACTTTAACCTAATTGCACTTAATACAACTGGAATGTATTTCTTATGGCAATGAATCCTCCACGATCCCCTAAAAAACCCTGCAAGAAGCTAGTATTTCTGAGAGAATGATGTGTTTAGTGATGTAACCTGGCTTCATGGCTTCTGGCTTTTTTGAAGGCATAGTGCTATTTTGGCCACCTGCTACCACTGACTAACGTAGGAAGGGTTTGGATTTAAGTGAGTATTTCACAAAGTTAGCCTTGCCTGGAGACTCTTCTTTGCTGTATTAACCCTGCTGTCCCTGTCTGGGTGTGCTTTCTGCTGGTGCCGGTTGAGCTGCCCGTGGGGAAACACTGATGCTAAGAAGACCTCCGCCGCATGGCGATATAGGCTCACGAAGGGAGAGACTAAAGGGACTAAAGACATCCTTAAACGGAGAAGGTTGGACTGTGGCTGAGTGCCGGTCCCTAAGGCAAATCAGAGGGGTAGTGAAGGCCAGAAGGGTCTGCCTGGCCACTGAACCTCTTCCCCAGTGACCTGCTCCTCTCTGCATCACCCAGTTGGGTTCAACTGGCCATGAGGGCAGAGGATAAAGAGGCTGTATCACGGGGAGTGCTAGAAGCTTACATGGGACACTACCTATTGGCCACCAGTGTGCAGGGAGAGCAGAAACTCATGGAGGATGATTTCTGCTGTCAGGAGAGGCCCCAGGAGAAAGCTGGATGGCGAGTTAAATGGCGGGGGCAGCAGCAGGTATTATTGAAGTTTGAAATTGCATTTACAGAAATGATGTGAATGGAGCAAAATACTTATGTTAACTGTGGTGCTGTCACAAAGGAGAAAATGGTAAAATGCAACACATTTCTATTGGAAATTATCCCTCTTGGCGATGATTCCCACATGATGCTCAATTTTTGGAGCAAACTCTCATGAATTATAATGAAAATCCACAGCAGCGCTTATGAAACTGACATTAGAACAAGCCTTCATAATGCCTGTACTTTCTAACTTCAGAAGAACTGTGAGGGCCAGTAGGGAGAAAAGACCCACATGCCTCCAAACAGGGCAAATATAAAGCACTAGCTGGGTTTGAACTTTGTGTCCCATGATGCACCAATGCACCTCAACAACAAGGCGAATCAATGGCTGAGTGCAGCAGAAAAGAGGGAAGATACAACAACAATGCTAATTACTTAGGGAGGTGTGCAGTCAGTATCTGTGCCGTTCGGTACTCTTATGAAACTTATGTGTCATTTAGAAAACAAAAATAGACAACAATAAAGGAAAGCAAGGTACTGGATAACTTTAAAGAACGATTTAATAAGCTTAGATTGCAATTGACTGTATTGTGTCTACAAAGTTTTAAATTAAGCTTTTAAATGAGTGATGTTAGGAGTACATTGTTTGCAACCCTATATCCTTTCCCCATGACCCCACATTTAAAAGGCTTCCATTAAAGCAAACCGAACAACTGACACTGTGAATTCATACTTCATAACGTACTGTTATCCTGTATATTAAAACTGAAAAAACCTAGATTTGAATTCAGTTGAAATTCTTGTAGAAACAAGAGCACATTTGCTTTCTGAATCTGGCACTGCTGTTGAAAAGAATAGAGAAAAGCTCTTGCTTTTATTATGTCTTTGTAAGGAGACATTTATAAATGTCTGACAGAAAGTGTCAATCCCATGGCGACCAGACACCTCTGTTTCAAGACTTACCATTAAAACCCCGCACTTCAGATCAAAACCCCATACTACCATTATGCCCCCCGTTGAAAGAGAAAAAATTTAAAAGATCCAAGCGCCAAGAGGTAATGCTAACTTACCTTGAGAGGAAACTAACTTCAAGACCTGCATTCCCTGATTAATTAGTCATACAAGCCACATCTGGACAACATTTCCTTTTTTATCTCTGTACAATACAGGTAATTACTAAAAAGGATAACCGAAAACCAATGCATATATTGTGTAGCCTGCGCTGTAGCACAATGACTGAATTAATCAAAGCACATCTTCCTGTTGCAAACCATCCTTCATGGGATTTCAAGGTTTTTCTCACATAAAAGCCTCTTGATTCATGTCATTTTTAAAAAGAAATTCTGCTATAGAAAGCAGCACATGTGCCTGCCATTCAGACAAAACCTGCAGGGGCGCTGTAGGGATGTGCTGCTTGTACAAACTCAACTCCAGATTCTCACAACCTAGGCTGATAACGGTACAAAGCTGTTATTCTTACATGCATTTTTCTCTCTAAAATAACAGCATAACTTGGTCACCCCATGACAAAGGGGGGAAAGTTTTCCTAACCATCAGCTGTCTGGGCACCAGTACCACTGCACTTACTAGACTGACAATCACTGAGGAAATGATTGACACCACCTTTATACATGACAGAAAATATGTCTGTATTGTAGTGCACTATAGCCTTTCTTGTAGTCTTCTCAGCTTCAGCTCATGCACAAAAGCATCCAATAACCTTTTACAGAGATAGTCAATAACTAGACGGGTGTCTAGTTTTGAATTCATCTGGTCTGTTCTTTAAATATTCGTGTGAGGCTGGAGGCTCCATGGCTCAGATATAATACTAATGCATAGGAATGCTCTTTATATTATGTCTGAACTTAACATCAATAATATCCTCGGTGGCAGTCAGATTACTAAATGCAGCATTTCTGGTACTCTGCCTGCAGGTGCTGGTTCTGGCAGTGGAGTTTGAGAAAAGCTGGTTCTATTAATCTGTATTTCTATAGAAAATTCTGTAGAATTTTCCTTAGAATGGCCATGTCCTCAAAATGAAGCAGCACATGAAAATAAGGAAAAGAAAAAAAATATTGCTTACTATTGACATAGGACATTTGATCAACATGGTTACACAAGCAGATGCAATGAACTGGAGGGATATTTTTTGATAGATTCCAAATGAATAACCCGTCACATTTTAAACATAATAACAACTGTTCTGTGTCATTAAAAATTATCTACAAGAATCACTAAAACGAATACATTGAGTAGGTTTGGCCACTGTGTGCAACCAAGAGCAGGAACAAATGGTGTTTTCCCAGTCGCTCACTCTACAGTACCCACTCTTTCATCACTGCAGAGAAAGCATGCATTACCAGCACTTTCACACTCAATCTGTTCCATCTGTCACTTCTATTCGAGGCACTGACCAGTGGAAGCCTGAACAATACTGGAGACAACCAGCCCCCCCCCCCCCCCACCACAGCTCCAACCACCTCCCAACACACACACACCCACTCCAGCCCCTCCCTCCCTTCCCCCCTGAGCGTGGCTCCGCAGCCTCTGAGGGAAGCAGTGTGCAGTGAGCGAGGTGACACCTACCAGACACACCGCCATATGTGGTCCGCTTGCCTTGGCCAATGCCCGGCCAGGGTGTGCCGTCTGCTTTGAGTCCCATCAGCCCAGAGACGGTGTTAGTTGCTGTAACGCCATCTGCGCCACCTGCACGGATGGCGTTAGCGGTTAACTGAGGAGGGGAGCACGTAAGAGGTGCCAAACTCCCAGTGCACGACCTCCCCCACCCCAGGGGTTCAGGCACAATGACTCTTGCACAGTAATGAGGGCCATCTACAAGGAGCGCACCAATAAAGCACTTTGCCAAATAATCCATTCATTTGTAGCAAGTACCACTGCTTCTTTAAATACTGAAATGCAATTCAACAAGAAAGTATACACAATAACTACAGAAACTAAATAACAATCACAGGATAAAGATGCATCAGTAACAGTATTCAGCTGTTATGACTCACTTGCTCACTTTAACCTCTACACTGCATGATATTAATAGAAAACATGAAATCTCCTCATTATCCCCTTCCCATAGCCAGTAATTACATAAGGTGTCTGGTACCTTCGTATGCGGCCCTGGCGATGTCTACAATGTTGGTGACATTGGGGGTCAGCTTGGCGAAGAAGGGGATGGTGACAGCTTGTCGGACCCAGCGACAGATGTTCCGCACCAGTTCTGGATCCTGTTCAAATGGGTCAGTTACAGAACCTCAGTGCTGAACTAATCGGGTTAAATCTGCACATTGAGGAAAGCAACAGAACTTAATGCTGCCAATCTGTTATTGCCAGCATGGGGCAGAGTGAGACATTCAAGGCAGCTTATTACAAAAAGAAAAAAAAACACATTAGATCACAGCAAACTACCAATAAAGAGAGGATTTATATCCTGTTACTTTGCTTTTGGAGTTCTTTGCAGCTTTCTTTACAGAATGAACATTAGACTCTGTATTCTTCTGTGCTTCCAAAACATATCTACACTACTATAGATCTGTGTGGTAGTAAGGAAGAATTACAGACAAAGATTTCTTCAAATGAAAGCAAAAGCAAACATCAAAAGATAAGACAAGGACAGGATATAGGTAACCTGACATGAACCATGCGGCAGGATGTTAACATTGCTCTGACTTTAATTGTGATCTTTTCATTTAACGTGACGATAAATAAAATCATATTTTCCAGCTGGGGTGTTGCTTGCAGGCTCCCCTTGTTTGGAAGCAAGCTGCTGATTACTAATTCAATTGAAGCAAAGCACCCGTACCAAGCCATCTCCTGGAAGCAAATGGAAGCTTTCAGTGCTCAAAGATGTGCGCACGTCCATCATAACAGAGCACAATTCTATGCCTTATAATGGAATGGAATATATATTCACAAAACTGCATGTGCTCAGGGGTATAACATCATATTGCTTTTTTACACTTCTGCTCTGCTGAGACTTCTGTGTGTATCCTTTAAGAAAGTGCTTTCAATGTGGCAAAAATTGTAAATACTGTTCTGTTGGAACATGTCAATTTATAGGTTACAGTGCTTCCTGTTGCTATTGCGCTTTTGCACCCTCCCTCTCTCTCTCTCTCTCTCTCTCTCTGAAAATGGGCTTCTTTTTGACATATCCAATAACTGTTGGCACATATCCCCCTGAGCAATGTTTTTTGCTCTCCTGTATAAAGAAGTGAGATTTACAAGGTCTCTGTATGAAACAGAGCCTTGAGGTCAGCTCCAGAGCAGCACAGGGTAAAGGTTAGTGCAGGAAAACATTTCATTTGAAACACGTAGGCTAAAATTGATTTGTGTGAATAGACTGCTAAAAATTAAACTTTTCCACCCTTGCTATTCCACACCCTACAGGAGGACTCGGCACATCCTGAAAATCACAGCCATTTATTGACAGATGAGATGGGAGCGTTGTGCATCTCTGGAAGTGCACATTACTCAAATGGAGAAAAAGGACATTCTTGCTTAAAATATGCCAAATGTATTCTAAAGGCAGGGAGGAGGACAAGAAAGGTTACTCCATTGGAGACGATAAAATTCATTCCCAGGATTTTGAGGAGATATTAGATTTATGCACTTGTATCCCTAGCATGTGTCACCCATAGCAATTTGCCTTGATTTATTCAAGACTTAAACAGAGTATAAACAAGACTGAAGAGCTGGATTCAACTCTTCCAGTCCCATCTGTGTGGAAGCAGAGCAGCTACAATCCTGGCTCTCCACAGATGTTTAACTGTGCTGTTTATTTCCTTAAGAACTTGTATGTTGATTGACTACATAACAATGGACTTATAACTATAAGAGGAAGAAGAAGAAGAAGAAAAAGAAGGAGGAGGAGAAGAATCTGTCATTATACTTTATGTAGCTACATATTTTTATAATCTGTTCTTGTCAAGGTTTTTATCTGTATGTACAACAAACTAATCTCTGAAGTAGCACTGGACGATGAAAAAAATTGCAGTGTACTAAAAGTAACTGCAGTAAGTAAAAGTAACTGATGCAGTGAGTGAATACAAACTCTCTCTCACACACACACGCATACACACACACACAAGTACGTGGCGAGGGAGCTCTACAGCGGGGTCATGGGAAATCGCATTATGACTGCGACAACGTGAGGGGTGGGGTCATGGCCTTGAGCCAGGCACCAGCAACAGAACAGATGCTGCTTGTAAGAACTTTGTGTGCTCACAGAGGGGGGTTCTCTCCTGCTGACGCACAGCCGCGATGGCTTGTTAAAGGGCAGGCGCTGATGGGGATTCACATCCGGGGGAAGGGGAGGGTGGTGAAATGTCCCAGTCCCGGCTCGGTACATACTCAGTACGCAAAAGCACTGCACACTGTGGTAAGACAGGCTCGGCACCTGTGATACCGACGCTGTTTGGTAGTAAATCTGTGAACATCACTTGCATGCCAGCAGGATTACTGCCACCTACACCTCCCTGTCTTTCTTCACAAGGCAGCTGAAGGAACATGTGCTCAAAAATGCTTTACAGTGGACTTCCTTCGTGGCTATGGACTTGTACATCACTATACATTCAGACCGCTTGTGGGTGAATGCACTGAAAAGAGCATGATTATTATCATTATTATTATTATTATTATTATTATTACTATTATCATTATTATTATTATTAGTAGTAGTAGTCATGGAAGTAATAGTAGCAGTAGTAATAGAAACAGCAATAGTAGTAATAGTATCAGTAATTGTAGTGATAGTAGTTGTGTTCCATGACAAGTAAAGCCCGGTCTCAAGCTCCAGCCCAATTGCTGAGTGCATGCTGATCCAACACAAATATCCAACCAGGGGCAGTATCTGTGAAAGGGGAGGTCTAGTATGAAATTAAAGGAGGGGGAGACTGGATTTTTTTTTTTTTTTGTGCAGTGTGCTGTCACTGGAGGGCATGAGCAGCTCTGTGCAGGATTAGTTTCAGCACCATGGACAGCATTGGGGGGCCTGGTCTGCAGGAAGCCTGTATTGCCACAGGCAGGGTGCATCAGGGTGAGGGCCGCTGAGAGCGGGCCAGGGAGCCGCGGGTTACACCTGAAATTTACATTTTTACAGCACGAGGTCGCAGGGATCGTCGCTCTCGTTAGAGCTGGGACTCTCGCAGGACGGATGATGGAAAAGCTTGTCACCAGGACTTGCGTGGTGGACCAAACATAGCTGTGAGAGGTGGCCTCTCCTTTACTGTGCGATTCAGCAGCTCAGCATTTGATAAAACAAAAAAAGGACACTACAGATCCCAAAAAGGTGCTGAGACAACCTTAAAATAAGCCAGGGATAGGGAAGGATCAGGAGGATTGCTAAGTGTGTTAACCACTGGAACAGTGCACTGTTGTCAATTGGTCCCCTACCAACAATTTATCAAATTACAAATGATCGGCAACACAATATATGTTTATAGATTTACTAGAAAACAATTCTATTTGTAAGCGCAGATAAATTTCTCTACATAAATACCATCTGTTCTTTTGTGGGGGGAAGCTAATCAACACCAGCATGTATTTTTTAATTCATGTTCAGTTTACATTTTATTTAATACCTATTCATAAGTACATTCATACAGACACAAGACACAAGGCTCAATGCTGGTACTCACTGTGCAGGAGTATGCTATTTAGCAATGTCCCACTCATTTCCATATAGTCAAAGCTAATGTTTTTCATTGCTGATGAGAAGAAGTGCCAAATGGTGTGATGAAATGATATTGCCTTTCTTTAGTTCACAGGGAGGTTACCTGCCTGCAGGCATGGGACTTTGATTAGCTTTATGTCTTACAGCAGAAAATCTAAAGCACAGGATATAACTCTGATAATTTATGGCCACTGCTGGAAGAAAATAGCTTTGTCTCCTGTTTAGAAGGAAACCATTTTTAGTCCCTGGACTACAATAAATAGTCTGAATAGTAAAATAGAAAATCTTGTCATTCTTTTGCCACTTCAGACCTGATAAAGCCTTTAAGACTTGTAATTACGCTGTGCTGTGTCTCTGCCCAAAAGAGCCGCCAGAGCCCCACTCACTACTGAGTTTATTTATTGCAAAACGTCACAGAAAGTTTCACCATCAGGCACTGCATCCGATTTTCTTACACTTTAAAATGATGGCATTAGAACTGCCTGAAGATTCTGGAACACATAATCTAGTATCTGAAAGGTATTCTATGAAATTAGAATCCGAATATAAATCCATTTGTTTAAGAAAGAATGAAAGAAAAACATTCATATCCTGGCACCAGTCACATGACTGGTAGCCCATGTTTGGTAGCCCACAGCATTGCCAGCATGCGCTGAATGATGGTAACCTCCCGAGGTCATTCTGTTTGGACTAAGAATCTGATAATTTATGGGGAAAGCAAAACTGATTGTTTCATCTACTGTACTTGACTGATTCTGCCTATCACAGTAGCACCTCAGGTAGCATGTCAGGTAATATCACATATGTTTCAGAATTTACCTTTAAAATATTGAATGAGATATGCTTCCACATATTTAGATCCAGTAGGCTCCCCTGCCATAACACCCTAATTCTTAATACCCCCCTTCACGTTTTTTTTTTTTTTTAACAGTTTATCTGTAAAGGATTACCTTTGAAAAAATACTTCTCTTGACAGCACATCTAAATTATTATAACCAAATCTGGCCTAGATTCAGATCATGGTGACAATATACTTTCATTCTTTAAAAAAAAAACACTTTATATATATAACACTCTCAAAATCAATGATCAGGGGTGCATAAATAAAAATGTAGAACCACTGACTCTAATAAATCACAGGAGTTGTGCAAATGCTACATTAAGTTCTAAGAATACAAATGTCTCACATGAAAGACAATTGTTTACAAACTGCAAAGGAGATTATTTATGGATTATTAAATCCTGTTAATGCCTCAGTTAATGGGAAAAAAGTGAATTATTCAGACAATAAAAATAAATGCTCCACTGGAGTAGAAACCCATTGATACATATTTCAGTTCTGTGAGCTCACTTTGCAATGTGTTTCATTGACTATCTGTGCACATTCTTGCATATATCACTTTCTCCCACAGTTCAGACAACAGTATCACTGCCGAACTGTATCACTACCTCCATTGTTTAGTAATACAACACCTTTACTACAACACTATTTTAACATAAGATCACCTAAAATTCAAAGTATTACATATTTTACGATATGGCTATGTAGTATCACATTGTAATATTCTTCTGTCCCGGAAGAATTCCAAGAACTGCATCATTACAACAGCCAGTCTCACTGGCATGTGAAGAAATGAACTGACGGATGTTCATTTCATGGTATATCCCTCAGACAATCTATTTTACATATATATACTGTGTGTGTGTGTGTGTGTGTGTGTGTGTGTATATATATATATATATATATATATATATATATATATATATATATATATATATATAGAGAGAGAGAGAGAGAGAGAGAAAGACAGTTCCTTGTTTGTGTTTTTCTGTCTAGCAATTTATATTCTTGGGAGTGAAATCTGACTTTGTAGACATGTATCTGTACTTATTATATCTAAGATGTTTTCTCTGTTTTTATTCAAAGCGCAAGCACCACAGTGGGCACTGCTGTGCTGGAGAGATGTGCGGTGTTTTGGTGGACAGAGACTGAAGAGCAGGCCTTACCTGCCCGCAGGCTAGCCCCATGCCCCTCTCCCCCATCCCGTGTGGACAGGATAAATTTAACTCCAGGGCATCAGCTCCAGAGGCCTGTTAAATGGGGAGAAAATGCAAAACTGTCAGATTATTTATACTTCTGTTTTTCTTTTTTTCCTTTTTGTAAAAAAAAAAAAAAGACAGCACAGCATGAATTAAAAGAGAGCAAGGCCTTTAGGGTCCTGCTCTCCTGCTCTGTGCTTTGTATTCTGTTGGGAATTGTGTACTCCATGAAATCCAATTCACTGCTGTGTCACGCCCAAGCATTCCTCACATTCATTCATCACGTCTTAAATAAAATCAGATCAAATCACAAACCAATAACATCCATTGTATTTTCACGTGGGTTTTTGAAACAACAGGGGACTGCAAGTCGGTGGTGAATCTGTTTGGCGGTAATGAGAGCGGCTATTTGATCAATTTCATCACATTTTCGCTATTTTCTGAATACATACTTTTACACAATGGATACCAGACCCAACAAACACATTAAATGCATCTGTGGAAACAATATGGACATTTGTGTTCATAAATGGGGGAAAAAAGTTATGGGAGAGGAGACACATTTCTTAACGGAACAAATAAAATACACTTGTAGACAAAGACACTGCTATAGTGAGTGTTGAGTCATTGATTCGTAGGAAACATGCCAAGAAACACACAACAAGTAGATCAGGCAGGTGTTCCACTAGCATACATAGAAAATGCAATACACACGCACACACACACAGGCACGCACACACGCGCAGGCACGCACACGCACACACACACACACGCGCACATGCATGCTTGTAGAGTGGGGAGTTGAAAGTGTTTGAGCTGGAAAGGCGTGTGACAGGCAATTACATTTCCGCAAGGGCTTTAAAATGCATCAGAAGAGGGATTTAAACAATTACAAAAGCTCTACAGACCTGCCAGAGTGAGTCCAGCCCCAGATTTATGATTTTCCTCAAACTGACAGCCATTAGAGGGGGAAAGAATAATAAGCATTTTAGCCTTACAAAGTGCAGAGGAGCAAGTGGCAGGATAAAGCCATTTATCACAGTCAGCTTTAAGAGTGGTAGAGCTCATGTCAAGCATGGATTAAGCACCAGATTTCATGGTCAATTAGGCCAATGCAGGTACAAAATGGACACAATGCGCAGAGATCCCAAAGCCAATTATCAATAATGTTTAATTTCACCCTTCCCCAGTAAGCCCTTTATGGAGACAGGGGTTTCTCTCCGACCACATAAAAGGCACACAGACATAAAATTAAGTGCTATCATTCTATATCGCAGTAAGGAGCTTTCTGATACATTGTGAAGAGGGGGGGAAAAAAAAAACAAGAAAAGCTGTTCGATAGTTATTATTGTCAGCTTAGTTTACGAAGAAAGCAAGGGGAAAAAAGACTGAACAGAGGCAGTTGGCTGACCATGTCTTTGTGCCCTGCTTGTGAAAGTCTTTTCCCTCCCCTGTAGCTAGCAGCTGCGACTGCACAGGCTCATTGCCACTGCTGTAAACCTCTACACTCTAATATCATCAAAGTAGAAACACATTTCAAGCATGAACGTTAAAACTAACTGTAGCGCGCCTCTGAGCATGTACTGTACATATTCTCCCATAAATGATGGAAGACGCCATTCTTCTGCTCCGTGATTCCAAATGTGCATTTTATGAAGGTGGCCATAAGCATAGGAAATAAAAAGGCCGGGCACTGCATTAATATTTATATATGCTCTGCTCTGTGCTTGTTTTCCTGGAGGAAATGGCTCAGAAAAAAGTTGAAGACGCTGTTAGACGAGTGAGAGGGAACTCAGAGCATATGCTCCATGAAACTACCAGCGGTTTTAGTAGACATTTATCAACACTGGCCGTATTTTTGACAAGGATTATCAGATCTGCCATGGACAAAAAAATATACCCCGTCAAAGAATTTACAACAGCAGTGCTGGACTATACAGTCGCCCTCTTGGGATTGCAAAGATTATTATGAATGAACGACTGACAAAGGGAAGCACAGTCACAGACCCCTGAAGTAAAAATGAGCATGCACTCTCACTTAGCTATACAATACATATGGACAGAGGTGCGGATACTTCATCTGTTATGTGTCCACCTTGATCAATCATTTAACATCTAGTCTGTTTGCTTATTTAAAATATGCTCGCCCTCTAAAAGGGGATTATTTCCAAGTTCAAAGTCTTTCTTCAAGACAACGAACATGAATATAGCTATACTGACACGCCAGCGATGGCTTGTTTATGCTAGGCCAGGTTTAACTTTGCAGCACGCTCATCTTTTTTGATGCATCTGTATTATCTTCAGGTACACCACAGACTGGCCTCCAACTTTGTCAGACATTCCATGACCAAACTGGGCTGAGCAGAGTTTTTTTTGCTTGTTTGTTTGTTTGTTTGTGGAATAAGGAACCAGGACATTTTCCTCTGTGCAAACTCCCATAAATAAATAATGCACAGAAAATCATTTGTACTTTGTTTTATTGCATCACTCAGACACATAATAGAAAAGGGGGAAATGGTATAGAGAAATGACCTGATGAGCGCTATTTTTTGCTACTCCAGAGATTGACACCTCCCCCAACAGTGTGAGGATACAGAGATGTCCTTAATAACTAGGTGCATATGGTGGAGGTGCCGATTAAAGAAGCTATGCTGTTGTGCCGCTGCAGGTCCTGCAGACAGAGAACTGAGTTAGAGGCGTGCATACTGTGCATCAGTATGGTGACAAACCTCTGTTTCCCTTCACCAAACAGAATAGACTCCTTGCGAACAAACTTATAATTGTCCAACTATTGTACACTCATATGCTCGCTGTATGCGATTTCACTGCTGCAAGCTTAAGAAGAATTAACAATCATTTGAGCACGGCAATAAAGACAAAACACCCTGAATGAAGTAAGGGAGTACCAATGTGGTAGTAAGCATGAAAACTCACACAGTAACCAAAGTAAATTAGATGAGTATGCCGGCAACTGAAAATGGTTTGAAATTGTTTAAAAAAACTGACTATTGCAGGTACTATGCCTGCATACTGTGTCAACTGGCACACAGAGGTACAACAACAATTCTGAACAGCACAAAGCGGACTCAGTATGGGCCCGGTACACCTGAATCTGGCCAATGAGAACACAGCATGAAATGATAGACCTCTTCACTGGATGCAGAGATTTATCACAGTGATTTAACACTCTGTTGCCACACCTTGTGTTTCAGACCTTCAGCACTTACATTTACTACAGAATGGAACCGACTGGATTTGATTGGACTGAAAGTGTTTTACGATGAGTCCCATTAAAGGAAGGGGAACAGGAGCAGCAGCACCACATGTTGCCGGCGTCATAAATGGAAAATTAGGAATGATTAAAATGGAGCTTTCACATTTTATTGGGGCTCCTGTTAATGCTCCTACAAGGCCTGATTACAACATTTAGCACTTGTCAGTTTTTTTTTTCCCCCCCAAGTCATTTGCATTCCTTGTTATAGCAAGAGGCCTGCTTTGAATGCCTACAATGCCTAAGAAAAAAGCCAGACAGCTGTGTTTTCATGCCACCGGTTCGACATGCGACTAAGACTTCACTGCACCATAACAACCAATTCACACAGTCAGGCTTAACTGTGGAAGTACAGTCCAAACAATGCTTTCACAAGCTGCGCACATTTCAGTCTTGAATTTTAGTTTTCACTATCAGGCATATGACAACAGTGTTTTGTATTCTTCACCAAACTCTTAATCTAATTAAAAATGAATCGGAAATCTAACACATACAGAATTTAGTAGTTACAGCCTATGCCACGTGCACATGATATATTTCTCCTCAACCCATCAGATATTTTTTCCTAACAGATCACGGAGGCTTAACTGGAGTGACAGTTGAAAGCAGGGGATGTTTTACTTGAGTCTGACACTTCAGTAAGGAAAATTTACTTTGGCGAAAAAGAAAAAACTTTTAAGTAGTGTCCTTAGGCAAGGAACAGTGTTAAGCGTTCCCTCACAGATTTCAAAGAGGGAATGAATGGTTTACGCTACTTGAAAATGGAGTTTCCATGGCAACCGGACTTTTATTTCCTATTCCTTGCGCAGGTAGTTAAACAGCGTGCCGCGGATGTGGGGAAGACAAGGAGCTGAACCACAGCGGGTTGGCCCACCTGACAGAAGGGCAGAGCTGCTGTGTGCTGGCTGTTAACCAGCTCCTCCCAAACCCCCCCCCCCCCGTCCTCCACCAGACTCCCCCTCCGTGGAGCCTGACCCGCCTCGGCCCCCCGTTTCACAATGAGTAAATGAAATATTAACCAGTGAAACTACAGAGACGACTGCCGGGAGATAAGGGTCACGGGAGGCGTTATGGGGAGCTGGAGGATGGAATGGAGTGTGCGGCGCAACAGTTCAGTCAGGGACACACAGCGGGAGCTGCTGGCACACCGACACTTCAGAGGCTGCGAGTTTAGGGTTGCCAGGATCGTGTGTGATGGCATACATAACTGATAGGATCGCAGAATAGTGAGTGTGTGTGTGAGTGTGTGTTGGGGTGCCTTGACAGGTCTAGTTTAATGAGGTATAGGAGAGTGGCAAATCAATGAAACCAATACCAGAATTAACACCTCCACACGGAGACCTGTTTACTTTCTGACATTTTCAGTGCATAATTCAGCATCTAAAATGTGCAAGTCAACTATGATTAATTCAAGGTCACAACCTCACTCACCCCCCCACCCCCCACCAACACCACCAGCACCAGTATCAGCACTTACACTCCTCTCAATTTCTTTAAGAAACGCTGGGTCTGCTCCCAAGGTAGAGCTCAAAAATCTCAGCTATACGTATGTTTGCTGAAAGTATCTAGCTTGAAAGGGTTAAGGCGGGGTAAACAATGGCAGGCACCAGGAGAGAGCTGGAGTTGGAGCGCTCCCAGCTCACAGATGGAAAGACCTGAAGTTGTCTGGCCTAAAAAAAATCCCCCATTACCTCCGCCCTTCCATCGCCTCACTCCCACAGTGGCATCTGTCTCATGCTTTCAACCGCTTGGCAGCACCCCGCAAGTTGGGCTTGATAAACATTTAACTAAATGTTGCACACTCAAATTCCAGGATTACTTCCCAGTGATTCAATATTTGAGGTATTTAAGTGCTAACAGTAGATCTGTATCTTTCACAGTTACTGATGCTGACAGTATCTGAGAGATTTCTTTTTGGTTCATGAATGAATAAAATGATGATGTATGAGTAATGGCAGCAGGGGATTTCATTAAGACAAGTTCAATAAAAATATTTGAATACACATTATATTGTTATTCATGTATTGGCAGTAACTAAATGTGTTATATACATATAAAATCCAAATGTCAAAACAATTAACCTTAACTGACCACAATGAATATCATGGGCTACTGAGGCGAGAAAAAAAAAAAAAACTATTTTCCCATCAGTAATGCAGACTATATATTAATCGAGTCTGGTTGCAGTTTATTTCTTTTCTATGGGAATCTTCCCTCTGGTTACTAATTTAACAGCAGCAAGAAGACAACAGCAAAAAGTGATTTATTATACTGTATTATAACAGAGGATTTATGTTGTCTTGATGACTAAATTAATTTCAAGCATTTTCACTAAACCAATGAGCCTTTAAACTATGAATATGGATATTCACCTTTTCTCAGAGAATATACACAGATTGATACTATTGATTTTCATCATCTCCGCCATCAGCCCCACATCTGTCTGAATCATCTCATTTACAGGCAGATACACAGGTAAAGCCCTATTTTCACCTGAAAAGGGATCATGCTCTGCACTTAGTGAGATACTTGCGTTCTACAAACATTTTTACAGGTGCGGACATGATAATATATATCAAGCTCAACCAGCAACTGAAGTCGAGCAGGTGGCATTCCACTCTCAGCTTAGAGTGACAAAGATTATTCATTTAGAACATGCCTGTAAAACATTATCTCAGAGGCCTTAAACACAGACAATAAAAATATGTATAAAAGATTAGAGGAAACATTAAACAAACCTGAGCCATTTTTCCAAGTTCGGTCCAGTCGGCCTTGTTATAACTGCACATTATACTGGCGATAAGAATCTAAAGGGGAGAGAAAAGAGGAGAGAAAGAAAATAACAATGACTGATTCACTGCATTTCACCTGATGGACTTAAACAAAAGAGTCCATTTTATCACCAACAAACGTTCCACAATCCAGGTCTTGTTTCAACACATTATAAAATGGATCTGAAAGCCATTATCTTGTCTTTAAAGGCACCAGCCTCGTCCTTCCTCCCTCAAAGTCACAAAATCAATATTTATAATTTACAGGATCAAGACAAATCCACTGGCGCACAAGCATTATTAAAACAATAAAAACACTGGAGTGATGGTATTAGTTAAGAGCCCTTGTGGTATCCCTGGATTAGGCTGTGTTATTTTCATTTTTTCTCCTCCACACACAATAATCTGGCCATAAAACAGGAAATACAGAAGCCGCCTCACTTCTTATTATTGCTTTTTCAGTTTTCACAAAACTAAACAGGCAGTAATACACAGACGCAGACAAAAGGCATACATGAAATCCACAGAGGACACGTCTCCTGGTTAGGTCTCTTGCCAAAGGTCCACATGCTGTATTAGCATCCAGGCAGCACTTCATACCTCAGTCCTTCAAACAGGGAGGCCAGCTACCTTAACCTGAGCTAATCGAGGCTGTTTACATCCTGCACATGTACTGGTCTAACAGATTCTGCGGTAATTCAGAGTTAAGAATGCCCTTGCATACAATTTCAAAAGAAAACTGAAACAGCAGCGTCAATCCGCAAATGTGTGGACAACAATTCATCTGAAAGTCATACATGTATCAGTCATTGGCCTTGATGTAGAAATCATTTTATCCATGCACACACACACACACACACACACACACACACACGTATACGCACACACACACAAACATATATATAAATCGATAGATAGATAGACAGATGGATATATGTACACATATCTATCTATCTCCTACTTACAAGACACTAAGAAGCATGGTTTGCTGTAACAGCTGGCCATAAAACAAAGGAAATAGATTCACTAGAGGATATTAAACTCAGAGGCAAAGCCAGCTCCCACAGCAAATTTCCGCTGGATTCTCATCTGTCAGGTGTAAAGTCGGAGAGTTGGAGAACCAAACCCCTTGGTGGTATGTGAGGAGCCTGAATGCATTTGATTTTAGAATATGACTCAGATAAAGCACACATCTTCATGACAATCCATATACACTGATTATATGTACCCAAATTTAAAACAAATAAAACCATCATCTAATAAAACTCAGACACAGGTTGGAATGTATAATGACATATGAAAAGATATACTGATGAACAATGGGCTGTCACATTGTCTTGGATAGTTTGGCAGGGTTCCCAATATTGTCAATATTAGTTTACATTGCAGGGTTTTCAATATTGTCAATGTCAATGAAGGTTTCATTTGGTCCCTGCTGCCCTGCCACCATATTCATACAATTACACAAAACTGCGCGTGTGCGCACACACACACATTCACCCCACTATAAATGTGTCAGGTTTGGATGGCTATGAGGTATGATGGCTGGCTAAGCTGCTATCAGTATGCCCCCCCCCCCATCTGGGTGTCATTTGAAAGGCTGTATTTTACATTACTGTAGCTATGTAGACACCACTGTTTGATTCCGGGCTGCTGCAAATCAGGAGGACTGGATATCAATGGGTGCCCAGTTGCCAAGGGCAACCTACAATTTGCATCAGGCCCCCTCAAAATTCAAAATGAGTGGAGTGGTTGCCTGGGTCAGACAGTCTCGTTTTAAATAATATTCATAATGAGGGCTGGTTAAAGAGTAACTTTTTTTCCACAAACTGTAAATCTTCATTATAAAACATCTTTTTGTCACACCATATAACTGACTAGCTAATATTAGCTGTCAATAACTGGTGCTGAATGGGAAAGGAGTTCTTATCAATTACTGCACAAGGAAGAAAACATAAGAAAAACATGTACCTCATCTTTTTCCTGAAAATACTATTAACTTAAACAAATAAAAAGTGTGAATACTATCTTCATCTTGGTGAATATTGCATATAAAATACTGCCAGGGAGAGAGCATTGCAGTGCATGTAGCTAACTATAAAAAAAACCAAGCCAAACCACCAGACCATGTTATCAACATGTTGATGGATATCAAGAGACTCAGGGTAAGCTCTCTGCCTTGTCAATGATTGAGTTTGGCTTTTCGCTTTTCAAAGGCAATTAAATGCTCAAATGGAGACTCGGGTCTGTTTATTACCTAAATATGGTTTGTAGAGCTAAACACATCATTTCAAGGTAAAGAGTTTTTTTGTGGCATTTCCAACTGGTGGAGATCTAAACCTGGCCAATGAAATGGCATGTCAAATTTGCTCTTTTAAAACCATTTCATTTTTCTAAGAGAAATCAAAAATAGCTTTCACCATACTAACTTTTGCTTGCTATACTAACAGTGCTATTTGACTAAAACCACCAAGATACATCTTCATTTCTAGAGCTACAGAATTAGAGTCCAACTTATGGAATATCAACCAAATTATATTTTTTTTACGAGAAAAAGAAACATTCAACTTCTGAGTTAAGTGCGTCTAAAAGTGCAACAAGGAAAAATGTGTTTGCTTCATCTTACACACAAACACTCAATGTCCAATCCTACTCACTCAGGGAGTTAACCATTGTAAACCCTGTCATGTCTCTGGCAAGCGCAGGAATTATCTTGTTATCAATTTAATAATGGCACACTGAAGTAAGTGATGCTGTCCACAAACAAGGGAGGAACACAGTGTCTCCAGGGAAATTTACCACCTGGAAATCTCAGCAGATATGGGAATATTAAAAATTGGGGACAATGGACCACACCCATCCTTCCATAGGTATGATGCGGGAAAAAAATCACAGGGTTGATAAATACAATTATTACAATATGGCTGACAGCTGATATGACATTATATATACACACACATATACACACACTCACACACACACTAGCCCATTTCATGAATACCTTATGAATACCTTTCACAAGCATGAAGCTGACCTTCAAATGTTTGTGTAGCTGGTTTGATGTGAAATGAGCTTGGCTCTGTGTCCCACTGACAGTGCTGTGAGCTGTGAGGACGGCACTCTCCAGGCAGCTCAAGAGTGCCGAGTAACACGGCACCCTGACCCTGGCATACGCCTCGTGTTGACAAAAGTAATAATGGGAATCATCAGCCCTGGCACAGAGCGAGGACACCGTGCGCCGGCCTAGCGGTGTCCGACATTGTGCCCGTTTGAATGAAACGCGTCTGAGGATGCCCATTCATTTAGATAGAAGCCGCAACTGTAGTGCCTTCTTCAAGTTAAATTTAGATCAGCAGAGAGGCACGGAAGTGAGATTTAAATTTGTACCGATTTCGGAAACTGAAAGCCTGGTACAGAATGACTCCATTTTCACCATTGTCTGTCCAAGAATGACAGCATTTTCTCCATTGTCTGTGCAAGCTGATGTTGGGAATCACTACTACTACTCCTTATTATTTATTAAAAATGTATTTATTTTTCTTTACTATTATTATTATTATTATCCTAATGCTACTGTGCATTGGTAATAAATCACTGTCATTTCATTTGTTTATTGTTAAGCTCTTTAAAATACTCAAACACCCATATACAAATATAGTAAAAAAATCTTATGCTAGTCAAAAATAAAGCATAAAAAGCATTGACGAATGCATAAAAATACAGAGGTGGACTTTTAAACATACCAAAAATACCAGAGTTTCTAAAACAAACATGCACCATATGTGTAATTACAAAGAATAACAAATGTGACATTCTGAAATGATTATTTTCAAAATGCATGGCAACTGACAAAACCCTTGAAGAAGAAAGGGAAAATTCTGAGCAAAAATGGCTAAAATGACAAAAGTAACAATTACCTTTGATGGTAAATTTATTTATTAATGCTTTGTCAGGTTTGCATAGCGCATATTCATTTTATGCAGCCATATACATATCATACATGAAGATGGTTCATATAGCTGCCTGTGAAGATCTAGATCTAGAATTGTAGAAGATCTAGAATTGATGGTTCTCATCATCCATCATTAGTATACTGTAAGTCTTTAAACAATATTGAATATTAAAGTCATCTGAGGGACAACTTTCAGGATCAAAGCATTAAGTGGATTTGCAGGACAAGACACTACAATGATGTGGGAGTCATTCTTATTGTCTAAGCCCTTAAAGCTTTTTATTCCAAAACGTAAGGAATATAGTATGTGTCAGCATGAGATTCTGTTAATGCCAACCATCAGTCTTATTTTACTAAAATATATGAAATGTTACAAATGTTACAATACAAGCAAACAAATAAATAAATAAATCCTATTCAATAAATCCTATTATGAAGACATCCACCCATTAAAATGACCAGTAAAGGATATACTGCCAACAAATTAGGAATAAAATAATACACAGACAAGAATAAAGTAAAAGAATAAAATAAATTTCAAGGTCACAAAAGTCATAATATTTTGGAAAATGTAGTCCCAAGTATCAATATTTGCAGGTCCCCCTGCCATTGCAGTTGGGAATGGGGTACCAACAACCAAAATCAATAACAGAAAAAGAAAACAGCCAACACGCCATGCACTGTAATAAAACTTACATTATCAGGGAAGCCTGCTTTCAGTTCAGTAATGCTCTGGCACCAGTACGCCGCTGTCTTCTCACTGATGAGCTCAATGTTGAGGAAAGAGCCTTGCCCGGGGCCAAAGGTGTGGCCTGATGTTGTCCCACGCACAATGCGTGGAGAGACATTGGTCACCAAATCCTACAGAAAAGAAGAAACAGCATGAAGTAAGGCCCTGTTCACACCTGGCATTAACATGCGTCTTGGGTGATCCGATCACAAGTAGGCAGCCCTAAGAACAGGTGTGAAAGCACCCAAGACGCATTGAGGACACATTGAGATCTGATCGCTCAGACCACATTCGGAGGTGGTCTGGGCCGCATATGGCCACAGTCTTTTAGCAGTGTGCACGCGAATGTGTCCTGGGCCACACTGAAGGATCGCCTACTCACAGGGATTAAAGTTCTCCGTGACTATGGTGGATTTCTGTCAACAACTGGATTCCAGAGACGCCATGTATGAGATGAGTGTAGATCCGAAGGGAAAAAAAAAAGGAGGGGAGGGGGGTGGTGCGGGACTTAGGAATCGCGCTACCAGGTGATAGGTAGCTAATTTGTATAGGCTTACAATCTACTTGGATGTTGGTAATTATATATATATAATAACAATAATTTGTATAATAATGAAACAATAAGATGATAATATAGCCCCAGGGTGTACTAAACTATTGAAGTCTCGGCAGACGCGCGCACAATCAACTTTACTCTACACAAGCCGACATTAGATTAACACCAAAATATACATTTATAAATGTGACAAAATACCCCAAAACCCCCAAATTATGAGAGTCTTAATGTCCAGCAAGCAATAGAAATAGTTCAAATATGAATAAAGTTAATCAAGATTGCAATCAAAGTCAAAGTTTGTGGTTAATCACTGTCAGGTCAGCAAAGATTTGTGTATATACATAAAGCTTAGTATTGTGTCTTTTCGATGAAGTTAAACCTTGGATTTACTGACAGGGATTAATCTTTTCTGAAGCAAGGCTCTATTCGTGGCACTGTCATGCAAAATAAGTTAAAAACACATTATTATACTAACGAAAATACAACGCTCAAGTATCCCTATGATTCTAAAGACTTGCCTTAAATTAACCCCGAACTGATTTTCAAAATTAAATACACATACATGACTATTTTTCATTTAAAAATAAAAGCGCCACTTTGACGCACTCGCACAGTAATCTGCCAATTACCTTCACCGTGGTTCTAGTGTTAAATAGGCTATTGGTGTCCGGGACACCGTGAGCCCGGCGGCTGTATAAAACCGTGAGATGTAGAACGTAGGCTATTTGAAAGGTAAACAGACAGTTAATGACCCAAACGCAAATATTCATGTAGACTAAGGGCGTGTACACACTGTCTGCTTTTTATTTTTTTAGAAAAAGTGGTGGCTAGACTGGACGACAGTGGTCAGACATCGGTTCAGCGAGGCGACTGATATTATCGTCATTGTTATTATTTTGTCAAACTTTTCGTTGACAAAAAAAAAATAGCCATGGCGAAAATTAAGAAATGATTAAATCATAAATCCTCTTTAAAAATATGATTTTAACTTTAGAGGACAAAACCCAGAACCGGCTTCCTAGCACGTAATCCATCTCTTCGTCGTGATTGGTCATTTGGTACGTGTACGTGTTTTTTGACATATAGAACAGGGAAGTGAGATCCGATCACAAGTGGTCACTCGAGACGCATGTGGAGACGCATTCTAATACCAGGTATGAACTGACGTACTTAGCTGTCCACTTGTGATCGGATCACCCAAGATGCATGTTAATGCCAGGTGTGAACAGGGCCTAAGACTCGCCCTCTTTAATCCACAAAGAGTTCCACTATACAGATTCTGCATTTGCTTCTCTCAAGATATTCTGTTAAGTATATCTAATTATGTGCACCTAATATATCTGCAAAGCAGCTTACATAAATAGCTCTTCTACATTGGTTATTAACCAGACATCTCTGCCAAGGTAATGAAAGCCTCTAACTGGGCATATGTTCCTAGTTCATTATTTTTCTGTAAAACACTATAAAAAGACAATTATGGTCATATTTTACACGAATACATGACATAAATTCGATAATGTTGTTTTTTTCAGGAGCTTTGAAGCTGAACTGAGTTCATATTTAATCACACATGGAAGCAAGTCATTTTAAGTCTCCCAGTGAACAAAAGGAAAATATTATACATTACAAAATAAATTCATCTATCAGTTCCAGACATATCAAACACTTTTTTGTTTTCTTTTCTCTCTCTGGTCTCTTGTCTCTCTCCATCTCTCTGTCTCTCTCTCTCTCTCTGTCTCTCTCTCTCTCACTCTCTCTCTCGAGCATAAGGTTTCCTTTTGCTGAATGAAAATCTCTTCACCTGAGAAAACAGGAATTTCTCACACCTGACAATGCTTCACTGTGATAGATTGTTCCTTCAGTTCTGAAAACATACATCAAACATCAACGGCTGGCAAACGTTTCCTCCACAGAAATTCTGCCAAATGGCCATAATGTCCAGTAGTAATTAGATTCTTGTGAAGTGTAGCATTTCTGAAGTCCTTCTCTGCAGCTGCAATCAGTTTGCCGCACACATACAATACAGGCAGTACAGGCAGCTGGCAGAAAACCCAAGCAAACGCTTTGACCAACCTGCTAATGGCTTTGGCAGACAACAAAACAGCAACGACACTAAAATGCAGGGGTCCCTTTGTTTAAAGCTAAAAACGGAGTCATGGAAATTCTAAAAAGCATCCACCTTGTATCTGTGCTGTGTCGGGCCTAATCTCTGCTTTACATCACATCACAGATTTCAAGTTCTTCTGTTGTTTTGATCTTCACGCAAAGGTGTACATGGCAATACACAGGGCAAATTGAAAAGACGATGGAAGAACATACAAGAAGGAAAGTGGAGAGGTATTTCTATTTTCAGATACCACATTTTGATAAAAATTGTACTTTTTTCATTAAAGATGGCTTGATCTATCTCATTTAATACACAGCTGGTTCTAAAAATAGTCCTTCTAGCTTTAAATTGATCAAAAAGATCATAATGAAAGATGTAGTGACATTTTGGTCTTCTCTCCTCTGATAAAACCATAGCCCATTACTATGTAGCAATTACGAACAATTTACATATTTTAATTAGGAACTACCCCATACAAAACAATTAAGATAATAGCATACTAACTTAATTCCATAACATTTGGACATTTTTCCAACTAGATAGACAAGAAACCTTAATTAGCACTAATTAGACCTCATTTGCATAGGTTTGATAAGGCACACCATGGCTACAATACAAGATTATCTATCCCTTTATCTGCCAAATGCTACTGTTGGAAAGAGAGATTCACACTGCAAGTAAATTCTCTGTGATTTCCCATTTGTTCCCTTGTCACATCTGCTACCTTTTAAGTTGGTGTCACAGCAGGTTTAACATTGTCTTAGGAACATCGTTATATCCGCGGGTCAATATATCAAAGTTTTCACCCTACTTTAATAGTTCGGGCAAGTCAGAGGATTGTTACCAGTTAATGTAAAAGAAATATACAGGATATTGATTGTTGAAAGTTAACTGGAGTAAAAAAGAAAAAGCAGAGATGTGAAAACACAGACTCGGGGCCTAGATTTCCTTCACGGTGCAATGCTCAAAAAGGTGCATAAAAGTCAAAGTCAAATATCAAGGCTAATGTATAGCAACGTCCTGATTGCATGATGGTGCTTTCTGATACTCGTCTCACAGCTTTTGGCAGTATGTGAGTGTGGGGGTGGGAGGCGTATGGCTTGTCGAAGTGTGGTTTCACAGACTTTGAGCTTTGTATCCACTGCAGAGCTTTGATAGAGGAACTGAAGCTACAGCTGGAACGGCAGGAAACAAGAGGAGGTTTATCTCAGAGCTTGAGACGGAAATAAATATATAAAACAAAAAAGGCCTCATTGAATTTCCCTGGATATTCTACACCTGTGATAAAACTCAGGTCTCAAAGGGCTGAACACATTTGTAAGAGTACAGTAGCTACATACCCTAAACCTGCGTTTGAAATGTAGACAAAGCATGGAATGAGGTAACATTTAAAATAATAATAAAATTAAAAAATAACAACTGAAGAATCATTCAGCACTAACAATTTCACATGATTAATTTTCTATTTCCTAAGTAACTAAACTGGACAGCAGGTGATCACATCATGGTCTCCATGGTCACCACAGTCCAGACAAGTTTGCAGTTTACTGAGAAATACATCAAAAAGAAGAAACAACAACCACAACCAAACCTTGAAATATGCAATTTTAACTAAAAAACTGAGGGATTTATTTATTTTTTTTTCCCCAAATGGAGATATGGAATGTGACTCTGAACAATGAATGAAGACATAGCTGTTTTTTTTTTTTTTATTTATTTTTTAACAGAAGTACAGTGCCCTCCAGTCAAACCACAATGGAGAATTGAGACAGGCATCCAAGGGGCTGGGGGGCAAATCTGCAAGTCTGTATTTAATGAAGCTGTGACCTAGGAACATTTAGCTCTTGGCATTATTTATTATCAGGACAATTCCCGAACAAGAGTTTAATATTAAACAACTAGAAACCATGAAATCGCCCCCACAGGGAGAGAAATGGCACATTACAAAAACACAGGTGTCACACACAGTGGCGAGAGATAAGGTTTATGTTATTTTCCCCCTTTTTTGTACTAAGTAGCCCAAGCAAATTGGATTCACAAAGATGCTAGTCATGCACCACATAGATACATTCACTTACGCTGACATCAGGACTACTGTGCATGTTAACCAACACTTTCTTGGAAAGCAGAACATGGATTCAGACATTCAAAGAAAAGACGAAGTTTTTTTTCCCATTCCAGTGTATCTTTGCTGTGACATAACCAACCATTCCTGATTCTTTTCGGCATAATACCAATGAAGTGCTTCCAGCTGTTAGCGAATAATACCATTTGGCTGTCCATTCACATGTCGTAACCTGTCGGAAAATAATCTGCCTGTGTGCATTCCGTTTCACACATGGTCAGATTCTTTAACAGCTACTTCTGTGTTTTAAACTAACTGTGTTTTATCACACCAGTACAGGCTCCTAATCCCTCAAAACGGCAAACAGCCTTTTGAAAGGAGAACACAGATGATAAATAGTAATCATATGTTGTGTACTACTCTGTGCCGCATACAGAGCAGTTGCGTGATTGGCTGACTTCTGAGCTATATTCTAAGTAATCATTATACAGCCGTTACAGCCGTTGCTTCATTGACCTTATCACAGCAAATCCTTATTCAAATTTGACTACACTTGGAATTCCACTGAATGGCTGCTGTTTTTTAAGCTGACACAGAAAATCATTCAACCACAATTATCTGCGAGACTATGACGGTCATTATCCTGGGAGGTTGGGGTTAATGGCAATGAATGTTGAGCAAAAGCTTTCCCCCTCCTTTCACTGTGGTAAGATTAAGCGATCTTTTTGAAACATATGTTTTGCTGCCCTGAGTAAGGTCCTGTTTCCTCTTCCTTTGGCCTCACCTTGCAAGGGAGGTCAAGTATGGAACATACAGACCAAGAGGAGATAATCCCACACATTAAACCACAGGCTAGCACTAATACCATATCAAATATTTCACTACTCTGAAACAAAATTGCATGTCTCCCATAATTCTGTTATTTCAGAGGATCAGCGCCAGCTCCTGGATGAAACGCAGGCAGACTGAGCTCGCCCCTTTTCAATTCAGCGAATGCAAGCAAGAAATTGAGCAGGATCTCTCTTGCATGCTGATTTTTTTTAAAACAAAGAAATACACTGTTATTGTCAGTTAGAAATCACACATTTTATATCTCATCTCTTGTTTCCCACATCACATGGAACATTTCCAAAGTTAATGTCAGAATTGTCTTTTTTCTTAATAATTTCCTCAGACTAAACACGCATTAACTAAAAAAAATACATGCATGCTCACGACCTTGAATTGTTGCTGCAGGCTGAGCAAAATTGCTTTTCATTTTTTTTCATTCAATCACAATCAGAACAAAAATAACATGCTGAAGCTAGATGGGCATGTTTTGGCCATTACCTGAAATCTTTAGCCTTCAAGCAGCAGTTTTACCACCTACATTTATCTTGCTTTTTTTCTTGTGTTACAAAACTACTTTTACTGTTACTGATAAAAAACATTCTCATGTACAGAAATGTCTGAAAACTTTGATTTCTTTTATTTATTTTTTTTTTGTTTCCACATGAGCCATTTCGAACAGACCCAGCATGCCTGCCCCATCCAGGTCGTCCTAGCAGTCTTAGGGGTCATTATTGCATGCTGTGACATAACTAACATCCATAACCCCTTTAATGATGCTCCGATATTGCTGATATTGATACCATAGCTACATGGTTAACAGCATGTGGTAGCCTTTTAAAAAAACTGTTGCAGTGACATCTGCCAATGTGATATTATGTTCAAACCCTGTTAATATGTGAACGCATATCTTGATACAAGTACAGGGAGAAGCAAAATACAATGTTAATGGTGCTGGTAAGTGAAATACATACAATAATGCACCTGAAAATGATAACCATGACAACTTGGTGGTGTGTGTGTGGCAACAGGCTATGAAACATACATCCAAGTACAAATACACCTCCCAGTTCTGTGGGGCTGGTGGAACACTCTGCTTATTGGGGAAATCTTGAGGTACCGTAATTACACGGAGAAGCCCAAGTCGAGACATTAATCATTATAAATAGCCATGACAGAAAAATCAAAGCATGGCAGTTTCAGTTCTCCTCCGCAGCCCGGCCGTCCAAGGCACCGCTTCCGAAACTTAAGAAAAAAAGGGCCCTGTTGCAGTTCTGGAGTTCTGAGGACCATTCATCTTTGTCCCTAAAGTGCAGCTCTAACACTCAGTAACCCATCATTTAATCCCGTTGTATATAGCACGTGTCAGTGAAGGGGGGGTGGACACGTACCACTGGCCACTGCATGGATAACAAGATCCTCCCAGTACAGCTATTAATAGACGTGAGGAAAACCTTCGTCAGCGCGTAGGAGTCTACTGCTCTCAACAAAGAGGCGAGTTTGATCACTGGTGGCAATGATACAGTTTCACAGAAGACCGTATGACTTCATGACAAGACCACAACTTGATTAATGTTTTATATAATTACCTTTTAAACTGTTTCATTTAATGATAAAACAAAACAATTTTAACAGAAGTGTTAAGAGGAACATATTTTCAGAATGTTGCACAGTCCATATTTTCCACTTTGATTTTTTTGGACTACCAAACATTCCTGTGTGTCTTGTTGAAGACATGCCAGCAGTGCTCAACCTAGGCTTAAATCCTGTAAGGGTGCAAGCTTTAGTCTACAAGGGAAGTTTTATGAACACTATTCTGCAATACAGTCCAAATGTCTCCCAGTTTCAAACAGTCACCATTGGTAATTATTTATCCTTTCTGACACATTGCAGGTTTCCTCATAGGTTTGGGGTTAGACAGGTTCAAGCATCTTTTAGGTAAATTCAGTTTTGACACAATATGCATGATCTATGACTAGGTAATACTGTTACTCCTTTACTCCAGGTGCTAACTGATAAGAGAAGAAAGCAGTTAACGCCTGCTTTTTCTACAACTATCTTTGTTTCTCTTCATCCCTTCCTGGAAAATAAACATAGTATACATACACTGCATGAGCCTTGTGTGTGAGTGTGTGTGTGGATTTGTCCTTACTGATGTTAGTTTAGATTTCTGACAAAGATAACCTCATCCCCCCTAATCCTCTCTCAATAGCTGTCACTTATAAACCTGAGAAACCTTCAATCAACAACCTCATCTAACCAACAAATCTGCACCCTACAAGTTAGCCTTGATAAACCATTTGACAACTGCCTGCTGCACCGTGAAAGCATTCCTGAATACAATATGCACCAGCCTTTCATTTCAATGGCTGGAGTGAATAGAATTTTTCTTAGGAAAGAAGCACTCCATCTGTTTTCAGACCTTCATTTTCCCTTTGTTGAATGCAAACGGAAAGACACATAAAAGAAGCTATTACAAAAATCGGTTCCATTAAATCATATCAAAATGAATGGTGATATCCTGAAACATTGGTTCAAATTAAGCCAAATGTCAATAAAGCTGAATACAGGTTAGGCTCTTTTATGCAAATGCACTTTCCTTTCAAGCAAGTAAAAATGTCATACATTATGAGAACATTGGTCAAGGCAAAAAAGGTATATGAATTATCATCCATCCCGCTTTTTCATAAATGGCATGTCCTCTAGGAATTAAAATGAAAATAAAATTTTTGTAGGACCAAATCCAGTCTAACGGCAATCTACTCTGCATAACTTTGCACCTTTTCCATGAAGTGCACAGGTTAAAAATTTGCTGTGTTTCTTTAAGAATTCATACCCCACAACGAAAGAGCAACAGTGTGTCCAAAATAGCTATTCAAAACTATGCATTAATCCTGCATCGCCTGATTGCAAGGAAAATTTTCAAAGCGGGCAACAAAAAAAAAGGGAACTTGAATTTGTCAATCCACAAATGCTTGATATTGAGAAGCATGCTTCATGATCAGATGAAATGATGATCTTTTGGGCGTGGTCATCAGCTTTATGTTAACCACAAAAATACTTATCTTATGTTGAGAAAGAGCCCATGCTAACTGTGAAATATGGCTGGGGTTTCATTTTCATTTTGTTTTCATTTCACAATGAGTTAATTTTGCATATATGGGTTCTGGAGCTCTTGTTAAGATAGAGCAAGTTTTGACCTCCAACACATACCAGGACATTCTGGCTAAAAATCTGGTTCCCACAGCCAAGAAGCTCAAACTTGGCTGACAATGGAAATGCCATTGCATCTGATCCAATGCATTCTTCCAAATCTGCAAAGAAATTAATGCTCTCAACCAATCATCTTAATCCCCTCATTTCAATCACACTGAACACTTGAACAGTGAACACTTGAATTTCAACCTCAAAGCACTTTACAAACAAAAACCTAAAGATCTGAAGCACCTAGAGCAATTCTACAAAAATTCTAAAAAGAATTATGAAGGCCATTATGAAGGGCCAGTACCTCATAAAAACACTACAAGAATCCTCAGGTCAGTGCAATCCATGCCAAAAAATGGATCTGCTCTACACAATACTAATAGCGGGGATGTAGAAATACATGGTCCTTTTGTTTTCTAGAGTAAAATCCATTATTTGTGAACAAATTTGCTCCACGCTATTAAGGTTAACATTTAAAAGATAAGAAAAAAATTAGCTAATGTTGACATTTCTTCTCTTTCATACCATGTTTCTTATTTTTTTCTTAGTCAGGGGTTCGAATAAATATGGAGGACAATATACAGTATTATACAAAACCTACACTACTCTTCCACAGTAGCAGAAACCTTAACAGGACTAGTTAACTTGGCAAACAAACCACCACCAACAAATATGTACAAGAAAATATGACAACTAGGAAAAAAAGAGACAAGCAAAGACAGACAGATGAATAAAGCCAAAGCAGTCATTTTTTGGTGTTTTTTTTTCCTTAAACATATGCTGTTTTCTTTAAAAACAACCATTGTTTTCCACTGCACACCCACAATAAGCCCAGACATGTTATGTTTTTTCCACCAATTCCTGCATACGTGATAGTAATTCTAAAGGTACATCTAAAGCCCTGCCCAAAGAGGCTTAATACATTAATGTCAAAGCAAAGGATATGAAGCCCCCTTGATAAATGAAGAAGGATATTGTCTGTCAGCTTAGTCATTAGTGCTTCACATAGATTTTTCACAAGATAATGAAGGAAAAAACTTCTTCAACTGCACAATTTGAGAGCCATAAAAAAAATTAAGGAGCATGCACTGACAAACTGCTTTCCATTTTATAGTAATTATTAATAAAGACAATGAAAATTCAAATAATCACACTAGCGGAATATGTCCTGGGATGCATTTTCAATACTTGACAGAGATCAATAATGTAAACCACAGGTTGGACTTGACTGTACGCGTGTGCATGAGAGCGCACATGTGCTTCCTTCAAACACGTGTCGCTGAAAATGAAAATGCTAACGACACAAAAGAGAGAAGCAGCGCCTGAAGACATGGCTGATGTCAGATACTGGGTGCCTGCCAAACCACCACCCCCCACCAGCCCCCCGAAACCGCCACTCCCCACCCCTCTCCCCCCACCCCCCACATCGCCACAGTGATGTGAACGCGCTCCTCCTGCAACTTGAGCACCACTGCACCCTCCGTACTGAAAAACTCACTGGAGTGAAAAGATACTGAAATATTCAGGCTGAAATTAGAACAAATTCTATGTTATTTAAAACGATGCGATTGCCCTGTATTTTCTTTCTTGATCACCCATTTTATGCTGTGTTGATAACCGATGTGGCGTGTGAAGGTACACATACATTTTCGACCCACCTTACAGATAAATGACACTCATTCTGAAACTACAACCACGCTCTTAAATATACTAGAGAATGGGAGATGACTCCAACCATCAAAAGTTTGTGATAAATCCATAGTTTCAACTATGCCAGGAAAAGCTGAATTACTCTGCAAACACTGACTCATCACTGACTTATGACCGATGTAGCTTCATAGACAGATGAACAATGAAACAACAGTGCCTACTGCAGCGCATATATTACACTGGAACCAACACAGTAGGAGAAAAATTAAAGAATAAATGTCATGAATATTAATCAAGACATGGCATTCCTATATGTATGCACCCAGTTAAAGGATTAAGAAATAAGTGCATATGGTAATAAAAGGTGAAATGCACAGCAAAAGGATGGCTTTTGATAAAATTGGGAAGCAAAGCTGATTTCACAGCGCAATTTATCTGCCCCCTCACCCATGCAAGGTAGTCACTGCTACTTTGATCTTCCAATTAATGGGTATATTTAAGTACTGTAAACATGTAACTGAGGCTAATGAGGCTAGAAAATTCTGCTTTTTTATCAGACAGTATAAATTTCACTTCCACTAATTTGCTTGTTAAATAAATACAAACCAGTGGTCTGTGACTGGTGCTTTATATGCCAAATCTGTTTTTCATTTTTTTTTCTCAGATCACACGTTCGAGATCAGTTAAGAAAATAAACAGGGAAGGTCCTCCTGCAAATGAAAGACAATTCTAGCTGCAACCACGAGGGCTCCCATTATAGCATTTACAATGCATTCGTATTGTAAAAGCAATCATTACTTTTATGTATCAGGGTGCATTAGTACTTTCATCCGAGGTCATTAGCGACACATATTTGATTGACAGCCAGTGAGGGGCACAGCTCCTCAGGAAGTGGAACTGCAGGGCTCGGCCAGCAGAGCTGTGGAGGGCAGCAGTGGAAAGCACCATGCTGGTTCTCCATTTTGAGACGACGCTACAAGCACTACCGCTAATTACCATTCTTGCCATTGCCACTGCTACATACTGGCCCATGTCGATCTCACTTCTCCACCACAGTAGCCCTGCTCTGCTCTGGGTGTGTCAGCAGCACTGGGGACAGAGTGAAATGGCCTCCCTGCTGCCAGGCATGCTGTTAACACAGTAGAATCCTGGCACAGGTACCATGTGTATCTTGTGCACTGTGTACAGGGGTTACACTTTACATTTACATTACATTATTGGCATTTAGCAGATGCTCTTATCCAGAGTGATTTACATAGGGTACACAAAGATTTACATAGGGTACACAATGTTATCCATTAATAAAGCTGGATATTTACTGACAGAATTCTGGGTAAGGGTACAGCAGCAAGGGTACAACAGCAGCAGTGGCCCAGAAGGGAATTGAACCAGCAACCTTTCAGTTGCGAGCCCTGCTCCTTACTACTATGCTACATTGCTAAGATAGGTTATATCACATGCAGTCTTTTTTCCCCTAAAGTTTACCCTTTAACCCCTAAACTTTCCCTTTTCCCCTAACCCTTGACCATATGATGGAGTGGGCAGGCTCTGCCCCTGCCACTCTCTCTGTCACACCCCGGATGCCACAGCGGTGACTGAACACTGATTGTGTCCGCCGTGAGCAGCCAACCGCTGTATTGATTGGGCGACAGGATGTATTGAGCAGATCACCTGCTCGTGTGTCATGTCTCCATGTTGCTGGGCCTGAGCCAGTCTCATCAGCGCTTCCCCAATGTAATCCACACACCGCCGCAGAAAGCTCTGTCATGAGGGCAACACCTTATCTGATACAGTGTCAGGGCTAGATGAGATACCTGGACTGCTGAACTGTTGTTTCTACCACAACATTACCATGCTGGCTCTCTCAGTCAGCGACAGACATGGTGACACAATCAGAGCTGACTAGTGTTATTTTTTTAATTTATTTTATCAGTGTCTACCATGTAGAAGTTCTGGCACCTTGAGGTAACTGTTACTTCAGCAGAGGATCTCCAATTAAGGGTTTTAGTGGATGAGGCTAGTGGTCCTACATCCACTAATGATGTTTAATTTAACACCAACAAATTTGAGATACTGGCTTTGAACATTACAAACTACATCCAAGAGGCATTGGTGACGCAGTGAATGCTGTTTATTCCTGACAGCATCGTGGTACCTTTCTGCAGAAGCGAGTAATGTCTGGGATACTGCTGAGGTACAAAGAGGAGAGCCTTCCACCCTTAAGCTATCAAAGTGTCACAGAAAACAAAACACTGACACGGTGGGGAAAAAAATAAGGCAAACAACATCACACCACAGTGATTTTTTTTTTTTTTTTTAACATCGCACCACAGTGATTTTTTTCATCTTTAACAGAAATGACTGGGGCGCGGGCCAGAAAACTTTGAGCGAAGAATGCGAGGTGCGGTAGCTAATTTGGGCCGGAGCCCGCTGACTGTCATGGCTGAGCAGTGGGCGCAGGAAGAACCCTCCCCGCACATATGACAAGCGCTCTGTTTGCAGTGTATCCTGAATCTGTCACACTCTGCCTCGCCGCTTCCCCGTGTCATGTTCGCCGCCACTCACTGCCAGTGTGCCAATTACACAAGCTGCTTCCCAGGCACCCGACAAAAATTCCACAAGACTGCTGTGCAAGCTTACCCTAATTAACCATCAGCTTAATTAGACAATTTACTGTGTAATTAGCAGGCAATTAGTCAACACCTCTCAGATCTTACTGACTGCTTTGACAGCCCCTGTTTTCTGCGCAGGGTTTTGGAGTCAAAATCACCTACGATGATTTTACTTAAATCCCAGGGTGTAAAACCCACAGTGCAACATTGTGAATAATTACTTATAAGGGGGTGTGTATGGAACACACAGGTTTGTTAAAAGTCTGCATCACAGTGTCTATTCCACTGGACACCCTCCAGCAAACCAGTTTTACTTGACTGGTTTTAACAACATAACGTTCCCAGTTTGCTGTGAACAAAAAAAGCTGATCATAGAGTAATAATCCATTGGCAGGTGTGGGTATGTTAACCATATGTTTGATAATAGAATAATGAAGGCAGTTGCAGGAAGGGAAAAAACACAGTTTTAAAGTCAGTTCAGAATAAAAAAATTCTGGCTACACAGTAACTTGTGAAAAAATGTCATAAAATCCATATGAAACCTTGTGAGGAAACTGAAGAAAAAGAAAAACAATTCATAGATTGAGGTTATACTCATGAGGTTGGGGCGCAATCTCTCTCCTCATTGGCAGTGTTTACACAGTGAACTCCTGGTGGATATGTACTGTACTGCAATGAGAAATGAAAACTCAGTGAGAAAAGCAGACGCCTCCAGAGACTCAGTCAGCGACTCTGTTATCTGCTGTACGAACTACATCATGCAGAAACAGCACTGGTAAACAGGAGGAGGGGGACACAGAGTGCCTTCCATATTTATTCATACCTCCAATTTAACAGGAACAAACAATATGCTATAAAAGAAACAGCTCAAGAAAGTCAACCATTTTTCCTGCTTCATTTTTAAAGTTATACCTCATCTTAATATCATCACACAGGGCATGTCCAGACTGTTCACAAACAATACTTCACAAATAATAATTTTATTAAAAACCATATGGGTCATATTTATTCACATCTTAAACCAACACCTTTAAATAAATACACACCTTTAAATAAAATCCAACAAAAGCATATACTCTTCTGCTTTTTGGAAGTTTAATGAAAGCTTAATGAAAGCTTCACAATGGAATTTGCTTGTTTCTGTATGGTATAACAGGAAGTACCACACATTAAAGAATCATTAGTAGTATGTATTACAGATGTAGAGGTCACTGACATCCAAAAACTGGCTATGAAAGAATTCATGGAAAAACTACCATTTAAAGTCACTTGCATGATCATGGCATTCCTGTTTGGGTTGCAAGGAAGAAATCTCTCCAGAGGTCAAACCACAAAAAGAGCCACCACAAATGACAACTGGAAGCATGTCATCATCAGATGAAATGAAAATTGAGCTTTTTGACATGCTTATCAGTGTTATGCATGGCATGTAAAGGTAAGGATTATTTTGAGGAAAAGAAACATGCCCACTGTGAAATATGACTGGGGTTTCATTTTATGTTTGTCTTGCCTTTGTGAAGCTCTTTGAAACCATTGTTAAGACAGAGTTATGTTCACAGTAACATTTATTCATTTGGCTGATGCTCTTGGCCAGAGCAACTTGCAAAAAAAGGCACTCTAACATATACCAGGACAACTTGGTCACCTCTGCCAGGAAACTGAAACTTCAACCAGAACATTTCAGAATATGCTTGGAGGAATCGTCATTTCCCTTCAGAAGAGCCTCATGAAACTCTACAAGAAATATTTTGTTGGTGTAATTCATGGCAGTGAAGGATGTACTAACTAGAGGCTTGTCAGTAAATGTGACATTCATGTTTCCTAGAACAATAATCATTATTTGGGAGCAATGTCACTTTATTCCCTGCAATGAAATGTATAGTGAAATGAAATGACAAGTACAACATTTTTAATAAATTTAAGCAGGGAATCCACCATGTGCATTGTTGATGTTATGACATACTATTTAACCAATGGTATGAAGAAATATGGAGAGTTCTGTAGATATGGGGATCCTTCTTTGTGGAACAGGCAGAGGAGAGAGGAAGTGGAACTGTTATCAGTTTTGGACCATCACTTCAACAAATGCTTTTAGAGCTGTGTTTAAAACACTTTGTGCCAAGGATGAACCAACCCTGTAATGGTAAGAGATGCAAACAAGCAACTGGCAATGAGAAATGGATGGATGAGCCATTGCTCCCTGATCTCTGTCCTTCTAAATTCTTCACTAAAGACAAAACTCTGTTGTCTTCATTGTGTCTCTTCCCTAGGCAGGAGATAGAGGAACAGTTACATCACCTTGTCCATTCATCCTCCTCTCTGACAACGTATTTAGAAAGACTAAATGCTCAAGCATAGCTCTCTGACACTTCTAAAAACACACAGACCCATTCAATCAGCAATACTGCCATTTGTCCCTGATTACCTCTGATTGCCCTGACTTGGAATCACAAAGTTAGACAAGTGTCACTTTCTTCCTTGCTTACACAACTGCATCCATTGCATAAGCACCCATTATGTTGCAAAAAAAAAAAACTTGCTTTCTTATTACCAAAAGTTAAGGACAGAGTACACTGTAGATGGACTGAAACCAGGTCATAGCTTCACTTGCAATGGTGTGAAGTGGAAATAAGGCAACACAGCTTGTTTGGTAGGTAATGAGAGTGCACAGGCAGAAAACCGAAGCCTTGTACACTACAAAATAAACTGGCTACAAACTTCACACCTCACTTGTTCTTCTCCCTGCAGACCTTTTTATATATACAATAAAAACAGGGAACTAATCATAACGCACCGCTCAGAAGATGCTATTATTTGAATAGCCTGCTAGTTTCTATAAAAGGTAGGATAGTATGATCCACTGTCAATGAAACCATCTGGCAATCTGTGCCGTGTCAGTACAACATGACCTACTGCCCTCTTCTTAATAAAAATGTTGCAGTCGACTTCTCGTTAGAACTCCTTTACTAATTAACAGAGTAAGATTTACAGAGTCACAAAGAGCCTGCAGCCAGCAATAACTGCAAAAGGATCAAGCATGGCTCGTGGACACACTGTGTCACATAATCACAACTGTTTCTGCTGAGATGTTTTGAACATTTCCTCCTACATTCACCATACATTCACACTATAGATTTAAATTGTTTTTTTTTTCAGTTCTTCTGTGTAGCATCATTACTGGACACAAACCAAAGAGTAAAAACAAAAAGAATTAATAGTTCTGCATTGTCATATGCTCATTCTTTTTTTTTTCTTTTAATCACTCTTTCTGCTCAGTGCGTATCACCCCCCTCTTAACGAAAACTTTCTGGTAACAATTCCAGATGTGTTCTCTGGAAATGAGATTTCCTGGTTGAGAGCTGCAGCTCTGTTCTGGGCAGTGAGATGGCCCTGTGATTTATCTCACTCTGATCAGTTAAAGGTCTAATTGGGCCCCTGAGGTCCGATCCATCAAATATTGCCTGTTCCACCAGCCCTCACAGCACCACACTGAAATAGATCTTTAGGCTTTGTAATTAACCGGAGACAGTCTAAATGTATCAATCAGAGACGCTACTGTCCAATATTTGGTGTAATGTGAATAAAGGTACAAACAGGTCACTACTTTCCTGAGCAGAACTGCTTTTTACTGGGGGTTGGGTATACTGGATGGGGGGGGGGGGGTGCATTACCACCTCTAAGACCTTTCTTCCATCCCTGTGCCTCTTATATCTAGTGTTCCAATAAAGAATACAAAAAATGTGCATTTACATATGCAATACAGTTCATTAATTCTAATTAATGATGGTACAGCTTGCACATTCAAGCTTTCTGACATTCCTCTCTACTGGACCTATAAGCTAATTAGCGATTCTGTGCACACCCTCCTCTAGACAAGACGCAGACCGTGAAGATTCTCATATCCATAGACAATCCACCATGCATCTTGAATACTATCAATGCCACACCATGGTAATGTTTTGATAGAGGAGCCATGCCACTGAACAGGATATTAAAAAAGAAGTCCCTCATGTTTAAGTATAATGATAGCGGAGTGCCGCCTGTTCGTTCATATTGACATTAAGAACTTCTTTATCTATCTCCCCAAAGAAAGCACTATACAATCTTTCAGTCTGAACACACAATAAAGAATAATATGATTTCTGTTTACTGAGATATCAGCTGGTATTTCACTGCACACTGACAGCCAATAGCTGCAACAGTGAATTAGACCTCAATCTGGCATCTACAAATGTCAGGAATAAAGAGGTGTGGGGGGGTGGGGGCAAGCCAGATGCACACATGTGCAAAAAATCCTAAAAAGAAACAAAGTTCACATAAACATACTGTATTTGAGATGGAATCAGTACAATATGCAGCTGTCAATCTAGGAGCTCAACCTGGGAGCAATGGTGTGTGTGAGTTGGGATAATACAATTTCAAGCAGATGTTCAGAGAGGGTATTAATTCCCATTGAACTCCCTTGGTAGGCCTGTATAAAGCGTACTCCACTTAATCAAAACTGCATTCTAAAATGTTAATATTTCATATGGCAGCTTACTATCGTTCTCTCACTCTCCCTCTCTTCTTTACTGAAGCCCTTTGTCATTTTCAGAAAAAAATAAAACACTTTCATTTCAAAAGCCGGTACCAACACGTTTATATATAGATTACTAATTGTATTTTCATCATTCAAGAAGAAACTAATATCTTCATTTCATTTTACTTCTAATTAATGTGACAGATTCTTTTTATACCATGCTTAAGAAAAAAAAGTTGACCTTTTCAAATTGACAGGGAGGCGGTCCATAGAATGGTTGATGGATTTTCATCAAGCACGCAGCTCCAAATTGTTCATGCAATCTGTATATTAAATATAATTATCTTCTTCTACAAGACTTCTCTCACAGTCAAAATTTAGCTTCATGGTAGCTGAATACAGGTCAAAATACCCAAATCATTTTGCAAAATTCACAATTTACATTTATAGAAGCAGTACACAGAAACCTTTAAGTGTAGCTAAAGAGAGCCTGGTACAATTCAAAACACCAAGCGTGTTTTTGCGTTGTTTATTTTTCATTTAATTTTCATTTCTAGCTTCACTAATCAAGGGATGTCAGTTAGCACAGAGCAAACATATCTTACTGATTAGTTTTCACATCACCAGAATTAGAAGGTAAATTAAAATAAAAGTTAAAATAAACAACAGTTTCTCAGATGTACTTTCTTTTGTTTTTTGATGAGGCAAATGCATTCCTGTCAAATTATGCGCTGACAGAAATTTCCAGAAATACATTTTAATTGTCAGAAGGTGATCTCGGCTGTAAACAATTATCATAGCTAACATAGTTTACAAAACATTATTCTGGGAAAAAAAGAAGAACTGAGAGACTGCAGTCATTTTACTATATTACTGCTGTGCCCATTCTATTTGGTTTGACTCCATAAAAAAGGGACAACTCCACATAGGGAATTTTAGGGTCTTTACATATACCCTTAGCTCTATGTTCTTTAAGTATTTTAGACCTTTGCTCTTTAAACCTTTTTTTTTTAGTTGACAAATTTGCGTAAGAAACTTTAATCAAGCCCACTTTTCACTAAAAGCTATGATTACTGTAAACATTCTAATAATTACCTTGTAAATGCACACATCTAAACTCCTTTTGTCCGGTAGGGCCGTACCTTGTCCAGGGAGAAGGTCTTGGTGAGGGCGAAGCCCCAGCCTTCCTGGAAGGCCCTGCGGATCATGGCGGTGCTGGTGGTGGGAGGAGCACTGGCGAGGCCAAAGGGGTTGGGGAACTTGATCCCTGCCATCTCCACGCTGATGTCCACTGCATCGATGGCCGAGTAGAAGAGGGGAAGCTTGGGCTTGCTGTCCACGGTCTGGCCATGAATGGCCTGTTAACACACCCATACACAAGGAGTCAGTGTTGAAGTATTTCAGTCTTAACGATGACAAACACATGCATAGAAGACATGGCGTGCAGCTACACACCTTTACAGTATATCCTCCATGAAATCCCCTCAGGAAGAGGCCTTAAATAAGTAAATATTTGACCTTGTCTTATTGCAAGTTGTAATCATGTCTGTTATTACCATAATGATTGATTTCAAAATGCTTAAAATGTTTTCACATTATCTTTGGATATTGTAATGCTTACATATGATAACCTTTTTCTTTGCATAAGTGAGATACCACTGAATCCTCAAAGTGAGGATTTGTAACACCACGCTCTTTGTCCATTTTAAATGCACAGATACAAGACTGGCAGCTCTATCAAAAATGTACACATTTATGTTACATTTGAAAATAAAAAATACTATCAACAGCCTCCCCTGAGGAAACCACAACATAACAGAACAACAATGTACATTTTGTAATAATCACAGTCCACCTCACATAACCCAAAGATGTCTAGATGCTCTGCAGTATTTATAGCATTTTAAATGAGAAATACCACCACACACGCTGAGCAAAATGCACCTTAATATGCTGACAACTTCACACTAACTCCAGCTAACAAGCCCTCTGAAAAAGCAAAATCCTTTGAGAGTAGTGCTGGCTGTCATTTTCTTTAAGTAAAAAGGATTATTGACAAAAATCAAAAGCAATAACATATAAATGGGAAATAGGTCTTTTTTCATGCAAGACTGTTCTGTTAAACCCGGACTATTTTTCCAAAGTATCAGTCCTGTATTTCTGTAACTCATCAAGTTGTCAATGTCATCTAATTGAGGGAATCTGTGCATTGCACTCCACCCATCTAATTATATTTGTCTGTACTAGACAGGCTCTGTATGCAGTTCCTCTATAGGGAAACACATATTGAAGTGCGTATTTCTAAATACTTTCTCTGTCACTGTGTTTTTGATGAAAAGACCATTAACTTTATTGTTAACGCCATTTATTCATCGTATGTATTACCACCTCTCACAGTGGTATTCAAAGACAATAAAAAGAAAAGATATAATCCCCTCAAATACACACAGACAGACACAAACATATACCTGTGTGTGTTCTTAACCCTTGTTCCTTGTGCACGTAAAGTCTTTTGAATACATTTGAAAATGCATATTAGAGAGACAAGCTCCTCTGCCCAAATCCGGACACAAACAAAGCTTTGTTAAGTTATATCTTGATATGGCTCTCATTCCACAAAATACAAGTAAATATGATCCATATGTCTATTTTGATACCCCATTTCAAACGGGCACACAAATGCATGCGCATGGGCAAGCACACGCATACACACACACACACACACACACACACACACACACACACACACACACACACACACACACACACAAACTCACACGCACACTCACACACACACTCACACACACACTCACACACACAAACACACACACACACAGTCACACGCACTTTGTAGATTAGGTCAGTACAAACTATCTCACAGTAAAGGGTAGACATTTAAATGAGTTTTCTAATATTCCTCCACTTTGTTTATCTTGCATGATCAAAATACAAAGACAGTCAATAACAGTCATACATCAGTACTCGCTTTAATTAGCAAAGCGTTTATCAAGCAGCTATGATTGCTTCTGTAATGATGTCACATCAGCATAATGAATAAGGTTGTGTCAAGCAGAGAGAAAGCAGGGATACATGACAGCCAGGATTCTCCAGTGAGAGCATGTTAGGAATTTATGTCAACTTAAAGGGCACACACAGATACTCACTGAAAACTATCTGCCTTACAATTATCAAATAACATGTATATCTAATAGGAGCCTGAAAACAGATCTATGTTTTCTGGGAAAAATAAATAAATAAACAAATATTTGAAATTGCTCCCCAGGGAGAGTGAACATATTCATAAATTCACAGCCCTACCGTATCATTCTCCTTGGGTTTGAATTTCTCTAAGGACTCTGGCCTCTGTCTGAGGACAACAGCGAAATAGTGTGGTGATTCAGGAGGTTTTTACCTGATCTTAATTATTTTTCTTTCACAAACTCCAATAGTATATCTATAACTATTAGCTTTTAACTTTTTTTATAACTGGACTTTTTTTACTCATGGCAGAATTACAACTAACAATAATACAACTATCTAACATACTAACATACAGAAACTAATATAACAGTAATAATACATTAAACAACATACATTAAATGCCACATAAGTATCATATTAGAAATGGAAAAAGCAATACCATCTTGTGTAAAATATTGTAATTCCAGAGTATGGGCTTGTGGTTCAAGTGATCTTTGACTGACTACGATATTAATCTGTGAACTTTCCTGCAAATTGCTTGATTCATTTTCCTGTCCGTAGTCCATTACTGTAAAAGCAAAGCAATCTGCTGTCCTTCCTTTCTCTGTCCAAGTGGTAATTTAATCTGCAAATAAACACTTATCTTTCCTTTGCACTGACCAAGGCTACCTTCCAGCAATTAACCTATGCGTGAACTGGTAAAGACTGGTATGCACTGCACTTTACTGCATAATTTCAACCAAATGGAAGGATAGGATGGAGGTCAGAAATCTTGACAAGATCACCACCATGCAAGGAGTCAACCACAAGCCTCGAATTACTGGTCAAGTTCATGGCTCTTTCTGTTTTTGATCACCCATGGCTTGCCTGCATGAAAGCTTAGCAGAGTTCATTTGCATGGAGCTCATCACAATTTGCGAGAGCACACCATTCAAGTGCATTTGGCTTTGGCAAGCCTCATCTCAACATGTTTTACATCATAAAAACATGCATTACTGATGTTGTCCATGTAAGAGCAAAGGAAAATACCAAAATATGCCATAAAATATTGAAAGGTGTATTTGTAAAACCAGCTTCCAGATCCATGTTACATATAAACTACATATAATAATAAGGCACAAATAAGTAATGTAGCTTTTGATAGAACAGGTCAAAACAGCACACGCTGTACGGTCTTCCTGTTTTATTTAGCGTTCGTTTTCACTCTCTACAAACATGGGAATTGCCGATTGTTTGTGCCACATTAGCTTAATCTAAGCCTCTCTCTCAAGTCCCTCATTCCCCTGGCAGACACCACTGAAACAATGTGCAAAGTGCTCTCACCTGCAGGTATTTCCTAGTAGCAATCTAATTAAGTTAAACGAGTTTCTATTGCCAATGCCTCAGAGGTATGGCACAGGAAAATAAACTCTCCATGCTCCACAGCTTAGCATACATTGAAAGTACAGAATGCTCCTGCTAGAGCACTGCATTTTATAATGCCACTGCAATAAATAATGTAATCAATGTGTGCCGTAAACTACGGCATTATGAAACGTAATATATCTGCATTCAGCAACTTTCATTAGCATAATAAGAGTAATAACTTTTCAACATTCTAAAGGTTGCTGTGTTTGTGCTTAGCTGAACACATTGCCCAAAAAAAAGGAGTAATTCTATCCTTATGTACATGAAAAACTTTGTCTTCATAATTAATCAGTTTTTCAAATCCTCCCTTGTCACGGGGCTTAACTCTCAACATCTGCTGCAGTCTATCAGAATCAGCACAAACGCTACAACAAGCAAGCAAATGAGCAGAGCGTGGGACGGGGGGGCACCTGGATGTATTTGTGGATGTGCCAGGAAGCCTGTTTGCCATCGTTGACCGACTCCACGCTGGTGTTGGCCAGACCCGCGATGTCCCCGCCGGCAAACACCCACGGCTCACTGGTCTGCATGGTCTCAGGGTGCAGGTCGGGGAGACCCCAGCGGGTAAACTTGATAGGAGCCATGGCTTCTTTCACTGTTTACAAGGACATGAATCAGAGAGTGGGGGGGGGGGGGGCTGACACACCGGGAATCATACGCAGAAAATGTGAAGCCTCAGACAAGACAAATGACAGTGGGAGTCTTCTTTTCTCCCCCTCAGCGAGGTTAATGTAACATCTTGTGGTGCATTCTATTCACTGTACATGTGCAAGGAGATACTCTGTCAAGCTGATCTACATTACAAAATGCATGTATTTTTTTTCCCCTGTGCACACCTATACAATTTATCTTCCAGGCGTAATGCTTTTCAACATGGACGATGGCCTACATCTATCAATGAGGACACGGTTAAATACAGAGCTGCAGTTTGCACAAGATTTATTACAGACTATTAGAATTACTGAAAATGCTTCACCTTTGCATTTATACAATGAAGGAGGTCTCAGAAAGCAAATACTTTAGCCGTAAAATGAAATCCATGAATGACAGGAAAAAAAGGAAAAAATAATTCTCATCACGTTAGTTCGTACAGATAATAGTTGAGTATTGCCATGGTAATTTGTGATTCTTCCAGGGAGGGCAGTGGAAGGTATGAGGGGAAAAGAAAAAAAAAACACAACGAACACAATTATACACATTGTGCATGAATAAATACACATGCACACAGACCTCCTGCTTTGATGAATGGATTCATTTAGTCGAAATTGAGCAAAGAAACAGCACTGGCTTGATTACTGCTGAAAGACCCATCACAAAGATATTACAGTCAGCAGCTTGCGTCTATTACAACAAAAGCCAGAACTCCTCATTGGTTGGGGCACAAATCTGAATTGCATACATGCCATCTAGGTTATCTGCTTGAAAAGACCAGGTTCAGACCTGTATCAGTTGAAATCATGAATAAGAAAAAAAAACAATTAATGGTGAGATTGAGGGACCTGGCAAGCACCCACGGTTGTGTGGTAAAGATTCTGTGCTGAAATTCTGTGGCAGATTGAGAAAAGGAGCAGGGCCCTCAGCCCTCACTGTTGTTTCACTCTCCCCTGAAACCCCAATCCCCATGGCTGCCCTCACCTCCCGACGGCCTAGCCATGATAATCTCCTCTATCATCACTCTCAACAAAAGCCTCTTCATGTAAAGCAGTTTGTTTCCTTTTTTCTTTCTCTTTCTTTCTTTCTTTCTTTTCTCTCTCTCTCTCTCTCCCCCGTCTGCTGTGGAGAGGCTACCGAGTGTGACAGGTCTTCAGGACTCCAGAGAGATTACTCTTTAAATAAAGCAGCTTCCGAAGAAACCCACTGACTCTCTCTGGAGAGAAAGCTCACTGGCAGGTGCTGATTTCCAGGCTCCATTAACCGGAGGAATCCATGCTGTCTTATATGGTACAAAGAGGGATGCATCAGCGTTACCCACTTTGTGAGGAGGATGGAAGACAGCCCAAAACTCAACATGATATGTATTTAATAGTGAAATATTTTTTTATGCCACAAAAAAAGAAAAACACACACACACACACACACACACACTAGCACACACACACACAAAACACAAACACACACACACACACACACACACACACACACACACAGTCAGGCCATCATTTTTTCCAAACTACAGTGTCTGAATGTCAGAGAGGCTTGTGGTGTGGATGTATCACACAAAGGAAGGACTGCTGTTCTATCTATATAATTCAGAGCCCAACCAAAAATTGCAAACAAATAAACAGGTGGAAACAAGTATGACATGTGGTGTTATGTCAAAGCTCACTTAACTGCGCATGTCTTAACTGTACAAATAGATGATTTATATATAGGGTACAGATACAGTGATCAGTTTGCAGATTCTGCTGAAATCCTGATATCCTTAGATCGGTTCAGTTTGCCTCATTATTCTGTAAATATATTGTCCATCAAGTGCACAAGTTCCTTTATATCACTGGATGCTTTCCTTCAGCGAATCAATATTCTGACATAATGTCTGCCAAAGGAAAATGGAATATAGTAAAACAAAACCTACTGGTCATGTCAACTATATGGGTGTTGTAAATCCAGCCACTTATATTGATGCTTAAGCATTAGAACATGATGTGGCTTGACGCTCCTGCTGCAGTAGGAGCTACTACATAGCAACGATAAGGTCCTCCTCAGTGGTACACTTTACCCATTGGCCGGCTGTTGCCAAGGATCTAATCATTTTGTCACTACAGTGGGCCAACCCCCTAGATTGCCAGCAAGATTTTCCAGCTATGTCAGCAATTCTTGCGGTGTACGCTACCGTGCTTCCTCTATGGACTTGACAAGATACTTAAGTGGATAAGTAATTCACATTTCAAGGAGGAAAGAATACGGAGTACTCAAAAACACATTTCTCAGCAAAATTCTTCCTTTTACATTAGGAAACTCATCACAACTCCAACAACACACATTGCAAAAAAAAAAAAAAAAAAAAAAAAACCTTTCAAATTCATGAAGTTGGAATACACAGCATTGTCGTCAAGTGACTTCATACAAAGGCAACAAAATACATACCTACATCCATATGTTCAAGAGAGGAGGATGGATGCGCGCGCGCACACACACACACACACACACACAGATCATGATCACTAAACAAGACAAACAGATACAAGATATGAAATATAAAAAATGTTTCCTTATCATATTGAATAGTTCAGATTGTAGTCATGCAAAACATTTTACCCTGTCTCTTATCAGTAACTATTCATATTTTAATTAGTCTTGTGGACTAATTGCTTATTATAGGAATACCCTCCTTTGTTCCAGTAAGTCTTCATTGCAAATTGGTATGTGGATTCATAGTTGTGTACTGTAAATTATCACCAGTCACTGCTAAGTCTGGGCTACTTTTCCTGTGGTCCGCCTTGCCGACTTTTTGTGTCAAGACATCTCGGTGGATAGGGTCATGGTGTAAATGTTGGACATTCTATCTATTATTTTACCCACTGTTTCTGTTTATTATCCTGTCTTTCACACAGGCAAAGGCAAGAAGAGGACTGAAGGTATGAAATTTTGGCCATTTTGATTGGATCACGGCTCAGACATTAAATCCTATCATGGATAAGCACCACCCTAGCCTGGTGGCGCTTCAGTATTTTATCGTGACTTCAGTATGTTAAAGCGGTAAAGGCCCAATGTTACATTGCCACACTGTGGTAATACAAACCTGTAAACCTGTGGTGGTAAAAGTAAATCATTATGAATATAAATTTGATATATCACTTACAGATTTATAGATAATTAGACATTAATATCTAATTTATATTATCATAGGTCAAACTGAAATAGGCAAACCCATTTGAGACTGAGCAGCAAATATTGAGAAATAATCCATGATATGTACCTGCTAGGCAGGTTAGTTTTGCTATGGGTTGTAAAAGAATATTTGAGATATACATATTATAAACATGCATTTTTGATACAGGCAAACTTGGTTGAATAAATATGTATTACAGAAGCGACTTATTGTGAATCCATGTAAAACAAGCTCAATTTGCACTTGCCTAAATAGCAGAAATTCGCATTAGTGTATCTGTGAGCGCTTCAGAAAGCAGTTTAATGGTTTACATGGGTAACCAATTGTAAAATTCCTGCATTTTCAGATTAGGAATCTCATTACAGTGATGTTGTCATCTCTGGTCAGTGAATTCCACTGTGGGTTCACCGCATAACAGTAGAAACTGTTTACTCAACCATACCAGGTGTGCCAATTGTAAAGCTATTTAATTAACTTTGGAATAATTAAAGAAGGGAGGTGCTGTACATTTCGTTAAGATGTACAGTCTTGGGAAGCAGATCAAAAGTTAGGAAGATGAACTTAAATAACAAAATATTGTTACAGCATCATATCACAACAAATAAAAACTTAGACTATAGAAGGAACCCCTGTGCCCCCTTCTTTATAAATATAATGTATAAAATGTTTGTCAGAATGAGTGAAATGTCTGAATGTGTGAAAGACAAAAGATATACGTATAAGTGATGCGACCATTTTGTCAATTAATCGACTGACAGTCATGAGCATGCATTTTGACAGTAAAATGTAGCCATCTACAAACTTTTTGTCCTAAACAATTCAAAATAAAAGGGGAACAATAAACATTACTGGGTGATATTTTAGGAATGGTAGAACGGTTAAATGATTCAGTTTTATGTAATAATGTGTGACTTACTCATTTAATTACACTAATACTGTATATTGTTGCTACAGTAGTTTGCTTTATACTACACCTATAAGGTTAGTCTAAACTGCAGCGAGACTGTTCACAATACAGAGAAGCTTTACAATGCAGTAAAACTTATTTATGGGGGCAAAAGTCTTTTAGCAAGACCCTGGATTACTAAACATTGATACAGGAGAAGTTTAAAACATCTAACTAGTAATATAAATATCAATCACTTTACATTTTTAAGCAACAACTGCTGAAGGAATAATTATGTGTGAGTTTCTTTCTCACAAGCAGCAGTAATGTTAGATTAGTTTGCGTACACGAGTTTGCCTATTACTATCTTGCATCTAGTAAAAAGGCTAAAATGTTGGCTAAAATGCTAGCAAGTTAATGTCTGTAGCTAGCTAGCTAGCTAGCTATATAAGTTAGTTTAATCAAAGTTGCCATAAAGAATTGTCATTATCCTTTTCACAGAACATCTGATTCTCCAGCATCCAAATCACATTAAGCAAGTCAGCTACGAGCATGAGTAGTATAAAGTTACATTCTGTTAGGAGTTAGCTAATTTGGCACAAACTTGCTTAGCTGGCTGGCTAACCTAACTTTAATGAAGTGTTATGAAACTTAGTTACCATGGAAAAATGGCTAAAGGAACGTTATCTTAATTATGAACTCTTCCACACAGAAATGCCTTGGCCTTTAAATAGCCCTATTAATTATTTTGTGGAAACACCATTTTTTTTGTTGAAAAAATACAGTGGTGTTATTTTGGAATGTATCAGCAGAAATAAACCCTTTACTTTGTTAAATAAATGCAGTTTCCAATTCATTAGCCATTTGAAAAATGTAAGCATGGCAGAGCTTACATTAACCTGCAAAGTTTGCAGAGATGCCTGAAGTAATAGTTGTGGAAAAAAATCTACATAAATCAGGCTATTTGTATCTGTTTTGTTTTTTGCTTTTTTGATTGTTTGTTTATCCCACAGTCTGTGTTTAGTGTAAGCTATTGCTGCATATTTGATCAGCAAAATGTTATCAAACAGGTAAATAATTAAAAAATTAAAAAGCATGTCACTGATAATATATTTCATCCTTCACTGATTAATCAGAAATTTCCCTTCTCAGCCATCAATTTATTGCTTACTAATTTCTTTCTATATGTAAAAATCTAACTGAAATATATACTCACCATTGCACATTCCATATCTGTGTTCTCTCAAATGCAAACACAGACTGGCTATTGCATTTCCTTCTGACAGAAGGGATAGGCTTATTGCATTCTCTTCAGCAACACACTTCAGAAAGGAGCCAAAAAAACCCACAAGCTACATATTGTGAGGAGATGACAAGGGACTTAGCATTATCTTTTTTCTCACAAAGTGATAGGTATCACATAAAGTCCTGCTAAAATCTGCTAAATAAAGATAAGAGGAAGTGCACTAAGCACTTGTCCATGAGGGAGAAGTGGCTTTTCTCCGTGACAGCACTGTGAGAAATCTCCAAGAATAATTCCAGGTATAGCATGCTGTGAATGACCCGTGTTTGTTCCCACCAGGTGGTGGTGTGCTTACTGCACTGGAGATTAATTATCAGTGTTAAAAAGGAACAAAGCTATCCAACACTGAAAATTAAAAAATATATAGAGATATTTAAACAACACGGTCTGTTGACTACAATAAGAAAACATTGTTGCTTGTTAATGAATTAATAATTTAGCCCACCTTTTACTTTTTCCATACAGCAACTTAACATTTCTGTTCTACTCATACAGCATGTACCATTCATATGAATGTATTTCAATTGGTTTTGTGAGGAACAAATATAGCCGCTTCCAGTCAAGTCATTCCTGGACAACACATTACTTCTGTAAGAGAAATTTTCACTGAAAGACCCACTTGTCATACAATCACTAAAAGTCTAACCAAGATAACACATGCCTTACTCAAAAAGTGCAAGCTTATGTTTTGTATATTGGTTTTAAATAAGCAATGATCAAGATAACCTACAAACCACCAATGAGGTATGGTCACAAGGGCTTCTTGACCTGTTATCGCTGCTCAATAGCAACACCACTTTTTGTTTTTATTTGACAAAAAGAGTAATGTTGCTCAACAGACTACTTTTTGGAATTGTAGTCACATTCATATCGCTTAATGCTGCCCTTTTAACAGCCTCTGATTAGTACTGTTATTTTCAACAGCTAACTAGCTTGATGCACAAGCAATTTACACACTAACAGCTTAGATTTATATTTAGTAAATGTGATGTCTTAAGTGGTCAGCTAATGGATCTGATTATGTTTAAGCATATTTGCATTAACCAGTTTATACCCCTAAATTACCTGGCCTACCTAGTCAGTTACAGGTATATATGCTGTCATACCTGGCAAGCCAGCTAGTGTCAAGCAACAGTTTGATGTTAGAATTAGACAGGATATTCTTCAAGCTAAATTATTAACATTTAAGAAACTTTGCAGAGTTGGAGCTGTAATTTGTCCATTGAATCAAACTTTCTGTTTCTTTTCATTTATCACAGAATACTAGCCAAACATGCTCTTTTTGTCATAGGTTGTGTTATTGTATCTAGAAGTAAAAGGACAAAGGTAGGTGTAAACCTTGCACATAATTAGCCAGCTTGCCCTTTAAGAACTGCAAATCAAAAAGTGACTGCAATTTTCACTGCTATTGTGCTTTGATTCAAACTCTAATGATTTACAGATAATTATACGGTATTTGCTACCATGTAAATAAATCCAAGCTGGCGCAAAAGAGCATTGTCTGTACATAGACATTGTCTGGTCAAGCTCCCTTGTGTCCCAAAGCCTGTCATATATCAGTTCAGGAAAATCTACCTTATCTTAACATTTTTACATTGCATGTGACTGCTTCCACCAACAGAAGTTTGAGATGTATGTAATGATGTATTTAAGATGTACTGTAACCCCACTGATAACAGAATGAACATACAATTCTAGTGAAGTACTAAAACCAGTCTTTGAGATGAATCCATTTCAGAATGCATGCCTACCTTTAGGGTCATTTAACACAGACCCGAATGCGCTGATGATGTAATCTGCTTTCAGGCGCACAACTTGTTCCTCATCCTCAATCCATTCGCCCGAGTCTGTCTGCTCAGTTCGGCAGAACTCCATGCCGGACACAAGTCCGTTCTTCATGATGACCTTACGGGGGGACAGGAAGGGCAGGAACTCGCACTTCTCCTCCTTCGCTAGTTCCATCTACACATATTGAGACAGAGCTAAGAAAATCACAACAACAAAATTGATGGCAGATTTGTACCACAGACAGAATTATCATAATAATTGGTGGAATCTATTCTTAGGTATACTGTTGCATTTTTTTTTCAATATATTCAGTTCCAAGAAGATATTTGAGGATACAGGACTGACTTCACATTTTCATTGAAAATTTAGGACAAAGCATTTACTCATATGGAAGGTGTTCAAATTTTCAGTGCTAATGTGGTAATGCGGTAGTGTGCTAAAGTGTCTTGCTATGTTCAAAATGTTACAATTTCATACAGCTTTAAAAGTTTACACATCTAAAAGAGTCATTCAATATGCACAATAGGTAAAAATGCACTATAATGGCTTGTTTTTCTCCCATAGTGCTTTCAAACATTTTCTCAGTTCACATCTTTACACAGAGCTTGAGCAATTTAAACTGGATTTTTTTTTTATATGTGAAGGTTACTTACGCCTACAAGAATTTCAAACTTAATAGGCCTTATAAGCAAGCTTAATTAGTTATGGGGCAGTAGCTATAGTGTACGCCTCCGTTAGAAAAAAAACAAACAGCTGTGAATGGTTACCTTATTTTCTAATTTTTCTACTCCACGCCGTTTCCATGGTACCATGACTACAGTGCCATAAAGAGCAAATTCAGAATAGTAACACAGGGAAGCATAAAATAAACATTCATTTGAAAATAAATGAAGAGCATAGTGTTCTTCTGTTTATTATATAAGTTGCGTAGCCCCCTCTAACACATGTAAGAGTCTGTTCAGGATTGTTTGTATTGTACATGGCATAAGCAGAAAGCATGTTAGACTGATGTTGTTTATGTTGATTTTAGTATGGATAAGACACTACGATATTTTCTTCAATGTGGCAGATCAATTTTGCATTTAACATGAAAGAAGAAGGCCAGTGGAATATGCATTTAATACAAAAACCCACATTAGATGTAATTTTAACATCTCTGATAACAGGAAACATAGCATGGATTTAAGCTAATGGATCTCAAAGCACTATCAAGTATATGTCATGCATGTGTTCGGACCAGTAAATTGGGATCTAGTTAGCTGAGAGTGGGGCATGTGGAAATCTTGTGCAGGTTGCCTTCATTCATGTAGAGAATTTACTTTGCCAAGCTCTGTGCAGATGTGTGAAATCACCTACAGAAAACCAGTGGAAACCAGTGACATGGCAACCTGATCGCCCTGTGGGGAAATCTGTACTCAATTACTTTGTCATTCCATTAATTTCAAATGGATGAGGCGCCATCATCTTAACCACAGACTGCAAAGACAGTGAATATATTCTACCAGTCACGGCCATCACATAATCAACACATTCTCTAATTTAATTTGGTCTATATCAAATGTTTCTTTTTGAAACTGGATGATACTACACACCCCCACACTACCACAGCTTGAAATCTCGGCCAAGAAAAAAAAAAACAGAGGAAAACCATCAATTCTTTCATATACTGCTGTTGCAATTCAGTTGAAAAGATCGCAAATTAAATGACAATTTAACAGAAATTCTTGAAGATTTTTTTTAATTGGGGGGGGGGGGGGGGGGGGGGGCTGGGGAGAGTTTATTATTGAGGTTACATGTTGCAGCTATCTGTGGCCTGATGAACAAAACATATTGAGGGCTTCTCCTGAAAAAGCCACTATTAAGCATTCTACTCATGAGAAATATATTAGTATGATCAGAAACAAAAGCTGCGCGAAACACAAGGCAGCCCTTTATTAGACAGTGAAAGGCCTCAGAGGCATGTCTTTAATAGAACAGTCAAAGACAGAAGTGTGTGGCATCCTTTGGCTCTCTAGGAAAAATATCACACGTTGAACTGCTGCTGGGGGGCCTATACTGCCTTTTCTCTCTGACAATCGGGTTTTGACAGATATGTTCCAAAGACACCACTGTACAAACTCAGCAACTGAGAGAGGGGGGCTTAAGAGAGGCGTCAGCGGGGCATGGATATGACTCTTTCAGAGACGTCTTAATAAACCCATTGCCACAGCATCAGCTCAGCAGACCAAATATTAATAAGCTCTGCCACTCGGGCTTTGTTGACTCTTTACCTCTTCAGGGACGGCTCGGATGTTTGTGAATCCCTTTCTGAATACGACGAAGACTCTGCGGGCACCGCACCGCAGGGCCGAGGTGGCGCAGTCGAAAGCCGTGTCGCCCGCGCCCAGCACGATGACGATGCCACTGAGCTCTGGCAGCTGAGAGCGGCAGCTACACATCCCTGCGTGACAAAAGAACGTGATTTCTGTCTGTGGGACCGTTTCTACTTAACGGCTCAACAGATACTAGTACTTAAGGCAGTGTAAAATTGCATCTTCGAGTCTGCCGACACAGCATGTCACTATCAAATTATTCTGCTTCAATGAGAAGCAGTTTTATTCCTTCTTTTTTTTTTTTCAAATGTCCTCGTATAGGTAATTTCATACTTGGTACCTTCAGCAGTGCTGCTTTTATTTTATCTTGGATATGGATGACTACGGACTATATTGAACACAGATGATTTCAGCATCTGATATCACATCCCACTGAATCCATCAAAATCCGCTCTATTCCAGTAATCCGGGACATTTCGCACATGAAATCATACAAGGGCTTCCCACACTGCAATGTGTAGCTGCACTGCAAGAACACTTCGAGTATGACGTGTTTATTTTTAGTGTATTCAAAATGGAATGACTGTAGACGCCATGAGTTACACATTTTTTTATGGTGCGAATGAGTACTGTAGAGTCTAATTTGCTTTTTCCAAAAAAAAATCAAATCCGAACCTTAATTTGTACAATGATAGGCAAAGGTCTTATAGATGGTTGTGCTATCAGGTTTTAGGCCTTACATACATTCTTCAACAGAAACATTACTTTTGTATGCTATGTAGCGTCCTCAGACTGACCATAGCATGGAAACACATGTTTTTTAATCCATGATTTAACAGCTTTCAAGGTTCATCTTCTCCCCTTTTTCCAGTTTTCACTACTTTACACAATTTCATTGTTAGTACCTCCTCTGGGACTGTGACTAACTAGGGTACAATGCATCGCATTAAATGCCATGAATGTTTTTAATTGTACAACATCCCTGATAAATAAATGTAACAATACACTGTGCTTTGGGGCCACCAAACAACCCTAGAATAATGAACAAATATGGGTAAACAACACCTTATTTTTGAGAGACTTAATGTGTTTTACATGTGCACAGTTCCTAAGCAGGCAGTCAAATGAAAAGGATCCTTTCCCAAAAATCACCCGAGGGTATCACCATCTTCAAAAATAAATCCTGTTACATGCTATTATGCATTTTCACTGCCTTTTGAAAAATGTGAACATGGACTACCATCAAATACATATACACAAATGTCCCCATTTTCCAGCAAGTATTCAATTATCTTCATATACTATGTCCTTGCTCAGAGGAACAGACAGTATATGCAAAATAACAGAATAGAGTACACAACAGCAAGTGGTTTTTATTTTATTTAGATGTGCAATTTTCCCTTACGCATTTGATTGAAAGTATACATAGTGCATAAGTTCAGTAAACTTTAGATTTTTACCTATTTTACTGGCCTTGGCAACCAATGGCAGGAAGTCCTTGGAGGTATAAAAGCCCTGCTCCGCTGACAGTCCATCAAAGATTTTGTGCCTGTTAGCCTGTGGCAGACCTGTTTAAACAAGATGACAAAGAGGATGATGAATGTTTCAAATATATTTCAGCCTACTATTACAGGCATGGTGAATAAAATAAAAATGAAATATTTTAATGTATAAAGTTGTTGCTACTGAAGAAAAGTAAAGTACGGTGTTAGGAGTTAGACACCTGGAAAGCTGACCGACTGTGTCCGCCTGTCTAGACCTATAATGAACCAACTGATCACAGAAAGAACACTTGTGTTTTAACTTCCTGGTGAGTGTTGCTTATGGCCCTGGTGACCGAGTTGTACAACAACCTGCCCTGTCCTCCCTGATGGGGTCCCCACACTCACAGTGTCAACAACCAAGCTTGCAAGCCTTACCCGCTCGATAATGTGTAACTTGTAAGTGCACAGTAGAGCTGAACGCAAGACTTGCCACTATACTTGATAACCATATTGAGCTCTGATACAACAACCTGCTCCCGTGTGTCTCTTCCTGATCAATTTTCATTTCCTGGCCAGGAAGAAAAAAAAAAAAAAAACACTCTCTCTCACCTCCTCCTCCCCTCCTGTAACACAGAAGCCCTACCCCCACTCCTCCCCATGTCCTCAAAGGAGCTCTCTTCCTTCCCCCCCATCACTTCTCTTACAGAAATCATGGAGGATGTTGTAGACTGATCCCTTTGTAGGAGTGGGGGAAAATCAACTCACACATCTAGTCCAGGAGGAAAACACAAAATAACACTGGTGGCCTTTGTAGAGTTCAGACACAATTATTAACATGATTATGAACCTTGCTTAGCTCGATCTTCTTATTATTTCCAACCAGCTGCTTTTGTAATGGCAACTATCATTACATTCATAAAATCTGTCCTAGGTATGACAAAAACATGTCGTAGCAGTTATGCTCTACATCATTTTATGTAATGGAGTGCATTTTAAGTCTAAAAAACACCAAGAAGTATTGTTTGATTGAGCTGTTTGCTCAAAATTAAGGACCAACCACAGTGGTTATACTTCAGAGTGGCCTAAGCTCCCTTGCAAGCACTGTTGATGGATCTGTAACACAGATACCACACACACATTATAAGTGGTGTCAGATAAGAGAGTAGTACAATCTTTGGAGGACTCTGGAAGACAGACAATAATTATGGGGTGCCTTGATCTGCCCAAGTTTAGGAACCCCTTATTTAATATTCCACACTTAATTTAAATGATGTTTCAAATTTGAATTAAAAAAGAACAGCAAAATTTCACTTCCCATTTAATTTAGACAGAAAACAAGGCTCGTATTTCAAACCACAGAATGATTGAGGAGGTGAAAGCCTGACCCCTCTAATGTCAAAATCAATTAACTTTACCCCACACTCTTCAACGATAATTAGATTTCAAGGAAGTGCTCTGTCCCATTTCTACTTTGCATAGTGCATTAATGGGCTTTATTTCTTGTGCTTTTCCTGCTCCTTCTGAACCCCTTTAGAAAGAAAAGCCCTATGTATTGTATGCACGCTGCTCCATCTTTATAACACCGCTGATAGAATTCATATGAGGTTATGCAGATGCCATGGTAAATTATATATTTCCTTTTATAATATTAATGAAAAAATGCATAACAGTAGTTCTGAGTTACAGACGGCGCCCTACTAATGAAGGTGCACTGAATTTTGGAGCAATCGAACATCATGCTGTGCAACAGATCTCTCCAAAGACCCTTTTCACTAATGCCATACAGTAAAGACATTTATGATACCTCCTCATATTGACATTTTTTTGTCTGAAAAAATATTCTTTTCCAGGAAAGTAGATTAGGAATAAATTCTCTCACTACATAAAATTATAAAAATTTTTGTTTCGTTCTGACTAAAGGTTCAAGTAAGCCTTCCTCCCATCCACACAAATGAAACATGATATGTATTTATGATAAATAATATGAACATGATATAATATATGAATGATACATAACAGTGAAACTAACATCAGCATTGTAAGAAACCCTTGCTACAATGTAATCGGTTTGTATTTAATTGGCCTTTATGACCTTAGAAATAACCTTAAATGTCAAACATCTGAATGTCATCCTGCTACATCTTCTTTCGCCTTGTAGTTGTATTGATTGAGCAAGGTTTCATTACTAGATGCATTTGGGTTGGTTAACCAAGGGGCCAGTTCAGGCTCAGCTCAGCTCAGGAGCGGTGAGAGCTTTTTCTGCACACCTCACTACTGGCATTTTGTATTCAGACTTCACTTGTGCAGGTGCGTGTTTGTTAAAATAGGAGCTACATAGTTGCACAGCCTGAATTTATTTCACACCACATCTCACTTCCAAGAGTTGTGGCCAACACATACTCACAAAATTCCATTACAGCCACAAGACACTTGAAACTGTAATGATGAAAGCTGAGTGGATATTTCCAAGAAATTACAACAGTTCTAGAGCAGATATGAACCTTTTCAATGCTTGTGCAAAAAAATGTTGACAGTTACGAATGTCAACAACAAATATTTGAATAAAAAAGGACATTTTTGGTTTAAATTCAAAATCAAATCAGAATAGGGAAACTAAACAGAGAAAGGAAAAGAAGATATGGAATCAAAACAACAATATTAACTACATTATGTCATTTAGCAGATGCTCTTACCCAGAGTGACTTACATAGGTTATACTTTTTTTAAACAATGTTATCCATTTATACAGCTGGATATTTACTGAGGCAATTCTGGGTTGGAATTTTGGATGTGTGGTAGCATATGTGACCAATGAGTGGATGTTATGGTAATCAAATTACCTTAACACAAAAGTTGAGATTTCATATATTAATTAATATTAATCCCTCACTGATGGATTTCAACTGTTGCCAGTGCTGAACTGATTCAGACCACAAAGAAACTATGATGTGTAACGAAAGTAAACATTTTATTATGACGAGGATGACGAATTCAAATCCAAAACTGAACATCAAATAATATCCCCGTTCTTCGACTTCAAGCACCCTGTCTAATTACAAACAATGTTGCTGTTACACACAATAACCACTTACAGTATGCTTTTTATTTCACCTTTTCACAAGCGCAAGGGTTGAAGAGAGAGAACCGACTTAAGTAACGGGTCCGAATACACACATCTTGATAACAGCTCAGTCACGCCTTAATGTCGAGCAGACACAGCCCCAAGTGTGCATCTTTCACATGGGCCATTTAAGTTCCCAGAATTTCCTCAGTGGTAACAGAATCGCAGAACTCTTCTGGGAAGCACTTAAGTGGAGTTTACACATGACTATCTCAAGCATGAATCAGGCCCCAAGCGAATAGCTGATCATACTGAAAGACTGAGTACTGGGTTCATAAAAAAGTAAACAAATGACAAGGTAGGACAGTATGCTTTGGTGATCCATCACAAAGTAAATCACAGTTTTTTTATGAAATGGAGGAACGTGTCAAAAATTGACATGATCAACATCTGAATGACTGCCAGCCTATGACTTTTAGCAATCAAACATGAAAAAGAGAAATATATTTCAGTGTTGTCTAACTCCACCCCATAAAAATATACATATTCCCCCATTCGATTCTCAGAGGGAGTGGTGGCTATCAATCACCATCTCATTACCAGCCTGTCATCTGGGTTTAGGCAAAATGAATTCTGGCTCACTGTCGCACTAAATGTTCAATGAAACATCCTTAAGGCTGACTACATGATCTGCCCAAGTCACACATGCTATACATCAAAGAAGAACATTAGTTATCATATCTTAATAAATAGGCCCATTATAAGCAGTGTAATCCCACACTCTGGGTTATCTGCCTTCTGCTATACTGCCCTATTAAGTGGAAAATAAAACGGCAGTGTAATGGGGATATTATTTTATGGGCGAGAGCTCATAAAATATTATACCGTATAGCTAAATAACGGTGATTACTGTAAGTAAGACACATTTTTTATAAGTGAAAACGTGCTATAAGTGTTTAAAATTTGCATTGTACACTAGAGCTGGAAAGGTCCCAAGGTAATCTGAGACACAAAACATTTGTAATGCTGCAACTATACCAAGATCATGTCAATTTTTTTACAGTATGGGCATATTTCATTCTCTGGGTTATTTTCAGCAATCATTTCACTCAGACAGACCTTCAGACCTTCTTCAGAGTAAGGTTTATGAAGGTTGGTGTGACCGAGACATTCAACACTTTGCATGGATTAGATCATAGTGATTTTTTCCAAGAAAAATGAAGGTCATCGCTCATCTCTAAGTAAATATAACTCACCTATTGCACTGGCACTCCTGCTATGGCAATGGAGTTTAATTTGCAGTCAAGATGTTTTGCTGCAGTTAAATACATATGTAATTAAGAGTACTGAGAAAGGATTTATTAGACTGACAGGAAATAGATCAGATCAAATGAAATAACATTGACCATGTTTCAGCTATATTTATAAATATATGTTGAATGGCTAAAAGTTTATTTTCATGACTTATTTTCAGGCATTTACCTGTCCGGTATAGATTGAGGCATTGTACACAAAATATTGAGACACTCTGTGTACCAACTATGATTGTTAATGAGCAGTTTTTGCCAGTTAACTTGGCATAAAAAGAAAAGTATCATCTTCCCCCAGAAATCATTTGTACATTTGACAATATACTTTTCACACATTTTTCTAAAAGGCCCTCACCCCATTATCATTTCAGATGAGGTTTGTTACAACTAGTGCTGGGTTCATCAATTCAAGGTTTGGGAATTGCCACTGTACCTTTGGACAAGGTTCAGTACATAACCAATACTATTTCCACATGCATGCAGCTGTACTCCCTACTCCCTTTGCATAAAAGGAAAACGTCTTAAAAGCTGTATAAATCACCTTAGATAAACAAATAAAAATGTCATGTGATAATGCAACATGACTTAGCTGTGACCAGAGTTTGCTAGCTTGTGTTAATGTTGATGGGTAACCTTTAAAACAAGCTAGGGACATAATTATTTTTGCAAGCTCTGGTAACTTTTTTCAATCCCATCAGCAACTAAAGGTACAAACCACTAATATAATCAAAAACTTCCACAGCATTTATTTTATTCCATGTCAATTTAAGTAAGCCAAATCAATCCATGCCAACTCAAAGTAAGCATTTCTTCTTCAGCATAAATGTAATTGAATAATGCCACACATTTCCAGCATTGCTCATTATACCATTTCACATTTATGGAAGAAAATATTCAATTCAATCTTTCTGCTGGCTCAAAGCCAAGCTGAACTGTAGCTTGTCAAATACTGAGAAAGACTAAGCAGCAACAGAACTTCTCAAAGTAATAGGGGAGTCATAAAACAGTAATTGTGTCATGAACTAGCTACCCAAAGCAACCTACTTATAAAGAAAGCATTAAATTCTTAAGTAGTGTAAACTAAAAAGTTTACAAAAAGCATTAACTATCCCAAAGCCATACTATAATGTATTATTGTATTAACATTTAAGATGCATTTGGCTAGAAACTGCAAGTAATATCACACTGACATCATAAAATGTTCATCTTCACAAAGTCATAGTATTTTTGCAGTGTCTAACATTGGGTGTCACTGTCTGTGGTGACCAGAAGGTATTTCATAATTTGTGGAAGGAGCATCCAGTGTTCTGCTAGAGGTTAGCTTCATTGTCGATAGCCAATTAGCGTTAGCAACGTTAATACTTGCGTTATCTTGAGCTTCGCCACTATACCTAGTAGATTCTTACATCATTTTTTAACCTCTGTTAGTTTGTTCATTGTCTGCTTATTGTTTGCTGCCAATTTATTGTTATTGTTTTGATAATTAACTGGGTGTGTAAATTTTGGTGGCAGTGCTATTTAGTTAGAGGTTGATCGAGAAGCTGATTAGAAGAGTATCTCCACAACTGCATTATTAATTAGCTGTAGCATTTGTAGCAGGGGCGATGGTTCAGCAGCAGCTGTAGCGGCAGCCTTGGTCAGAGGAAGACTTGGTCAGACCAAAACAAGGGAGTTCATCTGCAGGAGTCCATCCAGGAATACCAATGCACCATGTGTCTCCAAATTCCTGTCACAATCTCCTGCACTCACCATCGCTGCCTCAGTCTCACTGCATCTCCAGCCTTATATATCCCTCACTGACCACCGCCAACAACCTGACTGTATAGCAGGTGGCCTGTGGAACTGTCAATTTGCAACCTGGAAAGCTGACTTCATCACTCCCTCCAGTTCCTCGCCCTCACAGAGATGTGGATCACCCCTGACAACCCCAGTAGCCCTGTCCACTGCATAATCCTTCTCCCACACGCCCTGACGCTCTAGCAGGGGTGGTGGGACTGGACCACTCATATCAGAGTCCCAGAAATTCCTTGTTCTCCCTCCCTAATCTCTCCATCTCCTCTTTTGAATTTCATGCTATTACTATCACTATCCCCTCTATGTGCATTGTTGTTGTTTACACACCACCTAGCCCCCTGGGAGACCTCCTTGAGGACCTGGATGTACTCCTCAGCTCCTTGCCAGAGGATTGAACCCGTCTAATCCAATTGGGGGACTTCAACATTCACCTAGAGACCCCTCAAGCTTTTGGATTCCTCCTCCTGCTCCACCCTTTTGACTTCACACTAGTTCAGTCGCCTCCTACACACAAGGCAGGCAAACAGTTGGATCTGGTCTTCCTGAGGGACCGCTCCACCTCAGACCTGTCACCCCCCTCCATCTCTCTGTCCACTACTTTGTCTCCTTTTGTCTACCTCCTCCTCCACAACCCACCTCTATGCATACCTCTGCCACTTCTCAGCGTACCATATGCAACCTCTCATCTTTCTACAGAGACTGCTGCATCCACTTTTCTCTCCCTCTCTGTCATCTTCCCTTGATTCTCTGTCCTGTTACTTCCAAGCCTGTGGTGACCCCCTCTGCCTTGTCCATGTCTAACGTATTCACTCCATGTGAACAGGGCCAAGTTTCATGCCACAGAATGAAAGTAGAGAGGATCCAGCTCCTCTGCTGATCTACTGAACTATCAAGCACTCCTCTCTGCCTTCTCTTTAAGGATAACTTCTGGTAAGGCTACCTTTCATGAATCAAAGATTCAAAACTCAGTATCTAACCCACATAGACTGTTTTTTTATCTTCTCTTCCCTCCACAATCCACCAAAGTTTGACTATTTAATGAACAGTAACGATTAAGCAAAACGAACATTACCTCAACATTAGCCGCTAAAATGTAGGCTATTACAAAACATCTGTAACCTGTAACATGTGTAGCCTGTTTAAAAAAAGGCTAGGCTTACATGGCATCAAATGTAGCCTATAGGCTACCAGGTAACATTTTATTTTCTCCTTTTTTTTCATTGCGGCACAGTCCTCTGCTGCTGACTTGAAATCAAACGTGTCCAATGTGTCTTTGCAGCTTGCAATGCGCATAAGCCGCGTCACTCTCTCTTCCTCCAGACGACTTTGCAACGCTGTCTTAATTCGATTCTGCAGAGAGAACCCCCTCTCTGCTGGCACGCTTGACACGGGCAGAACACAGGCAATTTTAGCCAGTGTAGCCCAGTCATGGTACAGCTCGCCGAACTCATAAATAAGCACGTTTCACTGTCAAAACACAAATGTCCTGTTTAGGGATAGCCTTCGTTACAGCTACATTTTGTACGAGCGATCATTACCGGACATTTAGACCGGCAAGTTTTTAATTGATTGGTTTTTTATACATTTTTCCAGGCAAAAACCGGTAATTACCAGCTAACGGAATCCCTGGCCTACGGGTCTCCCTCACGGCTCTGTACTTGGTCCCTTCCTCTTCTCTTCTCTGCAATGTCTTGGCTCTGTCATCTCCTCTCGTGGGTTTTCATACCACTTCTATGCCGATGACACTCAGCTTTTCCTGTCTCATCCACCATCTGACACACAAACCTCTACACGCATCTCAGTGTGCCTGAAGGATATTTCACAGTGCGTAGTGGAATACTGAGGCTTTTGTATACATACTTATATGCATACACACATAATCCATCTATCCATTCCTCCATACATACACACCCTTATTCACTTGTACATTCTGCTCATGGTTGCAGCATCTTTACTGGAAACTTCTTTAAATTCACTTCATTCCTTTGAAAAAAAAAAAAGAATTGACACACAGTGCCAATACATTCTCTCTTCCACATGAATTTAACTTTACTGTGTGCTTTGAATGCCAGGGATTGTGTAGGATTTCTAAGCAAAGTTACAGCACATTAACCCTGCCCTCATCTGTGTCTATGCTGATGGATGTCACAAGCTCACACTGTTGGTTTAATAGACCTGAAAACCCATTTGTATTCAGCACAAATCAAGGGGGGGGGGGAGAAAGCTCATGACAAAGTGTATTTTAACAATAACACCCCATTTCTGACACCTCCTCTGTAAAAAATGCACTTTCATTTTTCACATGTTGTATCTCATTTACTTTGTTCTGATTCACAGACTTAAATTGCAGAGAGATACAGTGAGAAGGCAATACCTCTGAAAATAATAAATCATCTGTTACAGATGTTTTCATTCTCTGCTGGTCCGCCACTCGTTAATCACATGTTATCAGAGGCTATCAGCGCCCGATGCAAAAAGCGAGAAGCACTCCATTCTGAGTTCTGACTTTCATTCACTACATAGTCCCTGACCCCTATGAACCTTATGAATTGCGCAAAGATGAACAAGCACCAAGGGCACGGTGTTAAATTATGCAGAAGCACACTAAGTACATTAAGATTTAACATAAATAAAGACCTCTGAAACAATAAACGCCCTTTTCACTGGATATTCATTAACCTTGTCCCAAAATAAGAAAAAATCCCAGAGTGGGATATGATGAGAAAATGGCTGTCCACTGAACAGCCCCCACTCTCATTCAGTGGACATATGCTTTTGACGGTCAGAAATGTATACATTAATTTCTGCTCAAAACAGATATCAGATATTGGTTGTTAAATAAAATTACAATATAACAAATATCTACAATTTTATCAACAAATTGTTGGACTGCGGTCATTATTTGATTCTGAAAGGTGTACCTACTTTATTTGTGACATCCTGAATTGTTCTCTATGCACATCCTTGATAGTATAAAAGCCAAGTGTTGTTACTGTTTGTACATAATTTTCTCCTAACCATTAAAGCAAACCTGCTCAGAAAATATCACAGCATTCCAGAATTAAGTCACCTCTGTATGGCATATGTATATATATAATTTGGCTGTTTCTTAGTTATTTTCCAATTTAGATTATGTTATATTGTTTCATAATATTCCACTTGAAACCAGTGTGTTGCCTTCCAACCTTAAAGCAATATGTGGAGAATGACTTCCACTGAAAACACATTTTACTGACTATGTTGCATATAGACAATGAACATCTATGTAGAGTCAAAAACCTAATGCAAGCTAACAGATCACATCACAAAATGAACAGGAAGGGGTTAATCTGCTTCTTAAAGCTGTTGAACCTCAGAGCTGGCTTCCCTGGTTTATAGGCCAGAAACAATGCCCTTATCTACATTTTTCAACCTGCCTTCCAATTTAGAGCGTGCCAGGGAGAAATTTGCATGTCAATCATCACTAAGGATGACATTTAAAAAGCCTGTAAAGCACTAGTATGAAATCACAGAAATTAATTGCAAACACTCTGTGCTTTCATTTTCTTTATGAATTGAAATTCCTCTGCATTCCTTTGTTGAGAAAATCCCAAAATAGTTAAAGTAAACGACTCTACATAATTAGGATGCTAGTATCAAAAGACTTGGGCCATTTTGAAATATAATGAATTATATGAGTTCTTTTTTTCATTATAATAAAAGAAAGCACACAGACAGCTTCAATGAGTGTTTGATTTTCTCAGATCAATATAGGACAACTGGGTTTATTTCCTCATTTTGTTATTCTGCTTCTGAAAAAAAAAAGATTATGTGAAACTTAAATAATCTTATACATTTCTTACATTACATTTTGGCAAATGAAATCTTCAGTAAATTTCATAGCCTAGATTTTAACCAAGTGATTGCTTGGTTTAATGGCCAGAAATAGCAGCTTAAAACAAACACATAAAAAATACCACATTTGTACATGATATCAAATCTAAATTAAACCCAGTCACATCGCTGCTTGGAGATACAGTAGTGAGCCAGTACCAGGTAGCATAAAGCCAAGTGTGTTTGTAGCCTGGATTTCTTGTGCTCTGACACGCAAAGAACCTTTAACCAAACCAAATTTTTCATTGGTTTGATACAAAAATATTGTTCCCAGCTGTACATTATTAGATATACATGGTATATATGGATATATAATGGTGATGTGAGGTATTGATATTTATAAATGTTAAAGACTTAAAAGACTTTAATACTGGTTATCCAAAAGACATCTGCTTACAAGTATTCAGTACTGAGAAAACATCATTGCATGTAAATGGGAAAATGTACCTAACTTTACCTATGTGTTAGGTCCAGTGTTAGCACAATAGAAGGTGACAGATGTCATACAAACACAGCAAATAATGGAGAATTATAGTGCATTAATTCCATAGACTGGACATATGTCTAAGACAAATCAATAAAAATAAAGAAAGACTGCGATATATATTTCTCTGAGACCAAAACCGGGACATCATTTTCAGAAAGGAAGGGAAACTTCATTACTATTCCACACCACAAATGAAATGAACTGGTAATGATCATCTCAAACCTCAAAGTCCAGAAGAAAGTCTGCAGGGTTACTCTGAAATATATCTGACCAGAATATAATATAACCCTCTTTGACCCCTAATGTACATTTGAGATTGTAACAACATGCTTTCACCTTTGTATCAGACTTTAGTGAAAGTAAAATTATCCGGTATACTAATGAAGCATTCTGAAAGCATAGGACATTCTGTCCAGGGCTGCTTTTTAGGACTGCTAGCTCTGAACTGCATTTTCCTTATTCATGTATCCTTATTTTTGTCTCTGCTAAAAACTTAAATGCATAGCAATGCTTCAGGAAGCATATGAGATAGAGGGAATCAAGTGTGATTCAAAAAGGTACTAACCAATTCCGATGAAGACCGCCTTGTATCCCTCCTCTTTCAGAGTGTCCAGAGTCATTCCATCCTGGCCAAGTCCCTTCTCGCACACAATCTGCAGAGGAGCACAGCTGTACTTTACAGGGCTGGACACCTCCAGAAATGTTTATTTACACCATAAAAAGTAAAAGAGGAAGAGGCCTACAAGTTAGACTTTATTTATTCCTTTGTGAAATTTGTCTGTGATGACCCATGTCATTGTATTTTTTTTGCCCGTCAACCTGTGTCAATTAAAATAATTGAGAGTGACAAAAAACTATTTATTTCCCAAGATTTATACAGCCGTATAACCGTATAAGCCATATAACGTATAATGCAGAATGGTTACACATAAAAAGAGTGAAACAAAATAGGCAAAGAACATAAGGATTTATCCCTTCTCAGCCCTCCCTCTAGCAATTCAGGAATTTGTTTCTTCCGCAAAATTAATCACGGGCAGGTATGCTAGATGAGGACTATCGATTGCCCTTTCTCACCACAGTGGCATTCAGACAACAGACAGACGAATGCCCGGAGCCGGAGGACACATTGCCGCCGCCTGCTTCCCTAATGCAGCTTTTAATTGTTCTTTATTAATGCGGCTGACATTTGGCTGGTGATCTTTTCTGAGACTCTGACGCCTCCTCCGCTTTCTGACGCTCATTACCTGCACGCCCAGGTCCTTCATCAGATCTATCTCGAACTGCACCACCTCGTAGGGCAGCCGGAACTGGGGGATCTCTGCAGAGCTGCAAGGAGAGACGAAAAAAAAAAGAATACCGAGGAGGAGAGCCCCAACTGAATACAAAGTTAGAAGTAAAAAAAAAAAAAGGAACAGAAAACAAAAGATTTTCTCTGCTGATCCAGGACCCATTCTTTTCTCATATTCCATTTGATCTTTACAGTATCAAATCTCTCCCCCCAGCCAGGGCAAACTTACTATTCTTACTGGTGTTCCTAGACGTTTGTCATTTCAGAACCTGGTCTGGACAATGTTACTGTGCCCTTGAACAATGCACTTGCTGACTGAATTGTATCAGGAGTAATGCACCTGTGTCAATGGGCAACCCCAAGTAAACTAGGATGCATGAAAGAAGATGACCAATAAATTACGAGACCGTTAATTTGTACATTGACCTTCTAGAATATTCTCCATATTGATCTGCTGTTGCAACATCCATACAGCCGAGGCAAAGGAAATGTTATGAACAGGGAATGAATTTAAAATATCACAAATATCAGCATGTTTGCAGATCATTGCCTGATATACATACATCGGTCAAAACACTGGTAATGACAAATAAATGCACAACCTATCAACAGTTTAAGGTCTAAAAACAGGCTGTCTAATCAAAATGGATATCAAAAAATATGGTATATAGTTTGTCATTGAAAGCTCATTCTATTCTTTACTGTCCAAACCTTTATACGTATTGTTGCAATTGTAAAATGCATGTAAAGGCAAAATAAATGGTTTTGGATTAAGATTTATCCATTCATTGTTTAGGGAATCCTATGTATATTAAAAACATATTCTTTCATGACTAAATGTGTCAAATTTAGACTTGGTAGTCACTTTCACAAGCAGAAAATAAAATTAAATTTCAAATGTCAATTTGGTAAATTTTACAAAGTTGATTAGCGTGCATTACGGGCAACTGAATTGATCTTAACTTCATTAAAACAGAGGCACAGCAATATGATGTGCAACGACCCACCACATGAAACCTTAACATTCTGGACATGAGTGTGACATCACAGGGCGAACATGGCACAGCTTCCAGATTAAATCACATAATACACACATTGAGGTACTGTACCTTAATCCACCAATGTACTTCTGTTTCTCAAAAATGGTGAGGTTGTCATAGCCCAGGCGGGCCAGGAAGGAGGCACAGCTGATACTGGCCGGTCCGCAGCCAATCAGGGCAATCTTTGAGTGGAAACTCTCAGGCATCTGATCTGGGGGAGGGAGCTCTGGATTTCGTACCTGAGGAATTCCCATTTTGCTGAAAACCTAGAAATACAGAGAAGGGGTATGCTCATGATCATACAGCCATGTGCATCTTAAAACATTTCACAAACACTGTCTAAACTGTGCAACAAAATGGTCAAGGACAAAAGTGGAAAAAAGTATTGCATCAAATAATACAGTGATTTACTACTGAATTATTGAGCATCCAAAACATATTATATAAATGTGACTCTTGAACGATCTCATCAAAAATACTAAATGCAAATCACAAGTATAGCCAAAACATAAACAAAAAGACGTCAATTACAGCACTTTGTTTAACAGCTAGAATAAATGCAGTTTGCATTCTCTCCAAAAGAAAATTACCTCTACAAATATATCAAGGCTTACATTTTAACAGAATGTTATGTAGGACTTAGCAAAGGTGATATTAATTAAGGTTTGGTTCCTGAATACAGAAATACAACCTGCAATACACACATATTAATAGCCCCTGTAAAGTATACTGTACATACAGTATCAGCACTTTCAAGAGTCATTCAAACAAATTGCTCATTCAAATATGAATAAGAGATCACATTATGCATCAATATCTACACTATTTCACTTGGCAAGCATGTACAATAAATTGAGTGCAAAGAGTCCTGATTAGTTCCAGGGAACCCAGCTAGCTGACCCATGTTGGCACTCTTGGGCACACTATTTACCTGAAGCGTCCTTCAACCACTGATGTGATTAGACGCTCAAAAGAAATACCATATTTTTCACTTCCTTGAAAAGAGGCAGTGTCTTTATCAGTGCTTTAAGTCAGGGCTAGAGGAGCTGTGCTGAACAGAATCTGGACTGTGATGGCCTTCTTCTAGGGTTATCTAATTATCACCCTGACAACCACCATGACCTTTCACATTTAAGCAAACGGGACCTGCCACCAAGACAGAGATGTATAATAAGTCACACTGGCAGTGGATGGCAGGAAAGAATGGCCGCCTTTGCAATTATTTCTTTTAATCCTACAAGAAGTGATGATACCTGTTGAACATTTTAAAAGAGTGGATGATGGAGAATCAAGTGAGTGGAGTTGTTAAAAAATAACCCTTCATGTTGAAGGCTTTGTTTAATGGGCTTGCAAAGAAGGACAGCGCCAGTATTTCCTTGCATTCTGTCCTTAATTAAAGACAGAAATATGCCTCTTACATTGTATTTTTAAAAGAATACATAGAATAAATTGAAATGCAACCCCTATATTTGAAAAGAGATGTAATTAAGCAGACATAAAGAAATATACATTTTAATTATCATAATTACAATACATTTCTATATTTCTCACACTGGACATCACAGTGAGATAAATAAGTAACGTCTTGTTCTTATTTCATTTACTTGTATTGTTTCATATATAGAAACACATAAATGATTTTAAATGAGTCTTAGCACTTGTGAACTGCAGTTCATTGCAGTAATGATGTGATGATGCAAGAATGCAGTGTAGCTGTTGCCGATGATTATGGACATCACATTTCCCAGAATTTATACAAGACACTTTAAAGAGCGAAATCCACCATCATTAGGACCAAAAAATACCTCCTGAGCAAGAGCCATACAAGGATGCAGGTCAAAGACAGCAATCCAAGCCCACACACTATCTTTGACATTTTCATTTAATTAGCAGTTACCATGGAACTAAGTAAAACCTACAACGACAATGGCAAGAACAGATACTCTGATTACCTCAGTGCCATACCATAAAAAGCACCTGTAGTCTAAATCATTATACAACAAAGGAAAAAAGACTGCAGATGATCAAACAAAAAACCGCATATAGCAGTTCAAGAACATGCAGCCACATGCGAAATCTGTGTTTTCTGATAACGGTTACGGCAAATGAAAAAAGAAAAAAGAGATTCTACACCCCAGTGAAAATCTCTTTTAAATCTATTTACAAAAAAGATCTTAACATTATTTAATTTTTTTTCCTCTTGTTTTTTTTTCTTTTTCTTTTTTTGTCTTCCCTTTAAATCATTAAACTAATTTTAGTAAGCTTTCAATCCTGCAGTCTGGACATGAAAGATTTCTGTTTCGTTTGGTTTCAGAAAACTAGCATTTACCTCTCTGTTCTGAGGTGTCTTTGACATCTCGAATAAGTCAACTTTCTTTTTTCTTCTTTTTCCCCTCATTTTGTGTAAGCGTGTGTTTCTAATGGCGAATCTGACATTTATCACCGCAGGACACTGGCTGTACGGTAAAGTAAGGGAGAATTATTACTTTAATGGTACAGTCCGACAGACGCCAGCCCAGTGAATGCCATAACAAAGGGTTCAAAGGCACCATTAATATAACCCTGATATTAAAGAGTGCCACTCCATCAAGGGTTATGTGAACTTAACAGAGACGAGAGAAGCCACCACTGACAAACCAAAGAGAAATGTGGGAGTATAGCAGGGTAAGAGTGGCAAGCGCAAAGGTTAAAACAGCCAATCAAATACCTTCTTTCAACACTTACTGAGAATACAGTGAAAATGGAGGTAAATTTTGTTGCTCTTAATATCCAGACGTTACTCATGTTAACACCATTACTATTTCTACTACTACTACTATTAATAATAATAATAATAATAATAATAACAATAATAATAATTCACCAATAAATGTACAATAAATCTCCCCTTCAGGTGCCTTGCTTTTATAAATATTATTTCTAAAATTGGCTCTCCATGTTTGAAAACACAACAATTTATGGTATGGGTTATAATGACCACTTACATCACTACAAGAACATTCGATATACAATAAAATATGTAGCCTTGTACTGACTTTGTTGTGTCAATTCAAAATAAATTGTTAATTATTTATTATTAACAGTCTTAAATAAATTATTTAAATAAATTGTTTAAATAACACATCCAGCCGAAGAACATGCAATGTTACATGTTGGATTGTTTCGATTTCCAGATTTTAACATAAGAGAGCATGTAAGGCATCACTGACTGAGCTTCATTCTTTGATTTTGCCAAATTTACTGTTGTTACCTATAATAAATGGTTTTCAGTCCCGTAACTGTAGTGAATTTAAGGCTGCTCAGCGTCTGAAGCATTGTCTATGCGGAACTGTGATAATGATTCATAAAGCTGGCACATCTGGTCACTTCAACGTGAGTATTTTTCCACATATTTTAGATTGCCACATTCTTCCAGCACTGCAAAAGCTTGGTTTTGGTCTAAACTGTGTACATTCTATGCGAATGACACCTACACCCTCCACTGTGCAGTGACAGTAAAACTGCACACATGGCAGGTAAAACCCTCCACTGAGTGACAGCGGCTGGGGAGGACTCGGATGCCGCCTAACAGCAGGTGTCTGCATCACAGCACATACCTCGGTTGCAAACTGCTGCAGTCCGCCGATGTTAATGGGCCCCTCCTCTGAGGCATACAGATTGCAGCCTCCCACACAGAGGTCAGAGGTGGGACACACCATGCCGCATGTCAGTCCCAGGGGGTTGTCTGACAGGATGGCCTTCGCTGCTCCGTAGTAGTTCTGCAAAACACACAGACCTGATGCGACTCACTAGAAAAAAATGCCATCATTGCTGTAACCGGCTTAATGTGTGAGCGTATGTGCGTGTGTATGTTTTTTTTGCATTTATAATGTGCTTGTATGTATATTTGTGTGTTTGCATTTGTCTGTATTTGTGAGCATTTGTGCATGTGTACATATTCAGTATATTATAAACAGTATTCAAACAGGCATAAGTCGGCATGGTAATGAGAACCAAATAGAGAATGGTGCATTGTGAATCAAATCATACTGTACATTTTTAAAGAAGCTCTCCTAAAACCTTTGACAAAATAGGATACAGACATAGAGGTTGGCCGTGCAGCTTCTTGTAACTCGTAGTCTTTAGTTAACTGCTATTATTGGTTTTCATTTCCTGAGCTTAGGTTGCTCTAAACACCACAGTCCACACTGACAAAACCACCGAAAATGGACAACTGGAGGTACAAAAGGTTTTACGTTTGTCTTGCTGTTAGTATCCTACCCGAGCATCCATGTCAGAAAGTGTTAGCTGTAATCGACAGTTTGTCTTACAATGCCACACATACTTGCAATTTATTTTGATTTAACTTTATCATAATTAACAAAGAAAAAATTAGACTTATCTATGGATAATTAGATCCAGGAGTCAGTCCCAAAACATTGTAAACTGTATGTATGTCTTGTGTCCAAATCACAGCAACATCAATTCTATACATGCCTGAATGGAGATTTCTCTTTTTGTAGGGCATCAGGCTGCATGCATTAACTGACAATACCTTTATAACGAAAAGAGTGTGATAATTGTTGAAAGAGATTAAACACTTTTAAGAGTCTGAAGTCCCCATTAGTCGTGTTTTACTTCATTAAAGTAGAACCATTAAGTCTTTCTTGCTATTTAATTAGGAAGTCTATATTTATAACTGGAGCAACTTCTACTCTGATGAACCTGTCAAAACAAAACAAAATGGAAATGCATTTCAGAGAAGACAAAGCGAGATCTGACAACATTACAGTTTTTCTTCATGTATCATAATCCAGTTGATAGAAGAAATTGAATTTTGCTTATCTTAAAATAAAAAGAATTGCATTTTAACTCAAATCTGCAATATCTGTGTGGTAATGAGTTTGCAGCTTGAAAAAGAATTAAAGATCCTTGATGGTTTTATAATGTTCCCCAGCATGGCAAATTAACAGTCATGAACAGAGTAGTAGCTCTGTAAAAAGAGTCTTTAATATCTCATTTAAAATTCTTCTCATTTTCTAACTCAATGTAAAGGTGATCCAAATGTTTCACTGCAAGAAAGTGTCAAATGTTCTGCAGAAGAAAGTTATTACATGCCAAAGCATAGAATAAATTAAAATGATGAAATTCAAGAGTACATATTAGGCCTGCGCATAATATATATAATACATATATATTAATATGCCTACATATATAGCCTTATATAGCAAAAACCCATCATTTCCATGTGATGGCCATCAGGCAAGCACATCAGCAGTTCTGTGTATTTTAATATAAAATAGGAAGGAGACAGGAAACATTGGGTTTTGTGACCAAACATATCTTAGCTCTTGACTAACAACTTGCAACCTGTGACAGTGGTAGCAGATTAAATCGACTACTCAGTGTCAGAATGCTATCAGGTGGGCTGTTTTTGAGTAAAGAGAAAATTCTTTCTGTTTATGAAGTCACAATAAGTGAAATAAATCAATTATTTTCTTCAAGCCTTCCCTTTTATTAAAGTGTACATTTTCAACATATTTTACAACATATTCAACAGTTCCTGAAGTAAGGTATTTGCAACCACTGCTGGGCTTATAGGTACAGAGGATGCAGCCATTCTACCCATTAGTATCACACTGAACTGACTTTTAACTGAAATTTAATAACTCAGTAGTAATGCTTACAAGTATCAACTGCTATTGACTTTGTTTTGTTTTAAAATCCACTTTATATTTGACCTTCACTTTCAATTCAATTTGATCTGATAGCTGATTGTGTTATCTTAAAAGCAGCTAAACCATAAATATAATTGTAATTCTGATGTAAACATTTATTTTTTTACTGTTGATACCAACCAGAGTGTATTTCCATATGAGGAATTTGAGAGATATTCTATAAGTAGTACTTATAGTTACACATATGTGCATAAAGAGGGTAATTATCTCAGACCTTTGTGTGTCATTTTGGAAGACATCTTTCAAGTAAAAGGAAATTTACAATGCATATGGGCCGACAAAAAACATCTGAATAAACTGAGGTTGCTCAATAAAGTAATCTGAATGAGTACACAGGCTGGAAGCATTGATATGCTCGCTAACCAGGGCCACCAGTCACCACCGGTTACAAAAAAAATCTTTTGTGCAATATAGTTGCACAAGAAATATAAACTGCAAAAAAATATGTTGAGGACAATAATGAACACGCCATCAGACTATACGCTGCCTGGTGAAATTATACCACACAAATATTAGGGATCTGTTATTCATACGGTGATAAAGTTACCTTGTTTGCAATGCTGGTGATGAAGGACTTAATGTCTAGATTAGTCGGACAGCTTTTCTGACATGGAGCATCAGCACATTTGAGGCACCTGTAAGAAAAAAAGAATCACACAATATAATTATCACATGTCACAGTGAACCAACAGCAAGAGACTCTTGTAGTTCTACACAAAAAGGAATACATATAGAGACTACTTTAACCACTGTCTATAACAATTATACTGTTATATTATTTTTATGAGTCATTCAAGTAAACACAAACAAGTTAACTTTGACTGACTTTTCACACCTCCCTGCCCCCCTCCAAGTCAGACAAGTACCATCCAGAGGGACCATGCACCAGGACAAAACACATTATTGGGGAAATATGTTTAATTTTTGCCCTTTGTCTGAAACTAGACAGCATCACTTAAGACAAAAGGCTAGCTGATGTCTACCACACCGAGGGATAACATCCTCAGCTACTGCTCCTAAAGAGTAATGCCGTTATAAATTCCGGTGCCTACATAACGGCTAGAAGGCACCATATTGGTAGACAATGAAATACCCATTTTAAATAATAAATAGGATAATTTAGAGGGGGGCTAATTAAATATTCATGCCGAATCAAAATGGATGTGCCCTGTTTTGTTGGTCCATGTGATTGGCTCTTGACAAGCCGGTAGCAGGGGAAGTCTACAAGGCAGAGCATTCACTTTCATTATTAAACAGGTTCGCAAATAAACAGCTGTTGAAATGGCAGGTGTTAATGAGCTGGGGTGAAACAGTAATAAATTTTTTGGAATCTTCTTTTTTTTCTTCTTTTGCAAGTACTGAGAGAGCAAGCGAGAGAGAGAGACGAGAGAGAGAGAGAGAGAGAGAGAGAGAGAGAAAACAGCACCCGCTACAGCCAGGCTCCTATAATAATCCCATCTTGCAATTCTCTAAGCTCAGTGCAGACTAAAGTGCACGAGGCTGCCATTAATACCACTTATCACCCTGACAGCGGGGTAATTACAGCAGTGCTGTAGCCAGGTAGTCCCGCTGAAACACCCAGCACCGCGCAGGAATACGCACCAGCGAGATGTTTTATTAAACCTGGGTGGTTGATCATCAAGTGACATTAGTGTTGACCTATTTTTTTATTTGACAATAAATTATCCTTTGCCCATAGCATAATGGAGATTGGAGTGTGACTTAGCCAAAGAAATAGGGCGGCTGCAACACAACGGCTGGGGAATACAATGCAAAAGTAAAATGCTCTGGAGATATTAAGAATGATCCTGTCTCTTCTCTGGCTCAGCGTGATTAATACTGTGGGAAACAACCAAGACACAACAACCCGTCCCACACACACACACACACACCATATACACCAGCTCCCACTAATTTCTTCACATTACAGCTTTTCTTCATTTACCATTGTGGCTGCTACTAGGTTCTTATCTATATAATGCATTCAAGTTGCAGGTATTGAATATTATGAATACTTATGCATTGCACATTAAATTACAGGACAAATCTGTTATTCTAATTTATTTGAATACTTTGAATAATTGTAACTATTGCAGTTTTGCAATATGTACCATCCAAGACTTTAGCATGTTTGATATTGTATTACCTATAGTACCTTACATTAAAGAGGTTAAATCAGTATGAATCAGAATTTTAACATTTGATCATCGATATACAGCCACACTAAAGAAACAGGAACTAGGTAATGGAGAAAAACGTTGCATATAAATCTGATGATTTTCATATGCAAAAGACAAGGGACCAGGGAGTCAATCTTAAAAAAACCCTTTTAAGAAAAACTAAAATTGTTTTTATTTCCATTAAGACTGGCAACAGTCTCAAACCTAAACCAGAGAAGAAAATGCAATCCATCAACACAAGTATATAAAAAGTAAGCTCCAATAGATATAAATGCAGCTATGAATAAACTAGATGTAAAACCAGATGTCTACCTTTGTTTTATTTTTTTTCAGCAACGTCTTCATTTGGCTGCTGCTTATTATTCTAAATATGAGAGGGCAAAATAAGGTATCAGACAGAAAACCTTTGAACGACATGGTCATCACAGCGAGCCAGTGGTGAATTTCTCTGAGAAAGAATTCCATTGTCTTTTTTCCCCCCTCTCAAGGTAACATTAAAGACACTGGATGATACGGCCACATTTTAGACCCTCATTTATCTCCCCAGCCAGCAGCCTGAGTGCTTAGCAAATGTCAACAGAAAATAATGCGGACACAAAGGCAATCTTATTTGTTCAAGAATTGCTCTAGGTCACAGCAATTCAGACAGGCATACAGAGCACAGAGCACAAAGTGACTTTTCTCTGCTCTGCACATTAGGTACAGCACCTGTAGTTTGCAGAGCATAATAAAAATTACGTTACTGTAGAGCTTTTTTTTCCTCTCTCTTCTCTCCTTCCAAAAACATCCACTAGACATTGTCAGAAGCTGAAGAGCTGACTATTCACACAGCAGAAGCCCAGCTCTGTTTTTTTTCTCCCTGAGTCTCCTAATAATCAAGCCTTGCAATGTTTCGCATAATGAGTGTGTTCTGGGCATTATGAATCCGCTATATATGCGCAGGTAGCTAATCTTGTAATTCATTGTTTCTATTATTACTCATCCAAACAGACCCAGCAATAGAAATGTGAAATTCAATAAAAAACATTTGAGGCCTTTAGAGAATTCACAATTCAAATTATTGCCTTCTCTCAATTTAATTCATATGCCTATAGACCCATTCTTTGTCAACAAATCTGTTTTATTCTAAGTCATAGGACAAAGGGAAATACATATTCATGTTCATGTCCTGTTGCTCTGAACTGCTTTAAGTATTCCTCAAACCAGACTGATTTCTCCAGCATGAATATCAGCTGTCTACAACTGCAACCATAACTATCAATGAGTAACATTGCTACTTTTCTTCCCAGGTATACATTCATGTGGATGAAAACCCTGACCAGTAAACAGCTATACAGCTTTGTAACTGACATCCATGCAGTGTTTATACAATTCATCTTGTAACCAGAGGGCTGATGGTTTGAAGTCTGGGTGGGAAACTACGGCTTCAGCAAGATATCTAACCTATGTTGCCTTATAAATTTTCTAGACTTTTAAACAGATGTGTAAATAGAAAGCTATGTAAATCTCCTATAGCAGGGCATCTGCTAAGCAAGTAACTACTTCAGTGTAAGAAACACAGCAATGCTAATGACAATAGGTCAGCTGCAAGGGCAGTATGACCACTGTACACTTCATGACAATGGCTGGCATATGAATTCGTATTCATTGTAGAAGGAGGGAGTGAAATGCATTGTTATAAAAATAGTCAACCGTTGAACAATGAGACATTAAGACATGCTGACACACAGTAAAGTATGGGAAAAAAAAAAAAAAAAAACAAGAGTGGATGCAACCTATACTTACACTGTCTCACACGGGTAATCTGGAGGAAAAAAGACAGGCATCTAAGATGGTATCTAAGATTACATGAAAGAACATGGCTTACAAATGGTTAACTGCATAAAGTGGCATGCAGACAAAAGTGTTGAAGAACAATATACGGGGGAAGTATCCTAAACTAAAATAATCTCTAGGGTTCAAAAATTCAATTTAACTTTGCCTTTTTTGTCATCTTGAAACTACAAAAAAATCAAGCCTCCCTTATTTTCCACTTTGTGACTGTGCATGACATGAATCTAATCTCATACTTCAAAAATCCTTTTTTAACGTGACACTCAAGAGAATTTCTCCTTGCTGCATCACTAAGTAATAAAAACAAGCCTCTTTTATATTCCTTTCCCCACAATTCCAGTATGCATATTCTGTATTTCTTTGTTCTTTTCAAACATTAGGATTCTTAACTACACATCGTACAATGAAACGCCTTGTCTATGTTTTTATTCATTTGGAAATTACACTTGCCTTTTTTGTATGTAGGTGAACCTGCAGCAAACTCAAGAAAAATATACCCTACATTGTCAATCTGTAAATAACACTGCCATGTCATGCCACCTCCACCTCCTTTCTTCTATACATCGGGAACCCTTCAACTCCATGAACAATCAAACATCTTTCTCTCAACTCATATGTTATATCCACATTAAGCCTAACTAATTCAACTCATGGTCATTTCAAACTGCATTTTTTGCTTCCCGTCTTTCTAAATGCATCCCAGATAGATGTTAAGAAAACATACATCTTATCTACTTGGTGTGCTAGTTGCCTTGCCCTACATAGTGCCAGTATAAGAAATAGTACAGGATACCAAAACCCATCCTAATTTCCTCATGAAAAAATACGCATTGTGTTTATTTTGATGTCACGCGTGAGAATTCCAGATACAAATCATAACATGCATATGATTTAAGAATAATAAAAAAAAAAATCCTCCCGCCAGTGATGGTTTGATAAATAAACATCGCTCTCTGTGACAGTTTCCAGCACATATTTAATGATGTCAGCACAGATCTGGGAGCTCCAGCAGAGAATCAAAGCCAGGTGAACAGAGATTATGGTGTATTCAAGGGTTACCGCAGGAACCGTCAGAGCTGTCAAAACTGTCCCGCAAAGGTCTACAGAGGCTCAGGCAAGGAAATTTGACAGCTGCACAGAATGTGGACAAAGCATAGCCATGCTACCAAAGGGAAATGCAGCAGAGAGAGAGAGAGAGAGAGAGAGAGAGAGAGACGAGCAGAGCGCACAGAGAGCTTCCTCTCATTGGCACCATGGTTAGACCACATTTCTCCTCAATGCCAGGTGCTCCTTTGGACACTGATTGTGTGTGTGTGTGTGTGTGTGTGTGTGTGTGTGTGTGTGTGTGTGTGTGTGAGTACCTGTGTGTCTGCATGTTTCTGTGTGTTAGTGCTTGTGTAACGTTTGCTGTAGGAACTGTCTCGGGCTTTTTCTCCATAATTACTTTTGGTTTGGTTTAAGAGGAAATGACCAGACTATGCAGTATGCAGTACACTAAATGAATGGAAATTGCCCTCTCTAATGACATCATCACTGAGTATCCTGTGGCTGCTGCACAGTGTATATGAATCACTGCAGGGCCAAACACTTAGGAGCACTTAGTGTATTGTGCCACCGTGGGAAACATAATCTCACCCAGAGGTGCATCCTTTCAAACGTATTTTTTTTTTTTTTTTATGAAAGAGAATACAATGTGGGTTGTTCTTTTTCCATGACAGCGCACTACACTTGATTCATGATCCCAGCAAACACATGCTCTCAACAGCAATATTGTAATAACTTCACAGTAATATATGCAAGTGCTGTGTGTCCTCTCCGCTAGGATGTAACAACTTATGCACAGTGATAAAATCAATATAGCATCTACCAGACAACATTTCATTTGATCATGTTTTGCACATCTTACCCATGACAGCATTAGAACATCTTAAAACCACTACTATACATCAGATCTCACCAAGTGCATCTTTTTTAGGACAAACAAAACATATTACAGTTTACTGTGTGTGGATGACATCTATGTCGAGTTTGTCCATTTTAAGACCTGCATTGAATGAAGGCAACAGCCTTTCATAAAGGCGTGTTCCCTCCTATATCTTGGGGAGAGTGCAATTTAGGTAAAGTCAAATAAAGCGACACAGTCATAATGACAGCTCTAGGGACTATGTAGGCGCTGGCAGTCAGGGCAAGTGGGCTTTATAATGAACAAGCCCTCTTTACAGGTTCAGCTGTCATCTTAATTGCATAAACTGTCTTAGTTATAACTAATTAAACTCAGGTTTATCAGAGGCTCTGTTTTAGACTGGTTACCAGGATTGAAAAAAGTACAGCATTGTGTTCTTTAAACATCATAGGTGCCACAGTGCACCTTACTGGTTCAGTTTGTTTAACTTTATTGTCATTCATTTTAGCTTTACTTGTCTCAAATCCAGTGTACAGTACGTTATTTCCAAATTTGCTTTTTAATTTGACCAAAAACCAGAGTGTGTTTACCTGTCCCTTATTCTCCAACTGTACAAGTAGTTTTGACATTATCACTGATGTGGCTTTGATCTAAAGTTCCTCACAGCCACAGTGATTTTGAATAGACAATGTTCATAATAATTACTAACTGCAGAGGACAGCAGAGAGCAGTATCTTGGACTACCGATAATATCAGGAATAGTATTCAGCAGTCCTACAATTTCAATGATGTACTGTGCACAGAGGAAATAAAACAGGTCCAGTACTGTAGACGGTCAGTTACAGGAGACAGGGTGTGTTACTGAGGCAACAGTAAAAACCACAGCGCTGACCTAATGAAATTGGTATGAGAACAAAGGGAGTTCTGACAGCCTAGTGAGGGTACTTCAGTAGTAAAGAGATCTACCTTTTGGTACTTGAGACAAAGATATGGGTGCATTTCCAGGTACACAAAATGACTGCATGATATCCGATAAATGTCTAAGAAATGAATTTAACTTTTTTAGGGACACTAATGTATAGTCTAAAATTAGTATACCAAGCACATTCTGGAACATGTCAGCGAAAAAGTCAGGAAGGTATTGTACTTGAAATTTACAGACTTGGATATTTCTCAAGAGGAAACTAAATAACAAAATGCATTTGGAATTATGCAAGGTAACAGCCTTTTCATTCATTTGGAATATACTTTCATTAGCAAAAAGGTAATCTCAAGTAACAGGTTGACGGGGTACAACCCATGCCCAAGACCTATAAGCAAGACTTGTCCCCTTTGGCGTTTCCCACAGAAATAAACACAATGGCTGTAAAATATAACATTCCCACATAACTTCATTTAAAACGTAGAGAATTAGAATTTCACTTGCATCTCATATAACCACATAATATATTTTATATATATAAAATTTTAGTCATAATTAGTGTGGCGTCTTTCCTGCTGTATTAAGCCATCACTAAAGCTCCAGGCTACCCACCATTAGTCTCTCCCCATTGTCATACCTAAACATTGCCCTTGACAACAGTCATTCTGGCTGTGCATGAAAGTTAGCTAGCTATCTAACAAATCGCCTAGCCAAAACATCAATAAAAAATGCTAATACAACAATACACCTTCGAGAGGCCACAAAGATTACTTTTTAGAGCACGTTCCCTATCGTTTCCAAATTAACAATCACACTGCCTTGTATTTTAACTCCTGATGGACAGCCAAGTTAAAAGGTAGGCCTTTACAGCCCCGATCTAAATTCACTAATCACAGCCAGCTCCATCCAATGGTTTGCAGGAAAAAATGGTCACCAGCCAGCTGGCTGGCTGATATTCACAGATCTCAATATCTCTCATTAAATGGTGACACACACACACACACACACACACACACACACACACACACACACACACATTTATATATAAACTGTGTGTATGTATTCAATTACTCAATGCATTTTATATCACAGATAGTGCAAATTCACTTTCCACTTTACAGGCAAGGTTACACTTGATTTTTAAGTATGAAGAGGAAAAAAAAAAAACCTAATCCCCAATGATGGAACATTACCAGGGGTCATTCTAATACATACCAAGGTCTCGAGCTGGGAATTCAATTGGATGGAATATTGCTATTCACCGTGGCGCAAGGTGCGCTCAGGTCAGAGCCTCTCCCGTGAGTTCATCACTCATCTTGCGGAAATACTCTGAGTGCTGACAGCAGCAGTACAGTGGTACAGTTTACAATAGGGGAAAAAAAAATAGATAAATGCTGGTAACACACATTTGCGGCTCATAGTGTTTCGTTTGGCGAGTGGCAGCTGTCTGTCAGTAGAGGGCCCGTGGTGTCTGTCCTGTGCTCTGGTCGGAATGGTTGACTGGGCTGATCAGAGAGGGGGACACGGGCGCACGGCGGCTCTCTGTGGCACAGGGACATGCGAAGGCATGCATTAGCAGCCCCCGCTGTGGCTAATGGGACCAGATTGATGACCTTTCTTTTGAGGCCCCCGCACTGTCTGGATACACTGATGCCTGCCCCCCTCTGCCCTCCTCAAGCTGGGGTCAGCACTTCTCTCCAAGCCAATGATGAAACATTCATTTCCGCACCGTTCAATTTTGCCCAATGTTTGCCGATGATGAACGACATGAAAGGGCTGTGCGTTCACAATGCCAACAGGTGCTCTCTCTTGACGCTACTGAATAACAAGCAGACAAGCCTGGCATGAAAGCAATCTTGACACAGGCTGTGAAATATATGAATACTCGACTGTGGGGCCTCTATGAGTTTAGTCTGCCCGCCTCTATTCTAGAGTGAGAATTCCTTTCTCTCTCTCTCTCTTTCTTTCTCTCTCTCTCTCTCTCACACACACACACACACACACACACACACACACACACACATTGCATGGCAGACTACAGCGTAATTATGAGCAAGTAATATGGTTAATAATGAAGACTAGATTAAGTCTGATGTACCAATTATTAAAAGGATTAGATTAAAGGACATTTTCTATCAACTTCAGGTTACATTCTGTATTGACTGCTGAGCTGATAGAACAATACAAGTATGATTATTTCAGAAAGACTCAACCCAGCATCTATAGTGAGCTGCACCTGTGCAGACGAATGTGACCTCAGTGAAAGAGGACAAGCAGAGACAGAAACTACACAGCTGCCATCTCTGCCCATACAAAATGACAAACATTTTACTCCCATTTATAAACGTGCTTTAAAGATCAGAATCCAGGGTTTTAATATTAGACAGCTTTAACCCTGGCAGCTGTCTATGCATTCCCTTTTGAATTCCCTATCGCATAAACAGATATGGAGTTATACTGAGAACAAATCAACAGCTTAGGACTAGAAATGTACTGATGTAGAGCTCTGAGCCAAACAGCGACACGTCTATTGATTTCTGCTGAATTTGTCTGAGGCCCTTCTTTGGAACCTATCAGCTCTTTTGCCTGCTCTGTGAAAAGCATCAGTAGGTGCTGCGAACAAACACCTGAATGCTCCCTCAAAGACAAATGAGATTTTTATTTGATTCATATGCTGTTCTGCAATGCTGCTGGACCATTGATTGATAATAATAATAATAATAATAATAATAATAATAATAATAATAATAATCACCATCATCATGTCACTACACCTATACCCAATATACACAAATGGACAGCAGCAGCGCCAGAAATGGGTCATATTTCAAAACTGTCTTACATTTGGTGTTACAATGCCAGTGCTGTTTTTACTTTCAGAAATATAGTTTGTTGCACAATTCACAGAGATTCTATGGTGCTCCACTCTACTCTGCACCTACAGCATTTTATTGCCCAGGGCAATGATTATGTGTAGACATTGAGAGATGCTGTTAATCTTTCAAGCCACAAAGTTTGTTGGTTGGTGGTTGGTTCCAGCAACAGAATTTTTCACAATGTTCTTTCGTGTTCTGCAGAAGTTCATTTAGTGATTGCAGTTCAAACTGTTCTAAAAAGTGGTATCACAAATTTGGAATGTGACCGTTTTAATCCAATGAAAAGAAACATACTGGGCAGGTGCTGGGCAGAGAGAAGTGTATCAAAATGAATTAAATGTCTGCTCACCGTCTGCTTTCAAAAAGATTTATTTTAGCAATGCACAGGTGCATTGCTAAAATAAATCTTTTCAGCAGCAGACAGTGTGCGGATATTTAATTTCTTTTGACTGTTTTAACCCAGAACACCAGGATAAATGGGAGCGCGGGGAGTTTTACAAAATAAACAAGTACCAGAGTACCTCTGCATTCTCTCCTTGCTGAAGTATACATTTTATCTTCCCCAATGGTGAGGGATACTCCCACTGATAGTAAACAGCTGTAGGGTGTCTCATTCTCAGAGAATACAAAACAAATGTGTATTCCAGGTTTAACCCAGTCCAGTAAAGCTTATTCAAATCATCTTTTTAACATGTACCCAAAGGATATTTTTACAAAAACAACATATAACAAAAGGTTTAACAAGATTTTGTTGTTGTTTGTTGTTTTACTGTTTCTTTCTTTTAACTTTACTGCAAAGCACTTTGGGTGAAAAGGTGTAGGAAAAAATCTGAATGAAGTATAATTATTATTATTATTATTATTATTAATGTGAAGACTTTTTTATATATATGAGGCAAAATCAAATATCAACATCAAAAGTGCCTGCATGAGAGTGTGGGGTAATTGATTTGGAAATGTCAAAAGCCACAGACACAAGGACTCACAATGAAGACTTCTGCACTGGAATGCATATGGTATGGCACAGTTGCATTTAAGATGCAACAAATGAACCAATGAGGTATTCACAAATACAATAAGATTTATTCAGAGCAGAGGAACTGTAAAGAGATGATAGTTGACTGCAGAATTTCTGATCAGAAGGTAGCGAGTCTATTCTGCCCATGGCCTGGCCAGGCTTCATTCAGTTCAAGTGCACTGTAGAGTGGAAGGTCTTTCAATGCAAGTTCCTGGTATGGCCACATTAGGATATGCCTCCATACAGTGGCATAGGCTTGCTACCTGACATCAAAAAGGCAATACCCAATTTAATATGAATTCATTTGAAATAAATTCAGATTCAGCACTGACATCAACATCTTTTGCTATGGTGGCTAATGGTGCTGGAGACACTTGAAAACGCATGTGTGCCTTTGTGGGAAAATGCAAAAAAAAGAAAGAACAAAAACCTGGTGAGTGAGTTTTTACATTACGCTACTACATATTTATTTCTCCATGAACCCGAAGTTGTGTTTGTTAGCGAGGAAGGGAGACTTCCTCTCTGGCTCCAGAGGAATAATGAAGCTGGATGTCAGAGCTCAACTATTTCACAGCTCCTGAGGACCAGACCACAGACGCTTTTACTTCCTTATGATCATTTGCGGATAAAGGCTTGCAGTTTAGACTTTGATGTCCTACATTATTAGCTTTTAGAAAACCTGAATCTTTCATCAAATTTGTTCCGGATCTCAGTAGGAGGTCGATTAAAAAGGAATTAAAATCAGTTGAATTTTAATGAAAGTGGATCTCTGCTTTATGTAGCAGACTTTATGGTGGCGTGTGTCTATGTGCATGTGTTTGTGCGTGATTATTATTTTTTTTGTAAAGAAATGTTTGAGCTCTGCCTTTTCAGCCAGTCTGTGTTATGAAAGTGACTGTGTTTAAGCCCGATTTTGTAATTCCAGCAAATAACAGACAAGTCTTCAAAATGTTTTCAATTAATTACTATTCTGATTAAGTTTGTCTCTCCCGAGTGACATATTTATCTCAGAGCTGTTTAAATTTCATTTGGAATTGTTTTCATTTACATGAAGTCTGCTGTAATCCTACTCTATAATTTTTAATGAAGCTAAGGAGATTATACAAGATTGTGCTAGAACAGCTAGAGTATGTGTTTAAGTCTGTTTAAGCTATCAGCAAAACTCAATGGAACCTTTTGCTCTATGTATAAATTGAAATTTGAGAAAGTGAAAACCCTATTTGATCTATACTCTCAGACACAACATATTAGCATAAAACATATAAGCAACATAAATTTCAAACAGATTTTTTAAAAACACCTTACTTAATAAATAGGTAAGGATTCACAAGGTGGTACATTAGTGGTAAGTGGTACATTATCCAGTATGTTTTCAAACTTTGATCCAACACAAGATATCCACAAGATCTAAGAGGCAGATTCCCTTACCATAGTAAAACATCAATTATCTGAATCAAAGAAATACAGTTAGTATACAGTACTAACATGCAATGATCTTTCAGGATTATGTTATATATATCCGTCCAGATCCTGAAATTTGAATTCAAATTACTTTCTTTTTTTTTTAATAAAATGTGTTTCTAATGCTTTCTTCACATAAAATGCATTTTTTAGTACATAAAACTAAATGAATGAAGGGGAGAGTTTCCACAGAAATGCAGTGTGTTAAAATAAAGCTTTAAATGTGATAGTCTAATGCTGAAGTATAAATAGGTTTGTGCTTCCTAGTTATGGGACATTTTCTGTCACTGGAATTCAACTAATTCCATATTTTATAAAGCTAATAAAATGTTTTGCTTTGCTTTGTTTTTTGAGAATTGGAACATTTTGAAATGTAAACTAAAACATCACATGCTGTCATTTAAACATATTACTTAATTACACAGTTAAGCATCACAAATGATTACACAGTTGTTCTTCCATAAATAAAAATAAACACCAAGAACAAAATGGCTGCACCATTGTGCTATACATCCCACAGCATTTCAATATCTTCTTGGGGTACCCCAAAGCATTTTCAAACAACAAATTAAACATTGACGTGCTTTACTGTGCAGTGAGTCTCCAAAGCCTCAGAGCCTCAGTCAGGCCCCAAGGGATGCTTCTCGGCTGACAAATTAATACCTCTGAGAGGAGAGCTGAATGGTGACAATAAACTCATTTGTTCCCCCAATAATAAAGAATGACTTTTTTTTCTTTGCCACATCTGTGACTGTTTCCATGGTGACCTGGCCTTACCTCATTGCTTCTCGAAGTGCTCCACGCTCACTCAGAGTTGTGTGTTTGATGTCATCAAAATTGTTCTCCAGTTTCACGCAGCTCTGCCATAAACAAAATGAAACAAAAAAGGGGAGAGAGAGAGAGAGAGAGAGAGAGAGAGAGAACACATGAAGAAAGCAAAATCATTTGCCTCTGAAGCATTTCACTGATCAGGAAAATTATGTGGCCTTTTTCTTAAACCCAAGTCCACACCAAACAGATGATGATGATAATAATAATAATATTATTATTATTATTATTATTGTTATTATTGTCATTATTATTTTTATTATATTATGCAAATGACAGACCATCCTTTTAGAAAGCATTTGTTTCATCAAAATTAACATTGTTAACTTGTGGGCTAAACAAAAGCCCCTCCTTCACACAGCATGATGTTGTCATGGCAACCCTCTTATCAATTCCACAACCCTGGGGATAAGTGTCCGGTTGGACAGAACTCTGCTGTTATTGACACGCTCACAATTAGTGCGGCAAGACCCTCTGCCCTCTGCTCAGCAGATAAACACCACGTCCTCACGTGTATGAAATCTCAAGCTGCACTGAGGAAACCATCCCTGTCCAGGCAGGTTCAACGCCCACCGATGACAGGGGCAGAATTTGTAATCCTTTCCACACTCAAGAGGAGGGACAAGGATTATTATCTTAAATGGCTGTGACTGAAAAACACCATAAATGTAAAAATTGGCCAGCGCCATCTGTTTCATAGAAGAATAGATAAGAGGTCAAAGGTCTACGTTCATTGCCTCCTATGTGTCCAGTTCCCTCATTTACACTAATACACAGAATAGTTTATAATATTTCTGTCTCATCTGAAATGTTGTTGTTTATGTGTGCTTACACCATCGCCAAGGGGAGATGCTTTGTTCAATAATTCTTCGCTTGTACCTTTAAGGAATATCTATTAACATTACAGCACCATTACACCATCAAGTATATAGGAGCTTCATACATAAAATATGTAAAACTAATATAATCCTGGAATGGAAGGGATGTTATTCATATAGATACTGTTTATCCCCCCAAAGTGCTTTTGCTAGTAGTGCTGATACTCAAGAAGGCTCATTCAGTTGTATTCAATGCACAAAAAGAGGCAGAGAGCAGCTCACATCCTATTTTTAATAATAGGGAAAGCACGCCAATTCTTACTGACATCTAATTTACATGATTGCAGCCAAAGTGCAACTCAGTGATTTTTAAATTGAATTGTTTTTTTGTTGTTTTTGGCGTATTTTTCTTTTACAAAACACTTGGATAGCATGAACAAATTGCTTGCTTTATATCATTACAACAATACAAACAATGATATGGAAATTGATAACTTTTGTACTGTTTGAGCACAGGGGTTAGTAGGAATTATTGCGTGTCAGAGAGAAGCCAAAACATTTCAAGGGTATTTTGTGTTGATGGTCAGATGTTCCATTTAGTATGAGATGGAGGTATGCATTTTCACTGGCAAACATGATTTAATAAATACTAACAGTGAAAGAAGTAACTGATGTAAATACAGTGAGTGGGTGCCAACGGCTTTTTTTCCTGCAATCAGGACCGGGGCATGCACTTCTGCCGCTCCAGGTGAAAAACAATTCTGCTTCTCTCTGTTTGCAACGTACCATACCAGCAACAACACACAAAGGCCAATATGCCATACACATTACGCAAAAACCAGCAACACCACACGAACGCCAATATGCCATACACATAACGCAATCTCCTGACTTGCTCGTGGAATTGACGGTAGATTTGAAGGCAGGCTAACGTTCGTGTCTGCTCTCGTGGTGCTGCAAGCACCTGCTGTTTGTCCTTGTGGAGAAATGCCGGTAGTTGGTTTGGCAATCTCCTGACATGGCGATGGATTTGATGGTAGATGTGAAGGCGGGTTAGTGCCTGCTCCAGTGATGCTGCTAAAGCTAGCACCTGCTGCCTCTTGTGGAGCACATGGTGGTGGAGCAACGGCGGTAGTTGTGCTAGCAGTCTCTTGGTTTGGTGGTGGACTTGAAGGTGCATTATCCTTGCTAACACTCCCGGGATCAATATATTTTAACAAGGAATCCCTCTGTTTTTGGAGTGCTTGCTCCTTCAATAGTCTCCTGTTTTTATATTCGCAGCCAGATAATTTTGGTCGTTTAGACATGCTGCTTTCCTTATCCTCAGTCATGGCTCGTGAAAGCTGGGGGCGGAAGGCGGGGGGAGGGATGCGGCTGCAGGTGCAGCGTGATTGACACATTCCTCAGTAATTCACATATTTTTTGAATAGTTGGCCGCTGGTTGGCCCACATTTTGCCGCCCTTGCCAAAGTGCCGCCCTAGGCAATTGCCTAGTTCGCCTATAGGACGAGCCGGCATTGCCTGCAATACTTGCAAGGCTTGCTTTCTATAAAGGTGAAACATTTGACATCCTACAGACTGGCACTTAAAACAACCTCAGAAAAATCACAGATGTAAGAGCAGACTTTATATTGTAAACACAGTAATGTTTGAACATCAATATTAACACATTTGCACATTTTATTTTCAGTCATAATGAATCACTGTTCCCACTTTTGACCATCCTGAGCTAATGCTGTTAACTCATACTGCCAATGTTTGAGACTGTAAGTTACTATAAAGTGAGGGTGAGATTTTATGGCCAGTTTGCTATAAGATGAAAACATACAGCTGGTGCCACAGTTCAACATATCCAGGGCACTCACATGACAGGTCTCCAATGAAAGTGTGTTGTGAATGTCTTGCCTCATTCTCTGGTGTGTTTGTAGAAAAGGAGAGAGCAACATTAGCACCAAAAAATATTAACAAGTTTGTCTGTTGGAGAAACTAGGCCATTTTTTTTCACATTATTTCAAACCTGTCTTACATTTGGTTTTGTAATGCCAATGCTGCTTTTGCTTTCAGAAATATAGTTTGTGAAAATGTGTGTTCATTGATAATTTAATACAGAAGACATATCTGAAGGACAGACACAGTGAACCTCAAACGGCCTTTGCGCTTTACAGGGGTGATATAGCCTACCTGAAATTTCTTTTTATTATTTACACCATATTTCACCCAAAGTCTAAACTTTATCCAACTTTTATTAACCAAGTCCTTGGCGTGTTTATTGTTTTTCTTTATTTTTTTTCAATAGTGGTGGTGATGCAGGTTAGATGTTTGGTTCAGTGCCTGCTACACAGAATTAGTGATATCTGTGATTACATTTTGACCAAGACCTCACTACTGTGGGACAAAATGAAATCATCACTACACCAACATCCTGCACATTTCAACATTGTGACATGCCAGACATTCCAGAAAAAAAGGACAGCAATCCTTGGGTTAACACTCCTTAAGAAGTTGTTCATTTTCAATTCAAATATGTGTGATTGATACCAGCCATTTAGTAATTGCACACTGAACCATTTCCTTCACATCTGTGATAAGGGCTTAAAGGGATTCCTCCTCCCATTTCACACAAAAAGCTGAACATTACATGTAAGAAAAAAAGAATACATTTTAGCAACCGACACACATAACTGACTTAAGATAATCTGATTAATGGAACCCCATGACAAAACGAAAGTGCCTGTTGAGAGAGGAACCCACTCAGGATATTACGCTGCTCAGTAACTACACTTCGCTGACTAGGCATAAAATATACTTTGTATATCCTATTGTACATTAAGAGGCATGTTAATGTGCTTGGAGAGCAGATTTATTTATTTTTTTATTAAGCTTCACCATAATTAATTTTATATCCCCCCCCCCCCCCCCCTTTCAGAAATTCTTCTACTAGGATGTGCCCACAGTGTAATCCATACATCCCAGTCCTAATCCTCATACCGTCACCCCCCACACCCGATGATGAGAAAAAATGGGAATGCTGAAGTTACAGTAAACCCATGCTCACACTGTATAGGGTGGCAGTGTAGCATAGTGGTAAGGAGCAGGACTTGTAACCGAAAGGTTGCTGGTTCAATTTCCTGCTGGAGCACTGCCGTTGTACCCTCAGGCAAGGTACTTCCCCCTAAATTGCCTCAGTAAATATCCAGCTGTATAAATGGGTAACATGTAAAAATATTGTAACCTATGTAAATTGATCTGGATTAGAGCGTAAATCCAATCCATGCCCCTCTCTCTCTTGCACGTCTCCTCAGATATCTCCTCTTACCCCAAAGTCATTTCAAACACTTGCCCGATCTTTGACTTAGAGTAGGAGCTCAGCAGTGCCTTCTTTTCACACTTTAGTAGGGCTCTTTGATACCTGAACACAAAGGTACTGTACCATAAAGTCTTACAAGAATTTCTCTCTACTAGAGTTAACATTTAGACTTAAACAAATACATACAAATTCAATGTATAACATCATGATCTGGGCTTTCCTTGAATAGCAATGATGTCACTTACTCTTGGGATTTTGAAATAAAATGGGCAACCCTAACAACTGCCTGGACTGTGACACTTGATGTAGTTGCTCTATTCATTGGAGTATCACTTTTTTCTGGATTTATTGCCAGTGAGGTAGTAGTCCTCTACTAACTGCATTTCTGCTCTATGCTGAAACTTAGAGTTTAGGTAAGCAGACACTTTAAGTATTGCTTAGTCAGGGAAATGTAGGCAGTTGTAATGTTTGCGTTCCCATAAATAAATGCATTATTGGAGATCATGTTCACATTTATACATGTATTTAACATGGTATGTACTGTGATAAAAATTACTTCAGCCATTTGATTTAATATCTTAATATTTTGGGAGAGGAGGTAATCTCCTCTTTCACGTAATGCAAATCCTTTAATAAGCAATTTGTCTTTACATTACAGTGGCAATACAGGCATGATCCATTTACTTTTATCTCAAAATGATTGAGTGGAACATTTGTTCCTCATTTTATTCAATCAATTTCGCCTCTGTAGTGACACATAAACCTGGCAGAGACGTTAATGCGGTCTCATCCATAACACTCAATGGCAAGAAAATTCTTTTTACATGCTGAGATGAAAATACAGTATCTCCTGTCTGGTATTTTTCTCATCTTACTGGAACAGTATTTAAAATTCAAATTTCAAATTTAAAAATTATAATTTCAAATCAACTTGAACATTCTGCTTTTGATAAAAATGACAACTTTAAATTTGGTGGATAAATACAATGCTTGAAATGGAAATTATGAATTGGACTATAATGAATGTCCATCAACTTTCAACATCAAATGACGGTAAATGTTACTTTTTTGTTGCTCATATAAGATTCTGCACTAGGGAACCAGTGAAATCAAAATGTGAAAAAGGTTTTGTAAATGACTACCTAAAGTAAAGTACTACCTGTTTAAATTTTAGAAAGAACTTGTTTTTCAAAATATCTTCCGTGCATTCAACAAGTGAGTAAATGATTAATCTTATCCACTGCTTATGTGCTCCGCCCACGTGGACGATATGAAGCAGATGTTTCATGCCAATAATGCAGTAGAGAAAGGATCTAATCTACCAGTTCTAAATCAGGATGGCCTGACGACGAGCATCAGATTGTGAACTTGGCCAGCGGAGGCCAGGTAATGGTTCTGCTCTTATTTCTAGGCCTACAGAAATTTCTAGGGGATCTCTAATGACCTCAGTTAATTGCAGCCTCAGTTTGACTATCCACCAGAAAGAGTCCCCCCACTATGGCACAGTCTGCATACACAGCAATTTATAATTTATTAACTTGTTTGCATTAATTTTAATCTCATCCAGCAAAAGGAATACCCCCTACTAGCCTACTAGCACAACGTCCAGTGGTTACCTGGTGTTCCTAGGAACTCTCTCATCCAAGTATTAAGCAATGCTTCAATACTCACAATGAGGCATATTCTTTCCATTTCACTGAAATCTGTTGTCCTGAAGGAAGCCATCAACACAGCCAATGTGATGGCATGAGGTTAGGATTTGATCTTTCAAGGAAAAACACTGATATTATAATACTGCTTTTTAAATGTCATTTTCCCTGCAAAAAAGGCCAGAGGTAAAAATGATTTCCTTTCAACTGCCCTGACTCTGACTGAGTAAGACTGGGTCAGACCATATACTTGCACACAGTTCAGCTCTTTGAGACTATGAAAATCTACTACCTGGCATAACGTGTCTCTTTTTATTCCCTCTGTAAAATGGTAGGCACCTTGCACAGATTCACTGCTGCAATTCCTAAGAATAAGGGTAAAATAAAATGTGTATATCTTATTTAATTTGTAGTTTGCTAGTATAAAGTAGATAGCATTTGTTAAATCTGGCATTTTATTGGCTAAATATTTAGAGTTTCAGTTTAATTTCAGTTAGCTTTTTTCTAGCAAAATACATTCTTTAGTTTGCTTTTTAATTTTTTTTTTTTACTTCTATACTTTTATCTCCATTCTCACTCCCCAGCCTTTCTCTCATCTAAATATGGATTTTGTGACATCAAGAAGTTAATAGTGTCACTTTCATGAATGTCATAAGAGTAGATATTCATCAACTAACCTATCTAGCAAGCAACTTCAGAAACTCATTGAAAAGTAATAGTTAGCTAGCTAAACAAAGTAATTTGGGCTATCAGTATTGTAACTGATAAATACCAACAGCTATGTCATTTATGTATTTTACATATGGGAGGCTTTATTTTTTGGCAACTTGAAAAAGAAGCTATAGAAATGGTAGGGTTCCTGCTTCAGGTATATGTATCTGTCCTAAGTACATGTTTTCTGGCTAACTAGAAACTTGCATTTAAATATACTCCAAATCTATCAGTGGGACTCTCAACATAAGTTGATATACATTCAATTATATATGTTCACTTAAATTGAATACAGGGTGCAGAGCCAAATGCAAAAACAGTGATTTGTTTACGGGAACAAGAGTGATTCACCTGTAAATGGTATTCAAGTGTTTCCATTGAAATTCTCTTCAATAATTCTCTATCTGTACACAACACATACTTCTCAACAGTTTTTGAGGTTAGGAAAGAATGAAAATGTATTTTCGAAATGTTATGTGCTTCACTATAAATGCCTTTAGGGTTTCATTGAGGGTTAAGGCCAAATCATCTTGGGATTTGCTAACATCAGTTTTTAACTAGAGCATTTAAAAAAAACATTTAGATTTCAATTACCCTCATTTGATTAAACAACTGACTGGTTAACTCTCCTTTTTTAATGGGTGATCCCCTCTGCCAGAAACAAACCATTTAGGTTAATGTAGAAAAAACTGTTTTGATAGATCTGCAGGACCAGGATTGGAAATCTATGTTTTAAACATTGAGTATAGCAAGCAGCTCTCTACCAAGCAAAGTCGCTTTGCTATAGGCATATACTGTATAGTTTGAAGAAAACAGAAAGACATTTTGCTGCTATTCACAAGGAAAAGAACTTGTGAATTGAAATCCTTAAACCATATACATCCCTGAAGATTACACAGAACCATTTTCCCCATTTCAAGACTTAAATGTGCAAACTGATTTAATATTGCATAGAGCATGCTTGAACCTGCTTTGTAGTCAGATCCATACAATGAGCTGCAAACAAATTACAGGTGTGTTAAAAGCAGACTAAAATGTGTACTATCCGAAGCAATCTAAGGCTGGTTTGGATGCAAGGGGTAAGAACTACATGCTATGTTGCATGAAAATTGTTTTGTGTATCAAAATAAGTCTTTATTGTAAGTCATTAAACCACCAACATGGACTGTGATAAACTGGGCATATATACACAGGACTAGTCCAATCAGTAGGGAGTAGATAATCACTTCCATCTTGTTTTGTGGCTGCATCAAATTAACTGGGATCTCAACTGTCTTAAGAACAGATGAGGTATCAGAGCCACCTGCCAAAATAAAGCAGCAAATGCTTAAGTTGAATGCTGGTCTTGGGAGATATTTCAGATGAACAGGATGTGCATGGAATCTCAAGATAATGTGTGTGTGTGTGTGTGTGTGTGTGTGTGTGTGTGTGTGTGTGTAATGCTACAGGCAGCACACCAAAAATCCCAACGAAAGACAACAAACTGGCACCTCAAATAACCCCCACAGATTGTGTAACACAAGAACAGCTACATGTAAATATGGAAATTGTACATGATCCCTTATCGTCAAATCGTTTATTTGGTCAGCGGGTTTGTCTGTGAGGCACTTCAATATCCTCAGACAGGATTCAAACTGATGGTTCAAACTGACACTCACATCACAGCTTTTCTCTGGGTTTCGCTTCCAGTGTTTCTTCTCCTTTTTCTTTGAGGCTGTTGAATGGATTATAGCATGGCTCTTCACCCTGGGATTCAAAGCCAGGATGCTCTGTTGAAAAAAAGGACAGTACTGTAAAATAAATCTGCTTAACACTGAATACGTTGGCATATTAGTTTGCTTAATGTCCACTTAATAAATATAAAACCAGAGGGTTTAGTTTTCTCACATTCAATGAAATGACACCACTATAATTCCTAGATACTAAAGTTAAAAACAAGTGAAACCATTTATACACATTTTTCAAGCACCAACATATTTTTGAAAGGCCTGTGTCCGACTCATGTTTATTTAATTTCTGTTATTGTTTTTGATTACCACTTTCTCATTATGTCACTCTCATCCTCATTCTACACTGCAATTGGATCTCAGGCATTCTCCTGTTGGTTTCATTCTACAATGCAATTGTTTTAGATTTCATATCCAGGTTTAATGTCTGTTATTGTTTTTGCCTCGTTGCCATCTCTCATTTCATGTCTCTGTCATCAGATTATACTGTGTCTTTCTGCCCTCTCAGTTGCCATGATCCAGTAAGTAGATTCTGCACCTTAGGAATTGCTCATCAAAGCAAATTTGTTACGAGGTTGCTATCATGCAGTAGTTTCTATCTGTATTATAACTACACATATTTGTTGGAAATTACCTCAAATGAGAGGTTTTTATAGCCAAATAATTACAGGATTTTTTATTTACAGTACCTGATGTTTCTTTTATTTTACATTCAGCGGTATCCTTTCTGGCCTTTCTGTCCCTAAATGTTTGACTCCCTGAAGAGTTGACTTCAATGCAACCTCTAGATTTGATTTTTTAACTCAAGTCAACCTAATTAAAAACGTCTTCAGCGTCTTTATTGGGTTACTGTAAATATTCAGGAATATTCGAAAATAAATGAGTTACCACTAATTGTAATTCAGATAGAATACATATAACAGCATCATTTGTTCATGGTTTCATCAAAAGGAAGTATCCCATAAAAGGTAAAAAATCTTCATGTTTTTTGGAATAATATTCATTGTTTGTATACGTGTGTGTGTGTGTGTGTGTGTGTGTGTGTGTGTGTGTGTGTGTGTGTGTATGAACAACAATAAAAATAACCCAGAAACTTTTACTTATGTCATTTTTGTTAGTATTTAATCCGAGTTGTGAATAAATATGCAGGGCACTCTATACATGCACATTCATCTTAACAACACTGTTCAGTGTTCCCTCTACTGAAGAAGTGAGCTGTTCATGTACATTATAATGGCAAATTAACTCAAAGCCAACAACAACACTCAACAGTAAAGCCATGGTATTACTGATCCTTGACACCATGCAAGGAGATAAGAAGCTTAAACCAATGAATAAATTACTTTTAAAAGCATACATGAATTTGTCTTTTTTATCATTCTTATAGAGTGGAGGTACGGCATACACTCACTAAGTGGTCTAAGGTACCTGAGGCTATTTCCGTAATGAAGAAAGGAGATTTATCTTTGCCTCTCTCAAGACAACTGGTGGATTTGAATGTCTTCAGTGACAAATTCCCTCCTTTTTAACTCCCATATGTGGATGCATGCAAAACAGTTGCATCTAAACAGACATCTAAAAGACAGTACCAACATTTAATTCAAATTCAGAAATAAAATGGCTTATTCTTTTTTTACGCAATCCCTTGGGGAAGTCTGAACACCCTGGTCACTGTGTTAGCCTGAAATGTTCAAGCAAAGATTGTGTGAAAAATGAAGCTGAACCATCATTCCTCCCTGCAGGCATCAGCTATTTTAATGAATGCTTCCAAACGATTGCAAGAGTGGGGCAAGTATACAGTATGGTGAATCTGGATTGTGGCTTGTCCCTTGCAGGTTTTTATTTATCATGTATACTTCATAGTATATATAATATTATATATAAGTATATATAATATTTACATATATTCACATATATATATATATATATATATATATATATATATATATATATATATGAGACTTCCTTGTCCCTGCAGGCCCCCTAAGTCCTATGTCATAATAAGTAACAAATCACTTTATGCAACACCAAACATCATCCTATTATCCTATTAATTCTTTAATTTCACACCTAATAAACTGTAGTTAAATCACCCCATGACATACACATTGAGACAAAGAAAATACACCTCATCTTGTTTTATTGTGTGTTGAGGACTGTAGTACTCTTGCATTTTTATTTAATGTGTTGCAGATAAAACAATGTACTTATGTCTAGGCCTCAAGGTAAACTTGCTTATCATAATGGCAAGGTCATTTAGAAAAGGACATGCAACTCTGTGGGAGTCCCATGAAAATAATAAGTCTTGGACTGCAGGATCCCTACAAAATATGAAAATGTCTTCTACAAAGCATTAATTTTATGTTATGACCATACAATCACACACAATCACAAATTGCCATTTAAAAACATTACTGCAAATGCTTTCTTTGAAAAAAAAAAGACAAGAAAATGGATATATGGCATCAGGCATTCATACAACCATGAAATGAAATGATGGAATGTTAAGCATTTGCTTTGAATTTTTGTTCTAGGACATATGACACAAAATGGCACATGCACACAGAGCTCCCAAAATATTTGATCTGAATCTCTGTTCAGGCAAAGTTACTGATCCAGACAAAACCATTTCAAAAGTTTACCCCTATTCAAGGATTAAAATTATGAAAAATTAAGTAATATCACAGAGGGTAAGGGACAGAAAAGAATTATTGGAACGTGATTTGTGTGTTATGTTCTCCATAGCGTAAAACAAGACATGTTCATGTTAAGTTTGTTGTTTGTTTCATAAAAACAGTATAACCTGCAGGGCAGGAAATGGACATTCTCATAACAAGTACATAGTATTCTCAGTTGCCCATCAGAAAAGTATGGCCACAAGAAGTACTAGTGCTAGTTCATCCAGAATTGAAAGTCTCTTATATGGACAACTGTCTGTAAATCATAAGATGTGTCAACATGCCACTCTTCTCCTTCATTTCAGCAAACTCTGATATCAGGATGGTACAGGCAATCTCTGCCAGTTTGTGCAGTTAGGTTAAATTTGGCTGAATTCCTTGACTAGAGTATCGCAGGCAGCATGCAACTTCAATCCACCATAATCAAGGAGTGCTGTCATATAGGAATTTTTTCATATTTGCTGAGAGAGGTCCGTTTTGATATTTTGATATACTGCTACTGTATGTTGCAACTTAGCTAGAGAGTTGCCGCAAAAAGTATGTGACATTTGGCGCCCCATAACATTCTGTGGTCACAAGTGTGTTGTAAGAAGACAGCAGTAGCCTTCAAATGCGCTAGCCACACACTCGACGAAAGCCAACATTCACACGTCAACATAGATAGCTAGATAGTCACCAATTCAATCTGCTATGCAGCTAAGTAAAACATCAGCAATAATAAATTGATTGATCAGAGCTTTTAGAGAGACATCTCAGTGTATGGTCCACCCATTCACTTTAGTTTTCAGTTCATTATGACTGCCATTGTGAAAGAAGTCTACCTTTTTCTGTCTTTGATTGACAGAACACCTTATGTGAAACATTAGTGGGGAGTGAGAATGGCTAAATATTTACACTGCGTTTAGAGAAGGAGGTATGATGAAAAATACCCTACGCGGAGCAGGCTAGCTTTTTAAGTCTTACTGCTGTAGTATATATAGTATATATATAATATATAATAGTATACACATAATACAAGGAAAAATGTACAGTGTTGATGAACGTTTTTCATGTGGGCTTTTGTTGAGGCTAGCATGATGACTAGCTGATATATGTGTTTTTTTTCCCAGAAATATAGAACAATCTCATGCCATTTGCAAATTTAAAAATGACTAGTTAACAAAACTATTTCTTAAAACATGCAGTAAGAAAGCAATAGGGAAAAAAGGCAACAAGAGCAAACACAACCTTTAGACAAAGGCAGAACATTCAGAGCTTATTAATGTGCAGGGGAGAATGCAAGTGTTAACCTCTTGGAGAACACTCCTATCACAACAAAAAAACAGAAGCACAGATGGACGTAGATGGAACCAGTAGAGTTACCTACAGCATTACTGTGTTCTGTGTGTGTATCTTAAAAACTGTGGGACTAATCACAATCACTAATAAAATATAGGATGGGATATACAGTATAAGAATGATGTCATGGTGTGAGCACATGAACCTAAGATAGTCTGTCACACATCCAAAGTCCACATCCCTTATTTACAAACTGAATGCATATTCCAGAAATTCTAGAAAAGAGTTAACAATATGATACAGTAAACAGCTAAGTCTTTCTTGCTGGATCAGGAATATCGTTCTCATTCAATACTTTTTTCCCCTCTGTCTTCTCTGAACATTCACCAGGTAGTCATTTCAATATTGTGAAATAAAGGTCTGCCTCATAGCACCAGTTTATTTAAATACTTTTTTAATGTACCCACGGACAAATTTATGTGTTTTTTTTTCTACTTTCCTTTTTAATCTTCAGCAGTGCCCCACTTACAGCCCTGTATTGACCCTCTCTTCTGAAGTGGAAAATGTACAAGAGAAACAAATCTATGTTGGAGCTAAGGAAAACCTAATAATGTTTGACAGAGTCTAATCTGCAGCTGTTACAAAATGTTTAAGTAAAAATGGGAAAATGGATACCAGCATTAAACCTGTAGCTGTCCACCTGCTGATAGATCTAGTAATACATGGTGCACATGAGTGCCCGTATATTCAAACAGTAGTGATTTTCTCTTTGCATTATGGATGAAATCTATTATTCATATCATTATTAATATGTAGCAGGTACAGACAGCAGCTCTGCAGTAGCTGAGGGCACAGTGCAATTGGAAACAACATTATTTTAAAACACTGCCAGGTAGGGACACCCCAGCCCCCAACCTCCAAAAAATGACTCTGTATGTCTGATTCTGAAAAACTAATGACAACAAATGCATGTGAAACCTGGGAACACAAATTCATCATAATCTAATAAAACTGCTCTATTCCTTTGGAATATGATAATAGTTAATGTAGCTTTACTGTACATCTCTGAAGAAGGTAGGACTATATCCATTTTCAATAAACAGCAACTATGTCATTGTCAGCTAGGTCCAACTGTTTCCTTATACCCTTCAAATTTTTAGTGTGACATTGTTGTATGCTTATAAAAGAATGCAGGGAAAACAAATGGCACCCACTTAAGAAGAAAAGTTCATTAAATTAAATGCCATATGCCATACATATGTGTGTGTATGTATCATATATATACAGAGAGAGAGAGATACATATTGGCATATACAGTGGACAGTCCTTTTCACTAGAATTAATTATATTAGTGTGCAGCGGGTTTCTTGTCAACGACATCAAACATTATACATCTCAGCCAATGAGATCAATACTGTGCAGAAGAGAAGGCATCCATCCATACATTTCAATCAATATCTCCTATAAAGCACAGGGTTTTTTTTGCCATTTTAAACAACCCTCCTTTAAAAAAGAGATTGTGTATCCAATGGCCATATAACTAAGTAACACACAGACTGTAGGCAAAAACTAATGTCCCACACTTTAATGAACTGATACAAAGGATATCTGTGGTGTAGAAATCGGTGAAATGTTCTTTGTCATTAAACACAAAACTGACTCTGAGTGTATTCAGTGTTTGTCACGGCCCAACGCATCCTGTGGATATGAAAAAAAACCCCACAATGGCTAAAAAGTCACATGGCTAAACACAAGCTGTGTGTTATCAAACAATATAAAACTCTCCTTGTTTGCCTGACCTTTTCATTCAAGAGAAGAAGACTGACACAAGGGATTTGCAGATAGCATTTTAAACTGGGATCCATCTGTGTGTCTTGGATCATTCCAGGGGGCACATGGTGTCTGAGTTTATCACTCTCCGCTGATCACACAGCTCCAAACAGATGGAAGATCAATATCTGCTTTCGCACTGCCGAAGTATGCAAACTCTGCTCCTTCTGAAGATATGATGCATGCTGGGGGCAAAATAACAAAGCAAATAACAGCAATAACATTTGGCCACTGAAAATCTTTCACTGATATTGATAATTGTAATTGTGGGCACATAACAGTAGGCTAAATACAGTAAAGAATTAAATTACATTTTGGGCCTTTTTAAAAAAAAATAAATAAAAAAAAATAAGGTCCTGCAATGTTTTCTTCAATGATTAGCAGCGAAAGGGGGCTTGCCTTCTCCCTGACCAATCAATAGCTGCATCATATTGTGCAATAAATTTCCTTGCCCTTCCTCTTCTCACGCAGCACAAGCACGACAAGGACTCGGAATGCAAAAAGACTTCTAAAAACTTAGCTCTGCCAAATAAAGCCCCATCTTTGATACAACATGATTTGCTGCTAAGAGTTGGTTAATAGTTAAACATGAGCAGGCAATTCTCTGCCATGTGCTCAGTCTTCTACTGAAATCAATAGAGGAATTTCCACATATTGATCTGCAGTTAGTGAAATAAAGCAGCAGCCTTTGGGTCAGCAATATTACATATAGTATCAGAATATCATTCAGTCTCGATATAATTAGATACGGTACAAGAGAAACAGGTCACTAAAAACTGCCACTGTTCTGAAAGATTTAATCTAACTGCATGAAAACTGCTAAATATCAATTTAAGAAGGAAGTGTAAAGGTGTATTATGCTACAGCTTCAGAAGGAAACATCTGATTCTGCCATACCACCTCTATCAGCCACAAATTATTAAACAGAAATGTGACTCAAAATGTGAATGACAAATGAGTAGTGAATTAAAACTAAATAAAATATTACCAAATACGTTGCACTTGAAGGAAAAAAAAACAGTTGCATTCTGCTTATCTGAATAGTTAAACTAGTCAAGAAAAAATGTACATTTTAGCAACTTTATTGAGTATGTACTCACCACTAAAAGCATGCCAGATATCCAAATTTAGGAGAAATAAAATGATTGACATTTGAGGCACCATTCAATCTAGCTGCTACAGTGTGCACTTTTCGTAGCTTAGGCAGTTTACAGTCCTCAAGTAAAAGCCACTGTGCAATTCAGTCCTTTGAGCTTTTTTTTTCTGTTTTGGTGTTTTAGCTAAAGAGCTAACTGTACAGTAGGTGATGCCATCTTTCGGATGAGGCGTTAAACCTTGGTCCTCACTCACTGTGGTCATTACAGAACCCCTGGCACTTTTCACAGTGGATAGGGGGTTCCCCAGTGTCCTGGCAAAATTTCCAATCTGGCTCCCTCAGTCTGGCATTCTAATCACCCCCTTGTTTAATTGGCTAATTAAATCTGTCCTTCTCTACCTCTAGCTGATGTGTTGAGTGTTCTGGCACAAAAATGGGTGACTCCTTTACACTGGCTGGGTTAAATTACTTTTTGAGCCATTTTTGGTTGATCTTATTTCAAAGCCGCACAAAATGCAAGCATGCCCTATTTTTTTTCCCAGTACCAAATCCAGAGGGTGCATTTTCTCCTCAAGCTTGTAACCTGGAACAGTGTCAGTATGACCCAAGTGTTAAAAGAACTTAGTTCTGAGAATCACCTTATGCAGGTAAATAGATCTATTTACTTCAAATGTTGACCTCATCATAGATGCTTGTACTTTTTTGTGTAGTGATGATTGATTTTTTTCCCATTTATTTCTACTGTTAAAAGGTTTTTGTATAAAAGTCTATTTGAAATAAACATTTATTCAACTGTAACAATGCAAATTTTTCAGATTTGATGTTCAACTGGACTTTATAACTACTGAAATATAATTAGAATGTTCTGGTTATCCAGCATTGTACAATCAATGTTCAGCTCTAAAAGAGAAGGTCAGGACATACATTTACTCATTCACTGTGCTACTGGTTGTTTCACATCTATGGTTGCTCTCATCTGCCAACTAAATGATAAACCAATAATCGAAAGTTCTCTTTGGTGACACTAAATGGCATTTGTGACAAAGTGTTTGTCAACATGACCAAAAATAATTCATCATAAACATATGGGGAACTCAAAGAAAAAGCATAAAATGTACATGAAAGTGATATAAAGAATAAAAAATATACTTAATATAAAATCACATAATCTGACAAAGACAGCCCAGTCCAGCAATATAACGGCAATTGCGCCTCAGCATCTTCAACAACAAAAGTCACCCTGGCTTGTGAAGAGCAAGGTAGAAATAAGCACACAGAAGAAGAGAGGTGAGCACAGACCGCTCTCCTTGGGAGATGAGGTGCTTTGAGGGATCTCCAACAGTAGGGAAGCTGTGGAGCTGCAGCAGTATAATCTCCTACAAACAGTGCATGTATTCACATAGTCATGCAGAGCGTGGTGAATGCTAGAGCCCTGTTACATCATAATTCATAAAAGGACCAATCAGGATATGAACCTGCATTCCTTGTAGTCTTGGTTCCTCAGCAAACCACAGAGGACCCAGTTAATTCTACTAAAGTTTCTGCTTAATTCTCCACTCCACTCCACATATATGATATATATATATACTAGTGTTTCCCAAAGACTGGGTAGCGACCCGCAGGTGGGTCGCAGGAGATTTTATTTGGGTCGCCAAATAAATTTGCAGAATTTCTTCCATGGCCCACCTATCACACCCTTTCGCGCGTACGACTGTGTTCACACGTAGTGTCTCTTTGAAGCTGTCAGCGTCTGTTTTACATAATAATCCTATGGAGTAGACCGTGTTTTCAAACACGCCCTGTCTCTCTCTCAACCCCGTGCGATTTGAAAACTAGATTGGAAAAATTCTAATTTTAGCTTTGAGGAAACAACGATCTAACATTAAAAATATAGAAAATGTGGCGGTGAAATCTACGAGAAGCTTAATAATGAAACTAATTAACTAACTAACCAATGAAAACATAACGAACCATAACACGCGCGCTACATAGCATAAAATAAGTTACGCGCGAAAGGGTTAGCCAGGTAAATAGCACATAATGTGCTATGAGATTTGACGTGGAATAGACCTGATGTCGTTATCGAATTGATTGTTGACTGTTTGAATAGCTGCACACTTGTTCTGATAATACGCATCAGCATTTCAAAAAACTTTCAACAAGAAGCATGTTTTTGATAGAACTGAATGTTCGTATTGTTCTGATATTTGTACTTATAGCATTGAATTTAGTATGAAAGGCTAGCGTACATTCTGTTTCTTTTACTGATGAGAGGAAATGAAAACAATGAGCCTGTTAACTCCGCCTAAATGTACTTATTTTGTCTCATTTATGTATATGTTTTCGATAACACGTGCATAAAACGAAGTTATAGTTTATCAAACGTATATCTCTTCAAAATGGCTGGTTTACCTATTCAGGATAATATAAGGTGATGTGGAAATGGCAGTAAAAATGGTCAGGAATGTTCATTTATGCACAAATCTGCACTTCTCACGATTATATAGATTATATTATATAGATAAGGCCTAATGTGAATAGGGTCGCGATGGTTTGTCATTTTTAAAAACTGGGTCCCCAGAAAAAAAAGTTTGGGAAACACTGTATTAAACCCAGACTATTCATTTGTAACTTGGTGTGAACAGTTTCAGACTAAAAGCCACCTTTAGGTTTGGGCTAAAACAGGGATGACCTCACCCGGGACACAAAGTAATTCAGGCAGACTAATTTTCTCAACACTGATCACATGTTGTTCCTCGAGTTTTGGATTCAATTATCCCATTCTGTAGGAGACCAGTCTACTAATCCAGGTAACTAAAGTGAAGGAGCCAGTCCTACAACAGTATCTGTGTCACTTCCACACAAGCCCTGGCACAGAGCAAAACTCTAATCCACAAAGCCTGGATTCAAATACATAAATTGCTGGACACCTCTTGGACTTCAGTTTCTAGTGTTCTTACTATAATATCAGTATGGGACAGGAGAAATACTGTCTAAACCAATTCATTTGGTTTCATTTTGTAATAAACAATATTCAAGAAAGCCTCAGCATGATATTTAAAGGCTATATAAAGGCCTGAAACAATTAGCAAAAAAAAAGAGAAGGTAAATGAACTGTAAAGATATGTTTGATAACCTTATCTCCTCCGTGGCAAAAAACAGGTTCAATATGCCACATGTTCCAGGACTGCGTAAGCAAGCTGCTCAGCCCGGGGGCCTGCGGCATGAACTCGACTGGGGATTGAGTTTGTAGACGGAGATTGCACGAGACAGAGGGGTCACATGTGATCAGGTGAATGCGTCGTCCCTGGGGGGATGGAGATGGCAGTAAATCGCGCAGTGGAGGACATGGATTCGGCTGGCTGTTCAGAGGCCCCCTTTCACGAACACGGGACTCGCAGTGACAAGACTTAGGAATTCTCGCCACTTTGACTGATTGATTGATTGATTGATTGAAAGAGCAATCCAACCAAACTTGGCCAGAGGTACAATTACTGTATCGCTCTGTCTATTTGAATGCCACTCTTGTGCTCCACTACACATTGACAAAACAAAGTCAGTGCCACCTCAGACCGGCTTCCACAAAGCAGTTTCAATCATAAACTGCTGACAAACACAGACATTGTTGTGTTTACACATTATTCTGTTTATTATAATCAGAGAGGCTGATCAAAGCAAATAGTGGTATGGACTTAAGTAGTTCTTTGAATCATACTCAAATGAGGAAAAAAAAAAATAAAAAACACAAGACAGGAGTTTTCTGGGGCAGTGCAGGCTGTGCCCTATGGCCTGGGTTCAAAACCAGGGGTGTCATTTGCCAACAATGACTAGTAGCCCGCAACAGTGGAACAAACTAGCTTCGTTCAGCTTGAAATATGGGTGAGTAAGGTCAGCCAGGGTATACAGTCTCATCCCATAACAAGTATGGCTATCTGCTATAAAAAAAAAAAAATCTCTGAATCCTTGATTCATGCAGAAAATTTCATTCATGTTTTGTTAATATACTCAGTTTAGTGTCCACAAATCGTACATATTAATCTCTCCTGAAATACAGCCTTATTTCAGCTTTAAGCCAATTTTATTATGAGTGCACTCCTTGTTAATATTGCAAAATGGCATTGTAAGGTCTTTATAAGGTTTACAATCCTAACTCTCTGCATCACATTGACCGTAGCACACATATGGAAAAAATCTCCTGCATTGGAATGCAGGCAGAAATCCATTTGGAACAGTGTACAGTGAGACATCCAGAAGAGCATGTGGTCATGGGAAGAGTACATGAGGGATATAAAAAAACAGACTTCAGTGAGCACATCAGCAGTTGAAGCAAACTGACATGAGATCATATACCTAACATGCACCTATGCACATGTCCACTGCCACACTAAGCTTTGTCAACTGTTACACAATGCATAAGAAATTACACAACATGTAAGTAATACAAAGTTACATCATTTTTGTTACATAATTAGGTTGTGCGCACTTGTAAAAACGCACTCTTTCATGTCTTAAATGCTGGCATAATGCTTATGAAGCTATATAGGTTTCAGGAGCAATTCTTAACAATCAGAATAACACATTTACGTACAGTCACCAGCATTAAAATGGGTCCTGTACACTTTGCTAGGACCAGTGTTACCTTAATCATTCATTTCATTTTAATGTCTTTAGGAAATTTCCCATCAGAGCTCTCCACTACTGTTCTGAGAGCTGGCGTAGTATGTCTGAGGGCCTGCCATAAAAGCCATACCTCTTTGTTTAAATGTTGTATTGCTCTGGTTTTTAATGAACTCTAATGGCAATCCAGGAGGATTTTAATGAACCTGCGCACACGCACATGCACACACGCACACGCACACAAGGCCCACATTTAGCACTTTCATAAACCGGGATATTAAAATAAGACATCTGACAGAACTGCAGAAAAATTGGGAATTTAATTGCTCCGGAGATGGCAATTAATATGACATTTAGAAAGGCATTTCAATGGCAGACAGGAGTCATTTAGACCACATCTTAAGTGCACTACGAAAACGAAGGTCACGTTACTATTGTCATTACTCCTCGAATAAAGACGCTAATGAAAGTCTTCCCTTACTCCCCTGTTTTCCCTTTAGAAGTGGCATTAGATTCCCTTGCTACAAGCCCTGACTGTATTATTAGGCTTCTAAGCCCAAGGCCACAGTAGTTCATTGTTCTTGCTTAGTTTTTGTTCAGTGATAAAAATCACTGAATTGGACAAAGCTTTTTCTATTTCAAAACAGAAAACTCAGTTTTTCATTTTCTCCCTATTTCTCCACCACCTCCTTTTTACCATTCCCTCATCACCTATTAATGTTAGAATGTAGGCTATTTAAATAGTGCTATTTATTTTTTCACATTTTAAATATACATATATATTGTATTAAATTTGTGTCTTGTAATTTATATTTTTGCATGGGCTATAATATAACGCCTGCTGCTTTAAAGCTTCTTCAAGCCTTAATGGCAAAAGGACTAGCTTTGGCAGGCATAGCACTGCTCCTGTTGCTGCTTGCCTTGCAAACAGTCTTTGCAAAGTGTCAAAAAACAGTCCAAGATTTGCATGGTAAAAGTATAATTAGTCACTCTATTCAAAACGAAGTGGCTAGTTTACCCACAGGGCCCATATTTTAACGCCACAAATGTAAATTTGTAACCAGTGCAGTGTGCAATGGTCAGGTGTCATACAAACAGGTGTGGCAACGGCAATGTGGTATTTTGACAGAGCAAAAAACCTGATTGCAGAGAACTCAGTGATGTTTTTATTTAACATGCAGACGGCACAAAAAGTTTCCCATAATAAGAAGATGTCTCCTTTGACTGCCCTTTGCAATGGGCGAGGCAATAACTTTTAATTTTTTTTCCCATTTAGCCTCATTTTGTTGTCTTTTTTGTTTTGGTTTTTTCATCTCATTTTACAATTAGACTGTCACATCCTGTTTCACCATCTGCTAGCTGTACAACCTTCAAATGTTGATGCTGTGATGTTATGTTGTTATGTGTATGCAACATCACACCAGACCAACCACTTGATTCCATCAAAGCTTGCAAATGGTGAACAATCACCATTCAGACCAACACAATATTGCTCCTCCAACACAGCTTATTGCAGGCACATTTCAATGTTTGTCACTGTGTTTACCATACATTACAATGAGCATAACATTTAAATATTGCTTTTTTAAAGTTTATTTTTAATTGGAAGAGCACAGTAATTTTGCTTGCTCTTACTAAGATACATACATAATAATAAGTGTTTTAGGGTGACCACTGAAACCCAAAAATGTGACATTTAATTCTACTTGACACATACACATTCTAGTAAGGCCTCATTCATAAAGTAAAGAACACCTGTGGGTTTGCTTGCATAGGCTTCAGTGCATGATGCAAACTGTGTTAATCACTTATCAACAGCAGTATAACTAATCTGTTTGCATAGTCTATCACATAGATGTTAATTAACATCAATATCATAAACTAATATGCCAGAATACATTTCTGAAACAATTAACACACAATTCAGCCAAGGTTGCTTAAGACACTGCTATACGCCGTTGCTGAGGGGCAAAACCTAACTATGGTGGTGTGCATTGATGTGTTCAACAAATACAGCACTTATAATCTTTAACTTCTGACAAGTCGTCAATGATAAAAAGAAAGACTTGACCTTTAGTTTTGAAAAGCAGTTGTGCTGCTTCCAAGAACTTGCTCTTAATGTTTTTCACATCACCACTTCCATGACCTGCACATCACCTCCGCCCCTGTGCAGCACGCTGGTTCGCACCAGCACACGGAACACACCCTCCCTGAGCCTCACTCCTCATTGGTTCATCATTGTACTCACTAGAAATGTGCTGTCGACAGGCAAAAATGCCCACAAACTGTGTTTAAACAGCTTCCTATTAATAATTAACCAACAGTCAATGTTCTTCCACAAAACAAAGAACATGATACACCATACAGACCTACAGTGCTGACAACTACAAAACCAGACAGCATGAATAACCACTTTAGCATATGGGCTCAGATTCCCACCATTTTATTCGTGAAATAACATTTTCAGCATTAGCAACACAGAATGACGGGCTGAATTCTGCCTTTTGTTACTGTGGAAGTGAAGTATAACTTCCTAAAAGAAAGAAATGAGCGATCCAAAATCTAGTGAGTTATCTGACTTGCATGTGTATTTCTCTTTCCTCTTGTCTTTCCCTTTAGTCCTGAAAGACTGTATGCTGCTAAATAAATGCAGCAACGAACAATTCACCCAAATTGCCCTCCACCTCCTCATCATCTTCACTTCTTGCTGATGGTTTTGTCTCCTTATTCACCTTATTCAGAAATATTCTCATGAAATATTAGTCTTTGAAGAGTGTGTCCTTCTCCAATAACAGCTCCTTATAAAATTACTCATGCTTGTACTGTCCTGACTTGATCTTGTTCCCATTTCTGAACTCTTCTCTTTACTAAGTGTCTGGGAAAAGTTCATTTCAGACTGCATCAATGTCTGATTTAGCTTCATATTTTTTTCTGTAGCTCTCAGGTAACAAGGCATTTTCCAGTGTACTATATTTAACACACATTAGCTGATTATGCAACTGTTTTGGGTACTACATCAGTCCATACCAAGAGAATTTGACTTTCATTTAGCTAGTAACAATCAATGCACTTTAAGGCAAGAAGCTTCAGTGAAATTCACTTTAAATTTGCTGTCTCCAGTTATTTTCCAGACAAGATTGATTCAAATGAATGTGAGCTCTGAAGAGCAACACATTTACTGTCAGTTCCAGACAACTGAAGTTGTGGACACTACCACGTGAAGTCCTGTTACAATGACACTTTTCATCTATCGTGAAACAGTTTTGTATGCTGTTACATTTTTTAGATGAATAAGAATACTTGTTTTTTTTAATATATAACAGTGTGCTTCAGACAGAATACCTCAAATACCATTTCTGTATTGAAAGTGACACAATGTGTCAAAAAAACTAAATAAAAATGGATCTTGTGGCAAATAAATGTTTAGATAACCAACTAAAAGCCTTTGGTTATTCCAACACAGTAACAAGACTCCTTAATGTCACCATGGTATTGATTAATGAAAGGTAGTTCAGACAGTAGTAAGTTATTTTTGATTGCCTGTACCTTCCAGTTCATTACTCCAGTACATAAGCAAACAACAGGTACTCCATCTCTTCTGGAGTACCCCAAGACCATGGTGGCCCAGAGCCATGAGCACCCCTTCCCCAGGAACTCATTCAGATAAGAGGGACCAAAATGACAAACCGGGGACACTACAACCTCAACCTATACAATTGCAAATATTACATATGCTCAAGTATGTATACAATAGGCAAAATCATATGGGCATGCTTACATATAAAAAACCTGTACATAAACTACCTCTTCTGGCAGCAAGAGAGTTAACACATTTCTCCCTGTGTCTCTTTTTAACATACTGATGGGGTGGCAGCTGGAATTCAAAACAGTAAACATTTAAGTCTGGCTGTATCTGTAAATATTCTCCTATAATCTTGATGATGAGTATTGAAGGATGGTGGATACAATTTTCCCAGTTGATGACTAAAAGCATCTGAGGGAGGCAGGGTTAAGGCCAGAGATTTTAAGTCTCATAAGATCCATTTCTGGTCTGTACTTTGGCAAGACTTCCCTGTATTTTTATTTAATTTGTTATTTCATTTAGTTAAATAAAGTCCAAATGGGTAATTCCTTCCTTGCACTCCTTGCAATTATGGCTTGCTCTTTTCTGGTTTTATTGACCCTGCCAGATTTTTTTGTCATTATTGTTCGGATTTAAACCAATAAAACACCAAAATTAGAGGAACATGTGGAATAACATTTCAGGCACACCTCATGAATTTCATATTCTAAGTCCAAACTACATGGAGAGGCCTTCATTTATCGTGAAGCATTCGGTTATGCTTGTTGTGTGGATTCTCAAATGCATACTGCATAGATCAGCACAAAGTACAAAACCCTCTCCACTACCAAATCTTCAACTCAAAGACGCTTCAGTTCCGGCCAATGACGTGCCTGCCTTGGGGCACTGCCTCCAACCTTGAGACTGGATTTAATCCTGTGTTTTTTCTGATTATCAGTGTCTGTGCCAGCTGATTTTCACCCTTACCATTGTGATAAGCATACATGACAGCTGTGAGAATGTAATTAAAATGAACTGCACTACATGGAGAAAACACAGCATTTGGTTTGAGAACATTCAGATAACAATTGTTTGCGTTCGAACTGCCTCCTTGTTAAGTTCCCAGACCATTTATTTCACCACCAGTGGAGATGACACTCTTCTTAGTGTTGTTGAAATAGTCATGACAAATTCAGAGTCCCAGAGGGTCATAACTGGGAGCAAACAATGTACTTCCAGTAAAAGTATGTGAATAACGGAAGTGAAACGTTGGGATTTGGTTGGGATCCAAATGAATCCGCTAATGTCATGCTAGTTTGTTCGCCGAGTATGCAGGAACAAAGAACAGTGGATGGAACAGTTATTTTGCTCTGTACTGTCAACAGAGCACAGAGGCGCAAACATGGAAGTTGTAGACTGCTTCATATTTCCAGGTATTAACATCTTGTCCAACCTGTAACAGACCGCTAATCCAGATTCTACCATCAAGAGGGCACATCAGTGCCTCTACTTTCTGGTGAAAGGTTAAAGGCATTTGGCATGGGCTGTAGCATCTTAATCAGTATCTACTACTACACAACAGTCCTCACTGGATCCATTATCCTGCAGTACGGTGACACAGCTGTACAGGATCACAACAGAATCAGTAGGAGAGTGTGCACTGCAAGGAGGATCACTGGCAATCAGCTCACCCCCATTAAGGCTGTCTATGGATCCAGCAGTAAGGCCAAGATCACAGGAGATCCCAGTCACTTTGCCAACACAGTGTCCTCCCTGCCAGACTGACTCCCATTCAGTACCAGGAAGTATGAAAAACATTTGACAGCCCAGCCATCAGCACTTTGTGACTTTTGATCTATATATAAATATATAATTTCATATATAAATACGAACAAACAAACACACACAATTATATATATAAAACACACACAATTATATAGATAAAATATATATATATATAAAAAAATATGTATATATCTTTCAAGTTCAGTAGTCTGTTTTTATAAGGCGATATACCAAATAGTTTACTGTGCACTTTCTCAACTTTTATTTTCTAATTATAGAACCGCTGATGAAGGGGATGTATTGCATAAGGCGAATCACTTCGCTGTCAGTCAGCAGTACTCAAAATTACCAAATGATATGCAGATGCAACTGGCCACATGTGAATAGCCCCATGCTGCGGGGTAAAATTAATGGCGGAAATAGCAGTTAAGATAAAAAATGTTGCATAAGGGAGGAGGATAACTCCTTGCGTCACACGTCGATGAGACTCCCCTTTTCTCCACATTCCTGAGAGTTCAACAGTCGGTAGAATTTGCAATAGCCATGTGACATTCACATGAACTGTACAGGGCATTAACTGTATACACGTGAAATGTATTACAGTTCAGGGTATCTGCAGACAATTCAACCTTTCTTACCCCCGGGAAAAAAAATTGATTTCATGAATCTGATTTTAAAGGTATCTTATCGCTTCCTTGGTTTTTAAGTTTAAAGTGAAAACATGAGGAGGCAAACACCACTACCACATCGTTATTTTCATTATCTGTATTGTTAGTTTTAGTTATAAATTATCAAATAGTACCATACATAAGTAATATACATATATATGTAGTAACAGCAGTAGTACAGTAATATCGGAGGCTGTGGTAGTACTGGCATTCATGTATAACTTGTTGAGCTGTTGCTGTTGTCGCAATGTAGTCGTGCCTGCTGTGGTCCTGCGTCCTCTACATATTATGTCACTTTTATTTTCAACAACGATCGAATTTGATACAATGAAGTCCGTTTTCTATTATTACTGTCATTTGGCTAAAAAAAAAATAATAATAACAGTAAACACTGATGATTTCATTCACACTGCTATGGGCAACATCACCTTAACAGTGTCACTCTTGCTGCAAAGGAACCTTGGCGTTCAAAACCATTTTCAATAAGACACCCAGATAAACATTTTTGAGAAAATACGGTTATTACGACACACAAGCCCACAGGCATCGAGAACGCCATTCTTTCTCCAGAAGTCAGTGTATCCGAAATAACAACTCGTTCAAAAAATAAAAATTTAGTCCCCGAACACAGTTGACTATACATCTTGTTGCATATTTGCAAGCGCACCGACACTATTAAGCAAACACCCACTCAGTATCAGCACCTAAAACATAGCCAAATTAATTCACTGCCAGACAATCCAGATATCTCTTAAAATCTTAAAACACGTCGGCCAAACCGCGTCCACAGCTGTTTATTCACAGTTATGACACAAAAGAACAATGTTGCTTGCTGTGAACTTTACAGCACCTCTGAAGTTATATTCTTCGTTTACCTGGAAAACCAATACACGGTGGTCAAGGCATTTTTCTCAGCTCGGCAACTCAGTCAAAACTACACCGCTCGTACCCTATTGTTTCATATATGTGGAACCACAGCAATAAAAAAGAAAGATAGTTTATATGTATATGCAAGAAAATCAGTGGAGAATGGCATAAGATATCGTGATTATGACAGACAGAGAGAGAAAGTCAGAGACGAGAGATTAGTATTTGTACCTCTATGTCCGGGAGGTCCCTGCTCAGCATTCTAGACATGGTTGTTTTTTCAAAGTAATTTGTTCTCTTTAAGAAACAAAAGGAAGAACTACAAATGCGATATGACTTGCGGTGTCGGTGAAGTGTTTGATATCCTTGGTATTACATGAAGTATGTAGAAACACGAACAATATCTAAAAGAATAGACTAATCCATTTGCAATCCGGGTGCCCCGCGTTTACAATACCGCAGTTGTTTTCAAAACTATCGCCTGCAGGAAAAGTGAAGTTGTTATGTGGCTGCTGCTTATAGCGGCGACTATGCGTGCAACATCACAAAGCCTATGTATTTAAATAAATAAATATCGCCTAGATATGACCGGGTTTGGCAAGCTACAGCTCTGGAGAGTCGAAATGGTAGATTCCAGTCAAAGGAGCAGCCTGATAAAAGTTTTAAAAGGTGAAAGCGTTTCTTTGAACCGAGTCCATTGGGCATGATTATTGCGTAGTGGGAGGGATCGCAGGCAGTAAAACTTGTGCAATGGAAGTCAACTTTGAGTCATTCGGTCTGCTGAACAGCTGGCACATTTCACCAAATGTTGACAGTGCATTTCTAGATCAGGGATACCGTGGCTTTTTAAAAAATCTCCTGTTAAAATAAAGTATGTGTATGTTCTGTAGTTTATGTGTGTAGCATATTACTTGTTCAGTAGCCTACTTGTAATACGCAGTTATGATCAGTCTGTTGATATTACACGGATGACAGGCTAAAGAATCTGTCGAACTGAGGTTTTTTAAGCTGCTGGTATCTCTGGAGCGTCTATTCAATATCTGATGAAGTTTTTCTACATAAAGTACAGCAGGGTTTTGACAGTGCATGAATTAACACGACCGCAGTGCATTGAAAATCTCTATACCTGGTCATAGGACCACACATAATTGTGTGGAAGGAAACCAAAAATGCAGACATGGAGATTTTTTGTTTCTGTTAACAACTAAATAGACTTCGTAGTATTATTGCCTTTGAAAATGTGTTCAATTCCTTTACACATAACCACAGAAATGCCATCAGTTCCAGCCTTATAAGCAACCGAGGTTTGCTTACCGAATGCAGCTTCCAGATGTACTGGTGAACTGTACCTGTTCCTTGTTACCTGTACTTGTACTTGTTGTATCAGTTTTTACTTTTTATTGGTGAAGTGCTGCAGTCGATAGAACTATTTAAATGTACATATGACCTACACTAGATTGATGCATTTATTTATGTATTTATTTAGTTAGTTACTGTGTGTGTGTGTGTGTATACCAAAATCAGTAGCCCCTCCAAAGATATTCCTGTGTGTACGTATACCAAAATAAGTAGCCCCTACAAAGATATTCTTGTTCTTGTTAAACTGTAAAATGATGACTGTCTTTTTTGCAGACAAAAATGAAAATAAACACATATAATTTACAACACTTGACAACGTTACAGCAAACGTTTCACTAATAATCGCTATGAATATAATGTAGCATCAAATTTACATTAAAATTAAGAGAAGATTCCCACACAGTAGGGCGTTATTCATAAAAGCAATACATTAGTAAGGGCTGTCTACAGATTTTCAGCTTGTCATTATTTGTTGAGTCAAGTTTCAGGGTCATTATCCTGACTCAGGAGGCAAATTCAAAAGCAAGGGCAAAGAGTGGAGATTGTGTCATTCTTCAACAAAGTCTGGCATATTCAGGACACAATGTTTTTAAAATGACTATTAAATGTTGGCTTTATGAATTTAGCGTTCTTGGCAGAGTTTCAAGGACAAACCCTTTCAGAAGCTCCATTACAAAGAAAGTGGTATCGTTATGCCTGACTGCATCTAAATCGCATTTGGTTCCATGTTTTGCCATTGTTTAAACTAAAATAGAGTAATTTTGTATGTTCATCATGCATGTAGTGTTTGACTACAAAAAAATTAAATTGTGGTTCAGAAAAATATCATGGGCTCCCGAGTTGCTCAGTGTTTAAGGCGTTCACCTTGAGTGCAGGAGGAGCTCTACAACGCAGGTTTGATCCCGTTGTGTCACTTGCCAACAATTACTGGGAACCTACACTGGCAGGACACATTTGTTTCTTTCCGCTGTGGATAAGGGTGGGTAGGTCAACTAGGGTGTGCTCAGCTCTCTGGTGCCTGCGCATTGCTTACTGACATCAGCAGAGTAGTACCTTATCCTCCAATGAACACCCTCTCCACTCAGGTTCCTGTTTAAGTGTAGAGGTTGTTGTGGTGAGGCGAACCTAGTAAACAACTGGCCATTTAATGAATGGGAAAGAGGAAAAACATCATGACCTTCTGTGAAATATGGAGGTGGCTCTGTTCTACTTTAGGGTTGTTATATGTCTTCTAGGCTTGGTGCCCTTGCAAGAAATAAGGGAAGGGTAGATTAAAACACACATTGTAAAAGGACATCTTGGCCTGATTCCTCTAGATAAGAGGTTCAAGATGGGTTAAAATGTGCATTCCAGCATGTTAATGATCCAAAGTACACACCAAAGTCTACAAAGAACTGAGAAAGTGTATACACCTGCAGGTTCCCAGTTTTAATTCTATGGCACATTGATTTTCAAATAAATGCACATGGACACTTCCTAATAGCAATGGTTATATTTCTTTATGACACTGAAGCAGAAAGACATTCTGCATACATCTGCATCTGTTACTTCAACAGCTACATGCAAAATAGTACTGATTTAACAGAGAAATGCCTGTATTGTCCAGCACACCAAACACATTGCCTATTGATTATTCTGTGACAGAAACATTGTTAAGTCCAATACCATTTAATTTGTCAGGGAGATCTTTGAATGCAAACAGCAGAAGTTGTTGATTACTACCCACATGTTAACTTCCTCATGTATAACGTGAACAAATAATGGGTTTGGTGTCGTCTCACCACAGTGAACCCACACTTAAATTTGAGCTGATTGCTTGAGTAGATGGTTGATTGAACAGGTAATTCACGCTGACCATACAGTGTGATGCTTATTATGAATGCATGTTAATTGTACTTTAGAAGCGCTGCACTGGGAGCCTATTGTCATAAATAAATAAACTAAGATAGTGTTAAGATGTCTATATATTTAATAATGGGATAATGGGAAACATGCATTCAAAGACATTTTGGTCTAAAGACTTATGCTTAAATGCTTGAAATTTGTTCCTTAGACAAATATAAATAGTCAAATTGATGCCTATGTATGAATTTCTTTCTAAAAAAAGATAATTAATAAAAATATTTTGGCTACTTTGAAGAATCTAAAATAACATACAATCTAAAATTAAATATAAGATAAAATATACACATTCTTTAAAGACCCCCTTCACTCCATTAATAAATAACTGAGAAAACAAAGGCAGCTAAATCTGCATTAGCCTAGAGTGGCCTACTGCAGCAGTCTGCAAGATCAGAGTGACTTGGCATTCAGACAGGATGACACGTTGTGCCAGCTCAAGGTTAAAGTATAGGTCAGGGATTGATTAATGCACATTTGAACACACTCTTCCTCCTCCCCCTCAAACAGAGGTTCCCTGCATGGTTTTGACGATGCAGCATAAATTCCCTCGTGATGGGGTGTCACTCTTGTGTAAGTTGGAGTGGTGTCACATAAAGTGAATTTACGGCACACTCAGAAAGAGATCTGAGTTACATGCGTTACTGTTATGACCACGTCTTGGTGCCCTTTTGAACAGGATGCAACAGAAGGTGGCTTTCACATACCTGCTGAAGAGAAAGAATCAGTCCCTGAAGCAAAGTCCTGCCACATAAGAGTGTGTTTATTTTTGTAGCACATGGATTTATTATTCTGCAAACAACAGCATGCGCTTGATAGGTGTGGCTCTGAATTCGTTTTCTCTGAAGTATATGCATACCTGAAATCTAAATGTACAGACAGAAAAATTCAAAGCTATGGACCGTAGCGGTACTTCTCTGCTACAACTATCTTTACAACAAAACAGGTTATCCATTTACCTAACCATGACATCTAAGCGGAATAAATGTGACAGTATTTCCTTTTGGTGTAAGTCTCATGTCAGGTCCTTTTGTAACACCTGCTTTTATTATGCCTGTCTTGTGTAGGAGAACATGGGGCTAAAGTGACAGTCTTTAATGTGGTTGATCTATGTTGGGGTTTAATTTTACTGGGAACAGGAAAATTATCTGTATACATTTAATTATTCTGTTGATCTTCAGTTTTCCTAATAATTATTCTTTAAAATGAGTGAATTTATAACGAGAACATAAAAGTCACATTATGTTGAATATTTTATGATTTCATCAGACAAATGGCGTAATTTATCCAGATGTCTTGAAATTTTTTTAAATTTATATTTTCCCATGTTATGGCAGCACTGTTGCACAGTGGTAAGGAGCAGGGCTAGTAACTGAATGGTTGCTGGTTCAATTCCCCACTGGGGCACTGCTGTTGTACCCTTGACCAAGGTACGTACCCCTCAGCTGCCTCAGTATATAAACAGCTGTATAAATGGATAAAATGATAACCTATGTAAGTTGCTCTGGATAAGAGCATTTGCTAAATGACTATAGTGTAATGTAATGGCTCATCTTGTTCCTCTGTCATATTGGAAAATATGAAATGTCAAGAACATTCTAATTATTCCTTCTGGAAGCATCATATACAGTACCTTACACATTTAATCATTATTCTGTTTAAACTACAGGGTAAAAAAAAAACACAGTGCAAGAGAAATTATTGTCCAAAACAGGCCAATGTTGTAAATGAAATGAATATAGAAACAGCACCCAAAATATTTCATTTCAGTTATTATCGATTTTATTTTCAAGCATAAGCTTTTACTGCATAGCTACAACAGAGATCACTGGAAGGAAATATTTCCACTCAGAACCCTTCAGATGGAAAAACATGCAAACAATACTGTACAAAATTATGTACAGCACAAACAAACAGAGTATAGGACCAGTAAAGAAGAAATACAGAGAGAAATACAAAGCAGATCCACAGCATACATTGTGACAGGACTAAAAGACACAGTGCTCCAATAGCCAGATGATTAATGGTTATTTCATATGGTAGAAAGCAGAAATCAGCAGGAATGTGTAGAGTGAAACAGGGTCAGGGTCTACACAAACATCAGATTAGAAATTAATTTAGATGCTGACACAGAGTGTTTTTTTTGTAATGTTTAGAGTGCAGTACTCTTTGTAGTGATCTGAAATGTCAGAGTGCATTAGTATTTCAAGTTACTGAATACAATGCAGCAGTGTATATGATGTGTCCTGCTCTGCCCTAGACATTGTGTGGCCATTGAGTTCTGCCATACAATTATCGTTAATGAAACCAGGCCAAACATTAGCAGCAGTTTAAAATAAAAAAGAAGGAGCACAAGAACACAAGATGGAACACAAAAAGGAACAGAAACTGTGAAGGTTTATGCTTATAAATCCTTTATCCTTTTTGGTGATATTTTTAATTAATGGTTTAAGTTTTTTTTATTATTATTCTTTTATTTTAAATTAAAACTCATGTGTGAGATAATATCTTTATTTGAAAATATTTATAACCCAAACTATTTAATTATATAAACGGAGTTAACTTCTATATTTTAAATATTCAAAATCTGATTTTATCAGTCAGGCATTTAAAGGGATGAGCATTATTGCGAGAAACCGTGTTTTTGCTACAATTCTTTCTAATGTGTTGGAGGTAAAGGATAACATGATTGCACAAGATCCTGTCAATAATTAATTATATTTACACATACAGGTCTTTTGGGACCTCATGGTCTCTTGACAGTCCAGACAGGATACATATACCCTGAATGTGGAATTAAGTAAAAGCTTTTCACTTGTTTCCTCTGTACAGAGATTTGTTGTCAACCTAGTTGTTTATCCTCATGCTGGTCCTACTAATCTTGCTATCTCCAGAAGCTTATTTTTCTAGTCGACTCCAAATAGCCTACAGTAAAATACCTGCATATTCTCCTTTAGCTTGTTTGCTTCAGTTTTCTCATGGACTTCTGATGCACTGGCCTTTCTCCAAAAATATTAAGCTTCCTTCTTCTGATGTCATTGTCTTGTCTTCTACAGTGTCTTTCACCCCTCTATTTCTATGTCATGTATTATGTTTCATGTGAAACTGTCCTTGATGTTTTAAGAATGTAATTACAATTAATTGCATTGTGTAGAGGAAACACACATTTTTCTCTAGGCATCCACAGGTAACCTCTTGCATTTCTAAAATGGTACTCCTTATAGTTCACTACTGGTTGAGATGACACCTCTGCATTATGGAGAGGACAGAATTTTTTAGCTGAACAATGGGGCTGCCACTCCCCACACTGCAGCCAGGGCAGAGGCTGTTGTCTCACACTCCAGGGGGTATTCCCTTCTCCTGCGTAAGAGAGAACCCAAATGTATTGTTGCTTGAACACATTGTGAAGTCCATGCCATGATGATGTTTCCACGGCCAACTGTAAAGTAAAACTCCCCCTCCTTCAAACATCCGGTCCCACTCTTATTAAACACAGAAATCTTAATTTTCCATTGCATCTGGTGTTCCCAGACACTATAGAAGTCTAAACCTGTGAATTTTTTGTCTGATGTCAAACAAGAGCTTGCCTTTTCATCATCTGCTGGCTTTCAAGCCCTCAAACAGGTTTTAACCAGAAAGGGAGATCCGCACTGGGCCCTATATATTGACCTTTAAAGCAATGTGTACTATAGATCTCCCACAGTGCTATATCAATATATTACACAAGACAAGTAAAAAAGTCCCCACATCCTACATAGGATTTTTCTCAGCCATCTTTTCCTGCATCACCTCATCAAACCAAATCAAAAAGCATTCAATCAATATCAGAAGCATATGTTTGTGTACTTGTTTTCTTAGAAGTGTGCGGGACATTGACCATATGATTGCAGGGTCGCTTTAGATGTTCTTGGAATTTGAATGGTGAAAAAAACCTGGAGAATGGATGTCTTTGGAAGGCTCTGTCCTTCACATTGCAGATGCCCATTTGGTCTGTGCATTAGCAGATAGCTTGGGAATTCACATTCTTGGGCTGCAGCTCAAGTAGCTCCATGCATTTACAGTAGTATCCACTGTTAGGGTGATAGGAGAGTGACTATCTTTTAGATGTCTTATTGGGAGGACCATTAAGGCTTGGTCCTGTAAACTATAGAAACACACATGCTTGTGTAGCTCTATATTGTGATTGTCATTTGCAATCTTCAATAATTCACATTATTTATCTCTAAGAACTCTGAGATACATGACAAGTTGGAATTCTTATACAAGCATATTCAAATGGTGTAAAGAATGAAGCCAAATGAACATGCTGGTCTTTAAGATTACAAATCTATTTTTTATGATTCTTATGTGCATGTTTTGAGTATGTATGTGTGTGTAAAAAAGCATACAACTCCCTGTACCTTCTTATTTTAATAATATTGTATATGTATTGCAGGGCACACTTCCTTTTGCTTGAACACCCACTACAGGTCTTTATTTTCAAAACTGTGGGCTGGTGTGAAATGGTTTTGCAGTGATTATTGTAATTAACTAAAAATGCAAATACACAATAGACTTCTTGCTGCATGTGCTTGTTTAATTGTTGATATGTGTACTAGGTCTCTATTAAAACCATGTCTATGCTCTACCTGGGGACTTATTTAGTTTAATATTAACATTATAATAACATGTTTCCTTATAATGCTGCTAACATATTTTTCCTTGTCAAACTGCTGGCCCTACCTCAAATTTGTCAATGCAGTAAAAGAGCCATTAGTAAGCAGGAGAAGTAAAAATATTTAGCAAATTCAGGTAACCTTAATATGTGCTATTGCTGACAAGCCTTAGAAAATCATTCTTCTTACAAAAGGTCTGAAATTTATTTTTGGAGTTATGTCTCAATCAGTTTATATCATCCCTTTGTCTTAATTGCTATGCATGACAGTTCATAATGAAATATACATTTTGAAGTGTTTCCTTCTACACTAGTTAAGTGAGTCAAACATTCAGTGGGTGTGCAGTTGTATTGAAAGATGTGAAATGATGAGAGCACAGTATCTGTTATATTGCCATAGTGAAAATTCTGAAATTGGTTCAATTCTATTTAATGCAATTCCCATGGTTTTCATATATTTTCCAGCATTATTATTTTCCTTTTTTTTTTACTTTAGATTATTGCTTGAAAATACATACTCATCCACCTCTGTGGCTGTTGCGCTGCCACCTTCATTAGCATTTCAGTGATTGACAGGACTTAATTATATATTTTAAATTGTGAATTTAAAATAATACTTTTGAAAGAAGTATGTTAGACCCCTAGTTCAAGATATGTTAATGCAGCCAGTAGAGTGTAATTGCTAAGCAGTCTCTTAATATGTATAAGGATCTGAACACAGTCTTGACAAAGAATACATGTTGTCATGAAACAAGCTTTTTTAAAAAAAATAAATACACACTATGACTCCTCCAATCAGTTGTATGGGGACTGTGCTATGTGTCTTTTCTGTGTCCACCACTGCAAAGAAAGATTGAAATTAAGAGCCATGGAGAAACTGTCAGTGATTGAGAAGAAAATCTGGGGAAAAATCTTTTAATTATTTTTTTTTCCATTCATTTTTAATATGAGTGTGTATACAGTATATTCCAGTTAAAGACAAAAAGGTTAGTTTTGGTGACTTCTGAGGGAGGATATTACAATCAATCAAGCAGCAAATGCGATACAATACAATACAAGCTCATTGATTACAATTCAAATCAATAATTTTCATAAATATTGTCCTATACATTGTGAAATGCTTAACATCTATGCAGGCAAGACCAGGGTGACAATGAGGAGGAAAAACACCATTCCACCAAGGATGTAGGAGGACAATAACACAGGATTCAACACTTCATTTGCACACAAAGTATCTTACACATCTTAACCATCGCCATCTGAGAATTTGACAAGCATTCAAAATGTTTACCATTTGAGGACAGTGAAGCTTTCTGGAGTTCTCCACCATGTGAAGCGTAAAAAAACTATGCTATGTAGATGATAAAAAAAACATCATCTACATAACATAGATGCACGTGATAGGCAATGTCAGTAAGTTCATCTATCTGCCATATAGAAAAGGAGATATGATAAATTCCGTTTCTCTTGCACAGTCCCAAAATGCAGGCAATTAGGTCATTCTGGGTTGCTTCTGACATACCAGAAGACACAGCTGAAGATTCAGAATTCCCAACCTGAACTTCACCATACTGGGCAATTACTTTGACTATCTCCTTGCAGTTGCCCTTACTGTCAGAATCTTGCCCTCATCATACCCTCTCATAGCCAATTCCTGTAGCTCTAGCAAGGTGGATGCACCAATCAAATGTTTCAGAAGTGTTTCAGATGTTTTTGTCACTGTTTTGGGATGCTTTGCAGCTCGGAGACAAGCGCCTTTTGCCTACTGCATACTCAGCCTGTATTCTGCCTAATAAACTTTGAATTGAGCACTTTTACTAATGTGTTTTTTTTTAATTCTTGTGCCTTTTGCAAGCTTTGTAAAAATTACTGAGATGATCAGATCCCATTCTTAAAGATGTCAACAAACTGGGTAAGCAGTACATTCAATTAGTGGTCATTCTACCAGTAAACCTTCTTGTACTAGACAGACTCATAAGACCAATTTCTCCTTATTGACTTTTGAAACAGATAAATAGCTTTCCATCAATGCTCTGATTTTTTTCCCTAACAAATCAAACAAGTCATGTAAAATCCAATCCACAATGTTATGATATTTGCTAACTATCATTAGATTAGCAAAATAACTAGCTAGCCAGCTAGAAGCAATTGTAGCCAACAGTCCATGAGCTAACTTGAACTGGACAGAGGGAGATTTTAAACTGTTTGGTAGTTGGTGCTATTTCACCAAACACTTCAAGTGAAAACAACAGCATAAGCTTTGTATATATATCATAAATATGAGCATACACATGGTTATATATAATCAGGTGAATGCAGCACAAAAACAATAAGTACATTATTAAACATACTTACTGAAATATACAACATTGTTCATCTTTGTTAAGGTTAATGTCCTGCATGTGAAGTGGATGTTTGTTGATAATGAAACCCATTTGCGCATACACACCATAAAAAACAAGCGCATAGCATATGAACATATATGCACGCTTACAGTGAGACCAATCCCTCCACATTACAATGTGATGAAGTGACTCAATTATTATTTTGTCCTACCTTATCAGTCCCATTTTCTCAAGTTATTGAGCCAAAATCTAATTGGTCCCATGACCCCCCCCCCCCCCCCTTACACAATTAAATATTATCAAAGTGATCTTTCCTCAACTAACACGGAGCAGATGTTGCATTTCAGCAGAGTAATCAGTCATCCGCCCAGCTCTGGTCAATCACAATTACCTTCATTTGTGCAATCCTGATTGTACGCCTCAGCCCGTGTTCCGTTTTCGGTCTGGATCAATACTCACCTCCATTGCCATGCAATGCGCAAGGAACCAGCCGGCGCTTTGATCAAGAATTCAAATAATCAGGGGAGATCTGAAAGAATCCAGTTCTAAATGGGAGCAAAAAGATCTCTGGTTACAATGATCCCCCTTTAATCAAGAACATAAGCTCGGCATCATCCTTTTTGCCGTTCGTCGACGGGGCATGTTCGACCTGGAAAACAAACACTGGCTTTAACGTTTTGGGGAAACTGTAATTATTTTATCCACGTGATAAGAGGATAAAAGGCACCTTTTGCACCTTCGGGGTGGTATCAATAAGGAATTCATGTCCGCATCCCCTGTAAACGATAGGAGCATGCTGCGCGCTAACACACACGGCGCTGATCCTGTGATTCCACTGGGCCTGCAGACTTTGATCACAGAGGGAAAGGTGTACATGAAAGAGTCAGTCACTGCTGTCTTACACCACACATAATGGAAGTATACCTAACGGCTCTACGTTTTGCACACTCCATTTCATGTGACATTGTTAAATGTCATAAATGCCTGTTTGTCTCGCTTGTCAGGCGAGCTCCGGAGCTAGACAGAGGAAGCCCACTTTCTGAACTGTAGACACTGAAAGTCCACCACCACAGTTTTTTTTTTTTCTTTTCCACAGATTCCCTTAAATTGGTATGGATTTTTGTGGGTTGTTTTGCAATCGAAGTAAGTAATCATCTTCATTTTCAGAAAAGTGCATTTTTTGTCTTTTTTCAAACACCTGTCTAATATCACATATCTTTTCACACATTTTTTGTTGACTGTACACATTCAAAAGGCTGGTTATTTGAAAAATGTGTGTCATCAGAATTTTCTGAAGTATAGCTGAGAAAAGAAAATATAGAGTATTAAACAATCTAATGATTATGAATATGAAAACATAATACAGAATGGTGCAATTCCTCTTATTCAAAATGTACTTACTGTATCACAAAGTGACTCTTCTGCACTTTTAAAATGAAATTAAAATTGGTTACTGTACGCAGCAGTTCCTGAATTTTATTGGTTAACAGAAAACAATGCACAAACAGTCCCCGTTACAGAGGTAATGATGCATTGTGTCATTATGGTAGTTCATGGACACATCCATAAATCCATGAGTTTTGGTCAGACATTGTCACGGTTTGAAAATATTTTCCTATATCTATTTTTTTCAATTTACACTATTTCGCGGCACTACACGCTCATCCACCTCTCCTTATTGTCTGATGTTTATCTGAGCCTGGTACTTTCATATTAGCATTTCAATGAGTAACAGGATTTAGATATTACACTGAGTTATTACTATCCTGGGAAAGTTCCTTTGCTCTGAATCTTATTTGGTTATCAGATCTGAGATGATGTGTCTTTTTTTTTTCTTTACCCTGAGATTTCATAGGCAGAAGCCACTGGTGTTTCAGAGGGCTTTGGATAATCAGGCTTGGAATGCCTTTCAGAGGGATAATTAGATCAAACAGTGGGATTATATCTCATAAAGCAAGGGACCCAAATTTTGACAGCTTTGCTACTCTTGCACAGGAATAGAATGCTCATTTATTTTAATAGCCTTTGCCATCAATCAACTGTTGACCGAGAACCGGTGTCTGCTCTTTGTAGCACAGCAGCAGTCCCTTAAATGCAAGTTTATCATAACGCGTAAAAAGCTCTTCTGCCTTGCCCTGACACCCTCATATGCTGTCCCGGTAGAGCAGAAATAGCAAAGACAGCTGAAACACTGCCTCTACTCTGCTGCCATTTGAGGAATGACATATCTAATAGTCTAAGATCATGGTGTATTTATGATAAATATGCTGTAACATATATTCAGGACATGTTATGCATATAAAACTGCTTATTAGCCCTTGCTGTTCAAATGCCTCACATGTTGGCTCATTCACTGGATTATGCCGTTTGTTTTGCAAATATTGGATTTTTTTCTACTCATAACTAAACCATGCTGTACAACTTTTCACAGAACCTAACACAAAACATATCGAAAACTATTTGCCACATGTAAAAAATAAGTTTAAAAATACACATTTAGGGTGAGAAAAGTAATATTACGAATTGCAACATAAAATTAATTCCATTTCATGATTTGATTTTTTATTTCAATTTTAAATCATGCCTGTTTATAGAACTGAATTCCAAGCACAGCACTTTGGATGTTGAATATGAAGCCATCTAATTTAATTTTTTTTCTCCTGGTGCACGTCAAAAAGGTCGTCCAGGACTTTTATTGTGTCTTTAAATATTTTATTTATAGACTGAAATGTCATTAAAGCAATCCATGGGGATGACAGGGAGGGTATGCAAATATAAACAGCATCTAATTAACAAGACACATTGCAGCTAAAACCTGGATGGGGGGAACATTCAGGATGAATTCATGGTTTTATGATTCACTTCAATCCATTTATTATAGAAATGGTTTTATATATCAAACAGAGTATACCATTATTATGACATTATTGTTGTTCTGAAATTATATCAACAAGACAAGCAAAATATGCAAATGCACTATTGTGTCTCTGTAATAAGCACATGCAAAGGAAATCATCTATTACATGTTGCAAAAATAAGGAGAAATGTTTTGCCATTTGAGTAGTGTGTTATGTGCAAATTAAATATCAATAATGCCAATCAGTGTATCCTTCCTTAATCTTCAAACTGCCTGCTAACTTTGTATCAGTTTTTTAAATCACATTTTAAATATTTGAAGAAGGGGAATTCACAATTGTCAAAATCAGACACTCAGAAATGTAGCTAACTAGCTAGCATTCTAATTAAGGTAGCTATAAATAAACTTCTAGCCAGTTACTGAGTTACTAAAATTATCCTTCATTACATCATTTCAGGGCTGCAAACTTAAATGCATTCACTGTGACATATATTTGAGACAATGAGAACAAGCTTCAACAATATATGAGTGTCATGGTGAATCCTGTACATTTACAGCAGTTTGCCTTGACCTCCCAGCATGAATCAATGGATTTAGCAGAAGTCACACCCTAACATGATGCTAGGGTTTGTTAGAAAAAATGTTAGAAGCAGCTACCTTCCTGTTAAATGAGGTCCTACTTGCTAATTATCTCAGCAATGAGTACAAATGTCAACAGGTGTATAGTAATACATGACATCTGCCTGGCCAGCATGTAGTAACAAAATGAGATAACCTCACAGCTTTTTATTTTTTCACTCAAATAAATAAAGGTATATGGCTAGGGGGGGCTCTCTACATATGTTCATCAATGTAGTATATTAGAATCTGGTCTGTAACTGTAACTCAGTTACTTGGTAGGCCTTTGCACCTTTCACTGATATTTCTCATTTGGCTTTCATCAGCAAAAAGAAATATCCTGCTTTATACTTGGATAATATGTTAAAACAGAGCTGTGTAAGTCTCCCTGGAGAAAGATGTCTGCTAAGCAAATAAGTTGTAATAAAAACAATCACTTACACGAATTATACAGCATACACAATGTGCATTATCTGTGCAAAAATAAACTAATGCATTTTTTAAAGTCTAATTAATTAAAAACATTCATTTTTGGTGATGATTTTATTTTCCCTGTTCTCTTTCCCATAAGAAAGTTCCAATAAACAGACTCCAGTCTCCAGACTGCAGTCAATTGCCTTTACTGTGGGCTTCAGATACTCTCTGGCAGCACTGCCTGTGCGAAAGAACTCTACCATTTCAAACAACACACGGTCATGGAGAAGAATTGCAAAAATAACCCGAAAAATGGCACCTCGAGATACTACAATGTGTTCATGTACTTTTTTCTTTAATTAAACATTGGAAGTATTTGTTCTTTTCAAAATTTCGTTTGACTCCCAGACACCCATGGTGATGACCTTCATTAAAACTAGACTCGTTTTGAACTTTGGGACAGCCAAAAAACATTTAGGGGGACTGTTTCAGAGAATCTTTGGGTTTAAAACGATTCCTCTGTTCCTTAAAATTATTCCATATTTCTACAGTTCCTCAGAGACGAAAACATTAATTATAACTCCAACTATTTCACTGCTGCCAAGAAGAGGAGAGCCCCTTGCAAATGCTCCAAAATTAAGTGTTATTCTTAATTGCAGGTCAGTGTGAAACTGATGTGTCAGCTGCCATGCCTGCTAATTAATTCAGTTCTAAAAAGCAATTTGTAACACCCTCCATCTGTTTGAATTTAACCTATGTGAACATGTAGTGGTTGTTTGTCATGGTCTCATTATGACAAAGTAGATGGGTATAATTATGACTTTTATGTTGAACAAGAGGAAGCAAAACTTTTGTGTCTACGCAAGAATCTTGGCATGATAATATTCAGCTGTTGAGGCAATTTTGATGCTGTTGTGGCAAAGATTAAAATAACCAGAATATTAGTAGTAATCTTAACAGCTCCTCTCCCCAGTGTATCCCATGGAGGATGCACACAGAAATATTTTTGCTTCTGATCTGATATTCCTCTAAGTAATGTGATGGTAAATGAAATCCAAGACATGAAAGCATCATAAACGTCACTGTGCTAATAAGGAAATGATCACTTCATTCATACTTAACAAAGAAAATATGTAACCTCGTTTGAACATCTTATTTACATAAGTAAACAAATTTTCTGTTATTTAGTTTGGCTGGAATCAATTTATTTTGCATGATCAAAGTTATGAAATTAAGTATAATGTGTAATTTGTTATTAACAATCAAGAAATATCCATACAGATAGGACTGAATCGGATTGGATTTTTGTAAACTCTCAAACATAATAAATTTCCAAATATTGTTCTGTTCTGTGGTTTTCCTTTGTCTGTCCATAGAAATTCCATAAAACCTTAAATAAAGAAGAAAACTGACAGTGGCTGTAGGCTTCCGAAAGGACTGCTCCTCACAGGTTCTCGATGCATACACATCTGATTCAAATTGTGCTGCAGGCTCTTTAAAATAGCTATAGATCAATCATCAGTAAAATCACTACATACACAGGCTCCAGACCTGTAAAGGAATAGCGGTGAAAATTACCCATCAGGTTCCTCTCGAGCTGATACCTCAAGATGGGCTAACATGTTCATTACCAAAAAATAATGAACTCATCCAGTCCTACCCACCATTTGGTCCTTACATGCATGTCAGAGGGATGAGTCATGTGCTGTGATACTGAAATGCCCACACCAAAAATCTGGCAGCTGAATATTTTAAGGGGCCTCCACGGGAACTCAGCACTGAGGAGGAATCACATTTGAATTGAGAGAGGGCAGTCTTCCGTGCATGGCGGCTAATGTGCAGTTTGAGGAGCGAGGCATCTAGGTTTATACTCCGCATAGCTGAGCACATTGTTATGCTGCTTCCTGGCGCTTCTGAAGTAGAAATATCATCCCCCTGCTCTACAATGGCATCACCTGCACTGTCCTGGAACGTTTAAAAAATGATAGCAATCGAGTTTGCAAAATACAGGCATGGCCAACTGGGAAAACATGAATGCTGCTAATCTGTTAATTATTGATCAGTTAAACTGGAAGATACTGTATTTGGCTGATTCAACCATTTGGATACATTACTGTAAAACATTATTGTGGCAATGGCATATCTCTACATGAATGTAAATACAAATTGAGAGAAACTAAAAGATGTCCTGCAAAAATGGTATTATGTCAATATTAGATATTAGATAAGATATAGATAAGATAAACTGTCTTGAAACTGTACATCATATGTGTAGCACATATCTTCAATTCTGTCTTTAAAGGAAGATGGAAACAATACTTATGTGGTATGAAGCATTTCAATTAAAAACTTCCTTTAACCCCTAAACACACACTGAAAGAAAAATTAAATTACCCACTGTTACACATATGACAGAGGTCCTGATTTTTAAAAAGTCTTTATTTATTCCTGGATTTATTTATCTGATTATGTTATCAAAGCTCTTTTTTTCCTCAGGAAAGGTTGAGCTGGTTTTTACAGAGAACTTGCCAGTTTAGAAAATGTCCACATAATGTAAAAGAGTACAAAGTATAAAGTGCAACACACTGCAGAGACAGATAAGAAGTGGACATGTCGTAAGATAGAATTTTCTAGAGCATGAGATGCTTGAATTTTCTAGAATTTGATAATCTGTTTAGGATGAATAAGGATCACTTGTCTACTTTTTTGAATTCCAGCTGTTCCCCAAGCACAAAGCAAAATATTTAAAGTATCAATTTCTGTAACCATGGCTTTTTACAAATATTATAAAACAGTTATTTCTGGGTGAAAGGTCAATCCTTGCTAACATGCATAGTCAGGAGGGTACACTGATAGAAACTGTCATATCGCCAGATTGGTATACAGATAAAACGTTGCAATGTTCCAGTTAGGTCTACGTACACACACCAAGAGGTCAAACCCTCCCTCTAGTAACACAAATCATTTGGAATATTAAAACAATTTCTTTGCACTTCAGGGCATGCTGTGTCAATCATATGGAAATAGGTACATGTGTGTAAATTAAATTACCTTTATCAAAATCTAAGGAAAAAAAAAACAAACACCAACTGTCTCCATGTCTCAAGGAGAGGCAACTGGAAAAGATGAACTTCTGCTGACCTGGTGTAAACCCAGGCGGTGTCCAGCTTAATCAGTAAAGAAGAATTGTAATAAAACAACTATCTATTAATCAATATGAAAACAAGTATTGTTTTATCAACAGTGTCACATTAAATATCTCAGTCAGTTGGATTACAGTGACAGCAGCTGCAATTATAAAAGATTTTTAAAAAGGTTTTTGACTAGGGATCCAGCATTTTAAAATCAATAAAAGGAAAGAGGCTTTTCAGGAGTTCATTTTGAAATTATGGTTCATTTGGTCAAGGGCTTAATAGTTGTCCAAAGATGGCAGGTTTATTTATATGCTCAGAAACATATTTCATAACAAATCAAATTGTGCTTCAGCCTATTGTGCATTATTTACAAGAATTAATTTAGGAGGACCAGTAGGTGTTTTTCTTTATCTTAACCTGATATATGTGTGAAATGGACCACATGCTTAATAGAGCTAAACACTGCTTCTGAAAATATGTCCAGGCAGTTTCAGCATCAGCAATAAAAATCATCCTTTCCTACTCTCTTATTCTCAGATTCTCATAAAAGACGAGTGGCATTACAATCTGAAATTTCACAATATAAAGGGCACTTGAGAATTTTGTCATGTTTATGTCACCTTTTTTATTACACTGTTGTAGGTGACTGTTAATTACTTTTGTTTGCTTATTTGTAATGTCGCACACACACACACACACACACACACACACACACACACACATACACACACACACACACACACACACACACTCACTCTCCACACTGTAGGGGACACTGCTGATGAAGGAAACAAAGGGTCACTGTGCTGGAGATTATTTTACAGGAAAAGATCAGAAGTAACACCAGAAGCGAACCACATCAAGGGTGACTGCACATGCCTCTGATGAGTTCCAACAATTGTTGTTTATATTCAACTGACTTTTGTCTCAGTTGGACCTGTTTAATCTCACCTTCACATCGCAGCTACATATTCACGTCCCAGCTAGATATAGCATACTGTATTTGGCTGAACCGTTAATATTCCATCGCTTGTGTTGACACATTCTGGGATATTAAGTAGTTATTGCATTATTTTGCAGATAGCAGATACCCCTGTCTAAGACATTGTACAATTTACACACTGTCCATTTAAGCCATTGGATGTTTGCTGAAGCAATTTAGGTTAATTATCTTGCCAGATGCAAAAGTACATGCAGTGCCCCATCCTAAATTTAAAGCTGCAACTCACTAGCTAGCTACAGTGTACTCCCTAACCACTAGGCCCCACTGCAGCCTGCTGCTGCCAGGGTAACAGACAAGAACAAGAACCATAATGGATGGGCGGTAGAACATTCTTTTTTTTATTTCAACAGTTAATTCATCAAAATGCACCAAATGCACATCATAGTTTCACGTTACAACAACTGCAAACAACACAGCAAAAATGTGGTTGACTTTTGTAAAATGAAACACTTGCACCAGAACCACAAGTGTCAGCATTATTCCATGTGACAGCGACTTTCCGTCATGAATAGCATCAACATGTTGCATGTCCACAGGTAGTGGTGACCAGGTTGTACATTTTCACACATGTCCACAGAAAAGCAACGGTCTTCAATTCAAACAATTCAAATAGGACACCAAAAGGTCATGAAATGTGGCTGCCTCTACACAGAACACCATGACAATCATTCTATAACGGCCCCAAGATCAAGTTTTGCCTCCTAGGGAGTGGTCATAGTGTTTATTGTTATTGTTTTGGAAGGGGAGAGGAGTGCAGAAACCCAGGTCTGACACTATTTGCACAATGCAGTGATATGCAGGTATCAAATTTTACAATCAAAGGTCCACGTTTGTAAAAATTTCATTTTCAAGGTGGCATCAGATATACTGTAAGAGGGTTGTCAGTTTGAGGTTTTGGCATGCAGTGTAGGCTGTACAAAAGCCCTTTGTGCCCAATTTCAAGCTCATGAACCTTAAGGAACCTAAAATCCCAGCTCTGACCTTTTTTACTCTAACTGTCAGTCAAAACCTCCATTTTCACTTATGATCTGAATATCTCCCCAATACTGTGCCATAAATTGATACAAAATTCAAATATGTTGCGTACCACTGCTTAGATATGAACTCAGTTGAATTTGGGCTCATTCAGCCTTGGAGAATTTAAATGAGAGCTTCAACTGTTAATCATAACTCCAACAGACTTCAATGATAGTCACATCTCATAAAGCATACATTCAATCCTCACAAAATTGATATATAATGTGTATCACAACTCCCGGGATATATTCTTTGAATTTAAGATCATGTGGCCAAAAATCCTTAAATGAAACACCAAAAGGTAATATGCAGCCAGGTGTAAATGAGGACCTTTTGACAATGTGACAGCTCCAGGAATATTACATATACTGACACCAAAATTAAGTATAATGATCTCATGCTGACCACATTTGCATCAGTTCAGCCAGTCAGAATTTGAACAGCACCCCAACCCGTCTGGCTGGTCACGTGTTTTAATGCACAAGTTGAAAATATTTCTAATATTACCACACGTTTTAAAGCATGCGTTGTATCTGAAAGAACTTGATGCTGTTCAGCTGTGCTTAAATTAAATGAGAGCTCCGACTGTAAAAAAAAAATCAGTATCAATGTATAATCAATATAACATATTATGGAATATTCCAGTGATGCCAATATATTTATATATCTTAAACTGTACATATAATCCTGACAAAAGTGATGTGTACTGTGTATCGTGCCCCCACTGATCATGCTGTACTTTGTAAGTAGAAGAGCAACATTCTGGTTAATGCTATCTCAAACAACCAGAGCTACATAGGCAGGTTTCCACCTCAATGCTTTTTAACACTACCTGTTGACATTTGAGACAACCTGCATCAGACCAGATTTTGCAGACAGTGCACAAACTCAGCAAAGTTCAGTTTCATGAGAGTACATAAACTAAAAATGTAATATTACTAATCATGACTGATAAGCTAGAGGATAATTTGCTGTGCACATTGACCCTGCAAGATGAGTGAAGGAAATAACTCATAATTTAGATAAGACAAATTGCATATTGAATGTACAGTTAAGTCCCTGCCTTTAAGATATAAAAAATTTTGGCATCAAAATACAAGTAATCAAAGGCATATTTAACACAGTAAAAGCAAAATGCCATTTGTTAACGCTTTAATTTCACATATTTCCTTTTCAAAACACTGGATAGCATGAATGAGGCAAGGCATCATGAATAAAGGTAAACAACAATTTTTGTATTTGTGTCAAGCCACTATTTATGCTATTTTGATTATTAAACATAGAGAAAAGAAGATGGCTGACCTTGTTGGGCTGCTTGAATGTAAAAGCAATTCAATCACATTTGAAACAGGGACAACATAGTATGGCCCTTACAAGAAGCTAGATGAAGGTTAGGCCTAGTTACTGCCTGGATAGGAGATATTCAATGAACACAATGCCACAGCTGGGCACATTGCTTATATTATATAAAAACATATAGAAAGAATGCCCCTGATATGGTAAGGGGCATACTTTCCTCCTAACCCAATAAGCCTAGTGGTACAGTATTATCGCCAGGAACCCATGCTATGGGAGGTGTTTTTTTTTCCAATGAACAGTTAATTTGAAGACCAGGTAGAGACTGACTGTGGTCATTAAAGATTCAGCTATACTGCAAATAGCTGAGTTAACCCCAGCAAGCCAATATTTGTCCCCGCTATCCTTTCCTATAATGCTTGTCTTATGTAAACCCTTGTGCAACATCCTCAGCCCTCTTGTCTATACCTAAGTCGCTGTTGTAAATAAATGATACATTTATTTATTACACATTTATCCATCATAAACCACATTAAATTGATGAATTAAGTTAATTAAATTAAATCAAGTTAGCAACAAATTAGCATATCCATGCTCTTTGAATTTCCTGTATAAAACCAATGGTATACGTTTTACACTCCCCTGTAATTATGAAAATGGGTATGAAAATGAGCCAATTTGGCGATGCTTAAAAAAAATAATAATAAAAATGCTCATAGGCTATATGAACATATGGTGAAAGATTATCTAAATTATCTTTTTGTTTGTAAGTTTTGTGGTAGTGGGCTATATCCTGAGTAGAAATATACTTTTGATAGAAGAAAAGGACAATAATTATTTGGATTCATTAAAGGGGAGTGTTGAAGATGACTAACTGACTAATTCAAATGTTCATCATATTAAAGATGGAGGCAAAGACCACAGTTTCAATAAAGCAGGCACAACAAAATCAATAGAAACCATTGTCTCTTGTTGATATACGAAGTCTCGTTTTAAAAGCCCAGAAAGGAGATACTGTATTCCCAAAAGGGGCCTTTTCTGGATCCAATTATTAAATCCGGATATGTTACTAATACTGCACCATGTGTACTCTTGTGAGTACAAAAAAGTGAAAAGATCACATCTCACACTGTGTTATAGAAAATAAACCACAAGGAATTGGTTGTTGACTTGAGTATGGAACTGCAGATAATACATGTTTACTCCATTTCCTCTTGTATTTCTGAACGCTTTGAATTTTGACAATGATGGCTACTGTCAAGATGGACTATCCCCTGTTAGTCAGAAAAGAGGTTAAGAGCTCCTCTCGCTGGGGGGTGTCCCAGGAGAGGGGAGTGTTTAGGAGATCAGATTAATCATCCTCTGCCTCTCCTCTCCATGCGCGAGGAAAAGCCTGTGCTCCAGAGGACTAATGCTCTCCTCCCAGTGATGGCATAAGAGGCGAACAATGAACCCGATCTCACCCTCCTTAACACTGCATTCAGAGCCAGGCTGATCTGACTAACAGCGTGGTCACAGGAGACTGACGGGTGGGGTGGGGTGGTGGTGGTGGGGGGGGGGGGGGGGGGGGGGGCACGTGGGATGCTGCTGCGCCCACTCTGTCTCTTCCTCTGTGTGTCCATGCTGTTGAGACTTTAGTGCCATTATTCAGGTAAGGAATGAAAAATGGTCATTCTCAAATCATGCCTACAATTGCTTCAGATGACTTTGAGTGGTCAAAGACAATCAAAAAGATCTGGAACTCGCAGCTCTCCAGTTACTCCAAAGTAAGGTTAGCGCACCCCTGGGTACACATCTATATTAATAAGATAGACCAAGAGATAGAACATTCATTACAGTCTCCATGTAAAAGCTATTACCTTTAGTGTAATCTTTCTTGGACGATTAGCTTTAATTACATAAACTAATGTATTATTTGACTTGGGCTGGAATATTTGTCATGATGGTGGGTGGGGCGAGATGAAAAAGACAGTAGTGTGGGGTGAGGGGATTGCACAGGTCATCCGAAAGGAATGGATGTGATTTGGAAATATTTGATACATTGCTTTGAGATAGATTGCTTAGCTGTATTAAAGAACAGCAAACGTGGATTCATTCAACCACTTTCAACCGCTTCAACCACCTGGACCAATGTTGAACATACCATATATATATACATATATATATATATATACATATATATATATATATATATATATATATATATATTGTTTATATATATATACAGAGAGAGAGAGAGAGCAAGAAAGAAAGAAAGAGAAAGAGAGAAATATGCTGATTTTAAACCGACCACTTTGAATAGAGCGATAAAGCCAGTGTGAGAAATGAATGCAATAGTGTTCTTTTTGTATCAGTTCACTGCATCATTATGATTCTACCCCTTTATAAGAATCAATAAGCCCTAGGATATAGACCTAATGGCTTTCTTTTCCTTTGCTTTTATCTAAGCAATGACTCCTTGCTAATCTAGCGCACTGTATTTACAATGGATTAATACTGTAGATCTTGTTTTTTGAAACCACATTGTGCTCCTGGAGGAAGCTGAGGGCTGCCAGAGTGTCATTAGAATAAACAAATGAACGATAATGAAAATAAATGCATTTAGCTTCATTTTCTAGCAGTGGACTCTTATGCTCATGAAACATTAACATGTTTACATTTATACGCCCTTAGCCGTGTAACATCTTAATTCAATCTGCAGAATACAAGTCTTTTTTTTCTGCCAAATCCACTCACAAAAGCACTTTATATATTGTAAACACTTTTAACCCTTTTTGAAATTAGGACTCCAATTTCAAGCACACTTTCATTCATGTTCCAAAGCACAGTCAGGTGGGACAGCATGTCACTTTTGTGTAATTGTCCGCCCACTTTTAGAAAAAGCACAAGTATGCGTGGCTGGGAACAGCCTTCAATATGAGTGAAAGTGCAGGTTATACAATGGGCTATCTGTTACCTGAGCAACCAAGGGAATGATACAGGCCAACAGCACATTGGATTCACCTAAACCTTAAATGACAAATGGAAGGGTATGATTTTTTTAAACTACAGATAAAATTAAAAAAAATGATTTGTATGTTAGGACCCCAAAAAAATGCTCAACCCTTGTTAATGGTAGTTAAAACTAAATACACGTCTGGCTGCCTTTCTTCCCTGAGTAAAAACATAGCAAATTGATAGACAGTTAAAAAAAGACATTCACCTGCTGTTAGTAATTATATTAACTGAGCCAAGGCACTACACTGTAAGACCAATGTCAGTGAATGATGACTGAAAATGATTAAAATACATGAATAGCTCGAGAAAAAAATCAATGACTGGATCAAAGAAAATGTCATGCTAAATTAAATGTGAGGTGGATTAAAAAAAAAACAAAATCTTTACATATTACACTGCCTGAATTTTCATATTGAAATGAAGTTAAATGGCATTTTCTGAGAGAACTACCTCAGTATTTTCTAGAAAAGGCATTCAGAATTATGGAACTATAGACACACTTTGTGGAAATATTTTATGTTCAGAATCCAAAACTCGCTACATTAAAATGCGCCATAGGCAAAACGGTAGGGCTGGGGTGGTAGTGTGAGGCTCCAGAGGTGATCATTAATTTCAGGGACTGATACACACTGTGTCATACAATGTTTGATGACCCATGTCTATAGCATACGATCTACTGCAAATTGCCATTTATGTCCATAAAAAATAGCATTTATATTCAAATTAATGTCCATTCTAATAATGGCAACAATAATGACAACATTACAAATCTATAAAATATGGAACAAGAATGTATCCTTCACCTTAAAAGTATTTGGCAAAGAAAAAGCATTTCACTGTTCAATCACGTACATCTTCATTTTTTTTTTTTGACTTTGGCTACAGAATAGTGCAATTGACTTGAATAGAATGAAATATGTTGCCTACACACCATTAAGCCTCAGGGTATCACCGCCTCTGTTCCAGTCAAACCTACCGGAACAGCAAAGTACAGTAAATACATGTGAATATTTCATGAGCGGCAGCCATATTGTTCCTGTGGCATTTACTTTAATTGATCCACAGTGTTCCCCTCATTGGTTTCCATTAACTTAATAGTGTTATAAATAAATAACGAGTGACCCGAGTTTGGCTCTCTCTCACAAATTTCAATACGGAGGTGTAGCGCTACACATCATATCATTGTGTCTAGATTGGTGATAATTGAACAATAATTCTGTGAACGGTCAATGTACATGTTATTACAGCTTAATATGTGGCAGCTGTCAATTCAATATGCTTGAGAGAAGAACTTACCTGGCAGGTTGTTTTTAACAAAAGCACATTCTCTCTTTGTTTAGATTTGGACATTTAAATGGATGATTGGCATGTAGCCATTTATTTAATCTTGTGTTAGTATTTGAAATGTTTCACAACATAAAGATATAAATCAAAGTTTAAAAATCAAACAAAATTATATCCTTTGATAGATATGTCTTACCCCTGACCACCTTTCACTATAGTAATACTTTTGGATGATGATGGTGATATTAGTTAATACTATATTATTTACTACAACTATTACTAGCAGTAGTAGTTGTGTCAGTATTATTATTATTATGCAGAGTGTTATGAATATAATTTGATATCCATGTTCCTTTATTTCTGAAACATTTTGGGACAATGGACCAGGATTCCATCAGCTCAGAAATGTGGACGAGGGATCCAAGGTTGTTGCAGGCTGGACTCTGGTGCTGTACCCTTGAGCAAACTCAAACTGACCTCCATCACTCTGGATTAAATGTATTACAGGATTTGGAAATTTCCAAGTGGCTCTGGGTGTCTGCTCTGAAAATAAGTAATGCGATGATGTAATTTAATAATCTATTGAACGGTGATCAGAGGAGATAATTACTCTGACCAGCTCATCTGTAAAGAAGGATAGACTCTTAAAATTGCATTGTCTTTAGATTTTTTTTTTTTTGAAGCTCATATGCCACAAAGCAGGCAGTTATGGGAAAAAGCATTTCCTACTGAAATATTGGATTTGATTTCATTTGAATTATTGTAGTTGCAATACAATATTTTCATGTTGCCTGTAAATCCTGCTTTCCTGGTGGAAGTATAGGATGATATCATGTGACAGGTACATGTATCCACTCTTATATCCCATGTACAGATGGGCTTTTGTTTATTTGGTTGGCTGGTTTTTACTAGGTTTTACTGAGTAATATACTAAATTAATTCAATGAAATGTGTAACGGCCTAGAAGAACCAGCCAGTCTCTAGCACTCATTTTTGGCTACAGGCTAAAATGCTTCTAAAGTCATTGTGGTCATAATATTTTTTTGTAATAAAGACTGTGCAAAGATCCATGCTTTGAATATTTTTATTATAAAATGTGAGCCAGGAAAAAGCACATTCGCCATTTCATTAAACTGCATTCTCATGGTAATTAAGTAAACAGTACTTGCAAAAAAGTGCTATTTTATGGGAGCATACAACTTCAAACCACACCTTCACCTATTCTCCTCAGTGCAAAGGCCCAACAGACTGACTAAGAATGGCACAGGATGAATACAGATCTCTGGCATCATAAATATCAACAAATATCAAAGAAAAAGGCCTGCCAAAAGCTTTTACTGCGTCAGTGTTTTTTATTATAATTTTAACTGAAGAAGGTCAGCCAGTACATAGAAAATGCTACATGACCAATGGCTTGTGCTAGAACACCATTACCTGTTGTTTGCTAGCCAAGAAGCTCATCTGTAATGTTAGCTAGCTGCATGTTTAAAGGCTAGTGATCTCCATCAGAATGACATGCAGTACACAAGACTATAGCAACTACAGTATAGCTGGTATTGTCCTTCTAACACCTTTTCCCAAATTCAAAATGTAACCTGGCCACATTGTACAGTGCATGTCTTATCCAGTATCCAGTCTTATATGCCAGTATACTTGATTTTATTTTGTGTATACACACAAAGCAAATTATTTGATGATTAGTCTGTTGTTCAGTGTCCTGAAACTCAGCATTTGTTAAAAAAAGGCCCTTTGGAAAAATTCTCATTTTTTTCTCTCTTGAATCATGGTCATGTAGTTTTTCATTGATTCTAGGCTCTAATTTACTCACATAACAGGTCTAACAGTATTGTATCAGATGTTCAGCCTTTTAGTGTTTTCATTTATTGCACAACTACTCGTAGTGTAGGGTGTGTGTCCATATGTACCAATAATGTTATATATTTTTTAAAAATTGCAAGTCTATAGTCATCACAATTTATCATATATCTAGTTTAATGATATTCTGAATTGCATTTCCCTTTCCAGTGTAGGCTTTCTCTTGTTTTCTGAGGCAAATGTTTTTTGGTGGGGGGAGAAGTGTTTTATTGAAAGAGCTAAAGTAGTAAACTTTGGTACAGCTAATAGTTCAATGTCATAGAGGATGATGAAATAAATTACGAATTAAATCTATTTCTCTTCGTTGTTTGGGTTATCATATTGGAGTAAATTTCTAAAAGATATTATTCATTCTTAAATATACGCTAATCCGAAATTCTGTTGAAATTACTTTTTTATATAATTGTTTGCATATTTTCCAAACTGTAGAATGGAAGCCATCTTACACATCTTATAGCACCTAATCTAACATGTGAAATAATTACTATTTTGAAAATCTAATTACAAACATAATACTTTTGTATATTTATGCACAGCATTGTGGTATTGATAATTTATTGCAAGTGTAGCAGGAATCTATTTTGGTCACATGTTGGTTGCATGAAGGTGGCAACCTCTAGAGGCTGATCAGCAGCGTTTAAGAATGTGTGCAGTGCTCTGTATCTGGCACAAAGTCATGGTATTCTCCTCATTACTTGTGTTATTCCTGTTTATATGCCATGTTGTTCCATAATTTAAAAGGGTTGTTTTTGTTGTGTATTTTGATGCGCAAATATGTTTCCCTGACTTTGCATAGATGTGTGTGTGTAAAAAAAGAATGTGTGTTCATCTGCATGTTCCAGCTGCCGTTTTTGTCTCAATAAATTGCTTTACATCACCATTGAAGGAAAGATAATGCGTTAGTGTTTTGCTTGGGCATCATCATCAGCTCTGTGGGTCCCCTAGTGGTGAAATCCAATTAATATCCATCTTTAGTATCTCTCCTTTCTTGCTGTCATTACATGAATACATATGGAAGATAAGTGATATAGGGGGAAAGATGGAATTCATTTTAAGGCATTAATTATCATAAGAATACATCTTTTGAAAGGAAACATCCATACAGACTGTGAGAATTTCTCTGAACGAATTCTGAAAACGACACAACGGCACAAAAAAAGCTTGAACCTGTGATTTTTAGAAATAATTGACATAAATGCTTTATTGATTTTTCACAAACAGAAGCAATGTTTAGCTGCAAATAAAACTTGTTATTCTAAACATATACCTCTATACGTGTTAATTACATTGTCTTTCCATATATATAGATGTTAAAATCAGTGTGTAAAATTGATTTTAAGCACAGGCTCACAATTGAAATCACAGTGGAGAATAAACCATCAAATTCAGAGATACGCATCACAAAGCATGTGTTTTAAACTGTTCCTTTAACATGAAAGCTACAAAAGTATATGTGAAGAAAAGCCATAATGTTCCATAAGTGGTTACGGCTGATCTGGTGTGCATTATTCATACAAACACACACGTCCTCTCATCGGATAAATTGAGCTGTCGCTGATGTTTGGGGGACATTTTGTTTCCTGGCCTTTTTGGCACTGCAGTCCACAGAGCGAAAACTCTGGACGACAGAAGTCATTTTAATATCAATTTGCATAAAAAAGTGAGTGTGTGTGTGGGGAGTGGGGGGTAAAATTTCTATGGTCTTAAGGACAGATAATAAAAAATACCGCACAAAAAAGGTATTCTTATCAGTAGCCTTAGCCATCTCTATAGACCTATACACAGTGCAATTTTTCCTTTTTAGCATTCCTTCAAATGCAGACAGAAACTGTATGGCAGAATGTATATGAAACTCAGGTAATTAAAACGTGTGAACACATACATAAAATGCATTGAATTCATGCATTCAAAGTAAATGACAATCCATTGGCAGTAAAGGTAATTATTTACAAAATACTTCTCCAAAAGAAATTTTTGTAAGAAAAAATAAATAAATAAAAATAAATGTTAAGAACTGTGGAGCTTAAAAAAATGTAAAAGGCAATGTTGGCATGGCTGCACTATTTACAAAGGCTCTACAGCACAGAAATAAACAGGAAATGGTGAAGAGTCTGGTTACTTGCAAAATGAACCTTAGCGTTAGTTTCAGTGTTTCTGTGCTGTAGTCCACAATATGAAAAAGACCAGGCAGCCGGGCACTTTGGGATCATTCGATTTAAGTTCCTTGAAGTCGCTGAAGAAATGACTCTCCTCGACTACGCGTATTCTTAAGCAATAACAACGCGATCCGTATTATCCACCCAAGAATACCCGTCACCGAAGAGAGTCTTAAGGAAGGAAGCAATACGAATCGAAAGGTACTGCATGATCCTCAACCGTTTGGCAACAGCGAGAGCTTTTGCAATGATTGATTGAAGATGCCTTGCATCACAAGACAAGGCCCCATCAATGGTTTTTCTGCAAACAGAAATTAACACAATGCATTTGGAAGTGAAGCTAAAAAAATGCCGTTACACCTTATTTCCCTTTTCTCCTGTCTTTGCGCGTCTTACACCTCTCCTAGTCTGACTCTCTGTCCGCTGTATTGGATTAAATCAGGCAGAATAAGATGGGGAAATTGGGTGGGTGGGTGGGGGGGGGGTGGAGTGGGGGAGTGCACTCGTTGCCAGCGCTTACCTGGACCATCTGCATTCTGAAGCTGACCTCCTGCTCTGGACCCCTGATTTCCACCCGTACGATTCCCATCACTCCTGTCCTCAGTGGCTCAGCCTTCGCCGGTGCACTGGCAGATATCCAGAGGTAATGAGCATTCCTGGAAAAGTGGCAAATGGTTAGGGTTCACTGTGAAAATCACGGCCTTTCAAGCCTGCCTTAACATCACTATTGTCCACCCCATTAATAGTCAACTGGCCCCGAAAAATATGTCATACCAAAAAAAAAAAAAAAGAAAAAAATCCATTAGCAGCAGGAGGCAAATTATAGATAATATGGGAAAAATGTAATGAACCCTGTCAGAACAAGGAACAATTTGCGTCATTCTGTTTTCCACTTTCTGTAGGATGTATCAGCTTTACCTAATAAAACGAAGCCAGGAACACACATCTGAGCATGTTCATCTGGAGCTTATGGAATAAATAGCAATATCTGTGCCATCTTTACAATATAAAGTAACAATCTGCTTACTCATGTCAGGATCATGTAAGATTTTCATTTCATAACAGAAGAATTAAACTCATCAGACAATGGAACATGTTCAAAATACAAAGTACAAGAAGTCATTTATGATAACCCAAAATGTTATCATACACCATAACATATAAATTCAGTTTACAACATATTTTAGTTGACACTCTCCCCTCCTCATTAAAAAAAATGAAAATTGATTTTAAAATCTAAATCATTCTGTAAAAGACCCAAATTTCTCATGCTATACTAAAGTGTTTTATTTTAGATTTCACTGATATCAATAGCTATAAAATTATTTTGAAATGATGAAAATGGATGGACTGTCAAGAATACATATAAAAAGGGAAAAAAATTAACTATTCATATAAAACCAGGGCATAAAAACATATCTAAACCCGAGATAAAAAAATGTATACATACACACACACACACACTCTCTCTCTCTCTCTCTCTCACACACACACACACACACACACACATACATTTATATACACTTTTTCACATGGATACATCATCTATAACTGTTTATATATACATACCTACATCTCTAAGAATCCATCTATAACTAATCCAAAAATAATTTAACATATATATTTTTTTCTCAATCATATGCCCAATTTTTTCAACCACGTGTTACTGTTCAGATTATGTAAAACAGATGTAAAATAAAATATCTCTTAAAATCATGACGGTAATAACATTTTTTCACAGACCTCTCATTCAGCGGTTTCAAAATATAACTTTACACTTATCTCTGACAGAATTAAAAGCATACAAGAGAAAGATGGTCACTGGATATCACAGCCTTATCACATTCTATGATATTATGGTACAGTATTCATTTCAGAAAATATATCACCTGAAAATACACAATTTATATGTTAAAGAGGGCAATGAAAGCTTTTTAAAAACAGTTTCAGTCAGGAACAAACATGCAGCATCAATCGTAAGCACAGAGAGAAAAACCCACACAACACAAAAGACACAGTCCCTAAAAACCCTGGAAATTCTAGCATTTACGTCTGTTTATGTAAAATGTACACAATCGAGACTGACCAGTATGCCCAGAAGAAAACAAGATTCTGGATCCGCTGTCTATCAAGTGCAGAAGTACGGCACACAAAATAAAATCACTCCCCTGCCAATGTTAATGTTAAAAGCATAACGCCCCATATGGCTTCCGCAGCAGCAGATTGAAGGAGGGGAGAAACGAGCTTACCCAGACCCAGAGTCTCTGACTGCTCCTCGCGTCTCTGAGGGGTGTTGGACCCTGAGAGGCTCCGCTCTACAGCAGCTCTGCTGAGGCGCTGGGCGAAACAAAAGCGCCAGTGCATCACTGCTAAACAGACTGAAGTCCTCGCCACAGCGCCGTCTCCCTGTGAGAGCGCAAGCCTCGGAGCGTGCACGCACACGCGCACCCCCCTGATAACCCTCCGCTCGCCCCTCCAAAAACATCACCCTCGGGGACGCTTGACAACTGAGACAAATTCAGTCTCACTTTGAAATTTTTGCAAAAAAAAAAAAATGTAGATTTGATATTCCTTCTAGTGGAGTGGAATTAATCGATGCGTTCCCCATGCATATTTATTCAGGTTGTAATTGGCAAAGTTCCTCAAGGTACACTAATCCTCAGTTTAAATTACCCTGTCACTCATATGGATTTTCACCCCTCCTTTTTTTGTATGGCAGTATATAAACACTATGCAGCTGGAAAAAAAAAAGAAAAAAAAGAGAAGAGGAAGTAATATGAGACAACAAAAATCTCTGCCGTGCTTTTTTTTTTTGCTGTTTGACACCCCTGGACGAATCTGTATTCTCTTCCCCATTCCACTCCCCCCTCCGCATCACAAGAGCTCAGCGGTGCGTTATTCTACCGGCAGCCCGCAACTTGCGAGACCTGTGATTGCAATTTAATTGCAGGCATCCTATGAATATGTTAATAGCGTGCAGCGCAGTGGACGGATCCGGAGAGAGCTTCGGTCAGGCGGCACACATGACAATGACATACTTACGGAAGTGTGGGTTACACAAGCCGCGGCGTCCGTGGCTCGGCGGCCAGCACCCACACCGGTTACAACACTCTGATTCTTAACCAGGAATAAAAAAAAAGGGAAATATTTCCACATCCCCCATGTAGAGCAGCAGCTTACCCTTTCAGTCCAGCTCCTGAGGCGCCCTCCCACTGAGCACAAAGCCGGGGTGTCGTCTGATGTTCGGCTCTGATATGCCTTGGATTATAAGGTTGCCTTGCCTCGGTCCACAGTTGATTTATATGGGTTAGTGTGCTGGAGAGTACAGCGCAGAGACACAGCGGTGCAGAGTGCAGCCGATACCCATATGCCCTGAGCACACCGGGGGGATGCAGCTCCAACAGAGTCCTGGCCAGCAGCTCGTCCGCTCCTGGATCTGCAGGTAGATACAGTACAGCCACATAGATGCTCAACAACAACAAGAAAAAAAAAAAAGGATCAGAGCACTCTATGCTCTGAGCCGGTTGTTGCTCGCCACAGCGAATGAACTTACGAGGAGAGAAAGGCAGACTGAGAGAGACAGTGAAAGAGACAGAGAGAGAGAGAGCGCAAGAGAGGGAGAGAAAGAGAGAGAGAGCGAGAGAGAGAGAGGGAGAGAGAGAGCAAGACAGAGAGAGAGAGAGAGAGAGAGAGAGAGAGAGGGAGAGAGAGAGGAAGCCCAGCATAAAAAAAACCAACAGCTACAAGGCTGGGTCTACACGGAACTGTCTCTTGTTCTGAGGAAGGTAGAGAATCATTTGTTTTGAGCAGCACACAGTTACCAAAAGCAGTGATTCGTGGGTCCCAGGCATCTAATGGTGGATTAATTGTGGGAGATCTGACGTGTAGCATGCTTCATAGTCTCACATTCATGACTTCCCAATGGGGGAAGGCCAGTTCCCTTTGGGACCATTGTTAATATACAATCAAAAATCTGCTATCATGAAAATGGTCATGTGTTCACAGCCTCTGTCCCTGATCACCAACATATGTTGACTGAAGCTGTTTAGTTGGCTGTAAAAAAATGCAATTTTCTCTCAGAGTCGTAAAGACCCCCATTACCTCCCCTTATGGAGAAAAAAGTCAAATGTGACATGCTGTCTTCAGCGACTGTGCAGCATGGTTACAGACAATTTGAGAATCGAGGCACTTCGCCTTGGACACAGAAGTGGGAAAAAATTCCTCAGTGTGCTGTTGAGCCCTTAGCTTTCAAGAGAGAACAGAGAATTTCCTCTGAAGGAAAAAAAGACAATTGCACCTAATTTCATTTAGGCAGATGTAAGGTCGTTTTAATGCCAACAGCCCTTTTAACTTTCCTCAGTGGGAATGACTTTTGAAGCTGACATTTTCAATTACTAAGGCCTAAAATGATTTGAAGAATAGTTGATTTTTTTAAGTAATGGTCTGAAGATTGTTGTCTTAAGATCAGAGACAATTCTCAATAGATCCTAATAATAAATCTATGAAAACATTAAGAAATAAGTATGTGAAAAGGAAGCCTTTAATTAGACAAATCAGTACCACTCTATGGTTTTCCTCCTTCCACAGAAATACAACAATAGGAAAAAAATATATAATTACATTAAAAATGTTTTCTTTCAACATTTCTTAAAACTACATTTAAAAGTGTAATTTTATTTAACTGTTCATGAGTGGTACAAAAGATAAGTTACAGTCTACAGCCATGACATTAAGAACTCTACAAACATAATTTATGCACAAAGACAGGCAAAAAGCTATACATTATATATTAAGATTATTATTCAACATATTCAGTGTATGAAAACAGTAAAACATATTTCTCTTAGAATTCTTTGAGGATTTATTGCAAAACATATCTCATGGTTATTGTTCTACTCATACGTCTGCAATATTTGTTCCACAAGCTCATATTTCAAAATAGCCATTTTTACAGGTGGCTAAGCTTTGGTTCAAATTCATCACTGTATTATTTAATAAAAGCTTCCTAAAGCTATAACGTAGACTGTCATATGTGGACAAATAATATCCACAGCTAGTGTTTTCATTTTTAAAGAATAACAATCATTTCATTTCTTGTGTATATATATTTTAATCAAAACGCATGATATTTAACTCTATAAAGACAAATAATTCTAAACATAAACCCTTTAAACTGTGACTCTTTTATGATAAATAGAAAATAATAAAGCTATCCCTGCTAATGGGCTTCTAATACAAAGCAGACAAAGGAACTGAGAGTGCAGGCTTTCTCCTAATACATAGCAATTTACTGCCCCCTATTGACTCATCTTGCTCCTCCCCTGTATATACAACATTGAGGTCTTCATTGTTCTACGAGTGTATGCCTCATTTAAACGGCACATTGAAATTATGTCAGAATAACAAATACTAACTAATTCTTTATTCAGCACAGTTATTGAAGTGACAAAAAGACAACAAACAAAATGGTAGTGAACAATGAGCTGCCATTGCTTAGCCGGCGCATCTCCAAAAAAAAAAAAAAATCTGAAGAGAGGAACAAACACATAGGCAGAAACAAGCAAGACTGTGGATGAATAGACATCTGCTTTAGATGTTTCAAGGTGGAGCAAACAGCCCTAACAAAAAGGCTAGCAAATTTTATTGTACAATTTAGCAGGGCCAAATTTTTCCTGCATGTCATTGCCTTTAAGTCTGCATCCCCTCAGAAAATCCATACTCCCTACCATTTTTTTTTTTTTGACACAAAGTACCAATTAATGTAAGCGTGCTCTTGCTGGCTTCAGGAACATATGAGGTTAAATCTTCTTTGTTGACACTCTTTGTTTTCTCCCGCTGAAGTAATTGAAATCGACTTTCAGAAGCCTGATGACTGCGATGCATTAATTGCTCTTTATTAGTAATGATGGTCCAGAGAAGATTGTACTCAAAACGCTGTGACCCTCAGATACTGCAGGGTGGTGACCGTTCCTGTTAAGCCAGCACTAAAACGTCAGTTTTTGGTTTTTTCTTCTTTCTTTTGTTGAACCGATTGCAGTAACAGCGCTATTCTAAAATCAATAGTTTGATGAATACTGAACAGTTGCTGTGCATTGCTTCAATTAGCAGGGATGTGCTGCAAAATTTGTGAGCCTTCTCTTGGTTATGACAAAGTCAAAACTGGGACAGGGACCATAAATGCGAAGTATATCTGCCGATCTGTCAGGTAAAATATGACTATGGATCCCAGGACCATTTGCTTTCATCCTGTAACGTCTTGCACAGGCTGAGGAAATTCAAATGGCAGCTATTTTTTCCCCTTGAGTTGTTTGTGGGCCTATTATTAAAGCAAATGCATTACTTTATCAGCACCTGTTAAACAGCTATAATAATTCCCTGACTAGTGTAACGGAGGCGGTCCTACAGAAAAAAAGAAAAACTGATTTATTAAAATCTGATGTGCTCAATTTATTCACCACAAGCTTTTGCTGGCAGCAGGGACATTTGCATATTCCTACAATACAGTCAGCTGAAATACAGACCTGGTAAGGTTTAATATCAAACACACATGCATGCATAGTGTGTGTGTGTGTGTGTGTGTGTGTGTGTGTGTGTGTGTGTGTGTGTGTGTCTGTGTGTGTGTGCGTGTCTGTGTGTGTGTATGTTTTGTTCATAATTTCTAATTTTTGCTTGATTTTTGAATTTACTTCTGTCAAGAGAGCTGCATAGACACATCCCATCTATATTGTCCATCTATTATGTCTCCTGTTTGTGAGGTAAGCTGCTGACCAAAAAAACACAATTGTAAATGTGGGTATTAGTGCAAGGTGTTAAATCTCTATAATATCAAACATCATATCACCAACCAGTATATACATGCCTATTAAAATCTGCTTTGTAGCCTGCACAGTGAGTGACATAGAGCGCAGAAGTTGAGGCATGCACAGGAAATAAAATGAAGGCAGAGGAAGACTCTAGTGGACAACCTTGGTGTATTTATTACAAAATAGCATTGATTTTTCAGTAGTGCGGACATCGTATGTTTTCCTAATGTTTTAGGCATGCATTATTAAAAAGTAAGAGCCAAGGGCTATATGTTGACAGATAATAAAATAATCAACAATAAACAAGTAAAAAATGCAGACTATGGCTCTGTGCTTCTCTGTGTGTGTGTATATGCGTGCTTGTATGTGTGTTTGTGTGTTTGTGTGTTTGTGTGTGTGCGTGTGTGTGTGTGTGTGTGTGTTTGTGTGTGCGCGTGTGTGTGTGTGTGTGTGTGCTTTGGTGACGGGAAATATATTCTCAAGCAGCACTCCTTCCAGATGTTCACTCACTGCGCTGTGCTTTCAAAACAGAGCACCAGGGCCCTCTGGCTGCCAGGCAACAAGCTGCACATCAACAGACAGCCCATCTCACACAATGTCGCCTCTTCACCTTTGACCTCCAGGAGGCCACACACAGAAAGCCGCGTCACCTGCAGTGAGAGAGCTACCTCTGTTGACACACGCATCACTGTACAATTACATCATTAAAAAGGCCAAATCACGGTGACGATGGCTGAATGGAGAGGGAGGTAACCCCCTGATCCCGGCTCTGAGCAGCGAACGTTTCCCCTGTAATCTGATATTGTTACTTAATGTTGAGTGCTGCCAAAGAGAAAACCCCTGAATCACCTTTTTGTGGATTTTTTATGGAAAGTCTGTGTGACTGCAAACAGCGTGGTTCATCAAAGAGGTAAGGCCAGCCATTTTAGATGGCAGCAGTCGATGGACACCACTCCTGAATGATTGATGTCTGATGTCCTGTAAAATGCTATTGTCAGCTATAGTATAGCTATATTGTATAGCTATAGCTATAGTTAATTCTAGCAGTGGTAAGTGCTTATTGTTTACACGTGCCCTCAAGGCCCAAAAGAGAAAAATGTCTAGTAAGAAAAAAACCGCAGCATCACATACAGCTTATACCTTTACAAGCAGCAGATTAGTCAGTGACCATGTTTAAATTATCATATTTCAATGAACTATTTCTAATGTGTAGAGCACCATCATGAGAAAAACATAACTAATGTTTATATTTGTTGTTTATAGTGTAACAGTATACACTGAAGCATTGCAAAGAAAATCATACATCAGCATTCTGGAAAATAAAGCAGCATCGTACAGCCAAATTAAAGTGTTCACTTTTTGCAGTTGTCCTGCATAAAGACTATGATCACATCACTCCAGTAAGCGTGCAACGAATTGTATAAAACATGACTACTTATGAGCCATTCCTGCCAGAAAATCTCCAGTGCAGTGCTGATTCCCCAGCCCAGATGCAGTCATTGCGGACCCTTCTCCTGACTTTGGGCTGTGCTCTCTAAGGGGAACAGAAATACTGCGTTAAAGCTGACAAGACCTGCACATCATCAGTTCTGGGCCAGGTTGTCAGATTAGAGGAAACCACAGGGAATGAAATCTCTCCCCTTATTTTCATCTCCCAGCCTAGCCAGCAATGTAAATTGGTTGCTCCCTCATGCAAATTATTTGCAAGTTATTAAAAGTGCTAGGGACTAGTGTTTGGACTGAATTAAAGGTTCTACTTTTTCAATTAGATATCACTAACTGTGGACATGAGTGCTTTTAATGGGTAAACACATTAAAAATTCAAGCTGATAAAAATCTCCTGTAGCTTGACTGCTTTTGAAATATTAGGCTCAGACAGTGGAGTAACCATTTCAGTGCTTTGTTGAAGGTAACTTCAGGTCACCCAGGGGGGTGGCGGAATGTTGCATATGTCATGAGTGTGTGGGGGAAAGAAAAAACATTGAATCTCCTTATCTGAATCCATTAACCACCTCTCTGGGTGGAAACATACAGTGAATTAAATGGAAGGAAAACTGGAGAAGGTTGGATGAGTATAGCAATGGACCTCTCTGGCGTTGTCACCTGTCATTTATATGGTGAATCGTTGTCAGGACACCCAACCGATCTCACATCTGTATTCATCTGTCAATACTGACAAAGCAGAATTATTGTGTGTCACTAAATATTTATAGCCGGTGAGCTTTAACCAGACAGGATTTTTCCATATTATTTGTGTCTACTGTTCATAAATTGACCCGGAGACTGACCTCTGTCTGTTGCCATAAGTCTCTCAGCCTCAGCGCTAGAGAGATAGCACTCATAAATCAAGTCACAAATTAAAGCCTTAAACCTCAAGCAATCTGTGCAGAACAGAGACAGCAGCAGAGGCTGTAGCGGCAGCAGCCACACTGGATATGTTGTTTCTTTGAGAAGAGAATTATTATCTAATTCATTCCAAAAGGGCACAAAAATATACATATTTGATTGTTATTTCGGAAGTGTTGTTCTTCAGCATTGTGACGCCAGTTCTAGGAAAACTTTCCATTTCTGCCTGAGATGTTCTGGCTGTAACGTGAATCACGGTTACTAACATCTTGTCAGTTATGATGCTGCTGTTCTTCTTGTTGTTGGTTATTTGCTGAGTGTATGCTCTTTTTCCAGTGGGACTTTGGTTTAAATATTAAGCAGGTGAATAGTGACCTTGTTGCAGGGTATGTCAGCAGTGCCCCACCCAGGGCACTAACCTTCAGCCTCCTTCAGTTCCTCAACCACTACTCCACACTGTCTATCCACACTACAGTAATGCATTTCCAGTTCCTCACATCGAAGAATTCAAACAACATTCGCATTTGATTCAGTCATATAAAAGTGTTATTTTTTCTTCTGCTTCATAAGCACAGTTTGGCACATTCAGAGGTCACCAAAATGAATGAAAAAAAATGGTTGCAATGTAGAAAATATGTACATTGAAAGCATAGCAAAGTAGAGGTACTGTATATTGCTAATTTAATATGTTTAGACAGTGTTCATGTTTTTCTAATTTGTGTATGTTGTTCAATATGATATGTGCAATACATCTGTGACCACTGTCAACATTATTTATTTAACAACGTAGTAACAAACACCTTAGCACTCTGCATACAGCATAGCACATGCAGTCCTTTATAAAAAAGAAATCCAACATGCTTTAATTATTTATTGATTATCATACAATGTATTACCACATACCACAGGCCATTAAACAAAATTATTAATAAGGCCTCCAGTAGGTCACCCAGTTTTGAACAGAACCACAGTAGGGTTATAGTGTCACTTTACCCAGTTACAAAATAAGCACAGATGTACAGTATTTTAGAGTAAAAACTCAAAACTCTGGTTTCATTATAATGAAACGTAGCTCTTCTTGATATTACCTGTTTAAAGAGTTCGTTTATTGTTCTGGCCAATACTTAATGTTTGTTTCTGAGAGAAATCTTTAGAGAAATCTAATGCAATTAAGTTTTTTTGTTTGCTTCAAAAGCAGTTCTCTTTTTAATCAGTCTTAAGGATGTACTTCAGGATTAAGGATTGTACTGTGGAAAAAAAACAATCAAGTGATAAATGCACATCTGTGACTGGTCAGCTGTAAAATGTGCCGATAATGTGCACTCGTACCATAACTTTGATCACTCAGAACATTTCTGTTCATCCCACATCCTTGTCAGATATGCTACTCAGCATGACATTCAAGCAAAGGGAACAACACAGTAATTTTGTACACCTGATGTTAAAGTTTGTGCAACAAATCGACAACCATACATCAATGCCATTCTTTTTTAAATATCATCATTTCAAATCACAGAGGCAATGAATACAGCTCTTTGCTGCCATACACAGCAACACTGTCCTCATAATAAATTCAACAATCAATTCATGAAAACAAAAGGGCATAAAGCTCAGTTATTGATTATGATTACCTCTAAATTACAGTAATTCATAAGTTGTCACCCTTCTAATAGCTTTTTTTTTTTAGTAGGGCCAGTCTTGTTTATGATTGTTTCCATATATACTTCTAGTTACCCATGAATTAACAATTATGTGTCTCATTTGAAAGAACAGAAATAAAGCACAACTAATTCGGTGACAAGTTGCTGATGCATTGTTGGAATTTCAAAATTCCATATTGTACTGGTTTCAAAAGTGTCCCATACATCATGCTACACTGCTTCAAGAATGCATACACTATTTCAGTTGTCTAAAAATATATGCTACATATCTAAACAGATGAGAAGCATATTTTGCAAGTGATTCCATGAAGAGTATCAAAATATAGTAGGAGCGACAAGTCAGCATACATCACAGAACTCACATGTAGTATCAAATAACAATTATATCATTGATATCATCACAAACTGCACTGAATAAGGGAATTGATAAAGGTAACAGAAAGGGAAATGTATTATTATTATTATTATTATTATTATTATCATCATTATTATTACTTGTAGGACAACTTCTCCAGGTTCAAACAGAATTGTATGAGGGCAGCCCTGTGAACCATTGCAAAACCCCCCAATACTCCATTATCATCACTGAGTTTGGCTGTTCAATCAATTCAAGAAGGATGTAGGGTTGTGGGATCAAAGCAGAGGGTGTCAAAAATACCAATAAGTAAAAAGCTATTTTAGACTTGAATAGAGGTTATTGACTGGTACACTGCAGGCTGCTTGTTGATCTGCTGCTGGTCAGAAAACATCTGTGTTTGCCCAATCGCTATCTGTCAGCCCAGTAATGGCTCCGACACATTTTTTAAAACACAGTGACAACATGTTAAGTCTCACCAAGGCATGGTTCTTCCTTGCCCATGCATCACTTTGTTTCATAGTGCAGAGGCTGATTCCTAGAAAAAGCTGGCTGTTTCTTTTTCCTTTTCAAATGTAGTTATTTAAAGGACCATTAACTATTCCCTGTGCATACCAGTTTAATCATTACAGAATACTAAGCTGAATCTTGTGTTAAGTGTTTGAACTGCATCACCTCTTTTGTCAAAAAATATTTAAGCAATCATTTAATAATTGTGATGCAAGAATTTGTTTTTTGATAAACATATGCTCTTGAGATAATTTTGTCATTCTGTAGGAATTCATTTTAGTCTTTATAAGAATAAAAAGGGGCTTTTTGAACCAGAGCTACCTAAACTCCATTTTGCTGCAATAAAAAAAAGTATTTCATTATTAAATCATCCCCCTTCATGCCGGTTCTAGTCTTGAGGTCAGTGGTGTAGGAAGCTCCTAATTGATGCTTTGAAACATCATGGTGACGATGACGTGATGGCACTTACTGGAAGTCAGCAGTGACTCACTGAGATAGGGGTGACAGAAACATGGCACCCGAGGGACCACACTCCAGCCATCATCATTTACTGGAGCTGGGCTGAGGTACTTCCATATGAGAGAAACTGGTCTCTCTCTAAAACTCTCCTGGGGGGGGCTCGGTCTCTGTGGTGGCTTAGCATAATTTTGTGGGCAAAATTTAAATATCACATTTTTTGCCAATTTTCTAACATTATCTACAGAAACTGCTTAAATAAAAATTAGATTAAAGGCAAAGATTGCACTTAAATGAGAAATAATGTAATGCTCGCTAAAATGTAAATGGGGGGGGGGGGGGAGGGGGGCCCGCCACCCCCCCATTCCATTTTGACAGTGGGTTTCGAACTCATGGTGTCACTTCAACATACACTGCCTTCATTGAGTTACATATAGTGTAGCATTCCATTTTTATGTGAACAATTGTGTCATATCTCAGTATATATACTATAGATGTGGAGCTGACTTTCATTTGCAATAATTTAAAAATTGGCAAAAAGCTTAAATAAACAAGGTGATAGAGCATCTCAGTAATCAACATTTTTATCCATTGGATTATATGACCATCTCCCAGTTGCACCTTAACGTGTTCTTTTCGATCTGGGGATATATTTCAATGCCTCTAAACATCCTATCTTAACAGGTTTGTTGATGGGGGAAAAACTACAGCAGCGGCTCACTCTAAGTTCCTGATAGCCCCTCTCTGATTGATCCCCTCGTTTTATCACTTCTAATTAAACATTAACAGCCACGGGCTCCCTGTCGTTGCATTCCATTTCCTCTAAATTCAAAAATAAAGTCTCAAAGCTGGGGAAGCTGTATTATTGGCAATAAAGACAGCGTGATAATGAGCAAATGGGATGAAATACCCAGTTTAGCATATCAAGACTGACTCCGGTATTATATCTGGGAGCTTACTGATGACAAGAGGAGGGGCAACTGGAGCGGGCTCAGACAGAGGCTCAGATATTCCTCCCTGTGACAGAAAGAGGATCAGAGGCCTGAGCTCAAGCATTACCCGAAGGATAAGGAACTGTTAAAAGCTCCTCTTGTATGCACACAAAAGATAATTACATCAGACCCAAGTAATGACACTAAAGCAGTGTCCTAATACCCTAAATATGGCATGAGTACGTTGGGCTGCATCTCTCTTTACAGTTGCATGTGTTGAATATTGTGTCTGCCACGATGCTTTCTGTAAAGAACAATTTAGTCACCTTGCCCATGCAGACCTATCATCTCCTTGACTAGAGTCTTTTAGAAGGTGCCTTCCCTAGCTATTTTCAGATAAGATATGATAAAGACCAGGGTCAGCTTACAAAATGGATTGAAGAAGAAAAAAATACAATCCCTAAAAACCATTTCTGGGTAAACTATACAATACAGTGCAATACAGATTAATGTCAATGCATTGGGTTTGGCTACGTCGAATATGGTGAACACGAATACATTGTTCTCTGTGCAAACACTACGCTGTGCCGATTTAGATTAACTTTTTATGAATGCAGACTAATTCAAAGGCCATAGACAGTATGACCAGCAAAGCATTTTAATACATGCACCCACCGCCCTTGAACCACACTATGTTGGCAGGGCATTGAAATCAGGCATGCATATGCTGTCAATGATGTCACTGGTGTTAATGACTTGTGGAAAAACCAAAGCTGCTTTGTCATTCTGTTTAAAGGCCACAGCCTTTGTTTTCTTGTAACACTCATTTTTTCTCTTGTATATCTTCACAGGATTTCCTGATTTCGGTGAAATAGTGATATAAGGTGCATAATGATCAGATGTGCATAAAAAAGATATTTATTGGTTGTTGGCCATTGGCCATCTATACCTAATATAGGTGGCAAAGTATTTTATGACATGTGCATATAGACAGTAGGACACTGAAATTGAATGTGTGTATAGAACCATTGCTTTCCATTGCACAATCATTTAATTTACAGGTCATGCCCCATAGCGTCTGATAACATATAAAAAGCTGATGTTTGGGCAACCTGATTTTCTGGCACACAAAATAATCGTCAGTCCATCGATGGAAATATTTTCAAATAGTTTTCTGTGTCATAGGTGTCACATGATTTGGCAATTATTTTTTGAGTAATGTGTATAGCTCTTCTGGTCTATCACATCAAATAATTGTTATCTTTCAAAGAGATTATTTAAATAGTATTGCTTTTATGTCTACTTCTTTCTATGATTCAGAATTGACACACATAGTGTGGTGGCCATTTTGCTAATCTAGTCTGTACTATAATTCCCCTAAACAATCAGGAGTGTAACATTCAAATCTTGCATGTAGGCCGATTGTGTAATAACACACATTAACTAAAACACACTACTTCAATGCATTCCTGACATGTCTTGCATCCGATTTAGGTCAGACACATACAAGGGTGCTTGCAACCTCTAGTTTTCCAGTATGAGGAAGCCAATCCTATCTCAGTTGTAGAAGTTCCATGGTAACACTACTCCAAAAACACATTCACCATCAGATAGGACAATGGCATTGCTTTTAGCTGTTTTTGGCCTGAGTGAAAAAGGATGAACATTTTTCAGACAAATTGATTTACCAAGCACAAAATATAGATCTTTCATCCTTAAATATAATAATAATGTATATATTTTTTGTTATTGAAAATACCTAGCTAACTGGCTTTTAAGACAGTTAATTCAAACAGGTTAGTGGCTATAGATCCTTATTTTCAGTGAAGAAGGTTGATTTTTTTTTAATTAATGAATATTTTATTGCATTATACTGTAAAATAATTTGGTGGATAGACGATGAGACAAAAATGTGTTCTGAGAATTGTACACAATGACCTCAATGCGTTGACTGGCATGTTATAAATTTTGAATTAGACACAGAGAGCAAAACAACAGCTGTCTGCCTGGGCTGCTGCTTATTCTCTTTTTGCAAGATTTTGTGAAATGTATAGACATGTGACAGTTACACTGCCTGGTGGAAGCTAGCATCAGTACACCAAATGACAACTTTTATATGCATCTCTCTGTTTTATATCGCTCACTTCTTTCCCAGCTTGTGAACAACCTGAAGTCTTGGAGTCGAAAGCTTTTTCTTTTTTTCCATATTAAGGTACTACCTCATCCTTGAAAAAAATGCCTGAAATTGAACAACTATCAAAAACTCAGCTGCACTGTTACTTCGGATAGTAAAACCCCCACATGTCTTCCCTAAAAACATAAATTACCCATATCAACACCTTTGTTCAATACTTCATTCAAATATTAGCAGCTACACTCATGTGCATTAGCTGACTGCGACCTTGGAAATGACTGACAAGTGGATGTTGTGCATAATTAAAGGTCATTAAAAGTCAAGCACTCCTGAGCTATCCCTATGCAGCCTGGTCTTTTGAAACCTCTGCTCTAAATGATTACATTCTGTACAGCTATCAATTAGAATCAGCCTTATTTCATTCCCGTCCAAGATGCTGTATATGGCCATCCCTCACAGTCAGGAATGACATTTCCAGACCGTTGCGCCTCACAATTTTGCCTAACATCAAGGAAAAGATTTCAAAAGTATTTCTGATTTTTAAAATGGACTTTTACAAATGACATTATATGTCACATTGCACAGCTACCAGCAGAAAAACTGACATTTTTAAGACACAGTGTGTGACTGAGGACAGTTATTGGGGCAAACAGGGGTTGGTCAAAACAAATAATAAAATAGAATGCATTAATAATTGTTAACTATGGGATGGGACGTCCAACAGCCAATGTAGATCCCGAGGAGATTTGCATGCAAATAAGCCAAATGCATGACCATCAGTTACCTTCAGTTTTTAGCCATGTGGAAAACATTGCAATATATGCCAATGCAAACAAATCATGTATTTCTCAAATATACTCTAATATATGCACATTCCTTTCCGAATGCACATTTCACTTAAATGGAAATATATGTACATATTTTTATAATATATATAGTACCATTTTAAAAACATTTACATATACATTAAATATGTGTTAACATGTATTTTGAAAATATAATGCAACATGAAACGGTATATATTACATAATTTTATAACATATGTGTATTATGTTCAATCAATTCACATATTCCCACTGTATTGGGGAGCTTACAAAATGGTGTCATGACAGTGCTCTTTTCATCAATGGAAAAAAAGACCAAGGAACTGGTAATTACGAGATTGCACAATGCCTGCCAGGATTCACCTGTTATGATTCATGATCAGCCTGTAGAAAAGGTAGAGGAGTTTAAATATTTAGGAACTTTCTTCGACTGCACTTTAAGTTTTACAGGGAACACAGAGTACATTTTTCAAAAAGCAATGCAACGTCTATATTTAATCAGAAAATTAGATCCATATGAGGTTAGCAAGACCATTCTAGAGCCCGTGTACAGAAGCCTTGTGGAAAGTGTATTGACCTTTAATATGCATACATGGTATGGGAATCTTGGGGCTAAGAACAGAAACAGACTTGCAAGAACAGTAAGCATGGCTAGTAAAATTATTGGGAGAGAGCAGAAACAATTGGGACACACTTATGAAACACAGATGAGACAAAAAGCCCAACAAATCGTGTCTGATTGTACACATCCCCTGTTCAAAGAATTCATTAAACTGCCCTCAGGAAGACGTTATAGAGCCGCAACAGCAACTAAGAATATCTACAAAAAAATCATTCATACCAAGTGCAATAACATTGCTTAACTCACAATAGGCCACTCATATGGACTCCATATTTATTTATACTGCTGTCTGTTTTGTGTATGTGTACTATTTATTAACTGTTTTTTATTGTATTTATTGTTAATGTATTTTAACAACTACCTGTGGAGCCAAAGACAAATTTCCACATTTGTGGACAATAAAGTCATATTAATATTATTATTATTATTATGTTCTCTTCCGTGGAACATAAGACCGTGAATACCACTGCGCCCAGCTAGACTCATCATTCTGGCTGACCTTCTCCTTGGTGATTGTGTAACATAGCTTTACTCCCTTTGAAAGCGGACAGGAATATACAACCACAGCACTGTCACAACATATGTCAGGACAATCTGCAGCAACCCACGCCACTGACCTGCAGAATGGTGAGAACGTTTTGCCTGAAACAAAACCACATGCAGTGCAGTGCCATTTTGAGAAGCAGTGTGTGTTGGAAAGCCATGTCATGGCATAGATCAAGTAAGAGCACTGTGATGCTCTGATTTGAATTTCCCTACTTTTTTTTTGGTGAAGTCACTTTATGAAGTCACTTTATGAACTTTATGAAGACTTGCTAATTGGTATTTGATGATTATAGGGAGCAATCAACTTTACTGTTATGTCCCAGTTTCATTAAGCTTGTTGTTTCTGTTCCATATGTTTCGATAGTGGACTCAATAACAGATACACACAAAATCACACATAGATAATTGCATTGATTTACAGTTTGTTTCCAGAAGGCATAGAAAACATTGACAGAAAAAACCTATTTTAGGAAAAACTAGAATAACTTGGTCACACTTCTCAAAGAACAATAACTGAACAGATTAAGAGCTATTTCCATCATAAGCTGTTCACACATGTGAGTAAAATGGTAATTTGTGAGCATGATAATATGGCCTTTACAATTAACTCAATTCAGTAGCATTTCATTATTTTTCACATTTTGGCATTATGAAACTCCAGAGCTCTAGCTTGTAAACTCTTGCTATGTGTCTTGCTTTAGGGAATTGGCAAGGTATCTCTATTTCAGTTCTAAATAACTTGCTAACTTCAGCTGTACTATACCAATCAGCTTTATAAATCATTATACTCGTTAGTTTGAGGTAGTTTCAATGACACAATGTGATGGAAAGTCAAACTAACATATACTTAGGATTCCCGACAGAGGACGTAACACAACAACAGATTCAAAAAAGGTAAGAACAAAAAACTGTACTCTAACTTTCAGACAACAATATGTCATTCCAAAATCGTTTCAACCACATGTGTATAATTGCTGCTCACAGACAGACATTGGTGATGTCTTCCAAGCTTATCTGCTGGCACTCTCCAGGGTTGGCCTTGTCCCTTGGTTCCATCAGTACTCACCCCTGTGCTTCACCTTGGCATCTTTCTCATAGGATACAACAAGGATTACAACAAGCAATTTTACCTGTCTGCCTCAGAGTGCAGTCAGCACTGACCACAGAGTGAGGCCTTGTCCTACCTCTGGGAGGTAGGACCAGGGAGAGAGAGAGAGAGGAGGGTCTGCCGTTCATGTACACGTATTGCTAAATTGTTCCTTTATTTCATGTTTAAATATTGTATGGCTCCCTGAATGTTTGGATTACAAAACCCTACTTCATCCCCCTAGCACTGCGTTAGACTCCAGTTGAAAATAATGACTCGGGGCATATTTTTAGTAAACCATTCAAATTTGCACTCAGTGTTGCATTTAAAAGTAGAGGCACAGCCAAAGTGTGACTTTTACCCTTGGACAATTCATTTCAAGCGAGGCTAGCTGTCTGTGGTATGTTTTCCTTATAAGTCACTTACCTTATAGAGTGCAGCCCCATGATTTCAATGGAAATGCAAAATGCCTACCATTGTTTGGCAAGTTCAGCCATCACTGATATTAATTATTATTATTTTTTTAACAATTGCTTTTAATTATGAGTCAAATTTAAGGACAAACAGTAGTGAATCCAGGTCTGGGACAAAGGATTAATCAGTGGAGTCTGTTTGACAGCTAAAGGGGAAAGGACCCTGTTTGCATGGCTGAGTGCAGGTTTTACAGTCGTTAATGTCAGACTCAGGAACAATAAATGGAAATGCAAAGTAGCATTAAAAAAACACTCTTATCATCATCAGAAAAAAATAAGCACATTCTACGGAAAATAATGGGGTGGTTTTTATCTCAGTGCTGCAGAGCAATGTTAACCATCGAGTCACACAAACAGTTCCAGTATCAGTCATTGGTGACTTTTCCCCAGGACTCTTCAATCATAAACTACGACGAACAGACTCCCGAGAAACATTTGCTTCCATATTTTTTATGTCTGTTTTATATTTTATAACAGCAACACCCCTCCCTAATTGCTGTTGCTATTATTATCAATATTTTATATGCTGCAAATGTTCATGGCAACCACAGACATTCACAACTCTCAAAATGTAAAAGAAACCTTTTCCTCCAACATGCTTATACATTAATAATATTACAGGCAATCTGATGTTTCAGGGTGGAGGAAGCATTACTCATTTAAGAAGTGCACAGTGCTATCTGTCTTTATCTCTCTCAGAGTGAGGCTTAATGGCTCTGATTGTTTTCAAAATTACATTTAGACAGGATATTACTGTTACATGAGCTCTCCTCAACAATACCATTTCCCTTGCTTACACAGTACATTACCCAGCAATGTTCATCTCCACAATTCTTTTTTACAAAATAAATAAATATATGAACGAGTAAACGCGGCTGCAATATTACAGCTCCGTGGACAATGGCGGTGTGATTGGTGATTTCCAAATGTATTTAACGACAAGTAATTGAAATTTTGCTGCAAGCGTGTTAAATGTATTTGCTTATAGTTCGCCTATTTGGAGCACGCTGATGAAAGAATTCAATCACAACATGAATCGCATTACAAGCAACGATAATCTGCGTGCACACACAGACACAGACACATACACACACACACACACACACACACACACACACGCACACACACACACACACACACACATTTGCACATTCTCTGTTGATCATGTCCCCTATTCTGAGGGGAAAAGAATGAGGTTCTGAAAACACACTTGGCTTGATCTGAGGTAGAATTCTTTAGCAACCATCTCTGATGTTTTTCATTCAATGGCTCTGACTATTTATGAGGAGGTCTTGATTTTTAAGGACCCCAGTCCCTGTGGCAGTAATGAATGAAACCACTTCATGGCCGCTCTCCATTGTGCAGGCTCAGACTGCATGTTGCCTGGGCAAGGCCAGAGCTGATTATTTTAACAAATTGCATTCCTATTCAAACCCCCAGAAAGGTTTTCATTGACAGCTCACATGACAAAAGGTCAGAGGAAGGCAGGCTGCCGTTAATTAAGTAAAATTGGCGAATGTGAGAACAACAAAGGTCAGCCCTAATCTTCAGTTATTGTCTCACCAACTTCATGCAATGGGAAATGCCTGGCCATGCTGAAATGTTTATATATGGTATTTACTTTTCCACATGAATAAATACATGCATGAACATACTACCCACTGCAGCAGCGTGCAAAAATGCTGTACAAACATTTTTTTTTATTCAATTATCGTTATTACTATACAAGTTAATGTTATTTTAGAGATATAATTTCCAGAACCTTTGGAATTCCACTGTTTGTTCTCGTTGTTTCAACAGACAAGGAAACATGTGATCGCTCCCAAATAACTAGGAAATTGTCCTGTAAAATGATATGTCAATACATTTCAATTTAGACTTATTTATTGTGCTTTATTCCTTCATTGAATATTTATGGGTTTGTGTGTGTGTATGTGTGTGTGTGTGAGAGAGAGAGAGATAGAGAGAGAGAGAGAGAGATAGAGAGAGAGAGAGAGAGAGAGAGAGAGAGAGGGAGAGAGAGAGAGGGAGAGAGAGAGAGAGAGAATGTGCATTGGCTTAATGTTTTATTTGGGATCTGCTGGGGAGGCTCTGACATCATATTGCATCATATAGTTTATAATGAGCAATATCTCAGTTCCCCAATGAGCGTTTCTATTGATCATTTGCCTTCCATGCTCACAGTCATTTATATTATAACTGCTCTTGAGGATGCCACATATTCCAAAGTGTTCCTGAATGTTTGTAAACACAATAACTAACCAAATCTGTGCTTGACTTTGTGACTTCAAAGTTTAGTTGTTTTTAATCTATGAAAGTTCAGCCTTAAATGCACTTCAAATTTTGCTGCATGCACATTCATAATTGCTTTGAACTAACATTGGAAACAGTGTGAAGCAACTACAAATCAGAAGAATCAACAGCTCAATGTGTGTTGCACTCAACAAGAGGAATGCACATTGTGAAAAACTGATCTCCAGTTAAATCAAACAAAAAATCTGCAAACTGTGACAGTTTTAACACTGTTTAAAAGGGTACGAATGGGTAATAAAAAGTGGATATTTTAGTCCTAAATGAAACAGATTGTTGAACACCAGCTCAGCATATTGAGTGCATGCTGAAAATGACCCATGAGTGAAGCAGAGAGAGACAGAGAGAGGGAGAGAGAGAGGGGGCATTTTATCATGTGGTATCAGTGTAAGCTCAGTCCGCTGTTCTGGTTATCGGTAGTGAATGTAGCTGAAGTATTGTTTGATAGTACAGCTGGGCGCCCCCATTGCCTTGCAGACCAGGCATTAACTCGTCAGGCGATCTGACAATTACACAATGCTGCGATACCAGCTGCTGGCCAGTACCGCAGTGTCTCTATGCTTGTACAAATCTCATTTACATTACAATTAAAACATTGCCAATGGATTCGGGATGATGTTTACTCTGCGGGGGGCTAGTGCACCTCCCTCACGATTTGATATTCCGGTGGTCCAGGTGGCTAACCACCCCCCTCCCCCACCCCAACCCCCCCCCCCCCCCCCAACCATCCCCAAAACTCCCAACCCCCACCATTCTCATCACCCCCCCTGCAACTGCCCTGCAGGGACTGAGCTGATCCTGCCAAATAGTATACCTTCCCAGCAGCCTCTGGGCACAGAGGGGGGAGGGTATATATGTGTGCTTGTGCATGTGTGTGCATGTGTGTGTGTGTGTTCTCCCTTCAGCTGAATATTCATTTCACTTATCAAAATATTCTCGCAATGTTGGCACCAGCAGTTTGCATATCCATGTGTCTGTAGGCGTGTCCCGCATAGTCCTCTGAGTCCAACCCTGCGCTGCCTCATCCCTCAGCCAGGACAGCAGGACTAGGATCCCCCGGATTTTCTTTACTCCCCGTGACTCCCTCACACCCTCCAGCTTGCTCCTCCATCTCGACACCCATAGAGACTGAGTAATGCCCGCACACTGAGCAGCTAAAGTCTGTTCTCGTTCTCGTCTGCGCCGGAGCCTTCAGATTGAGTAAAGCTGCTATAATTACACACAGCACTGTGAGGAGATTTTCTCCTCACAGGATCTGTCTGTTCTGCTATGTTCTGATGATACACAGTGCCTTGAAAGTACAGTGGTTATACATGGAAATTGTTGTAAACTTCTGGAGAAATGTGATTATTCACCATGCAGTATATTCTTTACAAGGTTCATGGGGGCCCAGTAATTTGGGCAAAGAAAATACTCACCTTTTGTGTGCATCATAAATTATTTATACACCTATCTCAAAGTATTTTATGTCATTACACAAACTGCGCATTGAACGGTGTGCTGTCATTAATATCAGCCAGGCATGAGTGTGTTTCATTTATTCTGGTGTATGTTCCATACTAAATTGTAATTGCTAATTTTTAGGGGGCAATAATTAGGATAAAGGCCTGAATTACAGGAGAAACGTGAAAAGGGAATAATTAGCAAAGCAGTGCAAATCGAATTAGGAGAAATACAGACGGTTTCAGAGAGATAGTATTGCACATATTAAATAGTTTAATAGCCCTAACGGTGCTCTACACAACAGGGCCCGAGTTCCATGATTGGACTTGAATTTCGGTCATTAGGGGTGTCTTCTGCAAGGCTGCCTCCCATGTGCCGAATTCCCGATTAGCCACGGATCTCCCGCTTGTTTAAAATCATTAATGCTCTCTGAATGCTCTGGTGCTTTCTCTGCGCATGGTGAACTCCGGACTGTAACGCTTCGCCTGCAGGAGGTAAGATAACGCAAGGAGAGCCAGGGTTCGAAAATAAAATCAAAGTCTACCTTCTTGAAGTGAGGGGGAAGAGAAAAAAAAAGAGTAAAAAAACTAACTTGTGGATAGGAGGCCAGGTGCAGTTGGCTGTCAAGGAAGTCATATCACACCCAGTAATGGAAATTTTTGATGGGACCAGTGATGGAAAGAACAGTAATTTCTCATACACAGGCTGACTCCCAAATGTTTCAGGGGAAGTATACTTGGTGAAACTAGCATATCTGTATTTGCGGGTCAAGCAGGCACAGGAACATAAAACAACTGCTGTCCTGGAATTGGGAAATGTAGTATAAGGCTTACAGAACCCCCCAAGCCAACAGATTATAATGGAGCAGCTTTGGATAAACATTATCGACATTGACAGTTTGGACAGACACAATTCGCCCAGATGGTTTCTCAGCTAATGTTAAAAAGGCTTTCTCTCCTGCCACTGTGTTACCACCACCACTTTACATGAATGTGCAACTGTTCTGTTGGAGTTGTGTTGATGTTGCCTTGTCTGTCGATTTGGTGTGAGTACAGTACCTCACCCATCTGATCTCAGCATGAGTCAGTCTGGCCAGGCCTCACATTGAGTGTGACAAGCTCCAGCCAGCAATCCTCTGGGCTTCTCATACTGCAGTAAAGGAACAAACAAAAAGAGGTCTCTTACTTTTTTGTATGGAGCCATTAAATGAATGGGGGCAACACCCTCTCAACAGCCTCTGGGGTACAGAGGGGAGAGTAACACCCTCTACATTACACAGAAATGGGGTGCCATTCTTTACACGATCACAAATCCAGCAGGAATGCAATGAGTCAATATATAGGTTCAGACACAGATTTGGCTTAATACTAAACAAACTACTGATTACTGCAAAACTAACCACGAATCTGGGATGTGTCCCATTGTCATAAACCTCACATAAAATACTCTTCTGCAGTTATGAATCTGTTGTGAAGTCTTGGCAATGATACAGTCACCGTCTGACCAGCATTTTGAATACTAGCCAAAATTTTTAAGCAGCTCAATCTACCTGCATTGTCTATTCAAGATATGTTACAATAATCAATTACAAGTATACAAATACAAATTAACACAGGAACATCAGATGACCCTGCCATTGTAATGTAAATTTTACTTCAGTTTGCAGCTACAGAGACACATGTTTTTCAGAACATTAGAATTACAATTGCACACATGGCCCCTGCTGAAGTAGGACTGTTGTATGTCATTCATTTGTCCATACATTACATGCACATACCAATATAGCCAACTCATCAGACTAAGGGGGTCATTCATTAATCTCTTAATGTGTCTTGAATGTTCCTGGAATATACCATCAAGTTAATATTGCCCTCCTTATCTCTTTCTCCACATCAGTAATGTGAAGCATAAAAAAATCAAACTGTAAAAATACCAAATGCACACCCATTGGGATGGTAGGCAAGTTGAGAAGTTATTGTAGCCCTTAAGTCCTATAGTCTTGGTGCCATTGACACTCCCATGCTTTTTAAGAGGAGCATATTAATATGTCCACCGCCATAAATAACAGTAGTTTTACCAAATTATTACTAATACTGTATATAACTGAACTTCAGCACAAGTGTGCTTAATTATAAAACTCATATCATACTCACACCAGTAGTATTTTTCAGATGGCTGCCTATTTACTCTAATTTTGGCTGTTCATCTGTGTTATTGCTGTTCTTGCTGCTCCTGTGATTCACATATCATGCAGTGTTAGCCATGTAAGTCACTCTAGCTGAAGCATCTCCAAATAAATAAACACATCACATTTTTTGCTCTTATACAGAGCAACTACAATTTTCACATTATCCATTTATACGGCTTCATTTCTGTCTGGGAATCAAACCTTTGGGTCACTACCCCTGGAATGCACTGCTTCTCTTAACAATATAAATTTTTTAGCACATTACTTTTAAATGCAAGGGGCTTATTTCAGCTATCTATGACACTGAGCTCTGAGCTGAGTCAGTCTATATCTGCATCTATATCAAGATGGATCTCACAGTTTACCACTGCAACAGAACGGAATTACCTAACATCCAAGGAAAAACTTTCCCTGTTGCTGATGCCATTTTCAGCAACACATCCATGGTTAGCATTTCATTTACATGCTACATTTGGTTTGGCTTGGTTACTCTTACTTACTCATTAATTCACCCCAAACTACAGTGCAACAACCTTGTTCTGTAACAGCAGTCATTCTGACTTCATGAGCTGCCACCATTTGCAGTTTTGTTGTTTGTTGGGTCTATGAGCAGTTACAGGGTATTGTTTTTGAATGTTCTCCTTCATCATACATGCCAGATATTACCTCTCAGAGTGAAAAAAAAGATAACATGGGTATTTGCACCTTTGCTTATGCAGACGTTTGAATAAAACAGTCTCTAAAACACAAGTAATTTTGCCATTACTATCATCTTGCCAGTGGCTCCATTAATGTTTACCTTGAGGATGGTCTGAAGTCCATAGCTGTTTTTGGTCAGCAAAGAGTATCATTGGTGTTTCTTCTCTACGTTTTTCTGTGGCACAGTCCATGAAATTATTGCCACCAATATTGTTCTTTGTGGTAGGGTTTCCACCGGCATTTCAAATGATATATTTCATAAGCTGGTGTTTTCACAATGGGGATGCATTGAGATGTTCCACTTTTTTCGATCACCATGAAAAATTCTGCTTTGCTTAAAGGCCATTTCTTCTATGAGAATCCTCCACCTTCACTAAAAATGTACATGTTGGACAGCATTAATTGTTTTAGACAATACAATAACCACCATTAGATCTTGCATTACCCATTGATCCTTTGTGTCAGTGAATACAACTTAGATTTAGGTTTTGTTTGCACAATGCCAAGCCTTTGGCTAACTCCATACCATTCTAAAACAGGACATATTAGGGCCAAACTGAAAACCAAATCCTGGGTTTGGTGCATCCCTCCTACTCAGTGGAGCTGAAAAGGTTTCCTTCCACTTTTCATTTTTTCATCTCTTCTGTCAGGGAGTGCTGAACTTATTCTGACTCAAAGATGTCTCACACACTAATGATATCTGCAATGCTGATAAACGCTTACAACAAATGTTTTTTGGCCTTTAACATACCAAACAGCCATGAACAGAGAGGTAATGGGAAACTCCAAAGGGAGCTGACAGCGGCCCTCTTGTCAGAAGAAAAGGGTTTTTTGGGAGGTTGGGTTGTGGGGGGGGTATGAGATATTCTCTGAAGGACTGCAGATGATGTGCCAAACACACTTTCTGTGGCTGATTTCGCTTCATAAATAATGCACAGAATGTTCCACTCATTTCCATCTAAGACAGCCCAGTGTTATGAAGTGCAAGTTAATGGGTAAACTAATTGCAATAAACAGGAGTGGTGTTTAATGCAGTGAGCACTTTAATAGGGAAAACGGTCCTAATTAGTGAGTGTTACTGATGTGACAGGGAGTGCATCAGAGTTCTTCATTCATCAATGGAGAAGGGTGGGTGGGGGGGCATGATTATAGCAGTTTTCTGATCATCCTCCACACCACCAGACCGGTGAGTGACATCAAAAAGATCTTCTGCCATTGATCTGCAGTCCTGGGGAAAGGAGAGACACTGCAAGGGATAATACAAACACTCTCTGTTAGATACACTCATCCTTCCCCTGCAAAGAGCACACACACACACACACATACACATACAGTGCACACATACACGCACACACAAGATGCTGAACAAAGGCACCCGATTCCCGCAATGCTTTTTCAGGAAAAGATGCGCAGACAGATAGCCACTGTGATGCACTTGCACAATGGACATGCTATTTGCATTATGAGCAGCCGAGTTGCTGCAGAGGTGGCCTGGCACTGGAGTAGCGCACGTCTTTGATGCTGACAATACAACACACCACTTCTGGAAATATGAATCTGTCTGTTAAGATATGGGACATTTCTCTCCACCTCCTAGGAAATTCCACATTCTGTTATATGCTGCTCTGTTTGAGGGAAAAATGCAGGGTCATTTCTTTCTCAATAGCCAAAGGCAGTGGTTTTCAAGACTAGGTAAAGCAGAATAGACCACAAAACCACAATAAAAACTCCAAAAAATTGTATTTCAACCTGGAACTGAATATTAATTCTATATGTTTTATGAGTTGAAAACAGAACCTATCCTTTTCAGAATACGTAGATGCTCAGATCAGCATTCCAAACTACACTGGCTTCAACCTAAAGATTAATGCTGCATTATTTAAGAGGGTTGAAAAAACAGGAGCATATACTCAATATGTCAGCATATACTAAATATTAATAATTCTTTACTGTTCTTCACCATTGAGGAATGCTTTCTTGCTTTATTTTTTGGGGGGTGTAAAATGTTTTTTTATGTGTCGTTAATTCCATTCAAAAGCCTCAGAGAAAGGTTTTCCCTTGCTATTCAAAAATGGTACTTACATGGAAACTTGAATTTAAGGTTTTGGGTTTTGGAATAATTTTACTGTGGAATACACATAGCAAGCATCAGCTCAGCAAAATTCCCATGGTTTCTTTTGCTTGAGTGGATTTGTTTTTTTTTAAAAAAGAAACCTTTTTCCATGACTTCACATGGCCTGTATTTTCCACCATAAGCTTCCATCCTTGTCTGACCTGTTGGATGGATTGTATACTGTGCACCATGCATTATTAATTCATACAAGCTGGAGTTGCATAATATCCAACGCAAAGGTAATGTCTTCACTGTACAAACTATAAGTCGTTTGCTGTCTGATCCCATGAGCTGAGTTTCCACAGCTACAAACCTAATATTCACTTGTAATTACCATACCCCTCAATATAACCACTCAAACTGACAGACACACAAACATATTATAGAGGCCTAAGTTCAGTTAAAGTGCATGCAAAGGGGTCTTTCAAATGTTCTAGCGCAATGGCTCAGCCTTATCGCTCCAGATATGTGCTGCCGTTGTACCTGAATGCAGACTATGTGCTAACAAAAATCTTGGAAAAGGTTAATGTTGGACATGAATCTGAGCTAATCTGGAGAATGGAGTGATGGTTAGTCATTACACCCATAAGTGAGAATACCAGAAAATGACCTGTGGCGGGTCCAGAAACCTCACTGAGATAGGATGTCGACCTTAATGAAACCAAAGGGTAATCTGATTAATTTGTTGTTTTGTTTATTTGTTTTCGCCTATAAAGAAGCTTTTCTCTCCATTATAAAATGAAGCCAAATCGCTGTGTCACAGTGTTGGTGGCAGCTTCGTAAATACCAATTCAAATGGCTAATAATTAGAATTCAAGTAGCATTTTGCTAAAAAAGAACAAAGAAACCCCCAGTGGACATGTTGGGTCGCAGCATCGTGGTGGATTAACATAACTGAGACAACATGCCAACTTATGAATGTTCCCTGGGATGCTAATTACAGTCAGAGTTTAAATCAATACCTCAGAGGAAACACTGCTACAAAATCCAACCAAATTGCCATTCCCTTTACAGAGGCCTCATTAGGGAGAGCCGTTGTTATCATTGTGCTGCTGCTGCTGCCACCCAATTCGCTCTGTTTACTGAAAATCTCGGGAATGGCCTCCTAATGCACAGCTTTAAATTTTAATGCTCTGCGTTCACACTCGAGGGTCCGGGACCATCAGACAGAGCCGAGCCAGATGCCCATCTCTCCAGAAGATGTCGAACTATTACATTAGACAGTAAATCAACACTGCTTGTTAATTATTTAGGAAAACAAAGTGCTGCAGTCATAGACACTCCACTGTGCGGCTGCAATGTTTAATCTACATAATGTATCTGGAGGGAGAGGCAGGGGAGAGCGGCACAGGCGAGAGCCTCTGTCTCATGCCTTCCGATGCCAAACCGCGGTAACCTTGCTCTCCTTAATCCTGCCATTGTGTAGGGTCTTCAGAAGCTCTGAGTGTTTCGCCTCAATGACCAGAGACAAATAATTGGCAATAAGTCTAATGGTAACATTAATAACAATGGCATGAAAAGAAAACAAAAAGTAATCATCTCTGGGAGAGAGCCTCAGTTTTTAAGCATTTTTTTTTTGTTCTACTTTACATCTTTCCAGGCTTTGGTCTTATATTCACAGAACTTAATTCTGATAACATACAGACCATAGAACTCATTTTATGTTTTTTTTTTCCTAGTCACATAAAGCAAATGCTAATGAATGTATTAAACTGTGCAGTGTAGTACTGTCTATGACTGGATATATCCCACAATTGATCCTTTTCTTAAAAAGGCAGATACGATTTTACAAGTACATACGGAGTATTTAGAAAAATGGCTCCAGAGAGGAAAAAAAAAAAGAAAGATCATCTAATCACAATTTTAATATGACATGTATTATCATGTCACATTGTGCAGGCCCTTGTGTTTGTGCACTTCTATCTGATTGTAGACACTGCCGGTGCCGCTGCTGTTTGTCATAGCGATGCAGGCAGGCTGAGTTGAAAATAAATAAAGACAGAAGTGGGAGGATTTTGGCATAAGGTCTAGAAATAATAGTGTAATGCGTGCTGCACAGCAACCATAAGCCTAATTATTTAAATAAGCTCTCTCCTTCCCCAGGAAGCACAGCGCTGCTCTCTGTCTCGCTACATGTAGCGCAATCCTTCTGTTGCCTGCCTCGCCTCAGCCCGCAGTGACCTCCTCCTTCTGTCACACATTACAACAGCGCCGGCTGCAGTAATTGAGGCGAGGAAGACGAGGTGGAGTTTGTCCGTCTGGGCGTACGACGGAGGCGCTGCGAAGTTTCATGCGTCAAATCCGCGGCTTGCCTATCCCAACCTTTAAAAATGACCGTTTAAATAAGCACTGGATTTAATCAAGGTCGTGCCTGGAATGGAGAGCTAATTTGTGCTGTCTGCGGTTAGAACATTTCAATGCAGTGTTTCTGTATCAGACTGTTTATGAGTCATATGCGTTTACTTTTTTTTTCAGAATGAATCTAGTCCCATTCTGATAGTTCATTATATTTCCAAAGTAAAACACCACAGATGCCCAGAATTCTGCCCAGAATATGCCTGCGTGCTACTCGGTTAACAGGCTGTACTACTAATCTATCACTTTGAGCGCATTCCTAAAGAACTGGGTCACTGAGTTCAAGGTACACATGCAAAGAAATCTGATGTTGCTTCATTGTGCTTGAGAACTGTTCTGTTCAACTCAACTCATCCTGTGTAAGCGTGTGTGTGTGTGTGTGTGTGTGTGTGTGTGTGTGTGTCAAAAAGAGAGCGAGCGAGAGAGGATGTATGTAACAGTAAATGCTGTATATTCATATTTTCACCTATTTTCTGATTGTAGAAAATATTGCATGGCAGGCGTATCATCCACCATGTTCAGGGTTGGCAAGACATACAGCATGTAAGTATACTGACAGTGTTCAGGGTTCCCAACAGGACAGCATAATAATTTTGTCTATACCAAAGTGCCATGAATGAACTTTAGTGGTAGCTAAATTACAGCAGCAGTTCTATGGGAAAAACAGTATGCTTTGCAGAAAGTGGGCTTTCTGTGTTTTTTCCCCATTTATATACAACCCTGTTTTGGAATTGCCAACTGTGCATTAGACTCACCTCTCCGATATACAACCTCTGGGCATGTGCAGAAGCACTGAAGTGAGACAAATACAACCCTCCAATTCACCTGCATAAAACAAATGGTTGTTGTTGCACTACCAGTCACACAGGGTGCCACAGTGAACTGGACGATCATTGCAGGAAAGGACTCAAACTGAAACATTGAAGGGCTTGCAACCCAAAGGCTGCCAGTTTGATTCCCAGTTGTGGTACCGATGTTGTATCCTTGAACGAGACACATGACTCAGATTGCTTCAGTAGGTATCCAGCTGTATAAATGTATAATATTTAAGCTATGCAAGTCACTCTGGATAAGGGTGTCCACCAAGAAAATAAGTAATGCATGTATTGATGCTGGTGTAAACCCTGAACTGTATGGTCAATATATACAAACTATATTGCATTCATTCATTATCTAAACTAGCGAGCCAACAACCTTGTTCAGTTCTCTCCTCAATCAGTAGCGAAAGTGATTTTCCTTGTATCACAAAATACACACCTATCTATAATTATTTTCTACTTAAATTTGTTCATTTAATGACTAAAATTTTTGCCCCCCTTCTTCTTTCAGGCAGTAAAAAATTAAACATCCTGGAAAGACAATCTACTGCTGTTTGAATTGGCATAACTGTACAATGTATTCTTATAACTGTTTCAAATACTCCACAATACACAGTGTAAATGGCATCACCTTTTGTGTCAGTCCAACATGCCATGAAATACTTAATATATTTGCAAGTTGAAAAATTAAATCCCTTAGCATATCAGTAAGCTACCTGATGCAAAGCATGTGAATAACACAGTCATTTAGCATTCCACAGAGCAGACTGTGGCATGCATGTTGTGTTATCTCTCTAGTTCAGCACTCAATCGCTCTCTGTTTTAATTTCTCTTATTTCTGGCTGATTGGCTTGTACAGTTTTTTTTTTTTTTGTGTTTGTGTCTTGAAGAAACTTAATTAGATTTCACAGGTTAAAGGTCTACATGCTGAAAGTTCAAGATAATTACTTTTTAATTAGAGCATGCAATTAAATGGCATGTATTTCTCAGGGAACATGTCAATTCCTGTGTGGCATAGGTGTCATTAGGGGTTATGATGGAAGGAGGTCAAGTTTTCCATGCTACAATACAGATAAGCGTGGCCTATGGAAGAAGAGGGATGTTGGAGGAGCATGTTTAATTCTAATATTTCAGAAATATTAGAATTAAACAATTGACCACAAGGATGAAAATAAGAACTGCAAATTAAGTTATTCAAATAAACCATTAAGAATTCTATATATAAAAGTCAGTCATACAAAGTAATTTCTATTTGTATGACTGGAAAACATGTTTCAACGCTGACAACTGAGTCACCATGTTTATGTCACCATAAAACCATATTTAAAACCATAAAATTAATTTTACGTATGCCGTTTTTTTAGTGCAATCTCTGAATCAAGTCCTACATTAATTATATGTTCATAAAATATTAATAGAATATTGTGCCAGTGAATTTAAGCATGACTAGTGGACAAGATTATCAGCAGATAAATTGCTCTTTCTTCCCCTCATCCCGAGGGTATTGTACTTGGCTTGGTATGTCTGTCAGGCAGTATATTGTACCACTAGATGTGAAATTTGCGGTGTGGGTTGTAGATTTGAATTGGGATAGCAAGTATGACTGGTCCGCCAGTTCTTGGTTTCCAACAGAACTGACCACGATAGTCCTTGCAAACATTTACATCTATACAATTTAGTCTCATTTGAATATACATAAATCTGGATAACACTAGCCATATAGCCACACAACAAATGCATACTACAACCATTTTTGTACTTCTTCACCTGATATGCATCATTGTATAATGTTCATTGTAGACAAGTACAAACACTGACACACCAAATATTTCGAAGACTTCAACTAATAAGAGAATGTTAATGTTAATACTAATTCAGCCAATGGAATATGTTGAATAAAAATACATGATCGCTGTTTCTGTTGGGCATGAAAAGTCAGCTAGCTAACAAAAGTCATAACTAAATAACGTATTGTTAATGGCAGGAAATGTATTTCAATGATGAATAATCAGTCCTTTGATTGCAAAATTCATTTCTGAAACACATTTCATGTCATTATCAATTTAGAAACAGCATTATGGGGCTCAGCTGGTTAAAGCTGAGTCCGACAGCTCATTCCCTGGTTAGATGCTGCATCCCAAACCATGCCCTCCACCAGGGGCCTCCTCAGTGTGAACGTTTTCTGACATCACCAAGTGGGCTAGTGAATCGGTAAACACTACGGGAAAGGGGGATGGCAGGGGGTTTTAAAGTGTTCACTTTTAGACACCTTCTGCCCTTACTTAGCATCTAGCAGCCATGACATCCTATAAAAGAACAGTGTGAGGGAAAGCACTGTTCTAACAACTTTATGTGATCAGGTTACTGGTCCTTGCAAGCAGAGAGAAACATTTACAATTACAATTACAATTCTCCTCATTACCATCTAAAGGTAACAAGAAAAGTTTTAATTGCTATGTTATCAGTGATGTAACAAGCTAGCTAGCTCACTACCTAGTTATTACAGCTAACTTAATATATTTTATCTTTCTAGTTATTATAGTTAGCCAGTGTGTTCTCATAAGGCTAGGTAGCTACATAAACAGCCAGCTCACAGGCTGTATATTACAGCTAACTAGCAAGTTGTTTTAATTAGCTAGCTAATTCATCATTTTGTTGTCAAATAAATAGCCAGCTAGCTCACTATTATAGCTTGTGCTTATGTGATTCTATAGCTAGTTAACTAGTCCAGAAGACATATTTATGTGTTACACTTGGATGATGTGTTTCATACGTCTTGCATTTAATTTATGATGACACAAAATATTAACAACCCATGGTCATTTATGCTGACCACAGATCAGTGGTTTGCTCTGTCTCTGCCTATGGTGTAAAGAGTTGTGTATCATCAGCTTCGCCCCCTCACTGTAAATCAGGCAATTTCACAGACTCGCTCAGAGGGGGCAGCTGAGGAGGCAGTAAGCCTCCTCCAGAACTTGGACAGACTCTTTATGGTGGCCAGGACACTCCTCAGGGAGCAAGCAAGGATTTAGGGGACAGTTTGGGCCCGAGTCTGAGCTGGTTAATTCTCCAGCAAGAACTGCTGATCGATGGGAGAACATCAGTCGAGTTAACAAATGAAGGGGTGGGGGCCACTTTGACTAGCTCTTTGCAAGTCCTAAACTACTGCGCACAATAAAGACTAGGTTGAAGTTGAAGTGCTACAAATCCAAAGAATCTCCCCGAAAAAGTATTCATATTATGGACATTACCACCTCTGGACATCCAGGACTACAGTTGTTGCTTAGTCATAACAATTACCCTGTTATGGTTCTATTGATATAATACTGTTTATCTACACGTCTCCTTATTTTTATTAATTATTTTTCTGTCTACTTCTTTCATTATATATTAATAGCACTACTTTTAATACACTATGATAGTGTCACTACAGTTATCATTAGTAGGAACCATACAAATCCAGCACAGATATATTTATGGAAAAAATATGCTGCTACAAAAAAGGCATTTACTTTCACTTGGAGTACAGCACAAAAATCTGTGATGTAAGGAGAAGGAATGCAGAACATTGGCGTGAATTGGTCAGACATGGATACTGGATAACTGCAGCATTTAGACAGCCTCCAAGAATCTAGCAGAGGTGAATCACAGGTACCTTCCACTACCACTTTCCTGCATTTTACACTTGAGTGTGATGCATAAAGTTTGAAAGATTGAATCCTCTTCAGATTTTAAAATGAAAAAAGGCAGGACCAACTTGCAGAATATAGAGAAAAAATGAGTAGCGTTGCTTTGGCATGCTGCTTGTTCAGTTCTTGTGAGGTAGGCTCCTCAATCATTTTAATAACAGACCTATTTTTGAACTTGTAGAGAATACCTGCCTAGAACATGTGAGTATCTTGGTGTACACTGAAAGCTTTTTTGTGGAGCTAGAAAATATACTGCAAAGATCAATTTCTTACAAGAGCATTGCAACTACTTACACAAAAAACATGGGCAGAGGGTAAAGGGGAAAATGATGAATCCCGCACTTGAAAACTGGGTTACATTCAGAGGCAGGTGATGCTAAGAGGAGCATGGCAACAGCAATGGCCTGTGGTGTAAAATCTCACCCCCAAAATGGTGACAAATAATATCATAAGCATACCCCTAACGATGATTAACGATGACTAACGATGATTATAACGGACAAAACAGTGCAAATGCAGGCAAAGGCTCACGGGGGCCACTACACAGTTTTCAACAAGGGTGTAATGGATGCCACTACCAAAGGGATGCCACAGTATCAATAACTAACATCACAATGTTAAATGCCCCTATCTCAAAATGCTCACTCATCGTAGATTCTTTCACTTGTAATGACAGACCTTTTACCAGTATCACAGAGTCTCTTTTTACAGTCAAAGTGGCAGCTACACTCTTCACAAATTTGGCTGCCTCCGCAGATTTTCCTAGAAGTTGAATGATTTTCTTCAGCCTCTATAACAGGAGAAAACTGTCTTTTCAGCCCACTGTTTTTTGGGCACAGTTCTTCCTTCACACATTCCTGTAATTAAGCGTAACATTCTTCTTTTGCCTAACCTTCAAAAGTGTAGTTGAAATGAGGTCTGAATAATACTGTACATTTATAAATTGGCTGCAAGTTTTTATTTGCGTGAAAATATTTCAGTGGATCGTTGTCAGATCCATTTTTGTGCCACATATCCAACTAGAATATTACAGTTTCAATGCTTCTTTGCCAATAAACATCCGACAATGTGTAATTAGACTGTAGTGACTGTTGGAATTCAAAACGGCCAAAGGTAGAGGAAGCACGGGAGCTGGAGCCACAGAGGGGATTAGGATAATATATTCTGATGGAGATGGACTGATAGATTTGAGAGGAAAGGCTGGTAATGCAACTGAGAGAAATGGAAATTGAATGGAGATTAAGAAGGAGAGGAACCTCAAAAGCTCCTGAGCATGGTACAGTATTATAAATGATCACATGAACCACTTGCGTATGTTAGATATCTGTTAGAGTCAGACATTTAGCAGGAGTTTAAAACAGTGCAGTAGCTGCTTGAAATTTGAAAAGTACTAGTTTCTCCCAAAATTAAATAGTGAATTGTTCATTTTATTTTACTCTAAATGCTTTAGGGATAAAAGAATACAAACAAACAAAAATGTCGATACAAATAAAAAATAAGACAAAAATAACAACTAAAACTGAAAGCTTACAAATATATTGGGAAGGAAAACAATATAATTACAACCATGCCCAATGCATTATCCTGTGCCATGCTACTGTACCTGTGCTGTTATAATTACAAACCAGGGCTTTTTTGACAGCTAATTGATTTTGTAATTGTTCCCTCCCGCATTCATCCAGGTGGCCAAGTCTTCTGCTTTTTCTTTATTGCAATGCGTTAGGAGCTGCAATTTCTTAAAGCAGAGATTCTACAAAAATGATCACAGGAGAGTTTGGGCATAATTGGCTCTAATGCGTCCTGCATTATCCATTTTAGGAGCTGCATTCAGAAACAGCAGCAATAAGGGATTTTCTAAAGGCAGTCTGGTTTGCAACACTAATGGACCTAACAGGAAGGAAATGCAATTTGAAAGAAGCTGATCTATGTAACCTATTGTTGAGGGGTAATGTTGATCTAATTATTAACTGCCTATGATGGAACAGTAGTGCTTCTGAGTCTCCAGTCTGACGGATTTTGGGCCTGTGCCACCGGGCACAACTGTGAGCCAATAAGTGCAGGGCTTCAGCACACCATAGCCACACCCCTATTTGATATACATTTAGCTCCTTATCTTCCGCTGTACATTTCAAAGTGTTCCAGCATCCCTTAGGAACGGTCTTTCTACCATGTTAAATATGATGGGTGGGTGATTCATTTGTGTGCATGTGGGTGTGCGCGTATGTGTGTGTGTGTGTGTGTGTGTGTGTGTGTGTGTGTGTGTGTGTGTGTTTTCCAATGTGGCTGATGGGGGGGCAAATGAAAACAAACTTTCATCTTAAATCAAAGGCAGTCTTGAAATGGGGTAATGAGTGTGCAGTGCTGATTGCACTATAATGTTGCTTGTTAGTGCTATGTTCTATTCTGGACAGTCGGATGATGGTGCTCAATGCAGTGTTAGTTTGTCTGCCAGCTACACACAAACGAATGCTACCAAAGGATGATGATCCTGTGCCACAGAGCCTGTATAGTTCATTAGTGCTCGGTGCAAAGGCCTGTAGAAGTGTTTTGTTCTTAAAAACGCAGACACCGACTCTCAGACCACCATGCACATATTCCTCATGGCTTTTCCCCCTCTCAGTATTTTCAGAGCTAAAAAAAAACCTTGTGATTTATTGCATTTCCATGGATATTGAAACCATGGATGCAGATTTTTTTTTTTCTCCAGCATTTAATTATACTATTTTGCTAACAAGCAGCAGATGCAAACGAAGGAAGAGTGAAAATAACAGCAGGTCCCAGACTGCAACCCTTCACCATGCTGGGAATGTGGTGACAAATATAACAGCTCTGATAAATGGCAGTACATGTCATATAATAAGACAGTAACCAACGGTCAAATGATCCTGGGACTTTTATCGCATCATGGCCATTAGTTTACAGTGTGATGAAGCTTTTCAAATGATAAAAGAGGAAAAGTAGCAAGGCCTACAATAAAACCTGGAAAACGACCAGTGCATTTCATTTACAGGGCAACCTGTAAAATGGATGAAGAAAAACATATATTTCTCTCTATGCAGTGGTAATGTCACATGCTGGAAATGATAAAAAAACACAAAGGAATCCAGTGTTGGTTTTGCCATTGTATTGTGCGCTTTTACCCACAACTTTGAGAATTTAGACTCTGTGACCAATACTTTAAAGAGCATAAGGTTTACAAAGGATATATATATATATATATATATATATATATATATATATATATATATATATATATATATATATATATATATTTAAACTTTTCTCCAAAACTTGGGCATGTTATTGTAACATTTAAATTAGAAAACTTTAAACATAAAGATGTTGCAAATGAATTAAAAATAAGTTCAGATATTCTCATCAACAGGATTACCCATTGCAATCTTTTTATAGAATAGTTTACACCATCAGAATGGTCAAAAGTAGCACTTTAACAGCTGCTGTATGTCTGGTTTGTATTTAAATATTGCCATCAGCAGTATATGTATAGAAAAAAACACTTATTCCAGTAAAGAGAATTTGCTGTTTTCATAGAAGAATGGATGTTTTAATATTAAGTTTATATCAATAAGGCTAACAAATGATATTAAATGGCAGCAAGCTAATACAATTCTGGTGGAAGTGACCTTTTTGCATTCTGTTCCCTACTAGTCTGGATTCCACACAGCAAAGGCCTGACCTTTGTAAAATTATAATAATATTGTCTTATCTGAATGGCTGAGGAACACATTCTCCCAACATGTATGAAAGGTTACACAAGCCATGTTATAATGGCACAATTCAAGGACTTCAGCATGTGTGCATTCAAGTTACAATGGATGCAATATGAATGTGGCATCTTTACATGCGTTATAAAATGCAAAAACACAACGGAATTTCCTGTGGTTTGGTTTCCTATGGTTTTTATGTGTATTTAATATGCAAACATAAGTTTTATCTCTTACCTTAAATGGCCTTTAAATCCTATTAATATTTCATGTCAGCTCTCAGCAAGGAGGAAGCCAATTTGATGGATAGAATGATATCAGTAAAATTGATTTTCAGGTGGTCTGACAAATAATTACTAAAAGCGATGCAATTACATTTCTACATCCACACAATTTGTGGATAGGATGTTGATATGTGCATGTGTGGTTACTGCCAATAAATGTGCAAGTGTTTTATACATCTGGTTGTCCCTCATGGTGCAATATGACTAATGTTATTAGCACCATATAATAAAAATCCAAATAAAAAATACTTTCTATTCAAACTACGCTTTTTTTGTTCCATAAATGACCTTTATTTAGTCTTGAGAAGTCTGTGCATTTATAATTATCTGAAGTGGAATTTTACCATGAAAAACCATTTGAAAATTCAAGGTTCAGTAGATAGCGTATTTGTGATTAAAATGTAATATACATTTAAATGTGGATTCAGAAATGTGACACATAAAGTGTATATCATATACCATGGTCTGTACATGCAGAAACATTGTAGCTTTTTTTGTACAACAGTGACATCTTTTGGTTGAATATATGAAGGCTTGAATACATGAGAATACATATGTGTAAAATAAACACTCTGAAATAACAACTGACATTTTAATCCTGTAATTACAATGTTTTCCAAATACCTGAAATCCACGACATGATTGCTGTGACATTTTTAACAATTTGTTGGTATATTGTATACACAAATTTAAAAGATGGTGGCAAGCAGAAACAATCTTGGTTCAAGACTAAAGCAGCCAAGAGAGCATTCATGAAATCAAACAATAAAATACAACAAAATGGTAAAAATATGCATACTGTATGATACAGCAATTTGAGAGTTCCATTTTGTTTATTAATGTTTCCATAGCAGCTGAGAAATATCATGGAAAATTGAGTCTATACAAAATTATAAATGAATAGGGAAAATAGTTCCTTAAGGAAACACACACACACACACACACACACACGCACTTCAAAATTTTCCCAACTGTCAGGACCACTGCACTGCACATCATTGGCCAGAGACAGGTATATAGTACTGAAATATCTTTTAGTGGATAAACACTGATATTTTTTTGACAAATACCCATAAATTAGTGACAGTGACTTGTGACAGTCTTGTAATCCATTGGTTCATGAGTTCATGAGATGTTTCCACACCTGTTAAAACAACAGATTTGACTTTGGTAAAATTAAAAAAGACATAATCCTAAATATGAACAGAATTTCCCATATCTTAATAAATTGTGTACAGACTAAACTCGCATTCATTGGTGTGGAAAAGTTTGACTTTTTGTATTTTTTTTTTTCCTTTAGGTTCTAATGTCAAGAGTGACATTCTTACTGTTGATACATGGATTACACATTAGGTTTTTGTCATTTCAGTGATGGTCTTTTTCTGTTACTTGATACTGTTATCTTCAGGTATTGTTCAGCTTTCTTAAACAGTATTTTGGTCCTCTGGTCTGGCTATGTTAATTATAGATGGTGCTTCTTTCTACTTATTTATAACGCTCTTGATACCACACCTTGAAAATCAACAAATGTGATCTATTTACATTGCTTATATATGTGCATGTGCATCAGATCCAACTCAACATCACTGGCAGCTAGCATTGACAAATGTAGCCTGGTTTCCATAGAAACCATAAGAAATTAAATAGTTAATTCAAAGATTTAGAGAATTACACATTTCAAATGTGCATTTCTTAATTCTGCACTTTTTTACCAACCTTTTCCTCCTCTTTAGTGGCATAAGAGTAAATCTCAGATTAAAGGTTGAGTATGATAACATTAACAATCACACAGCTTTCAAGCATTGCTTGAATTTAAATGAGAGTAATTACAAAATAGTAACCCTTGCAGACGTTTCTTCGCAAATGAATGCTTGACATTAGACATTAAGAATTCATGCAGCATGGCTATAAAAGGACATGTTTTAGGTAATATAAATTTGTGTCACATTATGACCCTAACGCATTACATTTGCACATGTGTTTATCCAGAGTGAGTTATATTTTCCCGGCTTATCCATCTATATAGCTGGATATTTACTGAGGCATTTCAGGTTAAATAACTTGCCCAAAGGCATAACAGCAGTAGTTCACCTGGGAGTGGAACTAGCAACCTTTGTGTTACAAACCCTGCTTCTCACCACTAGACCACCACTGCTGCCCACTCATTAATAGAGAGGGTAATGCCAGAGCAGATTTTGAAGGTTCTGCTAATGACAGTTTTAGAGAAAATCAAGCATATCAACTTATATTCGCCGTGTTCTGTATGGCCACCATGTGTGCCAGTTGTGAGTGTTGCATATGAAATGCTCTATTATGATCGTATTTGCAAGATGTGAATGTCACGGGGGTGACAGGAGAAAAGAACTGGCTTCCAGGCACAATAACATGAATATGACAGACACACTGCTGAAGCACATGACCCGGCCAAGTATAATTTACACAACAAGTGCATGTTTTAGTATTTTGTGCATGGATTATTTGAAATTTCATGGGTGGGACAGGAAATGTCCTCCAATTCTGTAGGTTTTCTCACATGTCAAAGTGGCCATATTGCATAAACAATCTGTTGTATTGCTTATAGCAGAAATATGTAGATTTCCACTTATCCAGACACTTACATAACTCTCTATTGCTATCAGTAGGGTTGGCAGTGGTATAAGCTGTATACTATGGATTTCACTTGTCCTGAGACAAACTGTAAATATAGTTGTAGAAAAAAAAGTGGTTTAAACATTATTTAAAACACCAAATAGCTCATGTTAGAAGAACAAGATGCTCAAACACTGTTTTTCAGTGGAGTGCTGTACATTACAGGTTATGCCCTTCAAACTGACCTGCATACCAACTTTCAGCAAATATGGCAATGTTTTCTAGAGTTATGCATAGCAGAAGAGGAAGAAAGACAATAGAATTTTTCAGTAGATGAACCTTGGTGGCCACAACCTACAATCTGAATGATATGCAAGAGCAATTTTTTTCACCTTGCATACAGGACATCTCATATGTGGGACATGATATGCTATTGACATCTTATTTTAATGTCCAACCAGGGAAACTCCAGCAAGAACAACAGAATTATTCTAGGCTTGGAGACTTAAAGAATCATCAGCAGACAATATACTCAACTGTATGCTATAAGGTTGGGTTCTGACTCCTAGCTTTGGTGAATAAATGTTAGCCATCTTGAACGAGTGGGAGTTCAAATCAGACAGATGTTCAGAAGTGTGTGTCATTCTATGTCACAGGGAATTTTTGGGGCTAGTTAACTGTAGCTACCTCTAAGGAGCTCAGTGGGTGGGTGTAGCCAGCTGAGTAACAGCTCTCAGTCTGTGCTATTCTACATCATGACTCCATTGTTGGTGAAATGCAGCAAACCCTGTGCTAATTTGTTAAGAGCTGAAACAATCTGGAACAAAGAGCCAAGCACTGCTATTGTTTCTCAGTCTCTTGCACCTCTTGTCAGGCATGCATAGAAGTATGCTAGGACTGCAAATGTATGAAATACCTTTCAGGGAAACTACACGAAGACATTACATGTTTGACGCACTATTTTTGTTTAACGTTAAACCAATCTCTATGACAGCAATTTCAGAATGCATTGATGTAAAAAAACATCAGGTTGTTTTCTAACAGGCCTTAAAAACTATTGCACTGGACAATATTACCATACAAGGAGAATTTGTCTCCTAACAGGAAAAACTGGAGTTAGTACAGTGCATTATCTGATTAAGCACCCATGAAAGATGATGGATCTTTAAGCAGCGAGTGCACATCTCACACAATGTGATGGCATCTGAAGAGAATTCCTTCAGCATTATTCATTTTAGGTGACTGCTTATTCATGTTAAACCTCTGGATCTGAAAGATGTAATTAAACTGAATAATTTCAGAGGCAATTCTTTCTGCTTTAATGGTAAATGCTCCTCTTTTGTGGTTTAGCGAGTTAGGAATCATCTTGCGTGTTGAAGCGAAACATCCTTTGTCATTTTGAATTGCCTGTATTACATATTCAGAAGAAGAATCCAAGACAACAAGAATGGTACAAAAAAAATCCATGTTAGATGAAAAACACCACTTCTATTTCAATGTGGTGCTCATGTCTTGTAGATGATAAATATGTTTATTTAAACATCCAGTACTATAGTGTTTCTATATAGTTACAATCATTTTGACATTAAAATGTAGCATCCAGAGTTGTAAAATTAGTTGACTTTGATTATTTTTATCTTATGATTACTAGATAATCTTGATGTAGCTGCCTAGCTCATGAATACTTAGCTGGTTAACAAACTGCCTGGCTCAAACATGTTTCTCTTCATGATCTTTGGAACTGAACACCTGAAATTCCTCAATGAACAGCAAGGCCATTTCATTTGGTGTTTGGATTAACTTTATCCGTAAAGTCAAGCTCTGTTTACTGCTATTTCTACCATTCCTGCCACTACTACTACACTAACAATAATAATGATTATAATAATAGGTTTTACTCATGATGTATCTTTAAGCGGCTAGCTTGTAGCTAGCAGTTCTAAAAATTTAATGCAATAGTACACTGGAGCATTGGATGCAGCCTAAACGTGATGCACAGATCCCTATGAAAACAATGTTTAAGTATTTATGTATAATATGTATTGGTTCAGCCAAAGCTTTCATATTCTGATTTAAAACAATATCATACTGGTACACTGCACCCACTCCCCTACTCTCTGTTCCAGTAAGCTTTTCCATAAAATGTTGGGTTGTGAAATCACGGAGAGATTATGTCTACTGGTCACCTACTGTAAGGAATAGTAACTAGATATCGTCTTGATTTTTGGCAAATATATTTGCAAAAAAGGTCACTATCAGAAATGTCATTACCATTATCAAACGGGTAAGAAGTTTTTCTTGGGGGTTCAGAGTGGCTCAGTCACCACGGCTTTTGCTTTTTGTGCAGGCTGAGCCCAATGGTTTGAAACTAGCCGTGTCATTTGCCTACAATGACCAGGGTCCCACAACAGCAGGACAAACTGGTTTGTTCCACTGAGGATAGGAGTGGGTAGATTGGTCAGAGTGTGATCATCTCACTGCTCTCAGACACTATGCAAATTACCAGGTGCCTGTAATTTACTTGGATAACTGTTAATCGATCTCAAAACACTTGAGCCCCACACCCACCTTCTCAGAACATGCTGCCACTCTATCAGAGGGTACAAAAAACCGATATAAGAGGTGTCCCCCAATCAATTTTTGTGAAAATATTTACATTATTTGTTGTATAGATATAAGTAAATCATTATTAACCAAGTCAGGTATCTGTATTGCTAAAAATCAACAATTTCAAAACTATGCTTGACATTGACCGCCAGAAGCCCGTTTTTTAAGCCTGTAAACCTGACAATGTTAATATTTAATTGAACAGCATATCATCTGATTTCTCTTTACCTTACAAGGAGAATGGAGCTATACTCCTGAGTTTAGAGTCTATTATCCCAGCAGATTGTTTGGGTCCAAAATTGTGATGGTTATTTTTTTCCTGTCAAGAGAATTACAGTACATCTATTAAGTTCTAAGGTCTAGTTCTTTGAAAATATCCATTTATATTGTAAAAAAAAAAAAAAAAAAAACCACAGGTATATCCACTAGATGATGATGCTTGGAGTTATTCATTTGAAAGACAGAATAAACTTAATAAATGTGTGTGTGTGGGTGTACTGATCCAGTGACCTGGAAGTCGATACATACCAAGAGGAGATGGCTCAATTATCAGCTTCTAGTTCATAACAGCATAGGCGCGATGCAAGACGGTACCAACTACACAGAAGGATGGGATGGTTTCTTCATCAGACCAGGACATTCTTAGCAGTTTCCACTGTTTTTAGGTTGCCCTGTCATGAGAAAGTAAATTATATATAGGACCAGTAAAGGAAGTACTTTTTACTCTTTTCAAGAGGCTACAAGAGACGACCTGTTCTGCCAACACTCCCCAAACGAGACTTCAAACATGAGGATCAGCCCTGCACTAATTACTTTTGCTTTCACACTTTCACCCAACTTGTCTTGTAGCATACATTTAATACATAATGCAAATGAAATACAAGTAACAGACACTAATAAGTGGCTAAGTGGAGGCGTATGAGCAAACTGTTGGACTTCAATTTTTCAGACTTACCCATTTGCTTGCATTTGTTTTTTAGTAATGAAACTGAGTCTTTTGATGGCATAGGTTTTTGGCATTTTTTGGCTTTCATATACTGTATGCACTCTGGTTCCAGACACTATTACTGCTGCGGCCCTTGCAACCGCCCATCTGCCCCACTCCACTACACACATCTCTCAGCCACGTACTACTCAATAAAGGCCAGTGGGTGCCCTGCTCTTGAACACAGTTTTATCTTGCAGTTTCTATGATTAGGTTATCAAATTCTCTCACTCACTTAATTGTACAACACTGCCACAAATGTACAACACTGTAACAAGTGTATCATCTGTGTTCAGTGCGAAAGAAATGCGGTGATGATAATAATCCCTACCCAAAAAAATAATAAATAAAGTAAAATCACTCATTTTCGTATCATTTCAACGCCTATTTCAAAAAATTTAAAAAAGCAAAGACAAGGGCTTTAATTTGAAAAAAAAAAAAAAAAAAAATTTGACAGGCACCGGTTGAAAGTGCTGCTGCTGCGGTTTCCAGCCTCCCTCGCTCACCGCGGCTCTCTCAAAGCGTTTGCGTTTCCCACATTTTTCTTTCAAACTGCAGCGTGCGCCCTGTTTTCCTGTCTGCGGTATTTCCGTTACTGCGCAGTGAGTCCGATTCGCTCCAGGCAGAAACTGAAGTTCCAGAGAGATTGCTGATGAAGTCCTTCCTTGTTGGCATCCCGACTTTTGTGAGCTATGAGTGGAATTATCGCCGACCCCACTGATTCTTGCACCCCGGCGCAAGAAATACCGGCAGACCTCTCGGGACAAATGCTAGAACTTGATGAGGACGATGACTTGGAAGTTTTCAGCAAGGTAATTGGGGAAAAACGTAATGATACGGAGTGAAAAGTGGACGCATACAGTTAGAAGTTAGTGTAAGAAAATTGGATGATTTGGATACTTGCTACGTGGATCTAGCGCCTTCGTCGCTAAGCGAACGGAGGATGATTGCTAGCTACAAAATGCTTTCGACACACTGAGTAAAACGGTATACTTTATTGCCGTATTCAGTACCACGTTGTATTCATGACTTAAATACAGCCAGTGTCATGTTACCCCGAAAATTTTCTTATAGGGTTTTTTTTTTGTTGGTATGTGTGTATGTGGAATGATGCAATATGTACTTAAGCAGATACCAAATAACTTGCAATAACAAAACTTGCGATGTTAAGCTGCCGTGCTGCGTACCAAAGTTCACTCAATCAGGTGCTGTCACGCTTTGCAGATACTTCCCTGTGTACCTAGCGAAAGTTAATCTGCGTCTCGTATTTTAAAGAATTCCGCCATCCTCATGATATGATGAGATTATCCTGCTGTTTGTAAGGAATGTGCTTCGGGAACAAGGGTGTCTGATGTCCTCCATCGTAGAGTTCTCTGACTTTTCGTTGTATCCACAACAACCAGCTGGGTAGTGCCAGTTTGCTAGCTCGTTTTCAGTTTTGATTAGCTTCTTTGTTTGAAACGGATGTGGTTTTTGACTGATATCTGTAACGCAGACGTACTTCGTTGTCTTGTCTCAGACTGTTGAGCACCAAATTACGTATGTCATCCTTAACCCGGTGTGGAAAGTTTCACTTTAACGTAACGTTATATCAAGCAGTGCTCCAGTTCTGTTGTTCGGAGTGAATCGACACTGGGGGAATTTTTGTTCTGCTGACAGTAGACGCGGTTTGTTATTACAGGATGCCATTATGGAAGAACAATGATAAAAACATGTCCCGCGGAACAAGGGCATCAGTTCATGCTGGGAAAAGTTTGCATAATGTTCATGGGCTAACAGAATTTGGTTAAGACGAAAGAACCGCGTGCAATATTAAAATGAATGCAGATGGTAAACAGGTAAACAGTCAGTTTGATATGAGTGACAGAGATGGAGCATATTTAACACGTTTTTAAAAGGGAACAGTTAACTCATGCAGCAACAGAAGGTTTAATAAGTGTTGCTATTAACCTAACACTTTTGTCGTCAGTGTATCAAAAGGGATTATTGTGCTTGTTCTGCCTAGTAATTTAAGAGAAACGTTATTTAGACCCGTCTTTGATATAAATAGCATATATGCCATGTTTTGTGCCAGACGTGACCATCCCTTCCATATTACTAATATTACATTTTGTCATTTAGCAAGTGTCTTGTCCCGAGCCGCTTAGTCTACAAAGTAAGAGTGCAGACTTGCATCTAATACCAGCTAACTAGTGTTATCTGGTGTGCTGTGTTTTGTAACATTAATATAGTAGCTCTGCCAATCATTTGCATTTCAATTGATGTTTAATTATATTTTAATTGATGGCAATGTAATCCACATGTTTAGGATACAACGCTGACTGATGGCAGCTTCTTCAACGCCTCAATGCCCACCTCTCCAGCCTCTATGATCAATCAATACAAGTTTGAAGAGGAGGCAGATGACAAAGACATTTTCATCACAGTAGATAATCCCGAGAGCCACGTGACGGCCATAGAGACATTCATCACGTATAGGGTGTTAACAAAGGTAGGGGCTGAACGGTTCAAATCAATGGCAGGCATGGTGTACACGTGACCAGTTTTGTTTGTCTGTGTGTTACAACGGAGCGTATTTCTTTAAGGTAATAATGGAGTTGCTCTTTGAAATGCTGATGTCACATGTCGCTCAGTCTTCCAGCCATAGGCTGTGGAAAGTGTTATTCATGTTGACGGGTTCAGGACATGTCTCTCTTTATAGACCACACGCAGCGAGTTTGATTCTTGTGAGTATGAGGTCCGCAGACGCTATCAGGATTTCCTGTGGCTTAAAGGCAGATTGGAGGAGGCCCACCCCACACTCATCGTTCATGTATGTATTCAGTCCCCACTCTGTCCCCCTAGCCTGTCCATTAAAAGGCATTACTGTCAAAAATGGAGTATTGTCTTGTCTCTGGTTTCTTATGCCTCTGGCAAACTGGTATGTGTGAGTTCCTTTGCTTTGTAAGTCACTCTGGATGAGAGTGTCTGCTGAGAAATGTAAATGATACCTGGGTGAATAAGTGAAATGAAGTTGTTTTTTTTTTGAGTGCTGCGCTGTGGACGGGGAAGCACACTTAACTCATTCACTGGATGAGCTTTGCTGTTTGTGCGAATCACACTTCCTCTCTTCAGCCTCTGCCGGAGAAGTTTGTGGTGAAGGGGATGGTCGAGCGCTTCAACGACGACTTCATCGAGACGCGCAGGAAGGCCCTCCACAAGTTCCTCAACCGCGTCGCCGACCACCCCATCCTGTCCTGCAGCGAGGACTTCAAGGTTTTCCTCACCGCACAAGCCTGGGTAAATGCACCGAGCAGCCGGCTTCACCGCAGTCACTGTCAACCAGACCACAAGGCGGGCGGCTGACAACCTAGATGACTAACAAAGCGCTCTCAGTAAAGTCTCGTACTAGGATTAAATGTGATTACATGGGTAGGCCCAGACCTTGTTTGTGCAAATTTGTTGTTTGTACTCTGTCGTCTGCATCCCCTATGCGTGTTTTCAGTCACATATTTATTTAAATAGGATTACGATAAACCACTACAAACAATGTAGAGTTCCCTTTTATGAGATTATGTGCTGTGTATTTTTAGACAGCATCCAGTGTTGGCCTTAAATGGCCCTTTTTTATAGTATTTTTGTGTCCTGGTGTTGGTGATACTGTAGGAGATCAGTGGATGTTTGTCTTTGGTTGATGGGAGCTTTGCACCTCTCCATTCAGACTCCGAAGCATTTATGCACTTTTAACATGATTATCGCCCCCCTCTGCTTGACTTTACAAATGCTCAGATCATATTTTGATATGATATGCAGTGTGGGCACCCTACAATAACAAAACTGTCTATGTCTGCCATGTAGATATAAATGACATTTTTGTGCTGTGTCCTGATGTGCAATGTGCAGTGTTTTTTTTTTTTTTTTTTAATCATCACCTTATTTTATGCATCCCAATGGCCTATTTGCAAAATCAGTTTGACTGAGGTTACTGTGACAGTGTTGTTGAATGTGTGTGGACGTGGCATGGTATGAATGCACTGTGAGCCCAATGTGTGCGTGGATGGTCTCTGGCCTTATGTCTCAGGTGTTTGTGTGGCTGTTTGCTGTTTGTGTGTTTGACCCCCGGTGCTCCTTGCAGGAGCTCACCTCGCACAAGAAGCAGGGTCCTGGCTTCCTGAGCAGGATGGGGGAAACGGTCAGGGCCGTGGCTGCCACCGTCAGAGGAGTGAAGAACCGCCCCGAGGAGTTCACCGCCATCCAGGAGTACGTCGACACTTTCAGCCAAAAGATCACCTCGCTGGACAAGGTCACCCAGAGGATCCTCAAAGAGCAAAAGGGTAGGATGAACGTAACTGTGGACTCACTGCATGAATGGATACAGCTATGCCTCTGAGACAAAAGCTTAGACATGACATTAGATGGTACAGCAAGCTGCTGCCTGATGACTCAGCACTGATGTCAGAGCTATGCAAGTGTCTGCTGAACGATGACTAAGCATTGACGTCACAGTGAATCAGATGTCTGCTGCATAGTGAATAAGTACTGATGTCATCTCCAGACAATTAAGATGATGTAGTCTTTTCTATGTGTGCCAAGGGAGGCGGAAAGAGCATCAGACCAGACTTATGCTCTCTGGTCTCTGTGTCCTAAGGCAGAGGGGTTTGTGGGTAGAGATGCTGAACCTGCTCATCGTTGCAGAGTATCTGGACGAGCTGAAGGAGTATGGCCCCGTCTACACGCTATGGTCTGGGTCAGAGGAGGAGCTGGTGGAGCCCCTCAAGGGCGTGGCCAGCTGTATTGAACGGTGCTGCCGGGAGAAGGAGGAGCAGATCAGTCACCTGTCCGAAACCCTGGTACCCTCCCTGCACGAGTACGTCCTGTGCGCTGAGACCCTGAAGGTATGGAAGAGGGCTTCAGACAATGAATCACCATTGATTTTAAATTAACGCTTAAGGATTTCATTCTTTAAATCAGTAGGGTGGCTTGACATAACATAAATAAATGAACTGTGTAACTGTGTATGTGCTGATAGTGGGGATGTTGGAAATAGGTGTAGAGATAGCTAAAGCTAAATAAGCTAAATTTTTTGTTATATGTAGGGGTAGGATAATCACTATAATCAATGTCTGTAAGCACTGTCTAATACCTAAGGGCTAGAAGGTTTGTGCCTTTAATAGTCTTTTGCCTTTCCAGAGATAGACAGTAATATGCTTATATAATTTATTTATATTTTTTTTTTCTATATATGTTCCTATGTACACAGTGTTTTGTTTGTTACTGATAATAAATGTAACCTGGACATTATTTCTGAACAGTTGGTATAAATAGGGGCTGGTATTTAATTAATGAATTTTATTTTTTTTTAGTCAGTACTAAGAAGAAGAGACAATATTCAAGCAGATTATGAGGCTAAAAACGACATGCTAGCCAACAAGAAGACAGATCGAGAAGTGGTAAGTCTAGTATTGACTCTCTCTTCACGCATTCCTTATGGCTGATGCTCCTTAGCCTTTTGAAAAAGATTATAAGCAATAAGCCTCTTTCTAGCTGTCAAGCCCCCTTTCATTTTAAAGCAATCCATTTTAAGTCCAAAGAGGAGTTGGACTATATTGGAAAAGGTGTGTTCTGAAGATCATCCAAATGCCTCAAGATATTTCAAGAAGTCCTTCTGAGCTCTGGCATGCTTCAGCAGGAGGATCTAAATATTATTGAATATTGTCAGGCTAATCGGGCTGTAATTAAATTGCAGGAGCTGTTGTTTCCTTCCGGTGTCAGGAGTATAAACGGACTGTCAGTGCCAGTATAAAAAGGGGGAAACTATTTTAAAACACAATATTGCTTTACAAATCCTGAGGTGTCCCTCAGCTTATCGGTGACCTTTCCCAAACTTTAATTATGAACTCAGAATGAGAAATACCCTGCAGACTTCCACAATATACTTTAATAGGGATCAGGAAGAGGAGCCGATTACCCATGGCTCAGAATTACAATGGGGAGCATTCAGACCGCAACTCAGGGGAAGAAAGGGTTTAACACGACAAGCTAATGCAGGACAAAAATGTCAAAATCATATGTTCTAAGAAATGGAAATGGACACCAGTATGTCCCATAACCAATGTTGCCATTATAGTTGATTACAGTGTTAAAATTTCAGGACAAAGAGTTTCCTGTGATTTTCTGGTGGTGACATGGAGTTCAGATTAAGCTAAAATCCTGAAAGTGACTTTACTGACACCATTTAACATAAAAGCAGCTATCAGTGGAGTTTCAATTGGAGGAGAACCAGGCTGATTTGTGTACAATTATTATCCTCCCATTACAAATGGAGTCAGATCAGGGCAAATTTGAGTTCTATTCAGCTTTGCTGTAATGTCAGCTCCTCTCTTTGTTGTACAGAAAGGCCTAAGACAGCTGATCAGACAGTGGCAAATGAACAAAAGCCATCAAATTTCATTTTCATTTCATTTTCAGGGTTTTTTCCCTAATAACTGTCTCCACATAATGGAATTGTATTCACTTTACGAATTGCTGTAACAAAGCTCACCGTGACAAAGTTGTCAGATGTATTTGGACATGACATGCTGTTAAGTAGTTTAAACAGTTTTAAAAAAATGTTAAACTGGACTTTATAGCCTGACAGCAAGATGGTGAGGTGTAAATGGTTAAATGGTAACAGATTTGTTTAGGGTGTACCTGTATGAAAAAGAACATTCCCTACTGTTGTGGCTGACCACTAACGCATCCACTGTGTCCCTTCGTGAAGGAGTATAAGGATCTAGGGTTTGTATTTGGGAGCTTCCTTGGCAAAAACCCAGAAGAGGCCAAGCAACAGAGGCAGCAGAGACTTGATGGGGAGATTGAAGAGGTACATCAGTAGAGCAGGCCTCACCTCTGACAAGCTAGGCTTTCATCTTGGGCTTTCCTGGTAATAAAGGTGTTGACATGGTAACATTTAAGAAACATGCTTTAAAAATAGTTTTGTGCAGGGTGAAAGACCTTTGAAAATTGCCAAGGCCAATATGACAAGATTGGCTATGATACTGTTTGCAAGTCCTTCCTGTCCGACTCTGGCTTTTTATACAGAGGGTTCAGAGACACTGTAGCAGTTGGGGATTTTAGAAAAAAATTATCATAATCTGTTTATTTCTATTGCTTATTTTCCATTTCTTATGACATTTTGGTAATTTATTTTTATTTATATTAAATAGTCAATGCTAGCCACTCGTTAGATGCTTGCTGTTTGAAATGTTACCAGCTCAACACAGTAAAGAAGCTCGTCACTGACACTATTGTTTGGGATCAGCTCCTTGTGAAAGGCTTTTGTGCGTGGGGTTATTCACTCTGTGTCGGCTAAAGCTTTCTTATCAATGCAGATGGGCAGTCTCGCTCTCTAACCTGGCTTTGCTTTATTTTTACTGTTTTAAAGTAACATTTGATTCTCTCAGCAGAGCGCAGGGACACGGCTTCCCTGTCCTGGGAGTTCTGTGTGAAGGGCATGCTAGATTAACTCTGCTTCTTGTCTCTGTGTGAGGATCCTCATCATGTCACTAACGTTGGGTGTGCAGGTGCCGGAATGGGCATCCATCAAGATGAATGTGACTGACTCGTGGATGGTTTGATGTGCAAACATAGCTGTATTCATACTGAGGTCTTTCACGGACTGGTTTTCAACAAAACAGTTCCGCAAGAGTGGCAGAGCTGTTTTGTCCTTAAAGTGGTTTCATTGTTGCGCAGGATAAAGCAAGTTAAATGCACCATCCTCTGCAAGCCTGTTGGATGGCTGTAATATCATGTGCAACCACTTGATGGCAGAAAAGTCACACAAGATACTTTAGCTCTTCAATTTACAGATTAACACTTGTTATATCTGTACATTTTTCTAATTTATTATGTGTCTGATATTTACAATCTGCAATTGGGAGGTGTTTTTAGCACATCGTAAGTTACAGAGATGGGTCTCAGTCAAAATCCCCATAAGCATTAATGAAGCTAACAGTCTGATTTGACGCTCTGAAAGCATTTTATGTACGTGTAGAAATTATGATATGCAGCACGCTGTAAATAAGACATCAGGATGATTACATATATGCTTCATCTTCACCACCATCATCAGAAGTACTGTTATCATCAGATTTTCTTTGGTTATTTTTTGGCTCTGTAGATGAGCTTCAGCTCCTAATATATCATCCAAAAATGTAAGTATGGATATGTTGTGCATATCACTTTTTGACCAAAGGGAACAATTCCCATGCCACTGTTGTTACAGAATTTCATTCAGCAATCAGTATGAATTCCCTGTCATAGACAAACAACTGTGAAGAATTTGGGTGCATGCAGAGATTTTCTGTGAATGTGTGTGTGCGTGTGTGTGTGTGTGTGTGTGTGTGTGTGTGTGTGTGTGCGTGCGTGCGTGTGCGTGTGCGCGTGCACGCGCATTCTGAATGGCAGTAAGGAGAAATCGCTGTCACTAATGAAGCATCCTGAGTGGCACTGAAGATGCTGCAGTGACCAATTGCCGCAGCAAATCCTCCGCTGCTCGTAGTTCCACATGAAAGCTTCATGCAATCAGCCCCTCTCTGTGCCGGCCAGTAAACACACACTCGAGGCCTGCAGAGCTTCATATTGATCCCCCCCAAATGAAAGGTAAACAAAACTGCGAGCAAGCAACACGTAGCCTTTATCTGCACATAGTGGCTGTGAGTGCAAGAGCTTTCTGCATTGCCAAAATGGAAAGCTGAAACCCCCCCCCCCCCCACACACACACACACACACACAGCACTTGAGTTATTTAAGGTTTTTTTTTTTATTGTTGCTTTTACAGACAGCACTACTCTGCAAGACACTTGTTAGCAAGACACTCCTTTCAGAGAGTACATTTGCGTTAAACGCATCGACCCGGATTCCTAAGGATCAGCATCTTGACGAGGTTGTAGAATCGATAGCTCCCAGGTTACAGGGTGTCTGCAGGCGTGTCGTTTCCCAGGGCTGTGGCTCACGTAATTGGGCTCTTAATCGGTGTCGATGGTAACACTGTGAAGATGCTTCACTGTGACTTGTCTCACTTCTCGCAGCTCCGCCCCGCACCCTGTGCTCATGGCAGAAGTCTTCACAGGCCATACCCTCACCACTCAGTCTAGACCTCCAGCGATATTGCTGAATATTGTGGGAGTGTAGGAAAGAAAAGAAAAATCAGACAAATTGACAATGGTATTAAGAGCATCAGGACAAACAGATGCTCGTACAAATGAGATTTTGCATGTAGCCACAGTGAGAGGTATTCCCTGATTAGCAAGGCAACACTTCCTCTTCTGTCTCAGTTCCTTTGTAACCAGGGCCTTTTTTGAATATGCTGTGCGTAACATATTATAAAAATTTATAGATTAGAAACCTCTTACAATTATAATGATCAATGTTAAAGTGCATGTAGTGGTTGTTGTTTTCAGAAAAAGCAAACGCAAACCATAGATCCTTTTGATGTGCTGTATCAAATAAGCCAACACTGTAGTCTCCCCCCTTCCGTCTGCCCAGGAAGATAGTTATGGAAGTTTGTACATGAAGTACAAACATTAATAATGAGATTTCCCCTTCCCCTAATAGAGAGTATTCCTCAGACGCAGTAACTGTAAGGCTACTGCTGTAAGGTGTATGTATATGTTGTTGTTGTCTGCAGTCAGTACGTCAGTTTGATGGACGGCAGTACCATTTCATTGATTTGATAAAGCCCGTTAGTTGTGACTTCTGTTGTTACACATTTGAACAGGGCACTCTACCGAAGAACTTTGTCCTTGTGGACAAGTACTTAAAGCTGGAGTTCCTTTACCTGCTGCATTGGGAGTACTTACTGAAGAAATTAAAATTATATTAGCATAGCTGATACTCCCAGAGAAAGGTATCGGAGAGGCACAGGTGGTAAACTGCAGTCTTCAAGAGCTTTAGTAGAGTTTCAGTAGTAACTGTTCCTTTTGCTCAGTTCCCCAGTGTATATGGTAAGGAAGGCTTGTCCAGCTGGCAGTGTTAACATAATGACCATAGAGAGGGTTCACAAAATTAATTAGTTTGAATTTCATTATGAACATCATTACTTTGGAGCCTTTGCTCTACATTTAAGACTTTATATGTTCTCTTTCATCACAAAGCTGCATTGCCCCTTCATTTTCATGCTGCCTCTTGCATTAACATCTGACGTGCTGGTTGCCTTTCCATTGACATGGTCCGGTGAATGGATTCGAAACAACCTCTTGCGGTGCTGTTTTGTGACACAACCAGTTTCGCAGCCAGAGCTGCAGTTCCAGCAACATATTTCATCCAGTTTTGATACAACGCATTTCTTTGTCGACAGCTGAAGGAAGAGATTGATAAGCTGGAAGACAAAGTGGAGTGTGCCAACAATGCTCTGAAAGTGGACTGGGCGAGATGGCAGAAGAACATGAGCGGGGATATCAGGGGAGCCTTCCTGAGCACCGCAGAGAAGAACATCGACTATTACGAGAAGGTGAGGCCGGGCACACAGGTGAACCCTGACCAGCGCGCTCAGGTGTGACATGACCTGCTTTGGGTCAGTGACGTGGAGGAGATTTTTCCTGGAAAGGCTCATTTGTGATTCATTTCCTTAGGACTGTCGTTGGAAGTCATTTTGTCAGTTAAGATTTTTAAAGGTCTGTTCAAACCAGCTGCAATATGTTTTGTCCTTAACTTTGAGTAACAGATTTAAGAAGCATATGATTTCTCCCCCTTTTAATGTTTAACATTTCAGGCCAAACATATAACTTATCGGCCTACACATTTTTGGCTGCTACAGATTTTTTCATACCTTACACATGAAAATATCACGTATGACTTTGTGTTTTTGTAACTTGATATTTTTTAGATGTCACTTTTTGTTGATCAGATTAAGCAAAATAACTTTACAATAACTTGAGTTTCCTTGGATGGATGGATTTTCCTTACTGGATGGATCCTTAAAAACGTACATCTGTGATTTGTTGATTTACCAGCAGAGGGTGGTAGCAGTCAATTTCTTTTTTCCATCCTCTGATAATTAAAAAGATGATAATGAATTGAGATGACCACATAATGAAGAGACACTGATACTGCCTCCTCATTGGGGTGAGAAACGGGTTTTATAATAGAAGTCAATAAATAAACTTGCTCATCAGTAGACATTCTCATGGCTAAAACTGATATCTTCACAGTGCCAGGATAACATTAAATCAGCATGGTGACACGCCCACTAATCACAGAACACAAAACAAGCAGTGAGGACAGCGTGCCATCTAAAATGAAATCAGGACTTCTTTAGAGAGGGGAAAGAAAAGAGCTTTGTAATATGCCTGAATTTGAATTTAACCCTAGCCTGAGCTTAAACATCAAGGGATAGCATTTTAGTTCTAAGAGAAGATCTGAGGTGTTGAGCTGTGAACCTTAATCACTCTCCCCGTGCTCCTGAAGAGGCTATTCTGTGCTGCGCCATGCCTGAAAACATTATGACAGGAGTTAATTGAGACAAATGTGAGGATCGCGTGGGCACTGATCCCCGGGCTCCGTACAAAACAAAAAGAAAATGCTAATGGGGATGAACATGCTGGATGTCCAGAAGGCTGTTGGGACATGTCCAAGGGACAGTTTGGAAAAAGCCTAAGTTTAGACTGAAGAACCCCCATGTGCTTGTGATCTCGGTACCCCTCTGGGCTTTTTGCTTACTGAATCAGAATCAAGCCAGAGGCGACAAGATTATATTGATAATTGAGCCAGATGCTCAAAATAAATAAGGCACTCAGAGATTCAGAGTCCCTAGTTTAGACAGTTCAGCAAAAGCCTCTATCAGAGCAGGCACAGTCCCCATAGAGCGAGTGCTGTTTTATCACCTAGAGCTGCACTTTGGTTTAATGCAGTATATGTATATGGTGGAACGAGCTGACAGCTATAATTGGAAGTGATAATTACTGCTGGAAATAAAATCCCTTTCTCTGAATTGCGGAGCCTGGGATAGTGCATTTAAATGTGCGGTCGCCGAGGCAGATGTGTGAATTGCCCGTAATGTGTGATGATTAGTGTGGAGATGTGCGCCGCGCGCACGTCCAGAGCTGCAGGACAGGGCTTCTTTTTCCCCCCCTTGTTATTAATCAGGTGGCTACAGCGGAACGTGGCCGGCTTCGGCCGTCTGCAGGGCGTTTTAAGGATTTATGATAGTCGGGGTGACCCCAATAAGGAGAGGTGCGGAGCTGTTCATTGAGAGCGGGATTAGGGACACGGATCACGGCGCGGCGGAGCCTCGGAGGAAATGTACTCCTCTTCCCCCCGCCCCCACGCCGCTGTCACCGCAATAATGTGCCCCGCGAGCCGGCGGAGAGGGCGCAGAGAGGCGCTTGCCCCTGCCGGTGCGGGAATATTAAAGCCGCATCCAGGGCACCAATAAGCCCCAAAGCTCGGAAAGCCCCGGAAGCTACAACAGCCCTCCCAGAGCCCTGAGAGGCGTGTGTATCCGTTTATCCGAGCCGTTAGAACCGTCCGCGCCTCCTCCCTCGCCACACGCATCTGCGTCACGTGACTTTATCCCAAAACAAAAGCTTGGCAGCACTGGTGGACGGGTCCCTTTCTGCACAGCTTCAGTACCCAGGTAATTGAGCTGGAGGGTTTTGGCTGTGCTTGGTCAGCCATCACAGTCAGCATACTGCGCGTTCATCTGCTTACCCCCCTTGGGCCTTTGAACAGTGCTTCTCTCTTTACTTTCAACCCTGTTTCACCAAATATGGATTGCCCTTGACATTATGCACTGAACACCCCATAATATCAGCTAATGGACTGGTTAGACAGCTGCTTGAATTGTAATTTTTAGATGTTCTTTATTAACACAGTGTGCTGTGTGCACAGCAGCTATATACTGCACAATGGCAACTTCGGGGGATTGCCATGGAGACGCCATAGCAACAAGAAATTCACTGGAAGATGCGAAAGACAAGCCTGGTGTTATTGCATGTAAGGTCTTACCCAGACCATTCAAGAAATTCTTTTAGGGTTTTAGACTCTGTGTGTGATACATCTATCACCGAAATCAGATGAGTGTTTGAACGTTCCCTCATAGCACTTAGGCATTATAACACCATTTTTAGAAATGAAATTGAAAAAGACCACCATATCCACTTCTTTCTGCTGGATTCTCAGAATATGAAATGTGAAATGAAGAGCAGTGACTGAAAGTGTACATTAGGGAAACATTTTGTTTAGTTACAAGTAGACCAAGAGCGCGAGACACAGGTCCCATCCATTTGTACGCATTAATATAATGTAATGTAACCTAATTTATGACGAAGGAGAAAAGAAGTAAATGGAAGGATAGGCTCTGATGGACAGGACATTACCATGGGCAGTTTTGTAGCGGAGTGTCCTCCTTTCTGGTACTGATTATTTCTTTGTTCCTAAAACAGGTCCAACAGCTGGAGGAAAGGGCAGGTGGCTGGCTAATAGAGACAGTCCATGTCGCTGAATGATAATTAGGGCTTTTGAAAGTACAGTGTCCCCTGCTGAATGTAGATCTGCAGGAGCTATTACCTCTGCTGGATCTGTCATCGCCCGTGTCACAATATAGCGCGGATGTCGCGGTGATGCGTTTTAGACTTTCCGAGCGCCAGCTTATTTTGCCTCCTGCTGATCAGCACTAACTTTGAGTGATGAAATATATCTGGACCAAGTAGTGGACGTAAAGTGCTTTGCATCGGACACATCTACCTGTAGGATAACAGCTGCAGAGGACACAAAACTGGCAAAAAAAATGAATAGTGTTTCGTTATATTACGAGGTGCTGTCACCTGTACCATTACATCAGACATCTACCTCTTTTCCTTCCCACCTTTCATGGTGGCAAACAACTGCTAACCGCAGCTGCTAGCTAGCTAGCTAGGTAAAATAAGTCTAGCGGCTTTTTTTATATGTTTGCCTGCAAAATTTGGTTTCCTTTTTGTGTATTTGCCTTTTTGATTCTAATGTAACTTGTGCAACAGAAGTTAATGTCAACATGAAAAAGTATACTGTTAACATCATAGAATCAGACATTTGAGATTGGATGGTATGATCTAAATAGCTAACAAATACAAGAATATTCACAAGAGTGACCAGCAAACAAAAATTATAGTAGTGAATTATGTACATGTAATTGACTTACATGCAATTATTGTGCAACATTGTACATTATTGTACATGTTAACCTCCTCAGCCATTTGGAAAATAAGTGTGTTATTACTGAGGACTGGTTCAGCTGATGTGCTCCTAGGGATGTGAAGTATACATTGAGTTTATGGTCATGCACAACATCCACGTGTAGCAAGTAGAGTAGACTGAACATTAAATCTGCAGCTGAATCCTACAGCAGCCATAGCTTTCAGCCAGGTGTGTAAGTAATATAGGAGGTAGAGAAGCACATATGGATCATGTTGATCTACAGTTCTGTTTCAGATAATTTATAAAAATTGTCACCTATTGCAGATGTTGATTATCTCAGTAAATATCTAGTTGTATAAATGGATAAAATTGTAACCTATGTAAGTCACTCTGGATAAGAGCATCTGACAATAATGTAATGTAATGAGTAGATGGGAAGAGGTGAGAAGTATTGTTAGTGGTAATGGAAGATGTGTGATGATGTCATGGACAGGATAGAGAAGAGGTAAAAGAAAAAAATATGGACACAATATGTCTGAGGCTGAGAATAAGGCTGAGAATTTATTGAGTGCAGTTCTGTCATTCGAATTTTGTATTCAAAAAGGAATTTAGATTGCGCATAATGAAAGGTCTTTGAAGACTCAGACCTGTACACCCTGAGAATGACCCAATTCTCTGTTGTGTGCCCTGCCTACATACCTGTCATCCCAACATCATGAATACTGTAGATTAAGTTAAAATGTATGAGAGATAGTCTGGACAAAATAAAAATGCCAAAAGGTGCTTATTTCAATACACTCTTCTTTGACAAGATAAGCATGTGTGCCAGTTTTCAGAAAGCTTTCTAAGAGGGTCATGCCAGGAGTCATGCAGATTTTGCATGGAATGACCAACCCGACAGTGCGCTCTAAATTGAATAGAAGCTCACCAGAGTAATCAATTTCAGCATGCCCTGTATTGATTCAGAGTACATCTCTTTTCCCATCTCTCATGTTATCTTCTTGTCAAAACAGAATGAGATGTTCACCTCTGTGCACTTTGCAAAAGTTAAGCAAAGTTTCAACTTTTGAATCAGACACAGTGTAGAAGACCACTAGCGTGAAACCGTGTAGCAAATGGGCGGACCTCCGATAACACCATGGTCCCTAATACCACTCCTGCATGGGAGCACAATAGCTCAGAACTATTGGTCTGGTTGACCTATATCCTGTGTGTGTTATTTTTTCCTAAAATTCATCAGTAACGCCAGGTATTCTGTTGAGGACAGGGCCTGGGTTACATTGTCATGAACAATGTCATATAATTGCCTAAACGGGAGTGCCTTACACTTTCAACACACTGACACAAAGGCTGAGGTTGATGGGGCATTGCGTTGAAGGCAGCCTTTCAGTCATGTGTCTTTTGATCATTTTATCACAACACTCATAAATCCTCTGGTCCTCTACAATCAGTCATTGAAGATTTATGTCGTAACAGCGGCTCTTCTGCTGACCATGCTGTGTTTGTAGGAAAGAGGAAGTTAAATGTAAGAATGATGAGGCTAAAGGTGGTTTAGGATCAAGGTGTCAATCAAAGGAGCTGCATCTGTCCCATCTTTCATCATAGAACCTTCTTCCTCAATTCAACAACACAACACAAAGGGACTCTGCTGCATGGAGGAGCTATATAGCCTATATAGCTATATAGGTAATATATAGCTATATCGACTATATTTATAATTAAATCCTAATTTGGTCCATCTGTCCATCATGACAGCTGTAGTTTAGTTCCAGTAGCCATCAAGCTGTATGAATGATATGATAATAGGTCAGATCTGAGTGGTGTAAATAAGAGCATCAAATATGAACAGCTGCAGAGTAAATAAATAATGTAATATCAGGTAGCAGAGGCCTTAATGAAAGTGCAGTGTGCTCCCCCCCTGCCGAGTGACAGTTCTTGTTTTGAGACTTTGAAGCTGAGCTTCCTGAGGAAGTTCCTGATCCATATGGCTCTTTTGTGGTCTTCATCAGGCTGTCCATGAAGGCCTCCTCCAATGAGCCTGTCCTCTTCCATCCCACGTTATCGTGTGGAGTATCGCTAAATGAACGCAGCTGTTAATCTCTCAAATGCTCGCTGAATTTTTCTAGTATTGTTATGATTATTACTACATTTGCCTCGCCCTGCTGAGATGATGATGGGAAAAATTCATCGTTCCAGCTGTGCGAAAACAAAAATAAAGAGGGGATTGAAAAGATTAATGAAATCATTTAAAAGAACAGGCCGGTATAGTAATACAAGTGCTAAAATATTTAAAACAATATGACAACATACTAATAGTGACAAGGAATTGAAAGTACGTTTAGTTCCAACGTTATTTGAATTTTGTTTTGTTCTGCTCAACTTCACAGTGAGGATTATCTGTGAAGCCGTGTAGTCCTCTGGCAAGGTGTTCCATAGTTTAAGAGCCTGTATAGTTCTGCTCTGTACCTCCAGTGGACTGCCAGTGGACACTGAAATCAGACTGTCAACAGCATTTGTTTTCCAATAATAGTCTGAAGAGACTTGAATGAATGAACAACGATATTTTAAAGTATCAACATTTGTTTCCCTACCAGCATCTTGTACGGAGGCCCTTGACGGCGAAAGAGTTTAAATTGTCATGTTGAGCGGGGACTGTCTGGGGGCTTTTTTCCACATTCAAATATAGAAGTGCCCAGTTGTGTGACTCCAAAGCAGTGCGTCCCAGAGCCGGGGTGCCTGGACGCAGCCCCTGTCAAAAGCTGTTTAATAAAGGTCAGAAGCAGGCTGCCTCTTATGGGGGAAGTGCCATCTTGATTAACTGCCTTTGACAGCCTGTCAGCTGCCATGAATTTGCCTGAGGTCCACTCCTGATGCGAGAGATTCAAAAGCGGGTGGAGAGCCCGGGTCGCAGAGAACGGCTTAGTAATTTACTGAGCATTAATCAAAAAACTTGGCAGGTTGGAACTAAATGACACTGGGACCCATGGCTAGACAGGGTGTGTGCGAATGCCACTGGGTGTTAAAACGCAAAGCTGCTTTGTGTCTGTCTTGCCGTACAGCGAGCATTAAAGGAAATCTTATTAGTCTGGTTACTTGTCTCGTTACTTTGAGGTTGTGATGCTTTTATTAGTGGCGAGTGTGCAAGAGATTGGGTTTGAAGTCTAGGGGGTGAGACTGATGTACATCTGTGCTCTACTAACATACTGGAATTAAAATCTGTTCCTGCTGGCTGAAGAAAGGTAATTGAATGTGCGAAGGCCCTAGGCAGCATGTGTCACCTGGTGCTGTAACACTTTGGATGGGGGGAAGAAACACCCTAGTCTGGGTAGCTGGGAAGGAAGGCGCTGTTCATCTTTCAAAGATCAAAGGTCACCGTGCTTTCTGATCTTTGTGTGATTTCACAAATGTTTTTGCTGGTATGGAAGACATAAATTACAATGAACATGGCCAAGGTTTGGTGTTGGTTGTGACTTAGTTATTCCATATTAATATGATAATATGACATTAATATTGCTCCAACTAATTTAGCCATATGTCAGTTCAACCTGTTTATTTGTTTTGTTTTTTTATTACCTTGGCTCTATTTAATGTGTCTCAGATAACCATTACCATGGAAACCTCAGGGATGACTTGGCCTAAAAGACAAAGGAACTTCCAATAGAATGAATGGAGCAAAGCAAAACTCTCACTTCATTTATTTAAGACAACACAAATCATAAAAAATGGTTCCTGCATGGTGAAGATTTCATTGTTTAAAAAAGTCAGAAAAGCAAACAAACAAACAAACTAGAGATTATGGTCACAGATCCTTTTAATGGTATGGGTAAGAGCAAGAATAAGCTTTACATTTGATATTTTACATGGAATGTAATAGAACACATTACAAAACCTGTTGGAGTTCTCCTGTGAGGATATTTGTGCAGTTTGCTTTACTGATCATTTGAAATTAAAAATAATTTAGCATGTTTCTTGAGGGCATCTGGAAAAAGAAAAACATAAGGCTTCTCAAGGAATTTCCCATCAAACACTTTAAGAAGCCATACTCCAGGGCAGTGCTGCTCAGTTTGATATTATTTGCAATGAAGACTGTTTGGTACAGAGCTGGAGACCATGCATCAGTGTGTCGTTTATGCCAGTTCAAATGAACAATAACTGCTCATCTAACCACACTTCTTTACAGTTCTGAGAATTAGCTGTGTTTTACCTTTTTTTACGATTTTGGATTGAACAGCGGTGAGAGAGGATTAAAAACAGCTCGATATCTCAATGATATATTCTGTCCTTATTGTTCTGAATGCAAGTGACTGATATATTCAAAGGAGAATGGTGGTAATTTCGGTCCAGGTGTGTCTTAAGGCTACCCATGAGATGTAAGTTTTCCAAGGCAGAATGTCTGCGTGTTTATGAGTGTATCTGCATGTATCTGTGTGTGTGTGTGTGTGTGTTTGTGTGTATGTGAGTAAATGTGTGTCTGTGGGGGTGTCTGCTGTCGTACAGACTGAGTAGAGGCTGAATACTCCTTTCTGGTGTCTTTTCTTTTGCAGTGCCTGGCAGTGTGGGAGTCCTTTCTCTTGTCTCAGAGAAGTGAGCACAGTGTGGAGGGCACCAGGGAGCAGCAAACAGCCAAAGACGCATGTCCCCAGGACACCTAAGGGCATTTCCCCACCAACGCCCCCTCCCAGACTCACTTTTTTGCATTGTAATATCTCAGCCAATATTGCGTTTGCCAAGAATTCTGTGTATGTCTCTCTCTGCCTCAGGGTATTGGGCTGCCACACTACATTGGATCAAGGTGCGGTTTATTTCAGAGAATGGGCCTTGGAACGATTATATACTGTAGGATCCACGGCTGCTTTCAGCATAGCATAATGAAATGTCTTTTTGTTGTCTGCTTTACAGTGCCTGACAATGGGATGTTGGCAATATGGAATATTAATACAATGCAATCTGTTTTTAGGAGATATACCTTTTTAACTTCTGATAGCATCATCCATTACATAGAATTTTTAGAATATAGCTAAGTTTGTTATCCTCTGAAATCTTTGTCCAAACTAAGATACACATTTCACTGTTTTTTCAACAATGACTGGCTTTCTTTACCACCAGATGGACTGGTCAGCATTTTAAGCCCTTTGACATTTTGATTATCTAACATCTTGAAATGTCAAAACTGTTGAAACTTCCTGATTTCTCCTTGCCTGTTGCTATTCCATACAAAACTGTCAACAACAATTATCTTGAAGGAATTAGAGTCCACTTGCTCTGAATGATTCTTAGAGTATGTGCAAGTATATATTTACATTATGTGCAAGTATCAAAAAGAACAACCACGAACCTCATACATATGTGACCTTGTTTATTGTCCTTCTCTGCAAAATAGCTTTTTTCAGGAAACTGGACCTGTGGCCTGGTAGTTGTCGGTTTGAATTGTGGGGTATTGTGGTACCCTTGAGCAGAGTAGTTCTTGAGTAAACAGCCAGCTGTGTAAAGGAAAGGAATATAAATAAAGTATAAGCAGGCGTTGCCTAGGACTAAGATGGCTGTTAACCAAATAGGCAATATAATCTGCCTCCAACCTAATTTTTAAAAATGAATTCCACATGAAAAGTCATTCACATTTTTTGAGCTATCTAGGTGTCCACACTGTGGTATTTAAACAGTATGTGGGTTTATTAGATGCAAGTGATCATTTATAATGAAGCGTGACCAAACTCTAAATCTTGTTTTTAGATGTTGACTCCAGAGAAGTTAATATGATATGAAGTGTTCTGAGGACAGGTTATAAACAGAAATCTATAACATTACCGGTCTGCTGTACTTGCTGCAGTTTCTGACTATCTAGACGGAGTGTGTGGTATAATCAGCTGTTTTAGTTTCCACTGGACTGGGGTGGCAAATTTGTTTTTCATCAAGTTACGTATGTTGGTAGGGTATACCGTATACCTATATTGAAAAGATAATGCCAATGATTTATTGTTAGAGGACTGGTTACAGCATTTTTCAGAATTTAGTTGTTACACAATACAAAAATTCAGTTTGAAGCCTTACGTTTTGCTATAGTGAAGACATTGTAAACAACTGAAATATCTCAGAGTGCTGTTTTTGTAAATTCATTCTACTGGGGTTTCATAAGGGCTAAGTTGGTTTTTCAGTAAAGACAAATGTTTTGCATATGGTGTTAATAAAAACAAGCTTATGTTTTTTATGCTTGTCTATGCACATTGAAATGGACTTGTGTTGTTTTATATCAAATTAGTATCTCAGCTTTAAAGACAATTGTCAGCGTTAATTTAAGAATTCCTTGTGTGATATTTTGCCATGACTAAATATGATTTTTTTCTTTCTCAAGGGATTTCCATAGCTACATTCTTGAAAGAATAGACAGTGAGTTTAAACAGCATGTTACATCCTAAAGTAGGTTACCCACTTGGCTTAATCGCATTAAATATTTAACAGCTCTCTTTAAATAACACAGAGCTTTGAAATTGCCTTTATCAGCAATTTATTTAATATCCAATATACACAGTGAAATGTGTTTTCTCTGATTACTGGACAACTTTATAACAGACTCTTTGAGATCCTGATATCACAGTGTATCAACGTCACCACATTATGATCTTTCTATAAATTACATTTGACTAAAAACAATGAATGGCAATTTGATTTCAGTTTTTTGGGCATTATTTCAGTAAATCCCTTTCATGCTCTTGCTATTCTGTCCTGTCTTCTGTCCTGTGTAACCATCAGTCATGAAATAATGGATTGCTGTTAACTGAGCATTTAATGCTTTCTGTGATGAGATTAATGTGGTATAAGAACCAAAGTTGCCTTGAATGATAACTCTTAATTGTGGGACTGATGTGCCTGTTTAAATACCTCTTAGATATCTGTGTGTGTGTGTGTGTGCGTGTGTGTGTGTGTGTGCGTGCGCGCGCGTGCGTGTGCGTATATAGATACACACACCACTACAAGACCAGTATCTTAGAATTTACCATAAAATGTCTGCCTTTACATGGCCAGCTTTAGAGTTCCAGGTTTGCAGAGTGTGTTGGAGCAGTCCAGGCATCAGAAATAAAATAGCTGCTGAAAAGGCCACAGTATTTTTATAATCATCTCAGGTGTGCAGTTAGGCACCAGTCCAGACTTCTGTCAGATCCCCAGTGAGATATGTTCATTAATGTCGTGTCACCGTCAATTCCCTTTCAGATGACCTGCGCAGCTAGTGGCCCCAGATAAGGGGCTGTGGTAAAAGTTACTGTGAAATTCTTAGTCTGGGTTTGTCAACATCAGAAATCAGTATGAATTTTTTGACTGTCAGAGGATGCCTACAATGTTAAGAGCAGCATTTGAAGTTCCTCTCAATGGGTTGGGAAAAGTAGTCTTCACACGTTGCGCTTTTGCATTCATTACATGTCAGTGCTACGTCCCCCACTCATAAAAAAATCCCTCTTTCATCAACTCTAGTATACTCTGCATGCTTAATTTCTATTTTGTAACCTCTCACACATCTGTTCTTTGGATGAAACATCTGGGCTTGGTGTTTCAGTCTCTCAGAACTGTGCCCAGCTGAATTCTAGAATGCCCGTGTGTCAGAAATCTGACAAGTCAAAATACAGTAAACTTGGAGTGCTCAGATAAAGCATATGTCCTTTGCCCCAGATCCCTACCCATCATCTCTGATCTCATTTCCACGTAGGCGTAAACAGACCATGAATATCTTAACTCAACATACACTTGATAGCCTACAGTGGAAAGCAACCCACTCTTACGTGTCAGAATCAATGCCAGGTGGGCCTACAACCACAGACCAAAAAACTGACAGATTTCCTTTTTGAGTTTCCATTGTATTTCCTTTCATAGAGCTGTCAGACTATGTCAATCAGGTGATACTGATGGGTGTCAAATTTATTTGACAACACAGCAGATAGATCTACATTTAAAACGAGCAGATAATAGATATCTATTCCTGGAGAAATGTCAACTCTTATGTTGGAGAATTCACAGATGTGTGATGATTTCATGCCACTAAAATTATGTTCCTTCTAGGATTTTTGTGGTTTTTGGGGGTTTTTTTTGGGGGGGGTTTTGGCATTTTTGGTTTTGTTTTTTATTTTTATTTTTTTTTCTGGTACGCTGAGGCTCACTGAATTTTGACAGAAATTGCAAATCCGCTTACTCACCGCTAGGGCATGCAGAGCCAGTTACAATACTGTTGGTCAAAGCCAGACAGCAGAGGTGTCTGTAGCAAGCAATAGCAACCATTGGAGCATCTAACTATTTTAAGATTCTCGCAAAAAATGTACATGTTTGTTCTGGTCGAAGTGATGACTAATCAAAGATTAATCACACAGTACTTCAATGACACGATAAAAGCATTGGTGGAACAGGTATTCCTTTGCTCTGTCCATTTAAAGAAACTTGATACCTCTCACTCTCACCTGGTTGGCAGGAGATGCAGCAACTCCACCTGTAGTCATGATTGTTATTATTACTAGTTTGTGGGTTTCAAACAAAGAAGAAGAGACAGAGTGCAGAGACGTTCAAATGAGAGGAACACCCCCTCGCTCTCCCCCTGGGTATGGGGAGGATTCACAGGTGGATAAATGAATCGATCTGTGCTAGGTAAAGTTCTCATCTTTTAAAATCAAAACAGTGCCAATACAGTCATGCTTTGATGTCTCTACTGAAAGTATTTTCAGCCTTTGTATGGTAGTTTTCTTTTAGGCTCTGTATATATTAAAAGCGTTATGGGCTTTTCTTAACTGTCAGAGCTCTTTGTGCTACAGCACCACCTGCTTTATTTCAGACAGGTGTCCAAAATTGTGTTTCAGGTTTGTAGTTTTCCTGCTGCGCACATCGATGTAAGCTGAGCTGTAGCTGGCTTTGTGGAACCAGATGAACTGGCTTGTATACTTGTCCATAGACATTGTTTCCATAATAAGTCAGTGCTGTTGAATGACTTCATCTTCATTTTAGGAGATGCACGTGATGGTTGGATTTACTGTATGCATTTTCTCTGCGCCTTGAAGACAGTTCAAGAATGTACATTTTTAAAAGAAAGCCAGTCTAGACAAAAGGAGTACAGTAGGTCATTCTGGGTGCACGGGAGTTGTTCTGGCAGCCATTCAGAGAGGGCATTTTTCCGCCCTTAGCTTTATACCGAGTCTCTAAAAAAGGCCTAACAGAGCAGCCATTTATTTTGCTGCAGGATGGCAATGTTCTTAGAGCCTCTTTTGTATTTCTGTGGTTGGCCTGTGGAAATACCTTTGCCTCTTTTTTTCGTCCTGGCTGTTCAATGAATTTAGTGAACCATGCTGAAGTTCCTGGTTACAGTTGTGTGTCAAGGTAATTACAACAGTGGGAGTGAAACGAATGCATAACAGCCCGGTCACATCAAATCTTTTATACTAGGTTTCACAAGCAGCGGAATTATGAAGGAGAGACAGTATCCACGTCAGCTAAACCCAACAGGGAACAGGTAGACTTGTTTTTTTTTTTTTCCACCCATGTTTTTATGCTAATGTAACCTCTGTTATTTTCCATTTCAAAAGTAGCGATCTTCCTCCTCTGCAAGCAGAGCTCTGCAAAGCAGTGATTCACTTTGAGTAAAGAATATGCGACAGCTTCTGTTCACTTTCCCCTTTGTTCTTGTTTTGGGGATTAGTTCTGTGTCGAGATGAAACTGTTTATTGCCTTAACAGAACTGCCAGAGCCCTGAGTTTTGGCCTGCCACTAAATATTATTTTCACGGAAAAAGTATTGTGAGACGTTGTTAGATTGTGAACCTTATATGATGCCTTGAGCAGGTTAGGACATGAGGAGCCAAAAAAAGAGAGAGAATCAATCGGTCTGAGAACTGCCCATATCTCACCTCATTGGACATTGTGTCACTGCGGTGTCTGTGACATCAGACAACACGAGGTGGAACAGCATCTTCATGTTAATATTCTTGCTGGTGATGAAGACCCCAACTGGTCAGCGGTCTGTATCAGCAGCACAAATAATAACGTAATAATAAAGGCATCATTAACCCACTTCTAGTAAGACATCAAACATCGCAACTGGTATGTGTTTGGAGTGCTATTTCCATTCCTCTCTGTGCTTTGAAACCAAACTCAGTATCTATCTATCTATAAGTAAAGGTGTGTTAATCCTCTTTGGCCCCAGTGATCATTGCTCCAATGTTTTGCTGCAGGAAAATGTACACCCATTTGGTTCTGAACACTGAAAAGCGGTTAGCTTTGACAATGCAGTCATTTCACAATCAAGTGGAAACTCTCTCCAATTGAATAGGATATGATTTAGCATGGCTCTGCTGTTAACAGCACGACGATACCTGACGCTGTTCTGTATGCTGTACAAAAAGCTGTAATAATGCATAGCATTTGAGACGTAGGCAGCTTGTTCAGTACTACATATATACTAAAACTTTGCTTTTTATCCTTCATTGATAAATGCTGAGGATGATAAATGATAGACAGAATAATGAGAACTGCGCTGTTCTGTTCTGCTTCCTCTTCAAGTCCAGTGAATAAACCTTTTGTGAAAGTGACTTTCTAGTGATGGATTACCTTTGGGTTTCGGAGTTTTCTCCTCTGAGACCGTTAATACTTAGCAAAGGTACACTACAGTGTCACAAGGTTCAGACACAAAGATTAATAAGAGGTGTATTCAATAAATTAATCCTATTAAAATACAGCTCTTTTGTGATGCAAATCATGGTAGATGCTGTACTCCTTATAATTTTCACAATATCATAATATCCCAGTTGCACAATGACACAAATACTACTTTGTTTAGAAGGTATTTGTCACAGTGAAGTGTTGGGAGGGGGTGCTGAATGGTATTTAAACAGGCACAAAATATGCAGTACATCCAATCAATAATCACGAGCGTTGTGACCTTTATGAAGTGATTGTGAAATTCCCTAACTGATAAAGGGAATGCTGCAGTCACACATAATTGTTTATCTATGACAGTATGTACATTTGTGCACAGTTTATATATTTTTAATAGCAATAGTAGTTGTCATAGTACCAGTAGCATACAGTATATTAATTTCACAGCTGTCTAGCTTCTGAATGCACTGCATGTGAGTGGGGTCAGGAGGATAAACTCTAGTCAAAAAATGGAACAGCTGATTAAGCTAAAATCAAACTAAAGTTAAGAGAAAAGAAAAAAATGTCTGCCACCACACTGCCACACTACAAGAGAAGGCTGCATATATGCAAAGTTATGAGTGCAACATACAGTGCTTTGGAAGGTAAGATTATTGAAAAATGTATCACAGCATTTCAGTATCTCAGCAGGACGGCAGATGAAAAGGACATAACCTTCTCTGTAAAGCAACATGAGATTCTGGCCTAGCAGTGAGGGCCTTGTGGGAACCTCCACCTCTTTGCTTCTGTCGAGTGTGTGAGGAAGTGCATTTGATCACCTGACACAAAAAGTTCTGATGTAAGCTGTTATCTCGTGTTAGCATACCTGATGCAACACATCTCACCGTTCACACTGAATAAATTTTAACTTACAGAAATATTCTACAAGAGCACTAATCTGCTGCAGAAATTTCACCCATGCACTGTGTCAGGAAATGCTTCATACTCAATGCTTCAAGGTTAGCGCTCTGTAAGACCCTGAATGTGAATGAGGCAGTTGAACATCTCTAACAATCTCTAGCAGTCTCTAACAATGCAACAAAATTATTTCCAACAATCTTCAATTCACTGTCATTGCCTGTGCGGTATTTTGCACAGCCAGAGTTGGAGTGCCAAGCAGGCTGTGCTGGTCTCAACCTTCCAAATGCATGTTGAGGAATAATCTCCCTGGTATTGTATCAGTGCCGTACCACCTTGGCTATGCAGTCGATTGCCTGCAACTAGCTAAACATACAAGATGAGGGTTGAAATCATTATTTATTAATGCATTAGTCTATAATAACAGGCTCAATACTTTTTCCACAGAAATGGCAAAATGACTCTCCTCTATAGTCCTTGGGAGGTGTTTGATGCAGTCAGTGATCTTGGCGGTAAGTAAACAGGATAGCGCAGGCTTTACACCATGTCGTACACCCATTATGCGGAAATAATTCCAAAACCTCCATATATCACTAGAGCAATATGTTATTTTCTTTTTGGTTGTCATTACTTATGGTTATTTCTGTACTCATACCACAAACAGACCCCAAGCAAGACCTGGCTGGTGTGACCTTATTAAAGACCAAAAAATGTCATCTAAAGTCTCAAAGACAGCTGTCCCCTGGCTGTGGCAGAGGGTTTGAAAACATTGTCCCCGTTTCCTCTGTGGCAGTTAGGGGTCAATGCTCCGGAAGGCAGCCACAAGTATATTATTGATCAGCGTTCGCGGGGGTGGACTTGGACCTGACATTTATAGTTATGGCCTCTGATTAATCATAGCCATAATATGCTGAAGCCATTTCAGCAATTCTAATACGCTGGCTCTCTGACCGAGCAGAGCTAAAGAAGAAATACTGCAGTGCAAGAGACCCACTGATTCCCCCCAAGATGAACACTTTGAATGGAGGATGTGAAATCTGAATGGAAAATGAACTCAAATGAACAGGAAATTCTTTTGAGTATATGTTTGGAAGCGTAAATCAGCTGTATGACCTGCTTGCTTTGGGATCATTTTTCATGTTTAATTTCAAAATTGTTGTCAGGCAGGTGTTCACAAAGGACAAATATGTGTTCACTTTAGGAATAATAACACAAATGTGGATATATATATACAGTATATATATATATATATATATATATATATATATATATATATATATATATATATATATATATATATGAGGGACTAAAGCTGTGTAGTGAAGTCTGTCATGGTAAATAATGGTGTAGCTATGAGCACTTACTGTTCTGTCATTAATATCCAAATGAAAATGAAAATAAATTATTCTCTTCTGCGTTCCTTTAAATGCTTGTGGATATATAGCCAACAAAATACAACGTGTGTAGGCTCTCACTTCCCGCTAAGAACCGTGACAAAACTAAAGCAATTTATTTCCCTCTTGGTGAACATTTACATTTTCTCATTTACTACAGATGACATTGGATTTCATGGAAGCCAGGAATCTAAGCTGGTGGGTAAACTGAAATGCGAAAGCCTGGATGAGAGGAACATCATAATATCCCCTCGTCTTCTGGGGACGGAGGTAAGCTGTGTCTCTGAGGAGCCTTCAGGAAGGGATTCATGTGGAGAGATTCTCCTGCCTCTGATCTCTTCCAGTAAAGCGTTGGAAGAGCTGCAGAAGCACAAGGAGACTGATATACCCAATGCTAGACCTTTTCACATGAAATCGAGCCTGCCTGAAAACAGTCCCGCCTGTGAACAGTGCGTCGGCCAAAACTCTGGCCCCACAAGCCTCGATATTTCAAAAGTGAAACAGCTGATACCTGTGACCCAGAGACTCTTCTCCCCTGCACCAGTGGAGCCAACTAAAAAAATAACCTTTGGGAGACAGAGAGAAACCCCAGGAATACCCCAGGGTCTCATTTCCGCTGACCACACACCTCAGCCCTGCAAAGTGGTGTGTCTCCAGAAAAGGGCAGCCGTCGAGCTGGTGGACCCGCGCCAGGAGAGCAGCGCTGCCAGGGGCCGTCAGAGGGTCAGGTCGCACAGCGCTGATGTTTCTGCTGATGAAGTCAGGGCAGCCAGCCGGAGGTCAGCCAGCCTGCTTCCAGGTCACGTAGGAGCGCAAGCACGGGACAGCCGAGCCAACCGGCAGCCAGGTTGCAGGCCGGTAGCGCGCCACCGCAGCCCAGACCGTGGCCAGGGACCAGGGGGCCGATGGTCAGGCCTGCGTTACGCTGATTACTGGCAGTCTCTTTCCAGTGGATTAACACACTGCCGCACTCTTCCAAGCACGCACCTCCATCCCTGGACAAGAGGCAGTGGAGAATCCTGCCAGGGGCATTGTAGCACATCCAGATTAATCATTAGAAAGAGCGGTGCGAGAGATGGAAGGGGGACCGGAGGAAGTGCAGGACACCTCACTAACAGTAACAGTGAGGCAGCTATGCCCAAGGTAAGCTGTACTAGCTGCTCTGACACAGTTACTTCCCTTATTTCATGGTGTGGAGCCCTATGCAGCCTGCTATAAAAGTCAAGGAAATTTTTCCTTTGATATGCTTTTCTCCCTTGTAATCTCTTATTTTTTTAATCACCTCTTGTATATTAATCTCATCTCACCACTCACAATCACTCAAGCCATACAATAGCACTGAAGTGAAACAAATGTAATGCTCTAATGGTAGATCTAATGTCTATTTTTTTGCACCGCAAATCTCCCAGTCAACTACAACAGAGTGGATGCTCACTGGAGTATAGGTGCCCCCATACGAGCAACTTCCAGGTGCCTCACCATTCACAGCTTGCCCAAGGGTGGTGAGACGAGGAAACTTTAGCCACCTACCCATTCCAATCCCTGTCACAACAATTTGTTCCATCAGCATGGGACCCCAGTCATTGTTGACTGATGATATGCTTGATGTCAGACACAAGTTTGTAGAGCTCAGCTTGTACTCAAAGTGAGAATCTGAACCAGTGAGCTACTAGGGAACACATTGTATATGTAAAAACAACACACCCTTCTGCAAACCTTTCAAAACAGCAGTCATGATTTCATTCTTCTGCAAATGTAACATCATTGCTTTCCTTGTCCAGGATAAATGAGATACCTGTTCACAGTTTCTGTACCTGGCTAACGGCTGCTGCTTTTCTGCAGCGGGGATCATACAAACAATGCATGGTCCTTATTTTATATTAATGTGTGGGAGTACATAATGCTTGAGTAGTTGTATGTGGAAAAACTCTGACATTTGAATGGCATTAAGTCCATGATTTAGACCAGTTTATTTAGCCAATGAAGTATGCACCATTTGGGGGATCTCACTATTTTCCTAGCAAGCCTAGTGTTGAAGCCAGTCCCAGACCTTGTACCTTGGAATGATACCTTCCCACGTCCCTGTGACACTAAGTCCCAACTGATGTTTCCTCACATCCAACCTCCAGTGAATCTGCTATTTATACATCTTCATATTTATACATCCTCTAGTCCACCACTCTTCCATTTGGACTAGTGCAGCACCCCCTGCTGGTTGTACGGGAGCACTACAAATTCCTTTTGGGAGGAAGGGAGGGAGGTAGTCCCACCAGAGCTATATCCCAAGCCCTAGCCCTCACCTTAAGTATGCCTGGTCCTCTCTCTCCTCACCTATGCACACACCTCCCTTCTTTCTGTCGCCCAAGAACCCTGCTCCAGGCATACTGCAACATCAGTCCCACTATTATCAGACCACTTTTCCACATTTTTCCGGTGTCTGTCTGTCCTGTCCCATCCCTCTGTGAGCCCGCAACATGGGTGGAGCAGCTCACCCCAACACCCTCTGCCTCTTTCTGAGGACTCCCCTCTTCAGGCAGTATTTGGCTTCCCCTGACACAGATCTGTCCTCAGAGACCATACCACTTAATTACCCTATTCTGTACACCTGCCGTTATAAATGTGGATCACAATGTATTTTAATTAACTCATGATAAAAAAATGAAATATTTCCAAATTGCTTTCAGTGAAAACTTCCCTTAGCTTTCTTTTATTGAATGGTGTTTGTCAGCAATGATTTATGATTAATTAAAGGCACACCCCACCAAAAATGGTTATTATCTAGAAAACAGTCTTCTCCTTACTGCAAATGGACAGAATTACCCAGTAACCAGCCATCAAATGTGTAAACACAGGCTGTAGACAATGTGCTTTGAGCAATTCTTTCCATTAGGCAAGATTTACTTGACTTGGATTTTCTGCTAAACCCATTCAGTTGGTAGCTTGATATTGATATTAAAATGGAAGCTGGATATCAAGACAACAAAGTAGTTTTGCATGAATAAAAAATGGGCAGGTGCAAGTATAGTGCATCATAAAAGCCCGACTTATGGTGGATGTAGGTCTTCATTTCACAGTATGTCTACCCAACACAGAACAAAGTAATCTGTCAGCTGGTGAACAGGTTCAAGGCGTAAATCACATCTCCACCCGACCGTCCCACAACATAAAAGAGAACCCTCCACTTCACTGGGAGACAGATACAAATGGGTTTCTCATGGTTTGCCCTCTGTCTGGTGTGTTTGTTTATTTTCTCCAGGACATGCGGTGTCAATCAAGACGGTGTAAGCCAAATCCAGAGCCCCCAGAGACTGTGCTGCAGCAGCATCGCGATTTCACTGTGAAACACATACTGCAGGTTCTACAGGGAAGGTTAGCCTATTCCACTGCTCCCAGAAACCAGATATAACAATTCAATTTCAATTTCACCAAATATTGGATGTATGTGTAAGCACAGACTAAAACCTGATTCTCCATGTTAAGTTTTTTTTTTTCTTCTCTTGTCACAGCTATGTAGGTAAATGCTTCCAATCTTAATAATATGACTTCTGGGTTAGAAAGCAAATAATGTATGCGCCGAAGGAGTGTAACAGTAATGCAAAAAGGACATTACGCATGCCGTCATAGCAACAGGCAAAGAGGGTGCCGTTCACACAGATGCAAAACAATGTTGCTGTAAATAAAAAATAAATACTAAAGCAAACCTCTCATCAATTTGCCATTCATGTATAACTGTCATCCATTCATAGTTTTAATGCAGTCAAATGTTTTAAATATTTCAAATGATTATCTGCGTCTTTTATGTTTTCTCATATATTTGCAACACAACTCTTTTGTCTAGATTTTTTTTATTCAAAGTCTGTACAATTTCTTTATTCTCTCTCTCTCTCTTGCTCTCTTTCTCTCACTTTCTACAGTGTAAAAAGGTCATGATTTATTAAAAGTAACACAGGAAGTAACAAGGTAAATGATATAATGGTATCAAAACAACGACTGGTGACCAGAATATCATTTACATTCTCACAAAATTATCAGCTACTCAAAAAAACAATGTAACAGTCGAAATTATTAACAATAATTTAATGGACAACAAAATCCAACAAAATCATTCTTTTACCAATGTGTCGCATGGATGCACCAGTGCAACAACCTGGCATTCTGTACAATTTGTAGAACAATTTGTGAAGTACCTGTGTTCATACAGTGGCTATGATACAAACTACTGAAGGAAAATCAACAAGGTGTTTGTGTCAAACCAGAGAATAAAACTCTGCCAATAATAGCATTAGTAGTCAACATTGATACAATTATAATTTACATGTGTAGAGGATATAAAAGAAGTTTCAATATTTAAACTATGTAAAATACAGTATGTACTCCCTGTGGACACACACAGACATTACACAACTGTAAGAAAATAAAACCACAAGAAAGTGAAACAAAAATGTCATATTAAGATCCATATTCGTTCATTTGTTATGTTGTTACTTCCATGGACACTAACAATTAAGAATTGCTATGCACATTTTATCGGATTTTTAATGTATAATATTAATTGAATATATACTTTTAAGCAGCATTTTTATGGATATTCATAATTGTCAAGATGTTAAAATCAGCATTTTTGAAGTGCCATCAGAACTATATTTCCAGTGTAAAACCAAAATATGAACAGCTTGAGTAATCATTTTAAAATGCGTTATTTCAGGAACAGCAGCATGGAAATATATTAGTATGTTCTGCTGTTTATGCGTTGGGCAGCTGCAGCTGTTTTGCTTTTCAAATTAGTGCTGTCATGTAGACTGGAATTTGCACATCATATGCATACATGAACATGAAATCCTGTTATATGTATACCATATCCTTGGAAAAATAATTTTTATTGTATGTAATTATTTGAGCCATTTCTGCATATTTGGCAATCTTTTGAGGTATATATGTGAAGTGTAACCGGAATTGTATCCTACCTCCTATCTCACCTCTCACATTTTGCAGCAGAACAAAACATTGATTAGCTGTTTAAAAAATATCTGACATGACATGTCAAAGGGGACAGGGAATATAGATTTAATATTAAAAACCATGACAAATATATCTGAACATATAACTTTCTCTGATGTAAATCTGATTAGTAGCTTCAGGTCAATGAACAGGAAGAGTTTGGGAATACATTATAGTATGATAATGTATCAGTACCATTAATGTGTCTTTTCAAATTCATGTAAATCATTAGGGGAAATGGAGATGCAAGTTTTGCCTCTGAAAGACACCTTGATCTCCCAATAAGTCCTGGAAGTAGAATATGCTCTAAAGGTTGCTTAAAGGAAAGTCTGGAAAATTTCTTTCTGGAACCTCAGTTTCAAGATATCGGAATGTCTTTTCCATACCCGATAATTAAATCTCCTTACTAGAATAAGTGCTGTCATTTTCTGTCTTCTATCAGTACTTTGTTCTTCTTGTTTCAACCAACAGCAAGAGAAGCCTTGGTGAAACAAGGGGACTGATTCCTTCATTTTCATAACAATGACAAAGACAAAAATCCAATTGCATGGGGATGCCCACAATATGGGGCCTTTTGCCTTGCTGCTCTGCCTGAATACAATGCCTGCCACATTATTCCTTTACGCTATCTGCTGAAATTACCCACAGTTCCCTCAAACAAATATAGGTGATTGTCTGGCATGGCTGGTTCGTTCTTTAAGAAACAGTGTTTGCAGCAGATATGACACTCACAACGGGGAGCTCCAATCACATTGGCTTTCTCAAGGCTTCTCTATGCACACACACACACACACACACACACACACACAGACACACACAAACATATATACACGCACATTCATTCACACACGCTCATGCATGCACTCTTTCTCTAACACACACATGCTCCCACACACACACATTTCCACCCATTCATTCACACAGACATACACACTCTCCCTCAAACACATACACGCTCAGTCTTTAAGTTGATGGTGCATCAATTGCCATATGAAACAGTAGCCATCATATTCTTTCAGACTGTCAACATTTTCTCATAAATTTTATATACGTTATGTATAATTTTCATTGTAAGATTTAGACTTAATAAATAATATGCAGATTTTTTTCATCTACAACCACTTACTGGAACACATATAGTATACAGCACAGTACAAACATGACTGAACCCCCAGAGTTTCATCATTCTTTTATCAAAATAACCTGAATATACTGTATTGGAATTTCATTTTCAAACATAAAACTCTCATAAAATATAACTACAACGCCTTACATTTTAGGGATATCATACTTCATGTACAAATTGTGCCAATCCAAGAGCTTCTTTTAAAGTGTTAGTAACATGAAAACAACATAAGGTACACGAGGAATTCATGAATTAAACAATCTTTCAATTAAAAAAAACATACTGACATACATTAATAAAAAATATAATAAGCCTTTACTGTGTCTTTATGATGCTGTAGCTATGGTAATTCCATTGATTTTGTCCTTAACACATCAGATGCAGGAGTAACCAGGGTCAGGTTTTAAAAACAAAAAATGTAGGGCCTTTATTGATTTTCAGTCTCAGACATGGCCTAAAGCAACACAGTCAAAAATGTTTGGTAAACAAAAATATATATCATAAAAAATAAGGGTTAAAAGCAGGAACAGTCTTTTAATTTCCCATCAGGACTGAGGATCTTTAAACACTGATATGGTTGAGGAAACTGTAATCAGAAATGTAATATACAGCAGGGATTAGGATTTCACTATGATGACTGAACAGTGAACAGCGATGATGTCCAATGTGTCTGGCAAACGGCCGCTTCAACGTCATGTGACCTCAGCGAAGGCGATGTGATTCTGTGGAACAATAAACACACATAAGTAAGCATATTGCAGAACTGTTCAGCTGCTTTTCTGAAACACATTAACTGGATTTCATTCTGAAATTGAAATCATTTTCAGTCTAGAGTACCATATTACCATTCATGCAGATGGATATAGGTTAAAAACGTTATTTTAGTTGAAATTATAATGGAATGTCAATGTGCTTTTACACTTTCAGCGTTAGATACCCATGTGCTTATGCAGCTTTTATGTAGGTTTGGCAATAAAGCGGGGTGAGCATATTGGTGAGTGGAGGCACTCGTATGCCTTGAAGCAGCCAAACCTGCCATCTTTGGATTAATGCCGTAGCCTTGGAGGAGCCCATCATCACAAGGGAAGCAGCCATGCATTGCAGAGAAAAAAAAATACAGTATCTTCGTGCTACCTTGGTAATCTTGTTCAACTGCCATATAACCCCTGTCTGCTCCCCAAATCTGAAACCAAATGAGCCCAGTGAGATGAAATTGAGCCAGTTTTGCACAGTATAAGGACTGCTGAGCTTCTGCAAATCCTGGTATCCACACAGGCTGAGTGAACACTGCCTGTAAGATTTCAGTGTTTCAGTGTCAATCTGGCCTTTTGACCTTTAAACTTTTTTAAGCTCTACACACTCTGCTGTTCATGGTTATCCTGGTAACAATACTATAATACCATCATGGCTGTGAAAACAATTGTTTCCCCACCAAAAAATAAATTAAAATAAATAAATAAATATATAAAATATACACTTACTGATAAAAGATAGAATGCACCATTAACCCAGCCACTTAAAAAGAATGAATCCCATAATTACAAAATTCAGTGGAGCATAAACAATCCCAATATGGCACAGATTCAGCTAAAGTGTTAAGATTAAATCATGTATGCACTTAAGTACCAGCAGTACTACAGTACTAGACAAAATTATTCTTCTCATGTTACAAATATTATATTACATTGACGTCCATATTATTAGGTTGAGCATCATGTTCCAATAAAAATATAATTTGACAGCAATTTTTTTGTATCAATCATAGCTAACTTTCCTAGGCGAGTACATATTTTTGTGAACATTCAGTAAATCCTTTAATCAGCATCAGCCTTGTTTCCATAGACTGACACAATGGCTACAAATGTGCAGTCCATGTCATCATATTACATAAATTTTCCCTTACAATGTCCAGGTCCATCAGAAATTCATAAAATTCATAAAATTATGAACTGAAGATTTTTTACTGGAGAAAATGGTACCACAACGTGCATTTTCCAACACTCAAGAAATAAATCAAAAACAGGCTAATTTTCATCAGACATTTATGATTGATTTCTGATAAAGACACAACAATCTAGAATTTAAAGACTACTTACGTACATACAGATACAAAAGTTATTTAAAGATCAAAACTTTGAAACTGCTGCGGGACAGTGCTCGCTGAACAGAAGCTTTTCATAATGAGCCTTTTTATTAAAGACACCCAGCCACGCCTGAAATGGCTGAAAAGGCCATCAGGCAGCACTATGGCCACCTGCTATTGGCTGAGCAGTGCAGGAGTACAAATGATCCCTGCCTTGATGCTGCTGCTGCTGCTGTTGCTGTTGCTGCTTATGTTTGTGAGCACAGCTGAATGTCCTCTGAAGTTGTAAACCACTCTGGCAGTGCAATGTTTGTGAGGCTATTTTTAGCCATTCTTGTTCATAGACATCGGCGGAGGGATAAATAAATGCTCCGTCTGTATTCTTAAGGCGTGCCAGGCTCCTGTGACATACTAAAGCATTCTCAGACAAAGTGAATAAAAAGCAGACAGACCAAAAAAACAACAACAAAAAAAACACTTCAAACAAACACTTCACCCATGAGCGCCAACTGCTCTGGATACTGACTGAGATTAAAGTCTTTTCTATCAATTTCTTGAAGCTTGCGCTGTTATTTTATTTATGTATTTATTCATTTATTTTGATCAAAAACGCTAAAATGAGTTCTGTCATTTGTTTTAATTGAGGAAACTGAGCCAATTCAAATTTCAGAATTCTCCAGAGATTTGGCAACCCTCTTTTTTTCACACAGGTGCGCATATGTTTATTGCCTTGTGTGATGCAGGTGTTCAAAGCAGCTCATTCCTGTGATCCAGCTAAAGAATCTCATGAGTCGTGCTTTGAATGAGGTGGCTGGGAGTGCCTCTTCTTCCCTAAGGTCTGAAACCTACAGGATATATACATATATATATATATATATACATATCCACAATATACATGTCATGAATGACTGGGAGCTTGAATTAGTGAGGGTGTACTTAGTTCCTTCAGCACTGGTCCTGACAAGAGTACCTGCGAGGCTATGTATTTTTCCAGTGGACTCTCTACTCTAGGCAGGTTGATCATGGGCGTATTGGACAGGTTGTCCTGTGGAGGATTGTCATTCAGCAACAGCTTGCCTTGGAAGTTGTGCACCACACACACTACCTGTAACAGAACAGAAGGCAAAAAAGAAGAGAGAGGGCTTGCTTGTGTTAGCTTGTAAACCCAGTTACGATCTCCCCTGCTTCACTGTGAGAAATCAGGCACATCGCCTCCCCACCACGCGCAATGATTCACAATAACTCTTCATTACACGTAATGGCTTGCATAGGTCACCCATCCAAGAAGAAACCACCAGTACATATTTGTGTGTGTCTGTCCCCTGCAGGAACTTAAACCGTACAATGAATGGTGTATGACAAACCCCAATAAGGGGAAAAGCCAAGCGTTGAAGGATTCAAATGATGCCATCCGTCTTCTGGTGGAGTTAACAAAGCAGAATATTTCAGCTCACATACCATTCCATTTGTTTCTCCCATAAAATGTCCTGTGATATTGTCCCGCAGTGTTCTAATGAATTGAATACATATTAATGTCTTCTGTTGCTATACATTAATTCCACCCATCTGAGCTACCTCAGTGACTCTCTCCTTCAGTACACTCATTCAAATCTCATTAAAGCAATTTAATACTATGATTAGTTTATGTAATTTGTAATGTGATTTCTGTGCTACAGATGTTGGCTATTGCAAAGCCTGAATTCATAGAAGAGTTCCTGCAAGTGCTTCACTGAATTCATTTATTTAGTTATGTCAGTACATCACTGCACAATAAAACATTTATGTGTGATTTGTGACACAGACACATAAAAAGATCAACAAATGCACATATTTCCACTGTAATATTTATTACCATTAACACTGTAACAGGAAGTGTTTTTAGGAGGGGTTTACTTGTGAAAGCCCCTGTATATGGATTTATTTTTCTGTTTTGATATTGTGTGGTGTGCACTGCTGAAGAAGTAAATAACTATCTAGTTAGTAGTTAAAATTGGTAGCTGGTATTTATTTACCATTACTATAACGGTCTACACAAACTAGGGTCACTGAGTACAGAAATTACAGTGGTTACGAGGCTATTGTAGGAACTGAATAAATCATGCATCTGAGTTGGATTTGTGTATGGCATCAAGACACGATTCAGAAATGTACTGCATAGTGAAAGATACTCGATACCTCAACAGATTGGGTAAGAGTTTCCTGACTTTTTTTAGATTCATCTGCTCTTCATGCACTATTTTGTTTTTGTTTGGAACATATTTTCGGTGAAAAATTTGTCCCTGCTACCGAACATTCCATCGCTGGAGCAACTTAACGCTGGAAGCTTTTAACTCCTTAATACCTCGAACAGTGAACAGAACTCCACAGCTGACCGAATAGAGAAAAGCAGAACGTGTCATCTTTTTAGTGATTATCAGCCTCTGCCTATAGTTTCCCCAGAAAAAAAGATACTGTGCTGTCTACTACTCTGTCTGCTACTGAGTAGCTGTTGCCAAGGTAACTATTGACTAAATGGTGGCACTGCCTCATAGAGGAAGGATAAATAAGGGCAGCAGGCAGCAAATGAAATGAAAGTGGCAGTTCTGCGAAGACACATTTGGAAACTTCTGACAGATATATTAAGAATTCAGAATTTGCCAACGGGCCAAAGGTTCCCTAAAAATTATTCAGAGATACGGTGTGTGGCAAAAACATTCTGTGTCTGAAATAACTCTTGACTTGGCACCCTGTATAGCAATTCCCTTATTCACTGGTGAAAATTGTAAGGTGGAACTGTAGACAATACACTTAAATAATGTGAGAGAACAGGAACTGAAATGAATAAATATGACACTGCTATTACAAATACTATATCCACTCTATAGCTTTTGTAATCAAGCTCTCTCTTTAGCTTAGCCAGAAAGCTGTCGCATACTTGGTGGTATATGCATACAGTAGCTAGCAACCTGAAGAACAGAAAGTAGAAAACCTTACTTACTCTAATATTAGCTACATTTCTACTAATAGTCCTCAAAATTGTGTTGTCAATTTAAAGCAATCAGTTCCTGGCATTGTTAAAATTAAAATATTTTAAATTTGCCTTCTCAAAAGGTCACCAATGTTTATGGTACAAAAGCAGTACTGTTCTACCACACATTTTATATCTAGGTAATCAATGGAAGACCAAAATATATTTCACAGTTCACATGTATGCTTACTGTAAAGTAACATACAGTATACTATTGTGGGTGACCTAGATAAAATGCTTAGAAATAATTAGAAATGAATAAATAGGTACAAACATATTCAATTTTTGAAATTAAAAAGAACTGTCTCTGTCAGTACTCTGGCCCCCTAGCTGTTGTTTTGGTGTTCCCCCTGTCTGTCAGTGTCATCCATGTGCTTTTGTTTACAGTTCCATTGTGTTCCGGCCCTGCCCCGCTCTCTGCCCTGTCCCCGCCCACCTAATTTCCTGATCGCCTCCACCTGCCTGCCTGCCCACCTGCATCCTATCTCCCCCAGCCCTATATCTACCCTGCTTGTTTCTGTCTTGTTGCCAGTTCATCTCAGTGCTTGCTCTGTTACGGTCCTGCCTTGCTTCTTGTGTTTTTGTACCCGTACTGTTTTCTGCCTGACTTTGTACCTTGTCTCTACCTGCTGTCCTGCCTTGGTCACCTGATCTGCCTGCCTACCTGGTTTCGACGCAGCCTGTTCCTGTCTCTGATTACGGCTCCTGGTTTGTGTCTGCCTCGGACTGCCTTCCCGGTTTTTTGACTCTGCCTGTACTACCACCACGAACTTGCCCAGCGATTCCAAATAAAGCTCTTGAAACCCATACTCGCCCGGTCTGCATCTGAGTCCGTGCCTGCGCCCTGACAGTCTCGTACATTAGAAATTAATTTGAAGTGGACATCAATCTAAAATAGCATATATTGCTTTTTAGACCAACTAAGGACAAAGCAGTCACACGTTTTCATTCCATCCAATTACATAATGATTACAATTTAAAACAATAACTTTATAATGACATTATATGTAACATTTATAATGGATTTAACTGAGTTATGACCAGTGATAGAATACAAAACCACTTTTACGTGTTTCAATAAATACATGCATACATTTGGAAAACAGAGGCTGAAATAAGTTAATGACTCAGAATACAGTACAGTAGGAGGAATGAAGCCTTTTACCAGTTTTGTTACAGATTACAGGTATCAGATATCTTCAAGCTGTTTCATGATACCGAAAATGTGCAAACGGACAGCTGTGTAACCACAGGAATATTCAAATCTGAAAACCACAGCTGCTAAAAAAAAAAAATGCCACTCTATTGTTAATGAGAGGTAGGCTTAGCGGAGCTCTCTCTTTAGAGACAACACATCCCCCTTACAACACTGAAACAGTGCAGCCCGCTGTGAGCTTCCTCTGTGCTCCCCTGCAAATGATGTGCCAGCCCTGCTGGTTTGATCTTATCCGACTGTATTCCCTTTCTTTCATCCATTCTCAAGCTTGGGCATCTGAGTAAGAAAACAGTTAGCCTCACACACACACACACACACACACACACACACACACACACACACATACACATACACACACAAATACTCATGCTTTCAAGGCTCAAGATGGTTTTCATAACAACATGCTCATCTATGTCCACCTGCAATGTGGTTGTACACATGCATGAAGTGAGGAAATGCCAACAAATATATCAGGACAGATAAAAATATACACTGACAGATGCGCTTGGTGCAAAAAGTGCCACCTTCCAAATCTGACATAATTGAGTGGTAATGTAAGGAATCCTTGGTCCCCTTATTATAGCAATCCTCTTCCTTCTGGCATGCACAAGGCCGTATGGCATTGTAACATGCCAGCAGCTTTGAGTCAATGTGAGGGTGACTTATCACGCATGTGCCGCACTGCATGATGGGTACAGCGCAGATGTGCCTGTGTTAACATGAGGAGCACAGACACCTGGAGCTCCCCCGGTGCTAAGCCTGCCTTCCATCAACTCCTCTGGAGGTCTGAACGCAACCCATGACACTCTCAGCGAGGATCACCAGGTGGAAGGGACCAATGCGTTTCAATGCATCTGAGCTGCATTTACTGGGTAAAAACACACACCGCCTACATCATGCATGTGGATAGCTCCTTTCCTCACCGTCTGTGTGGCGCAATGGGAAAAAAGTAACTGTGCCTGGTGTGTCTTATCTGTGCTGCCACATTTCCATCTGCGCTAAGCCATGCTCATTGTAAATGTTTGTTGCCTGGCTGTGACACAGCGCTTGAAACTCAGATCCATTTTATTTTTCCCTCTCCTGGAGTGGAGAGCGAGACTGAGAGGGAAATCCATCTCTTGCCTATCTCCTTTCCTGCAGCTCGCAATCGGCTTTGCGCGAGCGTTGCAGGCCGTGCCGTGGCAAGTCTATTAAGCGCAGTGGGCGGAGCAATGGTGCTGGGGAGCCGGGGGTTTTGGCGAGGGAGCGAGGGAGCCGCAGCGGTCTGTGTGTGTCTCTCGCCGGCTCGCTGCTAACGCTTCAGTGACCTGACAGCTATATCCTCCCTGAGACTGAACACTGCATTTGCCTTCTGGAGCAAAGAGCTTCCATTTGCTTTGGACTTAGGTGTAATCAAATGCACATTAATACAAGCTTAGGAAATGGAATATACAGTAGATATTCAGGAATCTATAGAAAATGCAGTGTGTGCGTGCAGAATACTGAAAATGTTATCATTTAAACTCATGCCCTTATATTTATGTGGGGATTATGCTATGCAGTATATTGTAGGGTCCAAATGATATAATATCCCCAATAAAAGCAATCGATGAACTGCCATTTAGGACTTATCAATTTGGCCCCCGTGCAGCCGATAATAATAATATATTGTTTGGCAAGTTGTTTGGACAAATGTGTGAAATATTATGGAGCAGTTTAAAAGTGTTCTGTGTAGTTTTTGTGTAAATTTGTTTTAGTGTTTCTTACTTGTTAAGTTATATTTTCCATCTAAAATGTTCTGATCTACACAGTGAAATAAGTCTGTGTGCAATTCCTTGCAATGCCCCCCCCACCCAAAAAAATGAATAAACAGACACAAGAATATGTAAGAAATGAATAACAATTAGTTCTTACCAGGAATGTAGCTATAGCTACTCCTATGATGAACCCCGCAATGACGTCAGACCAGTGGTTGCGGTACTCTGCCACCCTGTTAATCCCGGTGAGGAAGGCCAGGCACATGAGGCCCAGGGACAGCACAGGCTTCGCTAGCCTGGTTCCTTTGGCTTTCACCGTGCAGGTGATGTACATCTGCGGGGACAATCAGAAGACAACACGTGCACTCTGTCATTATCGCCAGTAAATCTGTACCGGCGAAGCTCCTATTCAGATGCACGGATGAGTATCCGTATGATACGCGGGGCCAGAGCATGTCGAGCAAGAGCTTGTTGTCTGACTGCCTGTGCCCTCCCTGCCCCCTCTGTCTGTGCCAGGCCGCGGGGGGCCGAGGGGGAACGTGCAGCTGCCGATGACTCTCAGCTAAATCGGGAAGGCGGAATAAAATAGAGATGAAGTGCCTCCAGCAGAAGATGTCCACCTGCCAGCTGGGTTACAGAGAGGCAGGACTGAAGAGTTCTCCAAGCATCTCTGCGCTCTGCCTTTTCTCTAGCCTGTTCATGTTGAAATTATTTATCCTGAAAAGAGACATAATTACCAAAAACTGCAATGGGCCCTCTGTGTATTTTCAGGCGAGTAAGTAATTAAACCCAGGAGTTTTTTTTTTTCCCCACAGAAAGAAAAAAAAATTAAACAGAATTCATAGAAGTAATACGGCCAAATTCAATACAGTACACTTCCATGGTGATCAGCTCTGTCTTAATGCAGAGACACCATATAAATAAAGTTAACCAAAAAATCATATTATCCCCTTGTCTTCTACTACAGAATTCTCATCAACTCTCAAAACCTGCATGAGTACACATGTACTGCATATGAATATAGAAGACTTAGGACTTAGAGGAGCAATCAAACAGATGTGCCTTTGAAATCATGGTAGCCATATGATCATTACATTACATTACTGGCATTTAGCAGACACTCTTATCCAGAGTGACTTACATCATTTACAGATTTTTACAATGATATCCATTTATGCAGCTGGATATTTACTGAGGCAATTGTGGGTTAAATAACTTGCACAAGGGTACAGCAGCAGTGCCCCCATGGGGAATCGAACAAGCAACTTTTCGGTTTTGAGTTCTGCTCCTTAACCACTATGTTTTTAGTTTTTTTTAATAAAGCCAGGATGTTACAAAATGTGCTTGTTATGATTTAGCCATGGAGACACAGTCTGTGCATAGTTAATCAGCAGCTATGTGCTCAAGACCTTGATTTTGCATTTTAGCATCTTATACCATTGTACATTTGTACAAAATTTGACCAACAACAAAATAAACACATAAAACATTAATGTTTTGTTGTTGGTCAGCGTATCAAACACCAGATGCATACTACCCAGTATTTCTAAGAGGACAAATGCCTGAAAAAAACAAACATTTAAAGAACAGAATGCTGTAGCATCTTTTACAAGCAAAATTAAACCTTATTGCAAATCAAACCCCTATATATATGATACTGTTGAGACAATGTATATATACTGTGTATATTCAAAGACTGAAGCTTTGTTTTCTGGAATACAGTGAATTTATTGCAGTCTCTTCACCTTCCCCACAGGGCACAACTCCCTAGGTGTGATATTTTCACTCAGCTTGATGATGTGGGCCAGCGATCTAAAACATCAGTTTTACTGAAAAACTCCAAAAGAACCTCATGAGAGGTACTGCCTTGGGACTGGGGCCTTGGAACATTAGACATGACTAGCTGTCATGATATATTTTTAGCATAACATAATGCAAGCAAGAACCCAAATCATCAAGTCATTCACCTGAATTTCTTTATTGAGTATATCGGAACCATTTTAGACAGTTTCGAATCTGATTGGTTCCCACCTCCCTATGTACACTGGGTTCTCTGGGTACTTTGGTCATACCTGAGTGTCTGGATTGTGGATGGCTTTTGGAACTAAGTTTCCTCTCCTCATTTCTGCACCTGATCGTGATCCAAACCCATTGCCATTCTCCTCTAATAATACTGCTAAATGAGGATGTCACTCTTGACCTGCATTTGCGAGATGAAGCGAAAATGGTTAGACTCACAGCTGCCAAAAAGCTGCTGATACTGTGTCAGGAGCCTGCTCACATCCTCCCCTGGCAAAGCTGGACTTCAGCTTTTCTTGGTATTACTTATTCTGAACTGCCGATTGCGCGAATCCATTCAGCCAAATGGACTGAGGGGACCTACTGATGCTGCAAAGGTGAAAGCACTTTCATAGATTTAATTTCCTGTATATACTCATTGTGTGTTGTACAAAATTTCTCACAGACACTGTTTGCACATGACAAAACTGTGGCAAGAAATGTCCAGCAGACCAAAGACTTTGCATCTGCTCAAGTTCCTCTCGGATTGGTACAATGTTTGTAACCTTTGACATGAACTCAAAATCTCTGTTCAGTTTCCATTCACTCCATTTGTCACTAAGACAAATGTGGCTGGTTTTCCTGCTCCCATTCAAACGCTGGTCAATTAAATGGTTGTGACGGACCATAAACCTGTTCTTTGAGATGTATAAGACATTTTCTTTTTACAGTGCAATACAAATGCCCTTATGAAGTACATGCATCGATAAAGTGCGTGCACTCAGCCAGAACAATGAGCCGAGGAGGAATTACGGTGTACCTGGGAGTTCAATCTCCCTTGTCTGGAACAGAGCTTTAAGGAAGACAACACATAGGCAAATTCTATCTAAAAAGAAACATATGAAAAAAGTTTAGATTTTACATATGACTCTTCTTCCCATGGCTTCTCATATCACTATTATGCTGATGGCACCCAACCGTTCCTCTTATTTTCTCCACCTGCTACCAAGTTTTCATCATGTATTTCAGCTTGGCCAGCTCACTCTGTATGCCTAACCATCCTCTGAGACTCAATTTGGCCAAGACAAGCTGATGTAAATTCCAACCAGGTCTTCTCCATTAAAAAACCTATTTTTCTCTATTCAATCTAGAAAATGCCACAGTCTCAGCTTCTCAAACTGTCAAGACCCTCAGAATGATACTTGACAGTGATCTGACATACACAGACCGCAAAGCCTAAGTCAATAGGACCACACCACCTATTCAACCCAACTCATGCTCCAAGCCTTTGTTCTCTCCCACCTAGACTATTGCAACTCCCTGCTCACTGCCCTCCATGCATGTGATATCAAATTCCTGAAACTTATTCAGAACACTGCTGCTAGTTTGGTCCACATTGTCCCCAAAATCTCACACCTCACCCTCCCCAATTTCTCTTGAGTGGCTACCAGTGACACTCGTATCTGCTTCAAAACGCTAGTCTTAGCCTACCAAGGGGTGAGGGGAATGGCTCCTTCTTATCTTCAATCGATCATCCGACCCTACACATTGGCCAGAACCCTGTGCTCAGCTTCTTCAGGACACCCCTCCCTCTCCACCCCCTCTTAACCTCACATTCCGGTCACGTCCAATGTCTGTCTCAGCCCCTATGTGGTGGAACGGGCTTCCTGTTACAGTCAGAACAGCTGAGACATCGGCTATCTTTCTTCACCAACTGAAGACCCACCTCTCTAGGCTACACTTCAGCCCTTCTGCCAAAGCATGATCTTTTGTCCCTCTTACATGTAATTATATATATATATATGGAAGTGAACTTCATGGTTTTATGTAATTATATATGAGGAGCTTTACCTCAGGGCATGTGTTAGCATTGTATTTGGAATCATATAGTTCTTAGGCTGTGTACATTGCTTTGCATTTACATATCAATCAAAGCACACACTTGCAATCTCAGCACTATATTTGACACTGATGCTGCCCTAAGTGGTGTCCTGTTTGTTCAACATTTCATGCCACTTCATAAGATGCACCATAAAAATCACTCTGAATAAGAGATTCTGCTAATTGACAATAATGTAATGTAATGAAACACCACACATCTTTTTCAAAGTTATATGGCATTATAAATATCATTGCTTGGCAGGGCAGTTTCATTCTTCTTTTCTTTTGTTCAAAAAAAAAAAAACTTAAAATGTCATGTCTTTGTGGAGACTTCTTTGACTGTCCTTGGAATTTACAATATGGCTGGCTGTGTTACCTCAATTACTTTGATGTTGGGATATGATGGATTCGGATCAAAGTCACAGGTGCAATATCCTGGACAAACAGCTTTCTTTAGCGGTACACTCTATGTACACAGTCTTACTTCATCCAAGTTAGTCTCCTAAACCAAAATTTGTTCTACCGGCACATTCTATACAGGCATGTGCGGATGAGTTTCCCAGTAGGCAAAATGTCTATATGAGTTTCCTACTGAATGGACTCCAACACTCCAAGCTTCTCCCCACAGTCAAGCTTTTGATCTCAAAATCGGCTTACTACTAATATGCTGTAATGATAACTACAATAATAATAAACTTACAAAAAAAAAAAATCGTAATCATTCATTTGTAGCTGGGCAAAGACCATCTGAGAACAATGCATAGCCACACTGACCTACATAAGATTTGATCTTCTTAGTTCATGGCTAAATAGTCCATGCAATTATAGCTGCTGGGAAAGAAGTCGTAGATGTACAACCTGAGTCACTGACACGGCAAACAAAACCAGACCAATTCCTTTTTGTTTACACTAAGTTTTTAGGATGTCAGAATTCCTTTGGAAATAATGCAACCAGACTTCATCCTCTAGCCTTTCACTGCAGAATAACATTGAATGAGGGTACGTTTTTTTCTAATATTACACAACTGAACTGAAAATAAAAATAAGACAAACTTCAGATGATAGTCATTGAATAATATATTCTGGAAAGCCATTTTTTCCAACAATCAAATTTTTTAAGCATACAGTCGCACTTGTCACAGGATTCAAACATTCATTTTTTTTTCATAGGTTTCAAAGGGTCCCTAACCACTACTGTATGTGACAGTGCCAATATGACGTCACATACTCCAGTGAAAATCATGCATATTTGTGTTACATAGATATGAGGAATGGTGAGCATTGTAAGTCATCATGGATATGTGGATCTGCAATGCGCACAAATAAATAAACCATTTGTGAGGCCACTGCTGGCAGTGAGATTATTCAAAGATTCAGTCTTTAAGTCCTGTACTGTCGTCATCTCTTCAAAAAAAATTCAACTAGCTGGCTTTTCAGACTGGGAAGGAATCAGCAGGATAATCTTTAAAATAAAATAATGTGTTTACTCTCCTTTTGAGCTCAGAGTTTTCATTTGAATATTAACCTACATTTTAACGTTCATATCCAGCCGCCATTTTTTTCCCCAAAACACCCTTCGTACCTAAATTGAAAAGGCCCAAGATAAGCCTGCACTATAAATCAGTTGGCATTATTTCATACGCTACCCAAACGCTAACAACTCATCTGAATGCATCTTCCCATTTTGAAATTGTGTTTACACCAACCGCCTTAAAGAATGCACGGTATCCAGCTGAGGCCACGTATCTGCATTTCAAATGCAGTTGAGAGTGATGTCACTTTCGCTGAGTGTAAAATTGGATGGAAATACAGAATCCAAATTGCTTTGAAACTTGGGAATACAAAGTTAAGCTTGTCGTGCATAGCTGTCAGAATAAATGAATAGATTTCTATGAAGATAAAACAACACCAAACTTTCCCATGGAAAACACACAAGACAAGAGACCACTGGCTTGTATCAGAGGAGAGTAATGCTCCATAACTAATCATGACTGGCAGAGCAACAGCCAAACACTTCTGAACTTCTTCAAACAAAAACACAACCAGTGGGAATACTGAGTAAGAGGCCCCTGAACATGACAATAGATGGAAAATCACCAAAGATTCTTGCTTGACACTGAAGTGTGTGAGCTAATTTCACTGTTGTACCTTGTTGATCAAGTGTAGGTATTACAGAACAGCTGGGGGGTAGTGCTGCAAGTGGCTATTTCGCTTGCTTAGCAGACACTCATCCAGAGAATCTCACATAACTCATACGTTTGTGTGATCAATTTATACAGCTAGATGTTTACTGAGACAGTTTTGCCTAGGTAACTTGCCCAAGGGTACAACAGCGGTGGCCTACATGGTTATTGAACCAGCAACCTCTGGGTTGCAAGCCTTACTCCGCACCGCCACACCACACCGCTGGTGCACTCACCGCCAGATAGAGCGCGGCGTAGACGCTCAGCGCTGCCTCTTTGGAGGGGAAGGTTTTGCGCGCACGCAGGATGTCCTCCTCGTTGCCGGTGCAGGCTTCCTGGTGGCTGATGAAACGCAGGGCCTGCTGGCAGCCCAGGGCCGTGTAATTGGGCTTACACACCGTGAGGAAGTGAGGGGCGAGATTCCCCGTCACCACCTGGCCCGCATTCACAAAGATATCCGTGGTAAACAGGCCGAATGTGTACACACCTGCAGAGAGAAGAAGAGAGAGGGAGAGAGAGACTCAGTAAGCAGAGACGTGTTCTACACGACCGCTACGCATTTCCACACAGCGCCCAGGTGGGTTCTGTTGGCAAGAGCAGCTTGCACATTAGTTTCGCACAACTGCAGCTCTGCTCATAATATCAGATGGTCCAAGCCCCCCGCAAAATGAGAACGTGTTTAACTTAAAATTCATACAAGTACATAGAGTCCTGCAAACATCGGTCTACAGACCATCTGGCTGCCTTTAGGGGACACTGAGAGTTCCACAGAGTCAGGCCTGTCATCAGATAACATTGCTAACAAGTCCAGATGAGGGTGTGATAAATCGTATGGGTATGACCGTGGATAAAGGATGCACTGTCATTCTCCTGACAGCAATGGCTAATTCACAGTTGTGATAGACAGCTACAGTGCAAGAGAAAGACTATACATATAAAACATGAAGAAAGAAAGACTGCCTTCCTAGGCATCCATTGAAAATGCATCCTTACCACTTGGGATACTAATGTAATGAGTCATAAAATAAGACCTTGGAGCTATTCTGCCCATAATGGTTAAAGTGAAAGTAAGGGATTCCCCTCATTGTTCGTGCGTTAAACATGAAGGCCTTGTTAAGCTACCTCCACATATCAGCATCCGTAAGGCATTAATCATTACAGTGAACCCTTAGAGCTATTGATGGCTCATTGTTTTGCAACTGCACTGATGGACGCTTTTCAAACCGTCACATATGTACCCTGTAGTGTAGCACAGCCACTTTGCTTACATATTCTTTCAGCTGGGATTCATCCACTAAAGAGTACCTCACCATCGCTGCTGAAAGCATCATTTTTCTTTTCAGTACTGATGCAAAAATGTCACATTTCAGTCTTTGCTTTTTTTTTTGTTACAAAGAGGACTAAAGTGTGGACCAATTTTCACTGTTCCCATTCCTGCTGTCAAGTGCATTGTGTCCACAATGAGTCACTCTGTAAACAAATGGCAAAACCATTCCGAACACATAATCATGACATTTTTTTTTTCTTTTCCCCGTTTCACAAAATAAAGTGAAATCGTTCGTAGGAATTCTGTTGCTGTGCTCGTCCTTTTTTTAAAGGCAAACTTAAATACCCCTCTGGCACAACTGCAAGGGAAATCTTGTCTTAATAGGCTGATGAACTTAATTCAATTTGCTTGCTTCAAAAAACTTCAAAGGTCATTTCTTTGAGTCACATTAAGCACATTTACTGTCATTTGAACACCTTTGGTGTAGCCAGCTGTGCTGCCTTGATAACTTTGATGATGATTGGAGTCAGATGCACCACACCGAGGGGCATAGCTTGCTGCTAGAGTTCCCCACCGCCATCAACAGTCACCACATGAGCTGTTTTACAGCTTTAGTACTGTAGGATGCACCTGGATCTGTTGTCAGATTAACTGCGGGACACACATTCTGTAACACCAGTTGGCCATTAACAAAGGAGAAAAGTAATCTACAATGTAATTCAACTAAAGTCCATGGTAAATCCAATGTTGAAGGAAACACAAAAAACTCAACAAAGTGGAAATCCAGAATGGACTTCCATGTTGGGGTAGATAAATAAATGTGGTTTTACAACAAGAATTATTGAGATATTCTTGACCGTATTGCATTTTTTTCATTTTTTTTCTAGGTGCTGTCTGGAACTGTGAAGAAACCTGTGACAACACCACAGCCTCCCTGGAGTCGCTGTCATCTTCAGAAACCTTCATTTTTGCACCATTTTCATATGCGTGCCATTTGATGGTTCATTTTAACAAGGAAATCCTTTAAATCAGAGATTATTAAAAGATGGGGAACAAAGAAAATTCTTTAAAACAAGAGGAACCTCAATGAATTAAGCATGAACGTAACTTGACACACTGTTAATTCTAAATTAAAACTTCCCAAAATTGAGGGAGTAATACGGAAAATAGCCAAAGACCCTCGGGCCAAAAGCAGCTGGTTCCATTTGATGCTGTGCCACTGATTCTCTTGGGAATGAAATAAAAAGCCATCCCTCTGAATTGCCAACGTTATACTACGTGATTTGTGTCTGAAGGCCGACGTGAAAAAGCAATAAAGATTGCTCACAGGGTAGATAGCTTACATATCTTAGATAAAAGACAGCTTACACTATGGTACTCTAGAAGGGTAATTACAGCAGGTCAGTGTCTCTGGTTGAGTGAACTCAAGTTAAAAAAAATGTTGCATGATACATCAATAATTGAGGTCTTCATTTTCCTAAGTATGGGGACAGTTCTCCGCTCTGAAATGAGTGTATTTTACAAACGAGATGATCACGTTAGTGCTGCGCTGCAGGTAAGAATTACAAGGCGGTGCCTTCATCTGATCCCCCTGTCTAAAACCACTCGCTAATACCCTCTGATCCCTCCCAAAGAGATCCTCTGCTCTTATAGACACAACAGTTGACACCCGAGGGACTCCTGAAGGTGCACAGCCTGTTAGCGCACCCTTCTACAGACCCACGGCCAGGTGATACACAGGCACAGAGCACAACGTGTCACAATAGGTGTAGGTGAGACTGTAGATGCAAAAAATTCATATAATGTGTGAATGACAGGGTGACATGTGTGCAGAGAGAAAATGAATAACGTCACGGTACTATGTGAAAAGGAATACAAAAATAACCTCCATGAACACATTTGACACGATATGAGAGAAAATATGTGGTGAAGTGAAAATTAATAGTGAAGCACACACAGACTGAGCCTCTGTTGTGGATGTGTAAATGCAGATTTTAATTGGAGTCTCTGTAGGATCTTCTTCAAGGATCGCAGTAATAATCCTCTTCAGTTCTGCTTCCTTATCTGATAAAGGCACTTAAGGAGGCGAGGACTACATCCGTCTCCCCTCACTCAAAGCCTGCCAATTCCAAGGTCAGGTGTTTCTAATTTTACTGCTGACGGAGGAGGTGTGACAGACAGGAAAACATGGGGCAGTGGTGTCCAACAAACTGCCCTTTGACTACTTGGAGAAGGAGTCTGTCTATGTGTCACAGAAAAAGGACCGGATTTCAACTACTTTAAAAAGTATACAAATGAAAGGGGCTCCTGGGTGGTTCAGTCAATAAAGGCCCTAAAGCCCATCTCTTTGCAAGTTCAAGGCTGAGCTGTTTTATTCACCGGCAATGGCAGGAACCCACAGTGGTGCAACACAACACACTTTGTATGGTGGGTTTACTGGAATGGATTCTCTTGTCCCAGCCCTCATGAGCACTGTGTAGCAGCTCCTTAGTCTCCTGCAAGTTTCTCAGATGACTTCAGCATAGAAGGACCTATCAGTGCCTGCTTGTTTGGTGTTTGCTCTGCTGCGGTGTACTGTGGGCCACTGGCTGCAGGCAAGGGTTGAGGGTGGCATTTGTGATGCTTCATCACCCTTGCAAGGGGATGTTGCTGTGTGGTGTGCTTAGTGATTCCAGTTTTAGGGTGAAAATAAGGGAAATAACAGGCATAAAGGCAATAACAAAACGATTACGAAAATTGCAAAGCCTGAGCAACATACCCAAAAAACGGAAAGTCCTGCGTACAAGAGGGTTGAGGTAACAGCAGTCTCCAGTGACAATGGTCTTCTCACGGCTATCTAGATCTTTAGAGGTGTATTGCAGCAGAAACAGGACAGACTCTGTAAGAGTTATCTAAAAAACAAGAAGACACACAAAGGCAAAATTGTTATAATTGCTTTAAAATAATCACAGAGCAATCATATTATACAAGGGAAAGGGATTCTTTATCACAGAGAGGCCATGTTTTGAAATACCAAAAAAATCCTTCTCAATCTGTGAGCCAGTTTGATTGCGAATCAACAGGTTTGAAAAAAGCATCTCCCTAGAGTATTCAGTCAGCTGATATTATTGAGGCAAGATACAGGTGCCAGCTGGTTCTGTTAAATGTGCAGAGGCAAAGATAACAGGACCATGACAACATTTTAATCACAAATCTTCTCCTTTCAAACGGAGAATGACGATGTGGCTCAGACAGTTTTCTAGCTTTGTTTCAATTGTCCTGAACATTCTGTACATAAGGATCAGAATACAAAATTGTTATGTATATTTGAATTAGTGTCTTTTTTTTGTCTGAGCATATCTTTTGTTGTAAACATTTAAAATCACTGGTAAGGAGATATAATCAAAATCTCGGTTACAACACACTGGAGACAGATAAAAAAGACGTTCTCACATCACAACACAACTCATGAAACTATGCATCCAGCTGAACGAGTGCACAGCATATAAGTTATCTTAATGCAAATTCGACTGATTAAAATAGAACCTGAATAACCCCTCAGCAAAGCAAGGCATTTAACATGCTCAAATATCCATGCTTATCAACCAAAACGAAAGCCCTAAAAGTCACTTTGGCTTTTAATGAGTGTTTTAAGAGGATCATCTACATTGTGGCACCAAGCCAAGACTGGGGGTGCACCTGGAGTCAACAGGAAAGTACAGCGCTTCCCTCACACTGCCACTGTTGGAAATGAAATGTAACTGATTTAAAATATCACAGCAATGCGCACTGACATGAAACACACATTCAGGGAGCAGGCTCTCAACACAACTGAGGTGATTTCATTCTCTCTCTCTGGGTGCTTAGTATTGGTGGGAGGTTAGAGATTTGCTCTTCACCATGATCTAGGATCAAAAAGATGTAAAGCAATTACCATGGACTGATAAGGTATAACAAAAGAAGTATTTTAATCTTCCCATAGAGAAGGGGCCAGACAGACAACATTAGAACCGATGAGGATGTTAGCAGCCATTCTCCCTCAGCAAGGCCAAATGTCCCTTCACAGGACTTTAATGGACATCACAAAGTAACACTCTGATAGCTCAATCTGCTGTAGGCTTTGACAGATATATCACCTGAAATTTGACATTGACCACTGGTTAAAGCAGTGTCACACAATGTGCCCATTTTGTGCTTGCATGGTTAACACTTGTCTGTTTATATTCTCTGGTGTTTGTCTTCATTCATTAATAGAAGGCCATGTCTATAAAGGTTTTCAACCAGCTATGTTTCAGTTACCTGCTATCCATTTTGAATTCATTTATAAAATCTACCTGGGTCTATAAATCTTTAACAGACCCGTTTTGTGAAGGACTACTCTGTTACTTTGCACCATATTACTTCTCTTTATGGAAAACGACTGAATAGCTCGCTATATACGCTCTGTTGTCCTTTTCACAGCATTTATTTCAGTTACTGTCTTTACAAGCTTGCCAATTTGCAATAGATCAAAGAGACATTGATACTGCACTGAAATTGAAAAAATTGATAAATCTATGTGCAAACATTTTATTTCTAAGATATGCTCTTCGTCTACGCTCAACGACAAGAGCAGTAAAGCCGAGGTGGACAGAATTTCCAGTCACCATTACGGAAAATGTTGACAGACAGTTTGTAACTTCCAGGTGTAATTGGAAAATGAAGATTATTAAGTGTTGAAAATAACAGAGAAGCCAACTGCCACTGCACTAACCACCTACATTATGTATTTGCAGGGTGAACTGCAGTGCCATGTTAGACACGCAAGGGATTTCTTGTCAAGGGTATAACCTGCATCTGAATGCCTCAGAGATAGGAACAGCGAAGATGTTCTCTGTCCTGTCAGAACAAGTAAAGTCCATTCAGAACTTTACCGACAGGCTTAAAATATTCACACAATTCACAGTGTAATTTATTTAAACCCCAACTCTTTTGACATTAGGAGCTCAACTCATTGTGAGGATGGAGTTCAACTTCTTTTCTGAAAAGATTTGGAACAGTCCGGGGCATTGCTGTGCCATGCAGACAAGAACTGGGATACATCCGCTAAGCAACCACTTTGTGAGGCTTTGTCTTCCTACTTTATTGCTGGTAGTTGCTACATACTAATCCAAAAATAATTATGCCTGACTTGTGCAAGTATTGCATCTGTAAAAAGAATCAGCTATTTGTATATGTCCATGTGATTTATTTACTCACCTCTTACAATACCATAAAAAATGAACAAATCCCTTACTTAAGTTTTACAGCAATTTAAAGAAATTCTGACTGAAGTCTCCTTTAAAATTGTTACTTCAAAATGTACAACTAAATAACTGTATTTAAACTATATGGTTTTGCTATCCTGATATGACCTGCAAATGTAATCTCTTGGTGTATTTAAATCCTGCAGTACTAAGCTTCCTGTAAAATGTATACATTAAGCACCCTCTAAGCATCAACACAGGTCAGATGTGCAAGATAAGCAGCTTTGCATGACTTCAGCACAACACGTCATCGTCATCACCGTGAGACTCACGATGAACATATACATATATATACAGTATGTCTCAGGTACATTTAGTTAGTCAACGCTTGAATGATCAACATATCACATGTCTAGCAACAGAAGGGCATTTATAGGCTACTGTTACTGTGCTACTGTTGAATGTCACCTCATAAAAAACACCTGCACAACAGGTGGAATAAACAAGCACATATGCACGTCTTTCCACCCTGAGTGGCTGCAGTATATTCAAACGTCTTATAGACACGTAGCATGACTCACTGAGGCTTCTTAGGCCATAGGGTTTGTGTCATGCAAGGACAGTCTAAAAATGCGGGAAATCTGGGCAAAGGAAAACATCCCACCACAGCTCACAAAATTTCCATCTTTCATTGCATAAGCTGTGCCCTATAGGCTAAGGAACCTTACTGAATCTAGGCCATATGTCTGAAGCTGAAAAGAGATTAATTTGCAACATCAGACTAGTTTTTAAAAAAAGCCTTTGGAAATGAAGAAAATATTAAAAGAGCAGCCCAGATGCAGTCCTTTGGATTTGGGTCCTCTGCAGTCTTGCCCTATTTCCCGTGCCTGGTCACATCCCTGGCTACACTCCAAAGTTATCCCTTAAGACCTTAAGCGCTCTGTGTGTGTATGTGTGTGTGTGTGTGTGTGTGTGTGTGTGTGACCACACCTTATGACGTGGCGTGACATCACAGAAGAATCATTCTAGAGCTCATGTGGGGTAGCAGCAAAGGAGCCGCTAAGAAACGTAAACGAAAGTCATTATCAGTCATCACCGTTACTTTTCCTCTTACCATAGAATGCTGCATGTACACCACATTTCCTATGAGATGTCTTCATACTGCAGTTTTGCCAAGAATGGTCGCATGCATGTGGTTATTTCCAACCTCTTTTATTTCAATTTGTTCATTGACAAGATTGATAACCTGGAAGATGTGCACTAAGTTTTCAGGCATTAAATATACAAATTGAGTACAGTCCTAATAAGTACTATGTAATTACTAATGATAAGGTGGCAATGTAGAAATCATGTAGACCTACTTACATTTCACTTTCTTCACTCAGTGCAGCAGCCTCTAATTGGGGAAAAATATAAATACTGCATCACTGAGCTCCCAATGCCATGTTTGATCAACAATGTAGTGTCCCTAAGGTATATATTTGCACATCTCCCAGACTCTACAATCCCTAGACCTCAATGTATGTTGCTGGCTATATAAAGTGTCTTTACGAAATTTTCTGTTTTATTCTCTTGGCTAGTGATAGTAACTGTCTAACATGTTTGGAAGCAAGAATCTTTTAATTTTAAACGGTTCAGTTTTGAGATTTATCCTAGCTACTGGCTGCATAATTAACTGCAGATCCATTATTAAATTAGCATGCTTGTCATTTGTCCCATCAGAAAATGTTTCATGGTCATAGTGCCCCATTCTCAGCCAGTCTTCTTTTCCCCCTCACAGCTACTGCCTCTGTGAGTTTAACTGACAATATTGTTGTCAACGGCCCTCTGTATGGTACATAGGATTTTCTTATACTCTTCCATTGCTCATACCTTTTGGTGTTTAAACAGTTCAACCACTCAGAGCATTCTGCATGCAGACTGTGTAAAAAAAAAAAACTCACCAAAACTTCACCATGGAGCAGTGTTCAGTTTATTTATTATTATTATCAATGCTGGAACATCCCTTAATGTTGGGACAGGTCACTCCAACCCCAAAATTGATGCCGTAAGTGCTTTATGGCTATCTCTGAAAGGCAGCTCTGTGTATGTATTCCAGACACTGTATGGTCCAACCAAGCAAAGCTGAGCAGAACAATTTCATAACAGGATGAATTCTGATTATTCAGCTGATAACATTTGTGGCGTTTTATTCTGTCCAGGCTCATCAGTATGGGTCCGCTTGGCACACTAGGGCTGATCAGGACTTTTTAGGTTTTTTTTTTTTTTTTTTCCTCATGAGCAATCTCAGTTTTGCTTATGTGATATTTCTTTATCTATTTCATGAACTTAACTGTTTTATATGCCTGTATTATTTAATCAATATTTGAAATTTACAGGTATTTAGCACATTTTCCTAACATGTTTTCTTTATAAGTGTAAAATTAATGAATAAATAAACTGTGTGTGTGACTGCATGCGTCTGTGTGCATGTGTGTGTGTGTGTGTGCGTGCATGCATGCATGCGTGTGTCTGTGTGTTTGTGTCTGTGTCTGTATGTGCATGTATTTGTATCTATCTGATGCCAAGCATTCTGAAAGATTCTGTAAAAAGATATTCTGTAAAAAAATATATAAATCTTCCCTTTTTGCACAGAATTTTTTTTTCCTTCCTGTATTTTTTTTTTTGCGCTAAACCATACAAACAATCATTCATATTCCACACAAATTGAATATGATATGACACAATGCTGGCAAACAGAAGAAGGGAAAAAAGAGTGCACATGAAAATGAGATTAGGCCATCTTTCTATCATTATGCTGTAATACTTGTACCACTATGCCATGCAGACGTACCGTGATATTCCCTCACATTACACTGTGAATAAAGCCAGGCAGAGCGCCAGGAACACGAGTGAGCATTACTCACAAGTCGCTGATAATAGCAATCATGCCATCCTGGCCCACAAATGTCAAACAACATATCGCTGATGAGATGCCATGATGCTATGCGGTGGGGGAAATGCACATCTCCCCTGTCTCCTTATCAACAGCGGTGAAAGGAAGCCATTAACGGCACAAAACTCAAACAAAACTCTTAATGGCTCCAACAGACTCCTTCAATTCATCAGAGATCAACATTAAGGACAGCTGCCTGATCCAGACTGAAGACACACTGATGTGTGCTTAGGCTATTCGCTGTATCTAACAAATGGTACTACCATGACAGATCATCACTTCAGCCTGAAGACAATTACATGGTCATTTCGTTGGGAGCCACTGAAACTGAAAACTAAAGCTGGCCTAATCATAGTGCACATCAGGCGAAATTGTCATGCATGCACATACTGTAGAAAAGATATAGAAAATATGCTCTGAATATGAATCCTTTGCCCCTTGTACCTCTGAGGGGCGACTCTGAGTGTGGGGATTGGGGGGAACTTTATAGCTCTTAGGCATGTATCTCTAATTACTTTTTAGCATATCACACACGAATATTTCAGTATCCCTTAAACCACTGTGTGGACTGCAATGCAAATCATCTTGCTGTTCAGAAAGACAGAGATTTGCATATAATCATAAATAAATTATGGCCAATGAAATGGAATGGTCAGGGATTTAACCACAGCTGAACCCCCGGGGTGCTGAAACTCCAGCAGAACTACAGAAATAGGCCAGACTGAAACAGAGAGTTGCAACACGCCATCCCAGTCTACTAATCAGTGTAAAATCCATGATCAAAGCCACATCGCCACAGGGAAAAGACACTGAAATGCCCTTAAAAATACTATAAATGATATTACAAAAACGAAAGTGGAATATTAATGTTTTTCATATTTAATGAAAAAAATTGACTTATTTTGAAATCACTCTCCTGCTTGATGAGTTCATATTCATGCTGAGTTCTCCCTGAGACTGATGTGTAAAACATTTTTGATAATTAAAGAAAACCAAATTCAGTTATAGAAATCAAGCTGATAGACTGAGAGTGTCACCACCATCAATAATTAATTTTTTACTAGACTCGCATATCCTTACTTTGTATTGTAAGAAAAATAATCTGAGATGAAATGGATAATACATAACCATAAACTACCATAACATTCAGCAATGGTAGTTAAGGAGGCAGAATAAAATAACTTTAATGGGGAATAATCACATTATTTAAGAGGGGGTGTAGAATAGTGATGTGTGTATGTGTGTGTGTGTGTGTGTGTGTGTGTGTGTGTGTGGCATTTAAGAAGGGTGTATTATGCTGAAAAAGAAGGCTAGAGAGCAGCTCCGTTTGAGTTAACTAGCTAACAAAGCAGAGTATCTTTTTTATGTCTCTAACTTAAGACATTGATATATGGATTTACTTCAGTCTTTGCAGGCAAGTATTATGGCTTTTCTGGAATCTGAGAGGGAGAGGGGTACAGGGGTGTAGAAACAAGGAGTATTGTGAGGGTGGACTGAGTGTTGGGAGGTGCCCAGATAGGCAGAGGGAGGAACTAACTGGAGTGCTGTAGTCCCAGTCGTGGAATAACTCATCAATGAGTTTCAACCATATTGCATAGCTGTAAGGTTAGAGGGTTTGTATATGTTAGTGAAGTTACTGCTACTATGCATACAGATGCCTGAATCCATGAGTCACTGCCAATAAGGTGCTTGGTGAGATGTTCTCTGAGCAGGGTCATGAGCTGGATTAATTGCATCTTTGAATTGTGATACACTGAGAAGGTAGCACTACAGATCTTTCCTGTGATTATTAGATTGAATATGTTTACTGGCCGTTTTTTGTGGTGATGCTACCTGGTGTCCCAAGAGGAGAGAGCTTTGCATATTTCGGGGAATTGATTTCTGAAGTTTAAATTAAGTCTCAATTCTTGACATCTACATCTGGGCTGCTGGAATGATTTATGGTGTTTAGGTTTCAAACTCCTGATTGAGTTGTTTTGGAATAGATGGTGTAAGTGAGTTATGCCTCCTTTGTTTCCAGGATTTAAATTAAAATGTTTCACTGTTGATTAGAAACATAGGGTTACACCATATGGCAATGAGGGTGGCTGTGAATGAAGTACATTTCTTAATTGTGTTAGCTTTCCAACAAGCTTTTAATATTACAGGCTATATTAATCTTGAAGAAACTGTGTTTTGTGTAGTTTTGTTTGGTTGTTTTGTAAGATCTAAATTATCATTCAATCTACAGTAAGTTTTACTAGTACCATTTCAGGTTGTGTTTCTGGGATATAAGAAAATAATAAATAAACAATTCTGGTTATTGTTGCCAGATAGTACTTTTTTCATATTTCATATATTGATGACTTTTTTCATTTCTCATTTAAAATGTTGTTGTTATGCATTCTCCAGAAACAGTGGGAGGTGGTCCAAACTGGGCTGAAGCTTTTAACAGAAAATTTGACCCAACAGTGAAATGAGTAATTTTCTCACTGCAACCCAGTCTTTCAAGATATTTTCATTGTTTAAAGGAATGGAGTAAAACTGAAATATAGAGTATGTTTGGGTTTGTGGAAAATTGAACACCTAACATTCTGAAATTGGGACCTTTTGGAATGGATGCGACAACATCCTAGTGAAATCTCTGTTACATGACAGTCTCAGAATAACCATAATAACCAGAAAACCATAGGTAGTAGTTTTCATGAACCTGTGACTAAAATGCAGTGATGTTATTAGGAATTTCATCATTACTGAACATCATCAATAAATACAGTTTTCAGTGTTGCATGCTGAATCCTAAGATTTTTTGTAATAAATTAAGGTTCCTAAGGGTTCTGTGAATACAGCAACGATAAAGAGAAGTAAGAAGAGCGAGGGATTTATGGGTTGTGTCATGTAGCTATCAGTGATTACTGAGTAATTACTGAGACAGGGGAAGAACTGTATAAGATTTCAGGGAAGCATGAGGGAAGCTTGATCAATTCCATAATGGTTTAAGGTGGGATAAAGGAAGGAACAGCTTCCTCTATCAAAAACAAGATTTGGCATCAAGGGTTGCTATTGCTATAAGGGTTTCGCAGTTCTTCGATATGCTAATCGAAATGAATAATCTTTGTACATTATTTTAGGAAATTTTCTGGCCATATTTTGTCAGTCAGGTATAATAAAATCAGTAAAGATGCTGTACCATTGTACCATTTAAAAACAAAGAGAATACAAATGGTCAGACATATGTAAGGAGTTCAGTTGAGTAGTTATCTTATCTATCTTATCGATTGTAATGTCGAGCTCAGTTGGGTCGAATGGCTTGTTCTCGTCATAATGTTCTTATGTTCTTATAATAGTTCAGCTAGAAAACTGGTTGGCTTGTTGGCTGGCTAATTTTGATACAGAGATATAATGTAAAACAACATCAAAATGATCAGATTATGTCTGGGAGTGTAAATTACTGACAAATCATTGAAATTCTTCATTTATGCTTTTTTTGATTTTGAATTATGATCCCTGATCAAACTCTTATTGCAGAGATATGTGAGTTTCATTATTTTTAAAGTTAATTGGACAGTTGCTCATAAAGTTGCTGCTGAGGCTTGACATAGTGAAACTCCATTTATTACACAACTACTTCTTCTTGATGTTTGTTATGAATCACTTCTAATTGAGAAAGTAAGACGTCTGGTCACTTTACTATTTGCGGCGGCTGGTTCCCTAAATCGGACACTTTCATTTTATGTAAGGAGAAAGAGATAATGCTTCCCCTGAGGGCTACTTTAGCAGCCTCCCAAAGTGTAGTAGGGGGGGGGGGGAGGATTTATGATGAATCACTGGTCTCCAGGAGGGATGTCCATTCTTTATCAGCACAGCCATTATCCTTTTAAGTGAAGTGTCAAGAGCTACATTAGGCTTTTAGAGCCGATCTCTTCACAGGCTCAAACTCACCAAAGGCCTAGACATTGTCAACATTTTTTTGCAAAGAATTGTGTGACTCTCAAATGGAAATCCCTTATCAAATTCTGCTACTGCAGGGAATAGAGTATTTGTGATAAGACCAGTAGTAAATGCCATACAAACAGCGCCGGGTCATAGCCTCTCTTTCCCAAGCAGCGAAGGCTTAATCACACCCTACTCTCCCTGGGCTGGGCAGGGTTTTGTACTGCATGCAATTCTTGATAATGGCAGGGGAGCTGAGACCACCCAACACTGAAAGTTGTTCAGATAAGCTGTTTGGTGTTATCATTAGACATCTTTATTTCACTCAAGACCCAGCAAAACTGGGCCCCCTGCCACAGCATATTTATAACAACTGTGCATTCCCTGCATCTCGTCCAATTGTGCGGAACCCAAAGCGAAAACACTGGACAGACCATGCTGTCTCTAAACCAACAGGCAGGCTGAACAATCTGGAATGGAATCTAGGTCTATTTCTCTAGGAGAACGAACAGCTTGACAGACATATCCACGGTGGACATCTTTTCAATACCACCAGCACAAAAAGTTGTACCACGTACAGGATTGGGTTTTTTTGTTGAGTCTTCTCCTGAATGCTGCTGCTGCAGACAAGGTGAAAGGTGTGTACAATAAATCTCACTAGATTGGCTCAGTGGTGTCAGTGTTTATTTTCTGACTGTAGAGCCATCAATTTCAATTCCTTTTTTTCATGAGTCTTCCTCATTCAGCTGTAAATGATGACCTATAGGAGGCGTATTACTGTGTATTCTTCCACAGTTGTAACCCTACTCTGTGAACCTAGAGGATTAATAAGGTGGTCATTCCAGTTAAGTTACAGGTGCTCTTGATATACCTTTTTTGTGGTCAACAGGTCATTGATCAACTGTCCAATTAAAATGACTACTTTTTCAAATTATAATTCAACAGCCATGAAACATACAACTTTGGGGAATTAAATGAAGGTGCTGTCTTAGCAGTTCTTTATGCCAGGGACCAAATCCATATTTTCAGGCTGAATACCAAATCCAGCACTGAGGATTTGGCCACTGTTCTCACTTGCCATGCATAGTTTTTTTTTTCTCTGAATATTTCTCATCGTTAGAAACAGAAAACCTGCCATGTGTGTTTCTCTGTGTCTGACTAACACTGAAAATCTTCAGCTCTGCAACTGTAACTGCCATCAGTCCAATGTAACATTGCGGAGATATAAGAATGTGCAGTACCCTCACGTATGTTTGTCCTTTCCACAATGAGATATTTCAGAGTTGCACTACAGTGCATATCACCTCATTCAGAACACTCTCTTCTGAAGTGAAATTTTTCCATTTGCCTTTTTTTCTGTATTTTCAGTTCTTCCCATATAAAAATTTACTGTGGCAGACAACACCCAAACCATAACAGCCAATATGTTTTGAAAAGGCAAATGTCAGCGTCCAGCATGTAAGATTCAAGTAGGGCTGACTCTGAATCTTAAAGATTCAGTCAAACTTAAAGCCTTTTAGGTGAAACCAAATTTTGGAGTCGATGCAACCGTACCATTCTTTCTGCTTTCTAAAATTGCAAAAAGAAAATATCTTATTCAAGTCTAGACATTCTTTACATGCCACTGGATGAAGTATTCAAATCATATTATTCATGATGTTTTTCGGCGTAATGAAACACATTTTTTTTTTGCTGTAGACAAACAACTACAATGAAAATGTATCCATAGCCAGGGGTGCTTTTCATAACAGGTCTGGCAGGCTCTTATATGGTAGGACTGATTCAGCAAATCAATAGTAGCCTATTCAAGCGAGTGAACCACATAATGTGGTAAAGCCCAGTTTATGTGCTGGCCTGTTCAGGCTTTGATCCATTGATTTCTCTCAGCAAAGACAAAAGGATGATGTGCAGGCTGCATGTGAGATGAACACGGTCCTTCACAGCTCCCTGTTCTAACAAGAGTGCGATACATTTTTGTTTGACTCATCTCTCAGACATCTTCGACCTTCATGATGTTCCTCAACTCTTTTTTCAACCTTCCGTGTCAAATTCTCTCTATAAATGCCTGTTATATAAGACTACACTACCTGGCAAAAGATTGTCATGGGTCTTTCACCTTTGTTCTGTGCAAGCACCCCCTTCACTCACAATATGCTCAGCACCTCTTTATTTGTACCTGCACCCATCTAGATTGTGTAACCCTAAGGAACAATAGCTTAAAAGCCTTTTAACCATCTCTTGTCTCAGACTCTATGCTAAACCATCATGACTACGTAATATACCATTTAGCTATTTAATTTCAATTGCCTGGCTGATGAGGTGACTGGTTACTTAAATTTAGCTGGCACACTGCCTGGCTTTGATTATAAATGCACATCATTGTCATTTAGAAGACACTCTTATCCAGAGTGACTTACATAGGTTACAATCATATCCATTCATACAACTAGACATATACTAGACACTATAGAGAGGCAATTGTGGGTTAAGTACCTTACCCAAGAGTACAACAGAAGTGCCCTAGCATGGAATGGAACTGAACCAGCAACCTTTTGGTTATGAGCCATGCCACATTGCACCCTTGTATGTGACTAGATATCTGAAAGTTCTGTCTTTATAATTAAAGCTAGCTAGACATGTGGGTGAGAAATTTAACCTAATGTAAGCTAACCACCAGCCACGTAGCTGAATGTTTGGTTTGTAGTTTGTTAAGATGCGAATGGTGGGCCTTCTGCAGATTATCAAAAAATACTCTTATTTAAACTAGTGACAGCAGTAATTTTATTTTTAATTACCTAAAACCCTAACCCTGAATAAGAATACCAGTTTTATCTGAGACATTTTGTCTGTGTATTTCAAAAGCAGTCACTGCCCATTCATTTTCAATGGATCCAGACACCTGCATTGGCAGAACTGGTGACATAATCAGGAAGGCTCAATTAAAAATACAGTAATATGCATGCAAACAGCAGGCTGTGAACACACCATAGCAGTGAACATAAAGGAGCAAATGATGCTGCATCCTCTCAAAGCTGGAAAAGTCTAGCAATCCACAGTACTATGATCACTCCCACTTTAAGATTTTGACTGTATAACCACACACCAAATGTTTTTACACTTGGGAGTGCATAAGCAAAATATCAGCAATTTATCAGCAAAATATGTATGTTACGTTTTGCAACAGAAACAACTGTGCTACAGTACATAAAAGTGAGGGATGTTTTGTCAACAGAGACTCTTACAATTTTTACTTTTTTTCTGTCAGAAAAGCACAAAATCTGATTCCACAGAGTAATAAGCCTGAGGGGGGAGTGTCTCCGAAATGAGTATGGAGTCTCAGTGGTAGACTTCATTTCTGCCCTATAGCATTGGATTTGCCACATGAAACAACTTACATGTGGTTTTACATTCTCTTTATGCATTGTTCCACAATCTTCAGTAAATCTTTTTGTTTATCAGCCACAAATTCTGTGCAGCTACAGCCCCTAACCCCACCCCACTGTCTCTGAAAACTACCAATCATTATATCACCCCCTAAGCACTGCAGAGAAACACATTAAAGTGGCTTGAAAAAAAGGGAAGGAAGATATCAAGGAATGATCTTAATTTATTATCTCCTTAATCTAATGCAGTCAGCCCTGTCTGGTTTATTGGAAATGGCAAACTCAGAAGGAGGATGCTACATTAACAGAGGAAGGGTGCAGAAGAATTCTGTTTAAAAATGCATGGGCCTATTAACACCACAAAACCACGATAAGCATTTCCTTTTAGGTGCAAGTGGCAGATGAAATGCACATGACCTGCACATTTTAAGAAGGCAATTTCACCCCAAGCATATGTTTGTTGGCTTAACATTATAATTATACACAAAGCTGTTCAACTCAACATCATATGGGTACACAGCTGTGGTGTACTGCCTGAAAAGGTGTATTGATCTCCTTTGTAAAGACATTGATTAATGCACAGGCTAATGTAAACAAATTTAAAATTTTCTGATTCATTTTTTAGATTATCTAATTTATCTCTCTAACACAAACAATGTTTCCTGGATTCTACTCAATGTAATGTCATGCTCAATGCAATGTACCTCTTAAAACAGGTACACAATGTCCTAGCACAGTGCATCCTGTATATTGATGCATAAGTGCCCTTAATTAACCTGATAATATCATACGATTAACCCTCAACAAAGATATATGCACCAGCAGCCAATAATTAATAACCATGTCAATGTCAACCGGTCACCTCACATTTGATGAACATATTTTAATCATTTGTAAAACATTCTTATATGTTATGTTCATGTTTGCAATATGAATATGACTCTGATGGATGCAACAACAAACACCCATCCATAATAATTTCTATTCTATAAAATGTCATCAACACACCATGTATTGCTAAATATCCCTCTTTTCCTTGGAACGTCTAATGTAAGGAATTGTGGCAGCATGTACTATAGTGGGAAAACTTTCATATGTAATGCCTGACAGTTCTCAGTGCGTGGGCTGTAGCATGTGGGTGTCTTGTACAGACAGCGAGGTGGTATTCTTAGCTCTATTATGTAGGTTGGATTGTAGGGTGACACCACCTATTTTCAGAGCATTGTGATAGTAAGTAACCGTATGCTTTAAACTGTACATCTTGTGAGGGAATCCAGCCAATTTGCTCAAAGCACACAATTGCACTGTGCATCACAATGAATCTTGGTGTTACAGATGAGGTATGTTTGCACAGAAAGACAATAGGGGTTCCAAGGTTTAATCATACACAGTCTAATCTGTTTTAAAAGTTAGGAGTCCATGTGATTTGATAAAAAAAATATTTCTCTGTATAATTAACATAGAGTGAATATCTTACAAATAATACAATTAAAAACTTAAAAGTACTGGAAAATCATCTCTTTCCAAAACAACCCTTTAATCCTGAATATTTCATGTGTATACACAGATGCATACGTGTATGTGACATCATGCACATTTTTTCTTTTTCATTAAAAATGCAGCTATCAGTTTAATGTGCACGTAAAATCTTCAGCACTATCCTACAATAATGATAGGCACTGCTCTATATGTGTGCATATAACCTTTCCGTGATAGAGGGTAGCCTGTTACCTATAACCAGAGGGGAGGGTTCAGAAATGAATAAAATTGCCATGTCGTGCCTCACACACCTTAAAAACATTTTTTTACAGTTAAGAACTGAACTGTAGTTAATCCCACTCTCCATTTGGTATTTCTGTTGTGGGTGTTTGTGTGTGAGGGTTACTCATGTGAATATAAAATTTCTAATCTAAGATACAGGTAACAAAATTTGATTAAATCTGTTGCCAGCTGTGAATGGATCTTCTTACACATGAAACTTCCAAAAACCGCTAATGTGCCGAAAAAAACATTATGTGCAAGTTGACACTTCATGTTCATTTCCATATAGTGGCAATTTACATTTAACTAACGCTACAGCAAGTTGATGGTCGATTTGATATCATATTTGTAATCCTTTTCCAACAACGCCAAAGTGGGTACTGTAATTCCCTGGTATGCTAAGCACTGTCTATTAATTAATCGATTACATTACCGTCGTTAATTTGCAATCGTGCGTTAGAGGATAAACTGTTGAACCTCTACTGAAATTTTAACTCGGATATCGCTCCATGTCTTTCGGTCTATCTGACTGAATAGCTCACAGTGTTACAAAATCCATCCCTCTGTATAGTTCATACAGTAATAACGGCGAGAGGAAAACTCACCACAAGTGTGGGGACTCCGGCGACCACCGCATACAGAAGAGCGGGTGGAATAGCGCTCGATTCCTCCGGTCCAAGATAGGGCTTCGTATAGGAATTGTCATAGCAGAAAAATCCTTGTACGTGCACGTTGAAAGTGTCGGTGTACTCGAAGTAATACGCCAGCATGACAGTCCCAGCCATTATCACCAGCTGAAAATAAAGCATGATCGTCAATGGTAAAGGAAATAACATTTAACAATCCACTTTCATCAGAAAAGACCCCGCTGTCTTCCTTCCTCCTCGTCCTAGCGCAACCTGGTCATCACTCCGTCCTGCTCCGCGCTCTTCTTGCATCTAATGTTCGTTAGAAGGCATTGAATGATTGGGAGAAGAGCGCACTCTGACATGGCACTGCTCAGTGGCGCGATCTACACAGCAAGCACGGAGAACGTGTAGGGGTAGGGACAGCTTGCGCGTCTCTGCGAGAGATTTATGCAGGCAGTGCACGCTTCGAGCAGTAACGAGTGACACAGCGCTAAACCTCATTCGCTGAACATTCGTGCTCAGCAAACGACTCTCAGCAACTTGTCTGAGCAATGGGGTTGTCCTCCACCATCAGCATCATCGTTCATTGGATCAAGTTGCCTTTTGATGATTATCTTATGTTGCAGACGACTCCTCCACCGCCTCCTCCTTCCCAACCCCTTATCCCCACATTTCAAGGGTTAACTTCGTTCCTATCTCTTGTCTGATGTATTCAAGCAATAAAAGTGGAAATCTGAACTCGTCAGACTTCTGTCTTAAGCAGTATAAATTATATGTGGAAAATAAAACATACATAATAAAGTCATTCAATCCCTTCAGATTTTAATGAACTCCTTTGGAGTCTGATAATTACAATTGCCTGGAAACATTCTTATTGAGGGGAAATTCACAGTTTAAACTGAAAACAAATGAGCTTTTTCACAACACAGTGAATATATTGTTATGGAATGACTAAGGGATGACAACCTGGACATCCTTTAATCTGCAGAAGAATAACAAAGGAAGAAAAAAATAACAGAATAAATTAATAGACAGAAGGAAAAAGTCTATAGAGGCAAACATGTGTGGGCAATGTTACACTTGTAATATATGTACTGTTTGAGTTTATGTGTAAATCACACCACTTCCTCATCTAATCGGCTGAGTCACAACAGAGTGAAACATTCCCACTGCAGTCTTCAGTTTTTTTTGTCTTTTTGTTATTGTTTTTTCTCCTAGAACTGCTTTAATAACCCTTTTGTGCAGATCAGTTTTAAGCAGGGAAAGAGTAAAATGAGCCCACAATTAATAAATGAAGTGGAAGCCAAAATCTGCAACCAGTTAAATCTGTAACCAACTTTGAGGGATGGCAAGCACCATTGTTGACAGTCCTGCCATGCAATTTAACACTGCCATTTTGCTGAGGTACTAATTCAGAATTGTATCTACAACAGCTCAAACAATTTGCAGTTAATTGCACACACACCATTATTTTCAAAACCAGCAATTTCACTGTGTGGCCCGTGACATCAGTTTTGTGTCAGATAGTGACTTACGTCCTATGAAGAAAAGTTTCAACAAAATTAAATGGACATCCACCATAAATAAGTTGACTGGTCTAAAAGGAGAAGCTATGGTAGTATATACAGTATGCAGTATATAGTATACATTTTTTTTCAAAATAGTACGTAAATACAATATGCTGGTCACCACTTGTGACGTAATGTTATTTTTTTCTTAGACACAATATCTTATGAACGTGTATCATCTGTTAACACTTCCTTATTTAGGATTTTGAGATTTCTCAAATTAAAAAGAGAAGTAAATATAGAAAATGGTAATTTGACTGTGTCATGGTGGACATATTGTTTAATGTAGAAACCTTCTTTCAACAATAGAGAGGATTTGTAAGATTTGTATTCCATGTGGCACAAACCCATGTTATTTCTGTATTAATCACAAAATCCAGGATGACAGCCATACCAATATTAGCCATGACCTAATACTGATATATTCTTCTCAAACATAACTTTAAAGTTCATGACAATGGAGGTCCAGTACATTTCATGCTTGGCCCCCTATTAAAAATAAAACAAAGAATAAAAGGTAATAAAATTCCAGTGCCTTTAGTGGGTCGGCTCATAAAAGTCTAGCAAATGCTATATGCATCCCATTCACGTTTGGCGTGTGACATCAAATATCCTTCATTTCTGCCGAAATGCTTTATTATAATGTAAAATGAAAGGGAGCTTTTGAAGTTGACATCATCCTACAGTGGCAGAGAAGAGCACTTTGAAGTAGTTTCCATTTTCCATTTTAAGGAAAATATTTTTTGGTTAAGTAATTTGAAGTAATTTAACCCCAAAACGAGCCGTTGGAATGTTGTATATTATGTAACCAGCCAGCTAAAGCAAAATGGTATAGTGTACACTCAGAAAATGATTCAAAATGATGTTGCGATGCAGCCATAGATCTTATGCGAACAGACTGCTGCAGAAATAAATGTATGTAATGTAAGGAAGAGCAAGATTAAGACACTCCAGTTTCACAAAGGAAAAGAACTGTTTAAGGGAAAGGGGCGGATAGAATATTTGAAATATAATATATTCCTCCTGCAGACCCCATATTCTTGACTACCTCCGCCAAATTGTGAGTGATTGCAGTTATTGTCTACACAGAAAGAGCTGGAGATTTGTACGCTGCTTATAGCGGGAATGGCGGTTGTGGGGGGTTGATAATTCAAACAGGACTGCATTCACATCATATTCCAATGTGTAATTATTGTATGAGCATGTATCAAATATGGACCACATTCTGGGACCATTTCCATATATTCATTATGTTCATGTACAAGATAATATTATAGTAAGTATTAACTCAACATTATGTGCCCTAAATTAAATTATACAATCAAATGATGTGAGTATGTATAAAGTAAGAATTGTAAGGATTTAGGTGTTTTCATTTTCATTCTTTTTAGGAAATGTAATCCTAACATTTATCAATTATCCTCGCTCTGCACTGTGATTATTACAAAAATCCAACTGTTTTAATCTTCCCCTGCATTTTACTTCTGATTAAAATTCATCGTTTTGATCTTATTACATTGCACGTCAGAAGTAATTAATGGAGAATTGCACTTCAGATCAGCACTAACCATATATCTATCTCCAATGAAGTCCGCACAATCATTTAATTGGATAATCTGAATAATAGCACATTCTGCAAAAGCACTGTTGCAATAGTGTTGAGTGGCTGTCATAGTCTACTGTCCATAAGAGATGAGCAACTACGTGATTCTGTAGGGGGATGCTGTTCATATTATATTATCTCCAAGGCTCCGTTTAATGCTAGCTGTGGCTGATTTTGGTAAAGAGTGTGTTATGCCACACAGTGAGTTGGTTTGGCCCCGGGTGTTATTGCTGTATTTCTGCAGATGTCAGGATGTAGATTACTGGTGAGCAGCTTTTAGTTCAACCAAAAGCTCTGCAGGGGACCTGCAAAGTCAAAGGGGATCAGGGGAAATTCCTTGAGCTACAATGTTGTTGCACAGATTCAATCATCTGGAAGCACTGACCAACTCACATCCAATGACAGGAATGGCAGACCTCAACTGCTTATTTTAATGTGAGCCTTCTGCGGTCCATGGCCCATCTGTCACTTCAGTGGCATCCAGCATAGTTTTTTTTGTGTGTGTGTGTGTGTGTGTGTGTGTGTGTGTGTGTGCTCGCATTTGAGCAGTGGTGTTTTTCTATGTCAGAAAATACAAAAACAAATCTTAAACCTGAGGTCATCAGATTCACTCTCACTTTTGATCTATTTGCTACCAACTAACAACTGAATTGATAACTAATAGGTTTACTTTAGGCTTGACCTAAGCATATTTTTAATTTCTAATTTATAACTGGGTCAAAGGTTTGGCTTTTTGAATTCTGGCTTTTGGAGAAGTCCCACAGAAAAGTAGGTGTTGCTTCTCTGCTGTTTTTTTTTTATTTTTTTTTTTTTATGGTGACCTTATTTTTCATCCCTTGCATGGCTTAAAAGGATTTCCCGCTAGAGACATGAGAGAACAGTGTCCCTTATGTTAACCCTCACACCTGAATCTGCTTCCCTGCATTTTAACACACACTAAACACAAACACTCTGCATTCTCACTTTCCAAATGATGTCCTTAATGTGATTTTAAATGGCACTCATCTGCATCTGCACTGGGTCTCATATTTAAAGGGTTGTATATAAAATCTAAACCACTGGTTTATGAATTATCTTTTGTAACAACATAGATTATTATAATTTTTGCCAGAGACTTCATTTATTACATTGTCAAAGTGCAGTGTTGCAGATCAACTGCAATAATTTATAATTACAATAAGTATTTGTGGGAATAATTACACATTGACAAAGAGACACAGATGTTCAAATTAACTTTGCTCTGCATCTATTACAGTTCCAAGTTATGTGTGATAAGGACATTTATAATGGCAAGTTAGGAAGTTTAACAGCTGCTTAATTCAAACTCTGCTGGATTAATCAGATGTTATTTAAGCCTATGTAGTTACCATAAAGTTTGGCACTCATTTCTGTTCCTGTGAAATTGAATGACTGAGAATAATAGCAACAGCCTGAATCTGGACTGATAGATGAAGACATCACTGAAAGTAAATTGAAGAAATTATTGTTGTAAGAGTGATCAGTTGGTTAAACACCTTCTCTCCCCTGTGAAAAAATGACATGCTTATTACCTAAAATTTAATGACATTCAACCGTAATCACAATAGGAGATGTGGCAATGAACAGGTTTTTAAATTAACAGTGCCAGGTGCTTCTAATTAAGGTACAGATAACAGATGATGTGAAAAGACAACGAGAACATTATGGGTCTTCCTCCATGAATATAGATGATATCTGATGACCAAATTAAAAAATGTTTGATGGATAACAGAATATCAAACAAAAAAAATCCTGAGGGCCCAGCACTTTTGTCACATCTCCATAGGTGGTATCTGGGTGCAGGGAGATACCCACCTAATGAGCTTGAGCCCTTTCAGTTACATCACAAAACTCTAAGAGAATTATTAAACATTTCAATACGTTGAAGGTCCACACTGTCCCTTTTTCATGTCACAAATTGCCAAACACTGCCAAAGTTTCCAAAATAAGAAAATGCATGATGTGGTGATAGACCGGATGTGTGTGAAGCAGCTCAGAAAGTTTTGAAAAGCGGTTTCTCATTTTCTTCTCCGATAAATGAGAATCTTACACCAAGATCTGAAACCCCCAGTACATACTGAACACAGAGCTCTGCTGGCCCTCTTGGCTCTACATGCTATGCATTGCTAGTGTACCTCCTACTGATAGTACAGGTAATTTCTGACTTTCTAACACAGCGCACCCCAAAGACATCAGGTTTTGGAAAATACTCAGCAATTTGCTTATTTGGTGGACAACCTCATTCTTGTCGTACATCGCATGTACACTCCTTTGCACCTAATATTATTTGTGTGGCTACCCTTAAACATGAATTTTGACTCATATACTTCCTTTCCTGTTTTGACCTACATTTGACAAACATATTTGAAATTTATGTTGACAAGTCATTAGTGTTACATTACACAATAATCATTTCTCTGTTGCTTTATTGAAATATCTCACTCTTTTACAGTATAAATATAGATCCTGTACCTGTACCAAGCACATGAAAAATGCTTAGTATACATTTTGCATAGCAACATTTTTGCAAGCCCAAAGCTACACACTGACCTACATCACTACTACAGTATGTGACTACACAGATAAAAACAAATCACCCAGAGAAAACCTTGAGCATCTCAGTATGTAGCATACAGCATTCTGTTTTTTTTTTGCAGGAAAATTACCACAGATTAATCAATAGAGATCATATTAGTAAATATACAGTAGAGTAGTAAAACACCAAGTGCATATAACATGAAGGGATCATTGATACATTCATTGATCCCTTTTAGGCAGACTGCTAACACATTTGATTTCATCGCAACATCTAAATAAATGCTAGTTATTAAAAGGCAAAGCAACAACGAGAAACTTCAAAGTGTTGAGCTTCAAGCAGCACAGGCTTATCTTGTGTGCCACGCTTCACAAGAAATCCATGCACTGTCTTCATCATACCCCTGAAGAATTGAATGGATCCTTTTGGCTTTTTGAATGAAAAGAAATTGTGGCATCCTGAAAAATATTCAGATCTGAAATGCAGTGGAAGATGTTAAACTGCCCACTTCCTCAAAGCTAGGTTGGTAGGAATAAGGTGCAAAAACTGGAATTGGCATTCCCATTTACATGTATAAATCAAAAAACATAAAATTAAAAGTGTGTCAAATGTTCTCTGCACTGACAGAGATTTACTCATGTGTGATGGACTGAACTTTGTAACTTGCCAGTAATTTGTCATGTTGACCAAATGGATTTCATCACCATGATGCATTTTAGAGTGATCCAATTTCCAAGATAACTAAGAGTAGGCCCACTATAAGCAACAACGACTAGCCTCGCTTCCATCTTCCTATCCGCCTGTTACCTTGTTTGTTTTGGGTATACAGTACGAAAATGTATACCCTCACTCACACACACACACACACACACACACACACACACACACACACACACATACAAACAGACACACAGAAATATAGGCAAACCAGGTTGCATAGACTAGACTAAACTAGATAGATAGATAGATAGACAGAAGATTCTTTCCTATCACATACAGTTTAGTTAATGCACAAGATAAATCTAAACAGAGACAGATAATAAATACATAATGAGGCTTCAGAGGAGATTAGACATGTGTGTTGGTTAATGTGCATATAAAGTGAAAATATTCTGACACATCCTTTGGGCCAATGCAACATGCTTTCAACCAAACAAATAAATTAAAAAAATAATGATCACTTTATATAAAGTAAGAGTGGTGCAAAACATGAAAAAATAAGGCCAATTGCCTCTGTACAACAAGGTTACCTCATTGCATACTGGGCTGTTTCCTGGTGACTGATGAAAAGATAATTACAAAGTAGATCGAGCTCATCAAGGCTCTCCCTGGGGTCATTACTGTTTTAATTAATAAAACATGCAAATATGCTGAATGGCTGTAAGCATATTCTTCGTATGTTTATTTAAGCACCGTGTCTCATTATTTGCACAAGTTTGCTTTTGGGCGAACATAGATAAGGTTTATGTATAAAATGCTTGGAGTACAGAGTAATGCACTACAATACACTACAGAGGGATTTTGAATGGAGGGCCTTCAGATTAATATCATCATGCATCATTACAGCGATGACAAGAATTACTCACAGACACAATAGAGCTCATATCCATACAGTGCCACATTGCCCCAGGTTCAATCTAACTGCAATGTGCTTTGTGCTTATGGTACACTGGAGTGACAAGGTGCAAATGTTACATTTACTGCTTCTTGCACATCATTCTTTATTAATGTCAGAGACTACTGGACTCATTATGTCATGTGATAAAGAAATGTAGGACTCAATGGACGAAACATGCACCAGTTGGACTGAAATTGTCAGCATGTCAATCAGTACATCCTAGTATCATGTTCATCGTGCTATGGAAGCATTCTCAAAAAGACAGCGTAAGGCTTTAGGATTTTTCCCTTACAGTGAATGCACACCATAAATAAATTACCTCCCTCCCGGCTCACAGTGAAAACAGTTGTTTGCACAGTGTGCAATGTGTTTCTCAAACAGACATTTGCTTAGCTTCACGTAGCTTCTTCCTAAAATGAAACGCTGTCTCAAAAGCTAATGGAAACCGCAAGCGCTTATTATAGGAGCAGGTTCATACATTATCAGTTCTATTCTGATCAGGTAATCAACTCCAGGTCCCTAATAAATAGATTCCAACTCCACTCTCAAAGGATTTTGTTACATGCCAAGCAATGCTGAAAGGACCCATATTTTTAAATAAGAGATATATATCATTGAAAAGTCTATGAATGGCATCCAAGCTTAGTTTGAATGTGAACCTTGTACATCTCTAATGCATAAAAGAAACTCTGCAGCTTTTCAAACAACTCTCAATCTTAAAAGTTGGTTATGATAAATGAGCTGGATGTTCTATCTTTTATGCAGCTCATGACTTTTTTAAAGACTCCCAGTGTTTCTTTGTGAGGGGGTTTTCTGTGAATCCTTTAATCATATGGCGTACTTATATAGACAGTACTTTGTTCAACTAGTTATTATTACAGCAAAATGTTAACTTAAAATGAATACAGAATTTAATTAAAAGGCAGAAAGGTACGTTTCTATGGTGATGGGGTTGACTTTCTGTATGTCTCTTTGTAACTTGTTTGCTTCTGCCATTGTTTGCCCAAAGGAAGTCAGAAATGATGTAAGCCACCCATTATTACACAGAGCCCTCATTACCAGAGAGGGATAACTCACAAGACAGAGAATCATTTCTTTCCTTCTGATGGACTTGTAAAGATGTTATTGAATAAGCCTTTATGTACATGTAAATGAGCTGTCAAAAAATGAAGAAACACTTCTAAGAAGCCCAGATTCACCACTGAAGATTGTTTCAAACAAGAACATAATACTATCTGACTTAACAGAATAATACAACAACGTTCAGAAGCCATTTAGATCTATGCTCCTTGGGAAATATAATATGAAACACAACTTACATAACCTACAAGTTACATTCAGCGCCAATCCTCACGATTGAAAAAATGAGGAAAACAACAACAAAGATATGTAATTTGGGTTTTTTTTTTTTTTTTACATGTATTCAGTGAGACACTATTCACAAACTGGTCTTTAGAAATGCCTACACAGAGCATCACCGAATGCATGCAAAAAGCCACAGTTACTCCTAATTTGATGTATAAATCCACAAGATCAAACAGCATGCTAAATGAAAGAGGTAGTCTTCACCCACTCTGCTCAGTACACAAATCATTCTCAAGGACTCAAAGTACTCAACAGCCATTCTTGACCTCCTTCGTTTGATTCGGTATACTTTCCATTGCATCAGAAATGTCAATGAAACAGCAACACGATGGCAATAATGGTGATTATGAATTTTCTTCCACAATGCCAATCAGATGTTTGTGTTGGATGTTATCTGTTGATTAGCAGTGCTGCACAGCGGTGCTGTTTTAGTCTCGGTTGCTAACCTTTTTCTCAGATCTATAGGCCACCAAATTCAATAAACAACCTCAAGGCACAGACAGCCTGTTATGTAAAGTAGTGCTTTCATGACAGCTTGTCTGCATGCACCGTGACACATTACAAAACTACAGACAACGCTCCAGAATACAATCCAAGCACCATTAGACTTTAATCAGCCTGAGAGGAACACTGAATGTAAGGGTGAAGCAGCTTGGCTTGGCGTTCACTTTCGATATCTGATTTAAGGCAGTTTTACATTTTTTTGTGGATTGTGCAACATTTTTGTTTGTGTCAGCAAGATCCAAACAACTTGGCTTGTATCATCTTCCAACACACTTATCCAATCTTCTAATAGAACTGCATGAGTTAAGAATTAATTGTGAGTGTCCTAAATGTTATCAACAGAGACAAAGAAGCCTTTTCTCAGATAAAATAAAAGTTCACACCAAAACTCCAAGAGGAAGAAGCGAACAGCATTTCAGAACTGCACCATCTAGTGGATTGAAAAACCAGTGCTGGTGTCCTGGCCCTCTGTAAGATTTAGTAAAAGTAAACATAAATGCATTAGTCACAGAGCCTAAAATAAATCCAGACACTGTGTATCAAGGAAATTAACAAAAAACATTCCATTAAATGTTAGGATTGCGTGATGGTAATTATGCACAAGAATGATTTTAGTCTGAATGGTACAGCATTGCTTGGGGCCACCCCCAAATGCATTATTAGGATCAGAGCAATCCCACCCAAGCCCCCCAACCATCCGCCCTCCACCAACACACATACCTTCACCGTGCCCACAGGACACAGTCAGTTGTCTGGACTTAAAAGTTATAATGGACAGAAAAGCTGAATTGCTGCAAACTTTTCACTAAACACATAATTAAACAAACTTGAACACTTGTTAGTTCTTGCAGATTAGTGTTTACACTGAAAATAAAGTACGGCCATCCAGACTCCATAATGATCATTCAACTCTGTGCGCATCAGACACATCTGAGGATTACAAATATTTACAAGCTACCCACTCCTTATTGTAAGGCGTCTGTCATCAAGACTTAGGAGAGTCAGGAGGGAGCAATGACCAAGCATTTTATTCATATTACTAATATTCTAGGACTTTGTGGCTATAACAAAAGTGAGCCCACAAAGCTTCCATTGTTTTTGCCTAACATTTCACGTGGTTGGATAGGTTAAAGCATGTCAAGGTGTGCAGTACTGTAGATTTTCAATACAATACAGTATAGAATCTGAACAATTTGAATTTGTTAACATTTAACACCCTTTACTGCAACTACACTATAATGGCATACTAGTATATCCAAAGCTAGAAAGTCAGCAAGGCTTAAAAGCTATTGCTGATGTGACAGTCCTTCATTTTCACCTTACAAAAAAAACACATAATGCCATGTCATGTCATGTCATTCGCTAGCACATTTTGATGTTCTTTGGATTACATGTTTTCAGTCCAAGTTACAGATATTGTAGTGAGGGGGAAGGACTGGCCTTACTTTTCCCCAAGAAATATTTCGCCTAACCTCAGCCAGGGAGGATACCAAATAAACATCAGTGCAGACTGGCTGATATGAAAGAGAGGAATGGATTTCTGTACCTCCTGGGCAAACATACAGGAGTGTGTCCTGCACTTTGAACTGCATTAGCAGCACAGCAAGCCGGTGATTGAATGCTAAGGGACTCGTCAGAGCACCGCGGTGTCTTTAGCAGAACGAAAGAACATGTTGTGTGCTTTGAGGGAGCCCTGAAGTCGACAGCAGCCCCATTCTTCACGCGACTGAGGCCGAGAGGAGCTTCGCCAAGCTCTCCCAGGCTCCTCGGCTCACAGAGGTCTGAGGCCCACTTTTCTGCGGGGGATCCTGCGTGATTCTAAACCGCCTAACACGTCCAAAAATAACTGTGCGATCTAGCTGCAGTGCCAAAGCATTTAGACTCAGCTGGCTGTCAGGAATGCCACTGATCCTAGATTGATGTGTGGATCCGTGGAATAGTTTTGCATGCCAGATGACTGATGACTGACAGAATAATGGCACATATGCTTTCCTATATTGTTGCTTATCTTATTTTTTTCCTTTTAATGTGACTAAAGATGTAATCCAGGATTCTACATGTACATATTTAAATTTGACAAGGAATGAAGGCCATATACAGCATGGACACTTCCCTCAACCTGCATGTAGTTTTCAAATCGTCATGACGAATGTGTTTAAATAACTTTTCTAAATGATATAAAAGATTGTTTATTTTCTATTTCCTGCTCAACCTTTGACTCTGTCAGCAGTAGTCCATTTTCCTTCATGCTGATCAGATCACAGAACTTTTGATCTGTGTTTAGCAAGCTGAGGTGTAGCTGTGGGACTACCGAGCCTTCATTTCAGTCCCAGCAGAGATATTAGACTCTGACAGAGCCTCGTTCAGCACCAGGCATAACCCTCAGAGGAGAGGCGGAAAGCCTAGCCACTGAAATAACATGATACCCTGTCAGCATCACAACAGATCACGTAGGCTGAGATGCGCCCTGATTTCTTAACTCTCTCTACTCCACCCTGATGACAGTGTGCAGGTGTATGAGGGCTCATCATATGTTATGTATTACAGAGACAATACCTACATGCTGCACTGATAGAGTCTAAAGGGTGGAGAAGAGGGACAGAGGAGGGGAGAGAAAGAGTGAGAGACGGAGACAGGAAGAGAGAAAGGGACCAGAGGTGTGATTTTGTTTCGACTGAGACTGTCTCTACCTAACACTATGGTATGACAGCTTTTCTGAGTTCAAGTCCTCAGAGATGAAAAGAATTGTGACTTGATAACCAATATCAGAAGACAGAAGGAACTATCAGATGACACAATGCACTCTCCTTAAGAATGCTCTGCAACAGTGTCTTTATTTGTATCAGTAACCCCATCAGGGATTGAAGGTCAGGCCTCATAGGCTCATATCTCCCCTGCTCCCTTTCTGCTGTGTAGGATGGCACATTACTCTGGCTCACTTTAATATTGGCTCACTTTAATATGGGCAAAATAATACCCTGATGCATCTGAATGATGTATGTGTCAATGTAGTTCAGTCAAGAATAATGTCTGATTTGAAGCCAGGAGAGTTATTTTCCTATTTATTTGGCTGTATCTACTCATGGCCCTTAGGGTATTCCTTGGCAATGGAAAGTAACACAAAGTAACATGAATTCCTGCTACGAAGCAATTAATCCTCCTCTTTCAGTAGGAGCCAATTATGGTACTGTGTGCACTGTACCATTGTGTTGATGGAGTTATAATTACCAGGCCTCTCTCTTTCAGGTAGGATCACACCTTCTACCTCGGCTGCTGCTGCTGGATTTATTCACTGTGACAGCCTCACACATCTCCACGTCCTTTGTCTGTGCATTGCCACATCCGCTCTCGTGTGAGGAACAGCACAACATTCAATTAAGATTTGCGCTGCCAAAAACAAGTGCAGCTCCTGTCAGTTCCTTAATTAGTGCTTTGACTGGAACAATGGATTTCCCTGGTTCTTATCCATATGGGTACATTCATTTATGAGTTATATTTGTATCATCTGCATTGTGCCAACTGTACTATGCTTGATGAAATTCTGCATCCACTTTGTCTTGCAGTCACATCAAACTGCCAGAACGTAAACTTCTAGTAAGACAAGGGTAGGAATATATACGCAATAATGGATCCCATTCTCGGATCCCATTCCCTGCAGCGAAGATGAAATAACAGTTCCATCTTCAATATGACTGTGAGATTGAAGAATGATGGCAGAGCAGTTCAGAGGTGGCACACTAAAATGGATATATGAACAATACATTCTTCCAACTTCATTGGTTACTGGGACTCATTTAATTATGCATTTCACTTTATGCATCCAGTTTCAGTTCTGCATATTTATATTGCATTACCAATTTCATTAGCTCATATTTCATATGCTGCATCCATTTATGCAGCTGGATATTCAATAAGGCAAGTAACTTGGTCAAGCTGAGGAGAGCAGCGCTCTATCCAGTAGCACTACCATCTACTTGTAACAGAAGTTTACAACAGTTAACCCCACCAGCCTTCACGTTAATCGTCATCATCTTACCTCAATGAGAATAAAAGTATAGATGATCCACTGACTTCTGTGTAGGTCTTTTTCAGGAGGCATCTTCCTTTAAAGTTTATACCTGCAAGTAGCTGAAAAAGAAAAACATATAGGCAAAGGTTTACATACAACCAGTTATGTTCAAAACACATACTGTGGGTGGGCAATTATTTCAGTCACTATTAGAGAGCTGTCTGGTAGAATACTTTTATTTTCAAAATGATGTGTTTGATCCACCCCATCCATTTTTGGCAGCAGTTTGTCACCTCTATCACTGAAACAAATGCTGTTAGCATTTATTGGAAAATGTAATAGCAGCTTTTGCAGTTTCTATTCTCAAAACCAATACTGAAAGCTGCTTTCAAAAGATGACCCCAGTGCCTTGAAAAGATATTGATCTTAAAGTAGTCTGGATTTACTGGCTGAAAGGCTGTTAGCTGTGAACACAATTCACTCCCTGTCAGAACAACAGTTTGGTCAGTGTTCAGATATATATATGCACCTTTACTAGATGACAAATTAATGCAACACAATACTCAACAACACACATCTATAGTAGGAAAGAGCAATAGGAACACATTAGGCCTATGCAAATCCATTTGGTGTTTCAATGGGTCTGAAGCTTTGGTTGATTTTCCCCTGCTGTAGGGCTGTGGGTATTCAAGCATTTACTGTTACCTGAACACCCCAGTATCTATTCTAGTGCTGACTTTTTCTAATGTTTACAGTTAGCCACTAGGTGGACCCTGCAAACCACTCTTGGACATCTACTCCAGACACATCAAGCATAAGCATGTAACATACCCTTAAAACCCTCAATTTGTTACATTTCCTTTAATTTTTTTTATTATTGCCTATATGTTATGTATTAAGAAACATATAAAAAATATTTCAGTTAAAAAACAGCATTTTATCCAGACTGTGTTACTTCTTTGAGTGTCATGATATTCTATCAACAGCCACATGGTGGTGCCTGTGCTGAAAGAAGTACAGCTGCCCATCAAAATTGGCAACAATTTAAAAGCAATATGAAAAGTAGTCATTATTTTTTCCCTTCATTTATTTTTTCAATGATCAACACTTCTACCCTATTTTTTCACTATGTGGTCATGTATGAGAGAAACATTAGCACTCACTTCAGTTGTACTTCACTTTCACTCACTTCAGACAGTTAATTTCTTTTATTTTATGGGTCAAGAAGCAAAGAATAAAATCAAAGCCAAACTGTATTCTTCCCATGGGATTGAAACAATCAGGTCATAATTCTGCTTAAATTACTATTTTAGGAATGTAATCATATGTTACTAAAATCTGATATTATGGAGATTACAATTACCCATTAATAACCTTCCTTAGACAGCAGTTGACGCTTTGATAGTAAAAATATATATTTTTATTATTATTCGGTGCAAAATGCAATTTACTCAAAGTATGGTGGCACACTACTGTATGCTGGGTTGATTTGAGTTTGGCACACAGGTATGTTGTAAATTAATACAGAAACTAAAACAGGAGCGGATGGTCAGTTGTCGGGTCCGAAAATGAGTCCTCATTAAGATGACTTGATGACAGACTCCTGAGTGGCTCAGACAATAAACTCTTATTTCAATCACTGACTGAACCCTATGGCCCGGGGTTAAAACCATCCATGATATTTGCTGACAGTTACTGGAAGCCCACATCATCTGAACAAACTGGCTCTCTTGAACCAGTATGTATGTATGTCCAGTATATGTTTGTGTTGTACTCTGCCTCACTTGTAAGTCGCTTTGGATAAAAGCGTCTGCCAAATGGATAAATGTAAATGTATGTATACATCATACATGTGTATATGACTTCAACTGATCACTCCAACCCCAAGGGGATTTGGTTCTAGATTATCTGCTGGAAAATTCTCAAGCTTGGGCATCTGAGTTAGTTTAAGGGAGTTCTCAGTAAAAAAAAATGCTAAACTATTTTCCATTGTTAACAACAAAACTAATAAATAAACCAAACCCTCCCTTTGAACAGGCCTTCCCATGCTCCTCATGGATAAATCTCTTTACAGGCAGAGATGCTTTTAATGTCCCTAAGAGTCTGTAAATTATTACTATGAGAAGAAACTGAAATGTGGATAAAAAGCTATCACTGCAACACATAACCAGAAGCCCACACATCTGGGATTAAACTACTCATTTTGCAAGACTATCTTAAATATTTTAACCATGAATTTGTTCTATGGGAACTTCTGGACTTCAGACTCCTTTCTCACTGTTTACTCTGTATTTTTCACAGTTAAATGCTGCATATCTGTGTCCTGCGTAGTAAGGATAGTACCATATAATCGTGATGCATGTTTAACTGGAAGATTTGTGAAGCACTGATTCATGCACAACATGCACAGATTTAACAGTCATACCAATGTACGACATTAATATGTGGCACTAGTTACTGCCATAGTAGCAGTCATAAAAACAAAAATAACGCTTAGCTATGTAAGCTGTATAGTTACAGATAATTAAGTGATTAAACTTTACTTTTTGCCAAAATTCATACAAGGATCTCAAAATGATGGCACTCTCTTCCACAGTACAGCGCCCCCCCCCCCCAACCCCCGACAATGAGTGACTATCTGGTGGTCAGACTGCTAATAAGATTGAGACCTGACCGGGAATTTAGCTAGCAAACCCTGGGTAACACTTATACTCTTTGTGGTTAATGTCATGGGATTTTAATGAAATCAAAGAATCAGGTCTTCGTCTGCTTAGTGTCTACTCTGAAAGACGATACCTCCTTCAGTGCAGTGTCCAAACACCACACAGGGGCACTTCTTTCTACTTAGCCCAGAAAGGAGACGGCCCCCTACTGGCCTTTAATTTAACTTCCTTAACTGGTACAAGAGCTCACAATATGAAATACTGTATTTTGCCTACACCACTATATTCTTAAAAACCACAGTCTACCCAATGCTCCTTTCAAGCTGTTGTACTAAATACCTAAAATTTAACAACAGGTTTTGGATATCAAACGCCTGTCAAACAACTTAACCAAATAATCAAAGTTTTAATAACTTAATTTAAAAACTAATTAAACTAAGGGTTGGTACCTTCCTGAAACACACACACAAAAAAAGTTGTTCTGTGTGCTACATACAGTATATGATGATCACTGATTACATGAATCTTATAAGTAAAGTTACCTTGTCTTACATGGGAAGCCAGCTTTATGTTAAAATCAGCCCTACAAAAAAAGCTTCAACAGCTATATCAAGCATGACGTTTCTCACCACCTACACTGACACCACACAGGTCAGCAACACATCTTCACAGATGGGTATAATTTAACAGTGTACTGTGTGCAAACAAAGTACAATTACTTTGATCTCTTAAATGGGGATGGCAAATGGTGAATCGCTCCAAACATACTTAATTTTTACAGCATTGCTTGTTGATTTATAACATATTATTTCTGACCTTACAGAGCCTTGAAAAAATTAAATTACTCAAATAATCTGGCTTTTTTCAGGCATATATGACAAAACCTGAAGACAAGGCTCAGATCAGTTATAGCGTACCATAAACATACTGCATTCTTACCATCGTGAAAGAACCTAATCTACCCTTTAATCAAATCACTTTCATAGAGTCTCCATAATCATTGTTCATGTATTTGGATGGCAGCTACCAAAGTATAAAAGTGGTCAGGTATTGACCACTGATTCCTCTAACTGGAACAGTCTTTTTGTGAATATTTGTAATATCTTTTTGAATGAAATGTCAGACGTGTTCCTATCTTTCTATTTTATACATTGCACTCTAACTGATAAGCTACACTACACTTTCTGTCTAGAAAAGAGACATGACATGGGACGTGATATGTACTCATGGCCAAAGGACAAATGGCATTGTTTTCTACAATTACTCAGCTTTCACACACTACCAGTCAGTTATTCAGTGTAATTTTATGACTCCTTTGTTTCCAATGTCCATATTCTGTGTTATCTCTTTCTGCATATAGTGTTAGTATCTTGTCAATAATATATATTCTACCACGTTCCCATGATGTGTGTTTGAATGCCAAGGGCCTTTTCCACAACCTATGAGTTTTCTTAACGTTCACTTCTTAACAGCATGTGACAAACTTAATCAACATCTTCAAGTGTTGTTCCCAAGCAACTAACTGACTGAGCTTCCATCAGAAGAGCTAAGGGATCTCACTGAAAATGTCACCCTGAGGTCTTCTTGTCTCTTCCCTGCTGCTCTGTAGCATGTTGATGACCCATCAGCCCAAGAAAACAAAATCATGCATTTCAGAAACTGAAGTACAGAAAATGAAAATCTGGGATATCGGCATGTTGTGTGATTTGAAGATGACCCAAGTTCATTTTACACCACATAATGGTAATTCATGTTGGATATCTGTTCTAAAATTGGGCAGACATTGATAATTACAGGAATTGGATTACATGGCCAGGAACAAACAAAGGAAGGCTTAGTTGCATGTTGTATTCAGTGTTTCAGAATGAATGCTCAATGCTGAACACCACATGCAACAGTCACAAAGGGTAGAGTGAGATTTTAGATCCAATTCAGGGTGAATACAGAGACACAGACTCAGGTTAATGAGCAAAGATGACCCAGCAGTCCTCTTGTGTTATTCAGGTAGCTTGTTAGCACTACTTTAGTTCTTCCTAGTTCAAGAAAGAAAGAAAAATACATTCATATTGGGATTATTGTTATTTCATTTGATGTTAGCATTAGTGTGGAATACTGGAAGGTTAAATCAAGTTGTATCTTACATGATCACCACAGCACAGCTGGAAGACTCACATTAATTTCATTCTATATAACTACAGAACATGTATAATATGTGTAAGAATGTGTTAGTGTTTCAGCTTTTGGTGATTTAAAAGGACTGTGTATTAACCACTGTGTATCACATTTGCCTCTAAGACCTATTCACAGCCCACGGCAAAACTTTTTGTTGGGGAATGACTTTATATTTTGTAAAATCATCATTTTTTGTCCATGGCGGTCATCACGTTTTGTTTCCCAGTTCCATTTGTATGGCTTACGGCAGTAATTTTTGACAGAAGGTGTTATTAGATACTTGCTAGCTCCATTTAAAGCGTATGCAGCACCTTTTGATGGATGATAAACATTCATCGTGGTTTGGTTCCCAGCTCATCTCCTTCATTTGTACTCATCTGGCACAACACAAACACTAAACATCTTATGCAAAGACAGAAATTTAAGACAGTCAGCAAAGCACGTACACAGTGAAATTAAAACTTTGGTGACTCAAGTCGTTTGAAATGACATAAGTTGACTTGTTGATTGGCTTGAATGAGGCAGGCCTTACTTATCAAATCCACTTTATCCAGGCATGCAGTTGAAAGAGACATGCACATTATTTCCTTTTTCTCCACTCTGGCAGCTACTAATCTTCTTGTGATATGAAGGTGATCATTGTGGCCTGTCACAATCATTGTACATATGCTTCCTCTCTTCGTCTGTCTGCCTCAGTATGTAGGAGTTGCTGAATCACACATTACTAATGTAGTTGTTGTTAATATTGCATCTGTCATCAGAAATAAGAGTGCAAGCAATCAAGACAAACACTGGAGAAAGTTCCATGGCTCTCCATGGAGTGTCTTCATGGTAAAGCACAGCCACAGAATTACACAATGTATGCTACAGAATCATGGCAGAAAGCCCTGACCTCATGAGGATGCAGGCCTGGTTGTTTCAGAGTAGATCAGTAATTTACTCACACCTGCACTAATTGCTGCAGGTTTACTGGAAGCTGAGTGTCAATAGGTATGAAATAAAGAACACTGGCCAAGGAGTTACAGAAGCTGTACAGTGTAATACTGACTAACAGCCTCCTCAGTTTCACAAACTCAGGAGTATGCCCCAAGTTTAAGGGTGAATGCCAGAAACATTTTAATTAAGTGCACAGAGAGTAGCCATTTTGGCTCCAAAAGATGTGAGTTTCATGATTGTCTGCCCTGCCAAGTTTAATGTGCCAATACTGTGCTGAAAATTTAGCACCAACAAACTAGCAATATATTCTATATAAAATATATACGAATATTGAGATTGGTAAATTGGTGTTAGTATCTTGAAAAAGGTGGTGCTCTTGCTATGCTTTTTGTTGTTAACTATTCACTGCTAATGGCAATGTGAGAAAATGTGTACCATTTTTTCTAAGTGCTGGCTCCACTCTGGTGGAATGAGCTTCCTGCCGAGATGCGGACAACAGACTCCCTGGGCACCTTAAAGAGAAAACTTAAAACTCATCTTTTCAAGTTGTATCTCTAGTCTACCTTCCTCTCTATCTATCCTATCTATTCCTATTTTCAAAAAAAAAAGAAAAGAAAAAAGCACTCTATACTAGCTTAGCACTTAACTGAATGCCTTACTGACCTTTTGTAATACTTCGCCACAACTACTCTTGCATAGTGATGCACCTTATTTGGAAGTCTCTGGGTAAGACCGTCTGCTAAATGATGTAATGTAATGTAATTTCCAATGTATGCCATTTGGATAATATCGCAGACATCCACTACAGCAAAATGGCCTGGGCTCATGCCTTGATAGAAATATGTAATGATTAAAACATCTTGGCAAATTATGTCATTTCATATATAGTGGATTAAAGCCATGTCATAAGATCATAAACACACCTTCATATATAAACATAGCTTGTTGCCATACAACAATTTAAAGTAATACCAGAGCAAAGGTGGCCAATCTGACCCAGAATAGGATCCAGAATTTACCTGGCCCACAGTAAAATCTATGTAATACCAGATTAATTTATTATATTGACAACGGTCATTTTTTATTTGCATTTGACACACGGGGGAGAAGACGGACTGTCGGTTTTACCAAACACATAATAATGCAGGTCCTCTGGTTTTATGCTACGCTGTAACAGCATTTTTATATATTTCACAACTCAACAACAGCATGTTAGTCATAGCATTAATGCAGTTTGTGATGGATGTGATTTTTTTTTCAGGGGTCACACCAAGTTTGAATTTCCACAAGCTGGTCACCCTTGTATCTGTGTATTTGATAGTAAATCAGAGAATGATTATTTGGAGATGTGTTATTTTCATTTATTTTCTTGGCAGATGCCCTCATCATACAAGGCTTATACTTTTATATATTACTATCTATTTATACAACTGGATTAAACCGACTCAGGTTACAGAACTTGTTCATAGTTCTAAGAGTGCAACATCTTATGCTCTGCCTATGGGCCCACTACACAACACTGCCACCCATGAGGATAATGAAATATATAAAGAGCTCTGGACAGTAAGTATGTGCTTTCTAGGCATCTCTTTACAATAGTGGCAAATGGGCCACTGGGCTGTAAGTGGAACTCTGAAGGATGATATTACATGTGAAGTTATCAGACAGCTGCATTAAATAAACAGCCATTAAAATGTAAAATGACAAAAAACTAAATGATGAAATGGTTTACAGAAAAGCAGCTGTCTTGAGAAGGTGAAATTACCTGATAATTAAATCCTGTATCAAGTGAAAGAAGCCACCCTGCAGCCATCAAGTAAAGCATAACAATCTCAACCCCCATTCCACCAAGTATTCCCTGCTGGCTCAGTGCACTCCAGTTGTTACATCTGGTCTTGATTAAATCCAAAGCACCCCTACAGAAGTGTGTAATTCAGCTTTCAGGTGCATTAATCAAATTTCCATACAGCACCACCCCACATCAAGATGTCCTATTCTCCTGTGTTATTAAAGTGTTTAAAGTATGGTCTTCTCCTTTAAAAAATTAAAACCTTTAAATGTTTTTTCCCCCAAATTGGTCAAGTGTTAAATTCCGCTGCTGAGAAACTAAAGAATGTTTCCCAACTGCACAAAGTCCATGGTCCAAGGATGATCTTACCCATATAGTCCTCCTACTACTGAAATGCTGAGTACAGCTTGGAGCAATCCCAAGAACAAAACTAATTAAACAACCACCACTAACCACAAATTTTGTTTTGATGCATCTCTATAATACGCAGTGTGTATTGAACTCCCCATTTGTTGTTTTGCTGTGTTTTGAACTCTTTCTTGTTTGGATGTTTATAAAGCCACTGAGCCTTGAACCTGAATGATTTCATAGCCCTCTGCCTTTGCCTTGGTAACGGAATGTGTTTTGTTTGTGTGTTGTGCGTGTTGTTATTACCTGAGGAAGAGCTTCTCCACTCAACTGCAATAGGCAAACGAATCCAGTTTAAAAACCTCCACTGAGAATTTTAAAATGCATACTCACTGATGTCTAAAATTATGTGCACAGAGAGGAAAATTACACAGAAATAACACTTGCACTGAATGATGTATGTGCATACACAGCTGAAAGCCAATTTTCAAATTTATTAACATTAATTTCCAAATAGCGTTTCATTAATCAGTGAAACTGTCAATCGTAAATCGAGTGGTAGCAACATGAAATGCCGTAGAATTTTATGGATAAAATGTTAAGAACATTTCTGTTTGTTCTTAAATATAAAGTTTATTCAAATAAATTTGCCAATTTAGATATCCAAATGTGTGCTACTTGGCTAACGTTGTAACACATATGTACATTACCTCTTTCGCTAGGGCTGAAGTGAGAAAGTTTTATCTCCTCTCTAAAGCTCACATTTATTACACATTTTGAGCATATGCAAGCAGGTCTTTTGATGTAGCGATACAGGAGTTACATCTGTGGTGCATTGCTGTATTTCTTTATTCTCTGCACGAACCATGGCTACTTGCAAAGGCGGCGTGTTTCGACAGGCATCGAACACATACAGTAACATTACAGCAACTGCAGGACCGCAGCATGCATTCTGATATTGTGAAGAAAAGTAATGGAACTATGGAAAAGTCCTACCTTGGACAGCTCAAGGAGTTAAGCGTCACAACCCGCTTCTGAAAGATACGGGCGGAATAAAACGACTAGCTTGCTGTTTTCTGTCTGTTGCTCGGTGTCAGAACTTGTGTTTGTTTGTTTGATAGTGAACGGTCCGAAATAGGTTTCCACTTCCGTGGAAATTCAACCAATTTATCGAGACTTTCGGTATCCCTGGTAATTTGATTAATTACTGTACTGCGTGCAGCCAATGCGGCATTGCGCAGGCGCCGCTCAAGACGTCCCTTTTCCTGTAATATGGTCCTGGAAGTGAAGCCTCTTTGCAGTACTATTGGTAACCCCCACCCGCGTCCCTCTCTCTTCTTCATGGTAACAGGTATCCTATTCGCGCTGCACAAGGTCCTGCACATAAACCGTGTGCGATTTCATTTTCCCTGAAGCAGCGATGTGTTGTCCACAGCAGGACATACATTCACGGCTTTTATTCATGCTTAAAGTTAATGTGCATATCACGTAAAGGGAAAACGCATGTTACAAAAAGATCCTCTTGTATATTTCTTCTTGACTGCTAATGTAGTCTGGTCAAACCAATGCCCACAATGCTAGACTGACACGGCACTTCATTAGCATGTATTGGCATGATTTGGCTATATTTGCACTGCTAGCGTTTCGATTAGTCCGCCTAAAATGAAAACATTGCTCTCCTGACAAAAGGTAATGGATTTTTGCTACATGCTGGTTAAAACTTATTCCAGTCTGTCTTTCACCTGACAACTGTATAAACATTAATTGAGTATTTAATATTGGTTCACATGACATATTTATTGAAGAGAAAGAAATACAGGCTACTGACAGCTTCACAAGCTGAGCCAAAGTACTCCTTGAAACACAATTACAAAAATCAGACATCCCTGTCAGATGTTCAGAGCAGTCTAGAGCTCGTGAGCTTTATGCTCAAAAGTGATAAACACATTCAGCAGCTAGTACATTCAGGGCTGTCCCTTCTCTGCAACAACTCTGCATCATGCTTTTTGTGCTGTTATTGTTATTATCTATTATCTTATCTATCTACCTAGCTGAGAGTCTGAAAATGCACGAAGACAGTTTAGTTAAAACTGGAGTAAATGACTAGAGATGCAGGTGTACTTTATAAATAAGGATTTCCAGGAGTTTAACTTTATATTTATTTTTTTCTTGGCCTTCTTTTCCCACAGTACAAGACATACTTTGGTTACAAATTTAAACTTACCAGTGGGAATGAAATTAATTGCAACTTCTATTAATATCCATAATGAATTCAGCTTCTATAAACTAGTTTATGTAGATTAGGGGGAGCAAGGGGCAGTAAGAATAATGGGTTTGAAGCCTGTACATTGGGCATATTTGGGTGTACTTTTGAAGACACACATTGTCTTATGAATTGGAGGAATTGTCATGCATTTTGAATCCATGGTAAGAAACTGAATGCCACAGTCACAGTATTCATTGGACAGGAAAATACAGTTACACATGTGTTTTTATTTTACAGATCTTAATGAGTTTAATAACTGTGGTCTTTGCTGAGGAAAGGAAGGAGTGTATTGAGACATCCTAGAAGCAATATTCATGTGGTGTTTTGAAGTTTAAAAAACCTCGAATGAGGCAGTTGACTTTAGCTGCCTGACCTCTAACTTCGAGATAAGGTCTCTCAGAAGTAACCGAGACAGAATGCAAGGTAGAAGAGGTATATATAATGCAAAGCAATGGCTTAAATGTCAGAGTTCAAGTTAACACTTAGAATTTAACACGTAGACTATTTTAATTGTCAAAGTACCTTTAAAACGAGCATCTACTTTGATGTGTCTAGCTATTCATGACTATTTATGTTACTTGTTGAAACTTTAATTTCTACAGTAGGTTGACCTAAAACACCTGAAAATTTATCTCAACTAAACACAACTAAACTATGACCAGATAATCAGTGGCGGGTAGTATCGCAATGCAAGAGTTACAGATTAAATTCTTCGAATGGCACAAATGAAAACAGACCGGCTGTCAATCCATAATCTTTAATTTTCTGTGCTACAAATTAAATGCGGTCAGTATCTGTGTGCGCGTGCGTTAGGCGCGGGCTCCCTAATGACAAAAAAGGCTTTAACCCATTACTGACGTCAGTTCGCTTGGTACTTTACCTTTGCGTTCTCGTCTATGACACACTTCTTGAAGTATCTGTAAAAGTAAAAAAGACAGGAGGCAGGAGTCGGATCAACAAATGCAGAGGAAGGGTTCTAGCGTTCTTTTCCCGGCATTTCTGCTGTTACAGTTATTCTAGCCAAACCGGGTTCTGGTGTTTCGAGCAGGCAGTGACACATGGTTAGTTGCTGGTGGGCTACACATAAACCCGCACACTCCATCCTCAGCGACAACTGGGAATGGAGCAAGCAGCAGCCATTGCCGCCAGGTCTTTTTAGGCAAAATTGACTCCGATTAGTTCATCTAACACCTGATTCTCTCACACAGTAAAAGAGAAGAAAAAGATCCAGCATGTCTGCAAAAGAAAGACAAAAAGGAAAGCTGACTAAAGACAGCGTTACCTTGCTGCCTTGCTTCTATTTCGTTGAGGTAGGTGTGTTTGCATTTGTGCGTTTTACAATAGTATGCAGAGCGAGGGAGATTGCCGAGTAGAGAGGCGATGTTGCGAGGATAACAGGCAAAATGTTGGGGGGAAAATGCTGTATTTGTTTAGGAATTTTATGTCTGACCCGTTCTTTTTCAGTTAAACGCAGTGTTCTTATGGTGTCTGCATTGATTAACTGAGCTGGATTTGCATGAGAATCACATTTTGTGAAAGGTCTCTGTGACCAGTGTTAGTTGCATAGTACTGTGGATATTCGCTTTACCCCTAATGCATTTCAGAGATGTGTAAGATTTAAAATTTACTCATTCAAATGTCGTTAACTTATGCAGCTTTATTTGACAGCAAGGTAGGAAAAAGTCCAGCGGCCACTGCTGGTTAAGTTTGTGACCCAGAAAGAAAATTCTTTTTAAATCTTTTTAACGTTGACGGCTCTATTGGATAAATACTATAAGCGTTAGTTCAGTAGCATATAACCTGTCACAACATGCAGCATTATTACTAAGACTAAGTGTTTGTCCCAAACATTGTGCCAGGCTGTTTTAGCCGGCTTATGCCTGAGCTGCCGTCCACAATAAAGACCACCATTCCTTTCTACCAACATTTGCCTGCTCCACTGTAGGAGGTTGAAAAAGGAGCAGTTTGCATGACATACCTGTTAGTATTCAGTTGAATCTCGGGCACAAATCAGCTTCTTTTCTAGAATAATTGATTCATGTAATACGGGGCGACTGGCTTTAATAACAATCTGTATGGATTGTAAATTCTTTGTGAATTACGAAAACAAAGCACTTTTTTGTGAGGTAATATTGTTGATGCTGTAGACAATTTTCAGTAAAATTTGTATGAAGTAATTCTAACTGAGTAACAGAATGCCATATACCCAGGGACATGCCCTGACTTTTTGGAGGGCAGTGGCTCAAATTTCGAGAAGGGCATGGCTTAACAATGACTGATCTGGCAGGAAAGGGCACTTCTGACTTTAGGACTAAAAAGGCAGGAGCCCCCTAGAGCCCAAGCAATCCCCCCCCCCACACACACACACACACACAAACAATATATGCCAGTATATTCTGTATATCTTCTTCACAACAAGAGAAATGTTGTGGCATGTCCGATATATACAAAGCGCTTTCAAGCAAGTAACAACACTAAAATCACAGGTGATGTACATGCCTCCATAATGATATTTAGAAAATGGCTTATAGTAGGGGGAGGTTTCGTTTGTGATTCATTGAAAAAGAGTAATGGCTCGAGGGCTTACCTTTAGTGTATACTTGTGTATGCCACAGTACTCATTAGCACAAACTTTGGTCTGAGAAGATGTGCACATATGTAAAAGAGAACTTATTGTTGTTTTATTAATGTTCGCATCTATTTCACTGATAGAATCAGACATACAGCATGTCCTTGTATTCTCTTCAGCCATGTCCAGCCAATGTCACAATCTGGGGATTGTGAATTGTTGTCACACTAGATTTCAAATCTGGACTGAAATCAGGGAAGAATGCTGGTCCATTCCTACCAGAATTTATCTGAGCTATTGCGCTGAACAAACAGTAGATCTTTTGACATGGCAAGCCAAGCATCACTTACAGCATCTAGTTGATACTGTAAGTACTCTGGTTTTCAGCCCGTCTTGGGCATACTGGCTTTCCAGGGTGTGCAGCTTGTCCATTTTTTTGCAGATTGTTTTAGTTTAAATTAAAAAAAGAGGTGGTCTCATTGATGTACCAACCAAGGTCAGTTTCTCTTCCATTGCATCATGTGTTAATGCTTCTTTATGAATACCCATAAAATCAATATGGATGATCTTTTAAATTATGCATTTAAATCATCTGACAGCTCTTGACAAAAGCATAGCCAAAATGGAGCATAATTTCCTGAGCTAGCATCTGTTTCCAAAGATACAAAAGAATAGAATTGATATTACAGAATTGTTTTTTTTTGGATGGTGTCCCCTCCCATTTTTGCAACATTAGGGAATAAATGAGCCTGGAGCTATTAAAAATTACTTATTCATCAATAGCTATTTATTAAACTGAAACATATTCGCAGTTCTGCAGAAACCTTGTCTTGTCTGTGGACTCTTAGCTAGCAGCACTCTTGACACCGTTGAAGGAAAATTATAAGAATGCATGCCGTGCGGCAAATGGCAATTATAGAATCAATAAGGAAAACGTCTGCCTATGTCTGTGCTTAATTTTGCATTGCTTGAGGGAGTGCTCTATTTAAGGACTACTGGTGGGAGGGATAACAGACGGAACACGGAACGTGTGCTGTAATAAAAGAATCACGCACACTGAGATGTCAACTAATACTTTTGGCTGGAGTCTGCTGGAGCATATATGGGGCAATGGGACACACAGAACGGAGGCAGTAGAGCTTTCACTGGAAAAGCTCCTTAGGGAAAGCGGAGCACGGTAGCACTCACAGAAGGTAAATAATAAGTGGCGATGTGAGCAGGGAGGTTATCACACTCTAATGCACCCGTTCATTCCCATTTATACAATGAATACATGGGATTGAAACCACTGCCCAAATTCTAGCACCCATTAATTAAGCAGGACTTTTATCCAGTGAGGCATATTGCCTTCCATTGCCATTCCATTGAGCTACCTTACGTTTATGTGTGCCATTCTAATGCAAACCATATGGCAGTACTATATACAGTACTATACAATAAGTGCTGTTGACCAGAGAATCTTTGATGTTGTACTTTGAAGTATTGCCCACACCAGCCTACATCACATTTGTTTGTAAATAAATGAACAAGGTTGCTTTTCAGCTGACACTGCGTGCCAGCTTTTGATGGAGGAAGCAATCCTGATGCTTTTGCCAGTGCTATTCTTGGTGTTATACAGTAACATTGTAGCAATAGCCAACTTGGCAAGGTCACATTGAATGAGAATGCCAGATATTAAACTGCAGTACTGTACTGTAGTTTGGAAAAAGCACAGAGGCATGTAAAATAAAAACAACCCAGTGCGCCCACAATTCTGTTCCAGATGACACTCTCCCAAAGCCATCGGCTGGCATAGCTGCTGCAGTTGGCCTCAGAGATGAGACAAATCTCGCTTCTCAGCCATGCAATACTCTAGCGTTCCCACCATGTTGTGGTCTGGTCAGTAATCCAGTGTGCTGTCTGTTAACAGTTTGTTCTGTTTCATCTGGCAACATATTTTGCACTTTTAAAATTCCTTTTCAGTTTTTTTGTAATGGGTTTTTTTTTGTTAATCACTTTTTATAGATTTTTTTTGTAACTCTTTTATACATTTTGGATCATGTTGATGTCCATTCCTCTCAGGATGTCAGATACTTGGTCACACCGAAAATCTTAAAATGGCATACAACTTGAACTGACCCTTTCAGCTGAGATATTAACAAGAACCCATGCTTCTGTTCAGGGATTGTGTGATGGCTTGTGTTGCTAAACAGGTAGGTCTCCTCGCTAGAAGTAAAATGAACTTTATCTTGAGAGGTTCCAAATATTGCTGCAGGCAGACATAGCAGACTTCACAACTGCTAATGTTATATACCAACACAATGAACTCCACTTGACTGTTAGCCCAAGTCAATTGGCAGTGGAAACACCTCCAAATCACCTCAGGTGTAGCTGACATACAGCTAAGGCAGGTCAAAGGAAAGGAGACTGATATAAATGATATATTTCACAAGGCAGCTCTGTTTTGTCTGAGCCAGAAAACAGAACCCAAGTTCTCCGGAGTTCATACCACTTTTCCTCACCGCTTCCCATAATGCACCGCTGTAGGCAGGCTTGAGTACCAGGCATATTCTGCTGTCACTGATTTAAGAGATTCACCAAATATTGACTGTTTCTGTTTTCCGATTAGCTTCCCCCTCACACAAGCTGTATAGGGTGCATTTAATGACTTTTTTACTGTCTCTATGTAGAAGTGGAAGAGATTCATTGTGGGTGAGCAAACAACACTGAAGGGTCTACAGTAATTGTGCATGTGGCATCAGCCTCTAAAAATAACCACCAGAGAAACAAGCCCTCATCCATTTGTACATATATATTATTTAAACTTCAATGTCACTGTTTTTTTTATTGTTTCTTGTTGTTGTTGCTGCTGCTGCTCAGACTGGGGTACATGAAGATATACCATTGTTTGAGCTCCGCTCTCTTTCATAAAGCACTGTGTAGTTATGGCTTTTATTATGGTAGGAATAGTAAAACTAAAAGACATGAAAATGCTTTATAGCAGTTTTCATGCGGATGAAAACATGGGATGAGATTGTATTCTCAGGTCCATTATAATTCTCATCAAGATGGAATATATTGCAGATGTACAGTATACTTCTAAATCAAAGTGGTCTTGAAAGACCTGATGCATGAGGAGAATGAGGACTATGAGGAAAATGTGGGCAGAGGGGGCAGCAAACTCAGAATTATGACGACTGCAATTCTGCCTCTCTTTGAGGTGCCACAGCTGACCTGTATTTCCATCCAAATGCAGACAGATAGGAGTTGATCTCATAGTCTGCCTTGAAGCGTCACAGTGTGGTTACCTCAGAACCAGTGCACACTGACAACTTGAGCTTAAAGTGTCCTGGTCTTTCTTTAGCTGGATTTGACTGTTCTGATCTGAAATGGGATGGTGTGCTGTGGTATTTAAACAAGATGTTTAGATAGCGTTTGAGCTACATTTTAATTAGGTGATTCCTCGCATTCTTTTTTTTTGGTCACAGGTAATTTTCAATAATGCTCAACAGCATTTTAAAAGAACTGTTTGTTTTTATGATTGGTTTTGGTGAATACTGAAGAAGGGTGCTACATGTTACAGAAATGTCAGTGAAAGGTTAGGATGCTGACATTTTTATCCATCTGGGTGCAACAATGATTCTAATGTACCCATATCACTGCATCTTTTAGAAAGTGTTAGATTTACACTCAGAATGGAGTAAAGATAGTTATTCAAAGTTATTCAGTGTTTCAAAGTGGCAGTTTGACAACCTTTATTGTTTAGCTTTCGTATTTCATAGCTTCAGTATTTCAGTATTGCTGGCTTAACACTTTTTTAGGATTTGTGGATGATGCTGCAGGGGATGAACTGTTCACCACCCATAAAAAGTATTTTGAGTTTAAAAATTGTGAAATACTGTATGTTTAAAATCACATGAATATATTCATATTAATTTCATTCCTTTGGCAGAACCATATATCTTGACTTGCTTCCCTGGGGTCTGTTTAGAACTCAAATTTAAAAGAGAGTTCCGTCTCCTCAGGTCACAGTGGGGATTTATCACTAATATTTTGTCATTTTGAGAATTAAAACCCAAAATATAAAATTACTTTGTGTAGATTGTTGTGGACATATGCACACAGCAGAAGAGTTAAATCTGGACTGGACTGTCTGGACTCTGGAGCAGTGGTAGTAGTAACCTCTCTAAACTCTAAAATTTCTGGACTCTGGTCACACATGATTGGCTTCTATGAGTCGGTTCATTATCTTGACTTAACTCAGAACTGCTCTTTGCAGCTGAACTGCCTTTCCATTTTACTGCACATTTTAACGTGTTCAAAAGTGTTATGTCATTCTAGAATGTGTTTGATACAGCAGCTTTTGTAATTTTCGTACGCATTGTTTGTCACCCTGGACGGAGGTGTCAACTAAATGGTGCAGGAGCAACAACAGCAACAGTAATGACAGCCTCAGTGGTCTCCACATTTTCAATTTGCACCCTTCATTTATCATCAAGTGCCTCTTTTCCTCTTCAGACCCTCTCATCTTCGATCAAAATGCATCTCCCTGAGACAGTGCAAAAATTTAATTTCCAGCAAAGGACTATCTCTTAGAGAATGACAGGCTCTTTGATAATTGGGCCTGCTCTTGGACCTCTAGCTTGGCAATGGGGAATAAGAACAGTCAGAAGGCTTATCACAGTCTTTACCACAACCTATCAGCCGTGTTAGTGCAAGCATTTATAAACCTAATTAGGATCCTAAGATTCTTAAAAAGCATCCATGGAGAGGTTATGTAACTAATACTGTTTGGTTTCTGCAGCTGTCTTTGTTTTTAATCTCGTCCCGTTTTGCCACTGTTGCCTGATTACAGCAATGAAATGCATTGGTAAACCACACTCATTTGAATAATGTGAACCATGTCATTTGCTCGATCCATTGCAACAACGCATGAAATTTGCCAGCAAATAAAGAGAGTAATTTTGTGAGAAGCAATGGACTTAGTAATACAAAGTAAAGTAGTTTTCCTTTGGTCTTTTTTTTCCAAATCAATACAGAAGACTTGTCTTTACCTTATAATAATCAAAAAGATGTTGTGGTTACTAATGTAATGTGTTTTTGAAGGGGTGTGTGTATATATATGTCCAGCAGTCTGACACATAGGAGAACAGAATGGATTTCAGCAATCATAAGAGTTAGCATAATTAAAACATTTCTCTGATATCACAGAAACAGTCTGGAAATGTCTCTTTGCTCTGTTGCCTGTCTGATATGGCAGCAGTTCCAGATGAATTGTTGGCACTGCAGGAGGGGACTGGACATTGGAGTGATTTTTCCTTTTGACATGTTTGACATTTGTCTCCCTGGGCAGCTCCCCATACTGGCATCCTCCGTGGTCAGCTTGTACTTCCTGGAGCTGACGGACGTGTTCAAGCCCGTGCGCTCTGGCTACAATTGCAACGACCGCAGCCTGAGCTTGCCCTACATTGAGCCCACGCACGAGGTCGTCCCCTTCCTGATGCTCCTCAGCTTGGCCTTCGCCGGCCCTGCAGTCACGGTCAGTGTGTGGTCTCACTGAGGATGGTACCCTAACAGAAAAGTCCAACTGTACAGCCCACTTGTAATTTTCAGAACAATATTAGTTTGTAGCACTGGATCAATGCATTGTGAGAACCGGTGGCGACGGGTGAGCTGGAAACAGGGGAAGCCTGAACACTACCTGTAAATCATTACTTTCAACCTACTCCCCTTTATACTCCTTGATTAACAATAAAACAAATAATTCACAGAATAATCGACACCAATCGCGTAATTAGAATAAACGATTACGCTCGCGAAACACAGCAGATTGTTTGAAATTTCTGTGCTATTGCGAAAGCTACAGCATGAGATTGTTTAATTAGCAAGGATGGCAATTTGAATAATTAAGTGGCAAGTAATCCCAAAGCTTTCTCTTAAATGTTTCACATTATAGCTTTCTTTTGTTACAAAATTCAAATTACAAAATGGAGCCTAATTTAGTTAAGTCGATTTAAATTACTGAGAATAAACTTTTAGGTTAAGTTGAGTGCAATGAACAATAATGTTTAGAACACAGACCTCACAAAAGCTGTGATGTGTCATGAGTATTTAACATAATTTACATCGATAAATTCCATCCTTGTTAATTAAACAATCTCACCTTGTAGCTTTCGCAGTAGCACACAAACTACAGACAATCTGCGGTGTTTTGCTGTTTTGCGAGCATAATCATTTATTCTAATTACGCTTTCTGAGCTTTGAACTGCGCAGTAAGACTCATGCCAGCATCAGGACAGGACGTTAAATGTGTGCCGTTCAGGGGTATCTAATGTGACTGTCATATCATGTTTAATACAGAACTGATTTCACAAAGCAAAACAGTTAAAAGGAGTGACTCAGAAGAAGTCTACACATGTGTCACTTTACAGATGTGCTCATTGCCTTTTAAATATAATTCATAGACCTTTTGATTGGACTGTGTACACTAGTAATAACAAGATTAATTTTTTCTAATGATAGTATTTTCAATAATTAATTTTCCCCGTAGCTAAATTGTAATTTTAATTTCACAGTCATCTCTTTTGTTGTAAGTTTTATTCCCCCTATTCAGGATATTTTACTGGCTTCCTCATCAGTTTCAATTAAATTTGATTGCTTTGACTATATGGTGCCATTTTAATTTATTTTACAGCCAGGGGCTATTTTGCTTAAATGTAGAATCCTGGAAACCCAGAGATGTTCAGGTCGCAATTCTAGCTCTTTGATAGAAAACTGAAATAGTGATGTCATTTATGAGATTGTGCAAACAAAGGCCTTACTTCTAATATACAGCATGCCCTCATAAGACAATAGCCTTGTATTCTAGTGATATTTGTACTTAGTGAGTCCTCTACACAGGTATTTTTTTCTCTGTTTACTGTTTACCTGGCAGATAGAAATCTGTGACGGAAGAGCCTATTCTCAGTAGGTGCCAGGTTTTCCTGTGGATTTGCCAGTTGTCCCTAGTGCCGGGGAGAGAGAGAGAGAGAAGGCATCACAATAGCTGCAGGCTTAGGGGAGTCAAAGGGGGAGAATTCCGGTATGGTATCTCTGCAGGACTGGTCTGGGCACAGAGTCAGGTCTCAGTGCGGCAGTGTGCGGAGCCAAGCTCAGCTGTTATTCATAACTTCTCCGCTGTCAGGGGAGTACGGACCCCCGCTGCCTTCAAACGCATGTCCCCGTTGAGCATTAAACTCATCACCTCCACCAGCAGGCCTGCGATGGGTGTTACAATACAGGTGCGCTCTGCATCTGTCTGTAGGTGAGGAGGTGAGGGGACTCCAGCGGCAGAGCTGAGCAGCAGGAATACACTGATTGATGGGCTTAGATGGGAGGGGCTGACACAATCTCTCCTCACACAGTCCCGGCTTCCCTGAGCAGCCAGGGTTCAGAGCTGGAATATGAATGGATTCATTTCAGTGTTCACAGTAGTGACAGTGTCTCCCCTTTAAGAACAATGGAAACGCGGGGGATAAAGGCTTATTTTAACAGACAGGTGCACTGATGATGAAACATTCGAGCACCAGCCAGCGATCCCCGCTGCCCTGGCTACAGGATCATCTGTGCTAAGGAAAGGCTGTGAAGCGTGGAGTGAACCTGATCTGTCAGGCAGGTTTTGATCTTCATCTCCTCTGGCCACGGCTACAGAGATGGTGTCATATTGAGAGAGTCGGGAAACCGCAGCTTTAAGTTAAGATAACAGTGCCCCCACGCAGAAAGCTGAGAAGGCGAGCAATGCCATCGGACAGGTGTCGGTGTGGAAAGACACTAGATCACTTTACCCTGAGTGCGTTTGCGGCAAAGGCCCACAAAGCCACTTTAGTGAAGTCCATCATGTTTCGGCAGATAATGATCGGAGAGGGTATTCTGTACTGCTGCCTGTCGAGAAGAAGAAACAGCAGCGGAACGGAGGCAAACATCAACGCAGCGGGGTGCAACTTCAACTCCTACATCCGCCGAGCTGTCAGGTTTGTTGGTGGGTTTCTCTTCTTTCATTCTTCCCGGGCTTGCTTCTGGCAAAGAGCGCAACGGCGGACTATTATACATAATGAAAGAGATCCAACATAGTATTTCCTCAAATTGACCATCTGTTCGCAAGAAAAATACTCTTGTCTGCCTTTCCTTTTTCATGCTCTCAGTATGACTCTAAGCCTACAAATAAATCACACTGTTGCAGTGTGCCCAGTATTCACCAATTTCCGGTTGGAGCCTCCCTGGCACAGTTGGACAGTGGCATCTCCTTTTACCTGCGGTTGGTATCTTGTGAATGAGTCAGATCTATAACAGGCACTGTGAATACTTTAGCGGAATCCCAAATGTGTACCTACAGTGTTCATTGTGCTGTGGTAGAGGGAAGCAAGTGTCCCTACAGTGCTGCTCACTCCGTGGGTGAGTGAGTGGGAGGGTGGGAGAATGGCAAACAGTGAGACAAGACAGACACTACCACCTCTAGAGTCAAAGCTAAAAAGGAACAAGGAAATTACTTTGTACAGTTTTACTCCAAATGTGTTTCACATTGTGGTTCTTCACTTAATTAAATATATTTAGAAATGCATCCACATACTGGCACACATGGGGAACAGTATGTAACAGTGCCCACATGCAAACTCGCTGTCTCTTCCTTTCCTGTCAGCGCTGTGAGAGGCCACAGGAACACCGATGTGTTGATGTACAGAGCGGGCAAAGTCAGCTTGCCTTTGTGAAAAGGAGTTTACACTTTCCAGAATGTGCCAATTGCTTATGGGAAGGAGCAAATATGGCCTCTGAATGGGTAGAATCATAAATATAAATTGAGATGCTCACTCAGAGATGACCAAACTAATTTGTAGTCAAAATGTTACCCTTGGCTTGTACTTTTCGTATTGTTCAAGTCATCTGGGTTTGCTGTTGTTAAAATGGTGTATTTGTGCGTGCGTGCATGTGTCTGTGTGTATGTTTGTATGTGTGTATATGTCCCTTTATGTGTCTGTATACAGGTGTGTGTGTTTGTGCATGTGCGTGTGCCGGCATTTATTCCTGCATTTGTGCTGTTTTCATGGCTAGGGGTCCACGTGTTCGGGCTCTGTGCCACTGCTCTCATAACAGACATCATCCAGCTGTCCACAGGCTACCACGCACCATACTTTCTCACCGTCTGCAAGCCCAACTACACCACGCTGAACACCTCCTGTGACGAGAACTCTTTCGTCGTGGATGACATCTGCTCCGGAGCCGACCCAGCCATCATCAACAGTGGCAGGTTTGTCACTGTGTCTCTGACCTGGTTCGGAGCATCACGTAACTGCTCCAGGTTTTCAGTTTTACAGAGTAGTCTCATTAGGAGTACTGTGGAAAATATATCACATCCATGTGCACGTGCTGAAACTGTGAAGGTGTAGGATTATTGCTGCTGTGCAAGCTTATTTAAATATAGATCCAGGCTCGATTCATTAACAAGGTGTTAAAATTGTTCTTCTCATACTGCACCTCAGCAGGGTTGGATTAAGTTTAAACCTGATTCATGTTAAATTGGATTAATGCTTGGGTGCTAATAATCAGAATGTCCTAGACAGCTAATACCGATGCTCTTTTAATTCCCAGCAACAGCACCCATAGATTTACATTTGGCTTTTGATGCTTCATCTAATGAGACTGGTTCTAGGGAATGAAATACTACAGTGTAAAGCAACCTCCACAATACCCCCATAACTCTGAACCCCTCTGTGGTTTGAACGAATAATGAAATAATGTAAATTGTCTCCGTGTTCTGGATGGGTCATCAAAACAGATAGGTAGTAAATGAAAGAGAGTAAATACGATGGAAGACATTTTGCAGTTATGAAGCTTTCGTGTCACTGCTTAATGTTTTATTCTTTAGTTACTTTGTTATAAGAAATTTGTAATGGTTAGACTTTCTAATTTGCAGTTATTGTGGTGCTAATAAACAATGACAAAGGACTGAAGATAGTTGCGTTTAGTTTAGTTTTTTTTTTGGAAGCTCCTTGATGAGAGTGTTAGAAACATACATGACAGTGCAATAAGCTGGGAAGAAATTCCTTCTGGGGAAACATATAACATTAACAATGTAATGCAAAATATTATATTATTATATATTATATTATTATATACGATTATATTCAATATATAATACCTCCTGTGGAGAAATGAAAAAAAATGCATTTTGTAGCTAAACATTGTAGCTGGTTCATTAGTACATTCTGGGTGGGGTTTATTTTATTTTATTATAATTTTTTTTTAATCACTGAAAACCAATATTCTTTAATGAGAAAGAAATCAGATCTTCTAAAGATAATTAATCTCTGGGAAAAGAGCAAAATGGCAGTAGCTATATGGAAGATTTATGTTTAAACATCTATTTATCTCCCATCCTTTCCTCTCCCGTTGAAGAGGTAATAAAATAGTTTTACATGTTCACTAAAGAGGCTTGGTGGAAATGAACCATTAAATTAAACCAAGCAATTAAACCCTTAAAATGCCAATAGCTGAAAGCTCAAAGTTTCCGCTCTGCCACTTTTTGCAATCTATTACAGCGATTTCAGATTATTACATTACCTTGACTATGTTTATGTTTTTTGTTGGGGCTTTTTTTTCAGGTTATGACTGGTTAAATGTTTTTTTTGTTGTTGTTGTAACACCTTTAAATTTTGATTCATGTACAATTAAAAGCTCTGCCATGAAAAACAAACCTGCCTACTCTCAGTTAACCTTTTGCATTTGGAGCCATCCGCTCAGTGAGTGCGTAATTGTCTTTCACGTCGCAGCCCGAAATGAAAGGTGACTGTGAATCACTGCCAGCCAGCACAGTGATTGGAACAGGAAATGGCAAATGTCAACTCTGTAATCCCACTCTAATGCACTTATGAAACATAGTGCAGTGCTGCAGCCAGGCTTTAAACCCAGACTCTCACCCATGCATGTTCCTGACAAGAAGGGAGATTTCGAATGAGTGCACAAAAACTCAGGGTTTTATTATAATTTTATTATCAACAATTGGAATTATGTTTTTTTAATATTCTACGACAGCTGTTTGTTCTTGGATTTGGTTGTTTTGTACGCACAAAAGACTTTTTGTGTTAACAGTCTCTCAGGCAGAAAAGTAACTCTGTTCCTCATCCCTTTCAGAAAGTCCTTTCCATCTCAGCATGCAACACTGGCTGCCTTTGCCGCGGTCTACATTTCAGTGAGTAATCAAGACCCCTGTTCATTAAGCCCAAGCATTTAAAGAGGTCTTCCACAGTAGTTTTCACATGCAGTCAGCAGAGCTGTATATATCACTATTCACTGGCGGATAAATATGAAGTGCAGATGGAATACCTTAAGGGTAACAATGAAATGTAATGAAAGACGGGGAGAGTGTGTTGACTCAGCGCTCATGGGACTCTCTTCAGTTTCTCTTTTCACACTGAGTTGTGTCATGTATCTGTAAATGTGCGATGCCGTTTTCAAAACACAATTTCATGTAAATTCACTCAGACACTGTATAATGAGTTTCATATTTAATTCTTTTTCAACTGTGAAATTCAAATGGGATATGGCAAAAAAGGGTGAAAGCTTTTTATGTGGCAATGAGGAATAATGTGGGGCTAATGTTTGGTATTTGTGCATATTTCCAGATGTATTTCAATGCCACGCTTACTGACTCGTCGAAGCTCCTGAAACCACTTCTGGTCTTCTCCTTCATCATCTGTGCCATTATCTGTGGACTGACGCGCATCATCCAGTACAAGAATCATGCCATCGATGTCTACCTCGGCTTCCTGATTGGTGGAGGAATAGCACTGTACTTGGTAAGTATCCTTAACCCATTACTTTATTAGCTATTTAAAGTCTGCCTGTTGTTGTTTTTTTAAATAAAAAAGAATTAACAATTATAATTTCTATAGAACAATATGACATTTTCATCTATCTTTGTTCCTGTACATGTGACGATATTTGCTGTATTCAAGTGTGATATTTATACTGCTGTCATCTAACTGAGTTTACATTTACATTTACATCACAGTCATTCATTTGGCCGATATTTTTATCCAAAGTGACTTACAACACAAGCATATAGCCATGTAATGAGTCAACAATATTGGAAGTGTTGCATGACCAAGTTTCACTAGTTGGCCAGACAAGAAATAAGCTATACAAGGTACAAGTTGGAAAAAATATTCAGCCAACGGCCATACAGAGTGATAAAACATGAAATTCAGTCTTACATGGGAGACATTACTAAAAGCACATTTCCAAAGTGTTTGAAGATTTCTCAGCCTAAACACACCATACTCTGAGACCTTGTCACTCCAGCCCCCGGTCTGTCAGCTCAGTGTCCTGTCTGTGAGATGTTCTGAAAGACCGCAGCAGACCACAGTCAGGAGACTGCTGTCAGCTGGGTCTGTCGGGCCTCTCCAGAGGGAGCTCCACCCTGTGTGACCTGACTCCAGAAATAGCTCTTTTGTCTTAAGCTGTATCTGTGGAGTATGTATGCATTCATCACATCCGTAGTGTTTCAGAGACAATATCATTTTCTTTTTCATCTCTTTCATTCTGTTTTGTGTTATTTTATGTCTCTCCCTTTTCATTTCAATTTAATCTGAAAACAAGCAATTAAAATTGAATATATGTTTCAGCAGTCTATATTTGTCTTAATACTAAATCTAAGCTGCCTAAAATGTACCCTAGAAAGTCTTGTGCAGTTGAAAAACTAAAAAAAATGTACAAAGACATCAAAAGTGATAAGTAACCTAGAGGAAGTATTCAAGATGCTATTGATGTTCCTTAAATTTTGCTGCCTTTTGCACCTGTTTTGAATTTTCCTCCACTTATGTTCATGTTTTAGAGGCCTGACTTGGGGTCATAGAGCAGTCACTGTCTAGGGTCAGGTTGGGGTTGGGGGTGAGGTTGGAAGTCAGAGGTTAGACTAACTTTATGGAGGAGCTATGCTGAGGGTTCTCTCTCGTCCTCAGGGCCTGTATGCTGTAGGCAACTTCCAGCCCAGCGAGGACACTAAGACCCAGCACGTGCAGCCGTGTGACCCTCTCAGGTCCTTGACGGACCTCAGCCACGACAGCAGCCGGCACCTGCAGCTGAAGAACGGCAGCAGCAGCGATGGCATCTCCTCGCGCTCCGAGAGCATCCTCCACCGCAACCACCGCGAGACCAGCTCCCTCACCAACCTGAAGAGGGCCAGCGCCGACGTGGAGATCATCACCCCCAGGAGCCCCATGGGCAAGGAGAGCATGGTGACCTTCAGCAACACCCTCCCCAGGGTGCACACCCCGGCCCTGGACGAGGCCACCCGCCGCAACGCCACCATCCACGCCTCCATGGACTCCACGCGCTCCAAGCAGCTGCTCTCCCAGTGGAAGACTAAGAACGAGAGCCGCAAGCTCTCCCTGCAGGTGATGGAGATGGAGGCTGGCAGCTCCCCTCAGAGGACCATGGAGATGAGATCCAGCTCCGAGCCCGCCAGGGTGGGCGTCAACGGGGAGCACCACGGCCCTGCGAACCAGTACCTTAAACTGGCCACCAGCAGCACTCCGTTACCCAACAGCAGCGGCATCGCCGGCGGCACCAGAGTGTCCATTCAGTCCCGTCCCGGCTCGTCTCAGCTGGTCCACATCCCGGAGGAGACTCAGGAGAACGTCAACACCTCTCCCAAGAGCGGCGTCGCCCGCTCCAAGTGGCTAAAGGTGGCGGAAAAGAGCACGGCCTGCAGAACTAACAACCAGCCGCGCATCATGCAGGTCATCGCCATGTCCAAGCAGCAGGGCCTGCTGCAGGGCAGCCCCAAGAGCTCCGATGGCAGCACAGTCAGCTGCACCGGGTCCATCCGGTACAAGGCCCTGAACGAACAGGAGCCCGGCTCCATCGTCAGGGTGGACGCCCACCCCGAGAACGCCCGGCCGGTGGTGCAGCCGCCATCCACGGACGGGAGCGGCTCGTGGAAGTGGAAGTCACAGGAGAAGGGGAGCCTCCGCCAGTCGTACGAGCTCAACGACCTCAACAGGAACTCGGAGAGTGGCGAGCCGGCGAAGGACGGCTACGGCTCCGCTGAGGCGAAAAGGGGCAACCCGGACTCCGGCGGCGAACACCACCACCACCACCCCCACAGCATCACCACCATCCGAGTCACGCCGGTGGAGGGGAGCGAAGCCGCCTCCGAGACCATGTCCGTCGCCTCCAGCCGGGACTCCACACTGAGGAGGAAGGGGAACATCATCCTTATCCCGGAACGGGGCAACAGCCCAGACAGCACCCGGAATATCTTCTACAAAGGGACATCGCCAGCTCCGAATTTCAAGGAGTGAGTCACTCTCCACATATGGCCTTGTTCACCAGATTCACAAGAGAAGAGCATAAAGAATACCTAAGCAAAGCTTGCGCTCCTAGCTATTGTCATATCCACCGAAAGCATGCAGTATAATCTGCAGAGCTGACCTATTGCCACTGACTGTGTAAGGGTGAATATTGCTTTTCCCAAGACAGACAGGGCTGCATTGTGCATGATATTTGTGTTTCTTAAAACTCACAAACGAGCACAAAGTCCGGGTTTGTAAAGTTGTTCGCTCTATATTTGCTATGTGGGGAAAAAAACGTTTCACTTCAGAAATATGATAATTATGTGATCACCCTGCAAAGAGCTTTTATGTTAATTAATTAGTGCCAGTTATCACAAGTGAATTTACGTGCTTATTATTTGTCTTTTTTTAAGTTCAGTGCTCTTTCTAAGCATCTTAGTGCTTTGAGAAATACCCTCTGTTGCACAGCCACCTTTAGCTGCATGTTTTTTTGGGCTTTTTTGTGTTTCATTGCTTGATAAGTTTGCATACAAAGTGCTAAATTTATTTATTTTTTAATTTGGCATAGTCATACAAGTGGTGCTGTACCAAGATCTTAAATGGATATTTATTATCAATGATGTATAAAAACCCATAATATATAAAATAATATATTTACATAGAAAAGGTAATTGTTTAAAAGCAGTTGTTTTAGAACTTTCATAAGAGATTAATATGATAAGAGTAGCAGTTGTTGGATGGGTAAGACTTCAATTTAATAGGCAGTGGTCTTGTATAATTTATCAAAGAAGTCAGAAGAAAACTATTATAAGAAAGCATTATGCTGATAACCATAAGTGCTATTTTACCAAATTGCTAATTATCAATGGAATTCAAATTTTAACAATGCAAAGTGCTCTTCACCTGCATCATGTTTTATGTAAAAGGGGAAACATAGACTTCACTTGAAATATATACATTTTACCTTTGAGTCTGCTTAAGCAACTTGTGCAACTGAATTCAGTCCTCCTGTGGGCAACTTGTCATTAGCTTTCAACAAAGGTCACTGTTCTCATTATTTGTGCATCCTTTTTCATTCAAATCCATCTCTTAAATGAAGCAGAAATGTATAATCTGTCTAAAAGAACCAATTTCTTCTTTTTTTTCTTAAAGGTTGATGCCATACTGCTTACAGCATGCCTGAAAGGAATCAGGCCCTTATTTCTAAACATCAATTTGTATGCCTACTTATTTAATAAAGTAGGATTCTCTTTTTAAAAAGTTGTATATACATGTATATACAACCCATATACATTTGCAGGACATTAGATGACATTTCATTTAACAGTAGGGTATCAGGGAGAAGAGTACCAAAATGCAGCGCAAAGCATTATTTCCTCAGATTCCTGAATAATCCAAAAATACATATTTTTCTCGGTGTAACTGAAAAGTCCTCAACAGACACAGAAGAAAAAAGTGCACCATGATCCGGTGAGCTGCACATTTACATACGGCTCATTTAAAAGGAGTCCATCTGTCGTACTGAATATTATTGTCTCCTGGCACAAATAACTGGATGGAAGGTTAACTCTGCACCCTCCTTGTGTTCCTTTCTCATTATAGTATTTGTGAGTGGGTCAGCTGTGCTAAAGGCACTGTGAATAAAGCTTCTTGCAAAGCGTTTCTGTAATTTCGGCACTTCAGACCTGAAAATCATTGCAAAGCACTGACTTAGGAGCATACGCCTGCTTGTAAGCACTATAGAAATGCAGGTCATGTTGCACGGCCTTTACTCCTTGTACATTTTGCAGCTCAGTAGACACAGTAGTGGGGTAAAGTGATGTGTGATATTGATTAAAATGTCAGAGGTGGGGATGGAGCTCTTGCAGTGAAGTGTTCAAGACAAAATAGACTTTGTAACTACTTTTCTCTCAGAGTCGATCAATTTTACATCATATTTATTACAGATTATTTTACAAACAGTTAGGGTTAGGGTTGTTATTGTACAATAGAAGAATACATGGAATTTTAAACTAAACTAAACTATGTCCTGCTGCAAACAGTGTGAATCATTGGTAACTTAAAAACATTATCTGACTAATGTTTACACTAAATTTCAAGACGGCCATAGTATTTCAGATGTGAATTAGATACTATGTGATCTAAAAAGTTATAAAGAATACATTATCATTTGTATCACACCATAATGTTAAATTAAATATTATATACATTGCATTTGATTGATACCTTATTTAAGTTTGAATTAAGAATCCATATTATGTTTTTGATTCTATATTAAAGCTTTTAAAGTAAAACTAAATTAAAACTTAATGTAGTCTATTTTGTGTCATAAAATGCTGTTTTAAAGTAATTTCAATATTAGAAACACCTCATCAAATTCATGTTATTGTTTGATTGACTTACAAAACAAATCAACATGGCATGTACATTGAAATAATGATTTTTTAGTTCAAGTATCACAAAACATATAATATCATGATATTATGATCAAAAGGGGGTCACACAAGCAAAGGTACAACAGTGGCATGAAGACCAAGTCGTGTATGTCTTACAACACATCTAGTGGTAAAATAAAATAAATTTAACTTAACTTAACTTGACTTAAATGACTGTTTATATATATATATGGCTGTTGTTAATTATAGATTTTAGAGATAGATTTTATGGGTATTATATAGATAGATGATGGGATGTTCTGACAGTAAGGGAGTTTGATCTTTTAAAATTTTACTTTAAATCTGTGGTCATAAGTGACTGTGGCCAGGTTGTGACTGTAGTTGACTGTAAACATTCACACTGTTTTGCTGTCCTGTATGCAGTGAGCATTACATGTCATTTTACCCTGAACATTACGTACTGTATACTCATCAGCGTCAACTTCTGATATGGTTACTTTTTCATTTTATGTCAAATTGATTTTAAAACAATTTCATTTTAAAATCACACAATAGTGTTTCATATATTAAAAAATATTACAGAACAGATTTCTATGACAGATACAATGAACTACTTGATTTGTTTGGCTTTACCAAAATTAATGTATTGCTTTATTTTTCTATTAGACTGTACATTTGCCAAAGGCTACTGTAATGTAACTGCTAAAAGTTAGGTTTTAATTAATTTATTTCTTTTAATTAAGAGCATTTATTCTGATAGAAGATTTATTCAAACAGTCGCAAATTCTACATGTTCATTTATTTTCTAACGAAATGCTTTTTTGTAATTAATGCCTTTTTTGGCATTGGCTGGTACCTTAATTTATACGCACTATGAAGTCATTTAATTGCTTAATCTTTGTATCACTGTAAATAAATATTTGTTACTCTACCAGAGAAGAATCTGTATCATAACATTGTTATGACAGCAATCACAGAAAAGCAATGAGAACCCCTGGACATGTGTCGATGATGATATATGCATGCAATTATAAAGAAATCTGGGTGCATCTGTTTACACACCGTAGGACTCAATTCTGCAATATCATTTTTTTTAGTGAATATCTGTAGAGTACAGTATTTGCTTCTATGAGTCTGTGTGTGTGTGCGTGTGCGTGTGTGTGTGTGTGTGAGAGAGAGAGAAACAACCAATGGTTTTGTGATCGAGCTAATGTGGCACAGCCACCGATCAACCACGCCAGGAGATATATTGGAAAATCAGTCCTGTGTTAAAGTTGCAAATGCAGTTGTATTTAACTTGCGCCTCTGTGGGGGTTGGCAGAAGGAATTTGTGCTATGTCTGAATATTGAAATAAATGTTTGCTAAAGAAAGCGGGTTGGCTCTCTTTAGTTACTGAAATTTGAGTTGGTTCTCAGTCGCTGCTAATGCTGTTTTTGCTGGTACAGGTTACAACATCTGTACTGTTTGTTCCCTTTTTGACTGAAAGGATCCTGCCAATTCACACCCTTTATGGGTAGATATAGCTAACAGCTAGCAGTATGCCTAGTGCTACATTAGGCCTCTTTCATTAAAAGTGGTTAAGAATGTTTGAGTTCTCCAACAGATACATGATGATATCATGCCATTCAGAGTAATTTATTAGATTCGTCATTGAAGAAATATTTAACTTCACTGTACAGGGCTGTTCAGACCATTAGCCCGTGGGTCCTTTGTTTTTGTCATTGGAATGGAAAAAGAGAATTGTGATTTCTCCTGTTTAATTAGTAACCACAGTTGTACCAGTTTTATTTGTCCGTTGGTACCCCATCATGTGTCCGTATGTAGAAGTTCAGCAGTTATATGGAAGCTGGGTTCTACCACACACACACACACACACACACACACACACACACACGAGTCCCGTCCACTTTGTCATGTATAATTATCATCATGAGGTCGAAAGTAGGTCATTGAATTGACCTGAATTGAAAGAGAGTGTTCACAACGCATCTCAGAAAATTAGACAAAAAAGATGGAGCTTACCTGACAGCTAATTTACCAGAGGTGGAAATGAGATATTGGATGTAAGATGTGTTGGCTAAAGTGTCTAAAGTGAAAGAGGAGCAATGAGCCTCTGCAAGATGCATGAATGTCACCCCAAATGCCTGAACATCCCTAACTGCTGTTTCAGAAAAGCTACATGAAAGCAAACAGCACATGGGTTCCAAAGGGGTTTCGCCCAAATAAATTGTGTGTTCATTTGCTATTGCCAACCTTTGCCATTCAAAAATATAAATGATAAAACCCTTCTCTCACCTGCATTTCAGTCAATGGGGGGAGATGGGAGGGGAAGGGTTTTTTGTTTGAAGGGTTTCTTGTTGTCTGCCACTTGATTTGTGGTAGGAAGTGGGCCATACAATGTGGGGCAGTAAACAATGCACCTTTAAATAATTAGGTACAATTTAGTCCTTGATGAACGGAGTATTTGCTGTGTACAATGTGTACTTTTAAATTATAAATCAAAATGCTGTGAATAATTTAAACCCCCTTTTAGGTTAACTATACAGAGGTTGTCAGCGCATCTCTTATTCAAATATGTATACATGTTTTGAAAGCTTAATCTTGTGTTTTAGTGAATAATTGCACAGTGCATTATCATTACATCATACCGTAAGCAAGGTTTCCATGGAGAGTACGAACTCATTCAGTCCATTTGTGTCTGACCTACAATAACATGGCCTGTCCTTATTTTGCAGTTCAGGATCTCAGTAATTATAAGTAATTATTATAAGTTTTCCTGAATGCGAACATGAATCATCTTTAGCTTAAAGCAGGACTTTCTGAATGAAACACCGCATTGAGGAGTTTCTCAAAGTAATTAATTCAATGCATAAAGACGAGGTGCAGCAAATTAAATTCCCATGTGTCAATCAAGCAAGATCACCCCCTTATTATCACTGACAAGCAAGACATTAAGACACAGAACACTAACAGACATCCTAGCCAACACATAACATTCATTCAACATTGCTATGACATTGTGACAATATGACGCATTTATTGAAAGAAAATTGAGAGTTGATGAATACAATTTTAACCGCAACCCCTGCAACCTCTTCCTGAAGATTCCACTTATAATGATACTGAGTTGTCAGAATTCTTTTTTTAAATGACAAATGAATACAGACAATAAACTATTATCATTACTGTAGATGAAGAATTATAATTCACATTTCACCCGACTGCTAGCAGTAAAATATCTATTGTTCTGTGTCTGAAATGATGGTCCATTAGCACTTAATGTGTGTTGAAAATCCAATCCGATAAAATGTATTTCTAAGTTATGGTTGTACCTGCAATGTGATGACTATTGACACATTAAGGGAATTCCATTAACTATGTATTCCCGTAATGTGTGTAGTCCCTAGGGCCATAGCAGGCTTTGTGGAATGCTGTAGGATCTAAATTAGAACTGCTCATGAGATATTCTATCACTATTTTAAAACTGTTCAGACCCATCAGTTTTGAAATTCCTTATGAAGTTAAATAAGTAAATAAGTTAAAGGCTTTGACAATTTCTGACAGCCATGACATGCAGGGAGTTCTTAAGAAATGGTCAACACAACATAAAATCTGTTCTTTTATCATTATTAAGGGTGCAGAACTGCTAAATTGACAGGAATGCTATAGGGTGACCTTTCCAATGCGGAATGGGAAAATATTGCTCTGCATCATTGTCAATGAGAGTTATGTCATATACTCAGTGTCCAAGCCATATTGTAAATGTGATTTTTTTTTTCTAAGATGACCACATGACCCCTGTCAACACTGAAAGGTTAAAAGACAATTTTCTCTGCGTTGTTGGACAGTTGGTGCCAAATCAAAATGGAAATAAGCGAGAGGCCAAGCAAAGCGGTCCACACGGAATGTTGGTTGTAGTTGCTTGCTCTAATTCCACTGTACGTCTGGCCTATTACACATGTTGACTTACAGCACAGTGCAGTTGCAGATGGCTTCTTCACACATTATTTGCTGAAATGTCTTCTGCTTGAATATTCACATCAGTGAAGGGTAATTGGAGAAAGGGAAAATGCTTTCTTTTTTCCACTATGAAATGAAGAGCTCTGTATTGTGTATTTAACACCTGCTGGTATTCTGATTCATTTGCATCTCTCTTTAGCACTTGCAAGGTGCTAGATACACATGCTATAAACATATTTTCAGAACTACACAAGTACAGTTGACAGTACTGTCAACTCACACACATAGACACAAAATACAGATAGTTATTCTTCCTATTTATTTATCTCTTTTTAGATGCAAATTGTAGTATAAACCATTACTTTACAGTACATAGTGATCGAATGATGTCCTGATATAGAACAATATTACTGTGAGTAATTATTGGGGAGTGAGGGTTTTGCATTTAAAAGATAAAAGAATTCAATTTAAAAGTGATGGATTGTGCCATCTATGGATCTGCCTGTAAACCATGGATTAGGATAGATTAAGATATTAGGAATTTTACAATCCCCAGGGCACGTTCAGTTTTGGTGAAGTGTTTCTTGTGAAAACAGTGCTGGCTCTCATCAATTTACAGCACGAAGAAGTCACAGCGGACATGGACACAAATTCAATTAACATGCATCTTGTACAAGTTAATGTGGGTTTGGCTACCCGCTGTTGTGTATTTCCAGTCGTTTCACTGAGCTGTGTATCTGAGCTGGTTTCCTCGGTGCCTCAAGGATCTCATTGCAGGCTCAAACACACTAGCAATGCGATGGGGGTGAGTCTGAAACCTGAAGCAACTGGAGATCTGATGCAGGCGATTATGTCACCTAGCCAAGTCCTGGCAGAGTCTTCTTCTCCCATAGAAACTGGCCAGGATCAAGTAGATGTAAAATGACAGCAACGAGGCTTCAGGAAATGTAGCAGGAGCAGCAGTGGGGCAGACTTCTATTTTTGCACCTTGCACAAGAGAGCCCTGAATGCTGTCTCCACACTGGGATCCATCAGAACTTCCTTTCTTCCTTTCATCTGAAATGGGAACTGAATGCATCAATTAATCTTTTTCCAATGTTATTTTGTTGGTAATACAAAATATCAGGCAACCTCTATATTTTCAGAATGCATTCACAACTTATTTTCTGTTAGATATTGATTTGTTAGATCTGTTTCTGACTTTTCATGCTGTTTGTGGAAATTAATGAGTTCTTTTTCTTTTACAAACTAATAGTTTAATTGAATGTTCATATGAGATGTGGCTGTGTTGCCTTCATAACATCTCTCTTCAGCTCAATTATTAATTGAAGCTAGGTGTTATTCCATAATCATTGGACCAAGCTTATGTAAGTACATTATACATGTGTCAGCTGTCAAACATATAACATTGTTATAGAAGATTTTAACAAGACAAAAGGAACATCAATTGGGTTTGCCTTGCTTGAGGTTGAATGTAACTATTTTTATTGTATGTTTGACAGTTGAGCCTTTTGGACTGAAGGAGGCATTTTGGAAAATCAAGATGCAGATTAGTTCTGACCAGATCAAAATCTGATGCAAAGATCAAATGCTTGCTACAAAAAAGAGGCCTAATTTAAGATAATTTAGTGAAATAACGTGCTCTGATATTGTTTTCATGTTGTTTCATCGTGCTGTGAGTACCTGGTACCACAGGGCTTCTTTCTCTTTCCTGAATATACTCTTGTCAGTAATATCCAGTTTAATAACTGGTGATGAAAATATTTCGATGAGAAAATACATACTTCCCAGACTGCACAGGTCCTGAGCATGTCCTACTTTTGTGACTTGCACCTTCAAAGCCAAACAATGGTCAGCAGGGGATAATCTTGTCAGCCATAAAGCAAACTGTTCTTCTAATTACGATCAGTCATTCCTGGAGGAAAATTCTAATAACTTCCCCAATGCCCGCTCAGCTGTTAATGAAGAAACGGCATGTGCAACGGAGTTGTCAATTTAACACTTAAATTGACTAGCCCTCTGTTGCGGCACACCAAATCAGCTAGAGGAGGAACTAAAGGCTTTCATATTGCATCAAGGAAGAGCTGAAATCTTTTTGAAAAATCAAACATGTGCTGATGAGTGCATATTGATATGGAGGTCCCCTGTGGAGTCCATGATCTGCCATGCTGAGAGCTGTCACTCAGATAGGAAAAGGGTACAAGACTGACACCTGGAGGGGGTTTGTGGAAAGGCACCAGGATGACTTAAAAAATTGAAATTAAGCCTTTGTATTTTTGCCTAGTCAACCAGGGATCTGAGAGCTGTGCTCAGACCATCAGATGGTAGTTATTACTGTTAACCTTGTTGTTTCAGACCTTAAGACAGGTAGCATTGTGGCTAAGGAGGTGGGCCTGTAACCAGAATGCTGTCAGCTGTCATTCCTTAGTGGGGGAATGAATCATTATACCTTTAACACAAGGTACTGAAAATCATCAGTAAATATTTTCATGTGTGTGAATCAACAATTTGCAACCTGTTTAAAGACATTTGCTCTGCTAAATAAACAAAGGATGACATGTAAGCATCAGACCCTGTCTCTAGGGAAGGGAAATTGTAGCTGTATGACACAATCAAACAGTACTCCAAATTGAATGATGATCAGGTGACACAACACAACAGTGCAGTTATGTTTATTTTGCAGTCTCCAATGAGTCTCAGTATACAAGCATCACATATTGTGCAACTGTAAGTAATACAGTTCTCCCGTGTCTCACCTTTCCTGATCTCCCTTCATTGGCTACTGGTGATAGCTCTTATCCACTTCAAAACACTAGCCTTAGCCTGCCGAGGGGTGAGGGTAATGGCTCTCTCTTATTTTCAATCAATCATCTGAGCCTATGCGCTGGCCAGAACCAGTTTCATGTTGCAGTTGAATGGCTGAAACACAGGCCATCTTTCATTTCACATTGAAGACCCATCTCAGCCCTCCTACCCAAGCATAATCTTTGTAATTGTATATACGCAAGTGTACTTCAGTGTTTTATGTAATTAGACATATGGAGGTTTGCTTCAGGGTATGTATTAGCATTATATTTGGAATGAAATAATCTGTGTTGTGCATATTGCATTGCACTTGCATCTTAGACTCACAACTTGAATTGCACATTTGATCTAGGCACACGCTTGCAGTCTCGGCACTCTATTTTGTTCATATGTGATTTCTGGTGGTAGTCACTGTGGATAAGAGCATCTGCTAATGTTATATAATGTATTGTAAAACTGTAATGAGAGTATTAGGGTTTATCTGAGGCAGATGCAGGCAGCTACCGTGAAAAGCAACTGTGGATAGCTTGACAGGCTGATAGGAACAGACAGCAGCTTTGTGCATCCTGAAGTTATGTTCAGTGCTTTTTAATCACATAGAGCAGCACCAGTGAGCAGTGGGCAGCGCTATGTGGCTTAGAAATTGCTGCCGTGTCCTGACATGGTGACATATAGTACAATACCCTGATTCCTAAGTTTGTGTGTGTATCAGTCTTGAGTTCTGCAGTAGCCCAGTCATACTGTATGTTGTGTCGACTTCACTCACAGTGCACCAGCTCATGATTTTCGAAATCCATGACATGTGTACTGAGCCCTACCACTGCTATTTCCAGTTCCTTTAGCCCATGTAGCTGGACAAGTATACTGTAGCATTTCAAGGATTCCCATTGGATGTGGAGTCAATGAAGTAGTTCACACTTAGACTTTTACCAAGGTCCACAAGGCTACAGGGAGCATCCTCATAAATTGGTCAAGGATGTCTGTCTCCCCTGATCTCTCTTTTGAAGCATCACTCATGCCTCATCCAATAGCACTTCAAGACCCTGAGACAATGGTATGTTTTTTTCAGTGTTGGATCAAGAGGTGTTGTAGCTGGAATGGTAGTTGATAGTTTTCCAGGAGATGTCATTTTTTGCTCTTTGGCACCACCCAGCATAGGGTCCAGCAATCGAAGTAGACCTCAAAGTTCTTATCTCTTTAAGTCACATGTCACAACCAAGCTTTGCTGTGTGGAAAGTTTATTTATTATATGAATAAATATGCACATACACACACACACACATGCATACATACCTACTTGTGAAATTGTATCCATCTGAGTGAAATTACTCTATAACTATGCAGTTAATGCTACCTACCTTGATTTAGTATATCCCTTAAAAGTCTTCATTAAATGCAAAAATGCATTTGTTGTACTAGAAGTGCAACAGAACAAAGGGAAACATGTTAAATAAGTACTTGCACTAGTTCTTTTGGTGAATTACAGATTTAATGGTGACTTACAGTAGGTCTACTTTTGTTTTTTTCTTCCTGGTTCGTCTTAATAGGAACTCAGCCCTGTTCCTATACTCCATACTAAAATATCACTTGATTCCAAAGCTTGTAACTTCAGTCTTCATTTTGTGGTAGTTTAAGGTAATAGGGTTCATTTGTGCTCCTTATCCACATAATTTTTGATAACTTTCAGGTTCCATCTTATTTCCCCTTCAAAGAGATCTGGAAGATGGGTTTTTGGTTCATAATGACCTCCCGCTGGTGCTCTGCATGCTACCAATTCACATCAGGCAGGTTTCTCCTCTCTTCAGGTGGTGGATGTTGCACTGCCCTGATAGCTCTGTCCTCTCAGTCCTCCCTCTCTCACCGAATCCCAGACACAATGTCTTAGTTTAGCACTGACTTTCTGTTCACATTTCCTGTCATTTCTTCCCAGAAAATGTTTCTGTTCCTGGGGGGAGTTCTACTTTGTCTCTTTAACACATGATGGTCCATTTTCTTATCAAATGTGTCCATAAATCTATGACATTTTCAAGAGCCTTCAGTGAATCCACTCTGTCATTTTTCCATCGGCTGGTGTTAAAAACTACCACGTGTTCACATTCACACAAATTTACACAATGTTAGCTCAAAACAAAATTTTACCTCAGATTACCCACCATGGAAATAGGGGGTAAATTTCTTTCCCTCTGTGCAATCCGTTTCCCATTTTTTGGCGTAATTTCTTTCTCAGGGGGACATTGCTCAGGGTAAGTCACACGCCTAATGCATTCACCACATGGCACATTTAATTGCTGTGAAAATGGGTGGAAGAGAGCAACAGAGCTCAAAAAGAGACACAGATCCTGTGCATGAATGTGGCATATTTATTATATTTTCCATGTAGCATTGTTCCATGTGAAAAGACATCCATAGAACTAATACATCCACTAACATCTACAATTTGTCTTCTGAGCGATTATTTTCTTCCAAACACTGTAATGACACCGTTAAGACCTATTTAAACATTGAAAGTCAGTGACTCAACTTTTGATCAATATTCATGAAGTACAGATGTTGTACAGTTGTTTCATATAAAATGCATCACAATTGTAGCCAGTCCTCATTAGAGATTGCGCCGTTCTTGCCTCCTCAGAAACATCTGGTGAGCTGAGACCGCTCCTCTTCTGGCTGTGCTGAAAATGATGTTCAGACAGACACAGCAACTGCCTGGCATGACGCCATACTTCAGACAAGAAGAAAAGATTGTCAAATCATTTATTATTTGTTGAAGTAGTCATACAGATGGAGGGATGGGAAAGGGTGGGGAGTTGCCTTCCCTTTGTCTTTTCATTTGTTTTTGTTTTTCTCTGTCACCCCCGCAATTCAAGTGACAGATGTGAAATTAAAAGTTGGCTTTAATGCTAACTGTGGAAATTTTCAGTGTTTACCCTGTGTTACTTCTAAAGATTGTCACGATTGTAAAATGGAGAGGTGCAGTCACACTGATTTTGAAAAGCATTGCAACAAAACTCAAGACTCTATCACAATATCATATTTTTTATCAATTTCATGTGCTAAGTGCAATGTGCTCAACTGAGAAATGTGATGGAAAACATCAGCAATAGCTTTCTTCGGTGCCAATCACACCTCATCATTAGGATTAGGATTCAGACTTGGGGGTTCTGCATTTTTTGCATGCCTCACCTACATGTTTTTCAGTTTCTGGGATTCAGACCCAATTGGCTGTATTGGCCGGTTTTGATTATTGGGGGGGTTACAACCCCCCCCCCCCCCCCCCCCCCCCCCCAATCCCCCCCCCACCCGTAATTTACGCCTATGACGCACCCCACCCTAAGCGTGGCGGCCAGTGGATTTTCTCAGAGAATTATTAGTATTATTACTTAATGCAGTGACAAGACACTCACTTTAATTATGAAAGGTAAGCCTGTTCAGTACTTCAGCATTAGACAGTACAAGATAAATATGTCTGTAGTAAATATCTTTTATTTTAAAAAGGAAACAAATACCACAGGGTGCTTAGTTCAAAGTTGTTGTTTTTTTTCTGACATTATTCATTGGGTAGGCCTGACATTAGATCAGTAATACAGCAAGAGCAAAACCAGCCATAATGGTTACAACATTCAAACATATTGCTGTATTCTTTATATGAAATGGTTGATTTAAAATTAAGTGTGGGGTATTTTATGCAGGCATCTGAGCCTTAGCATCACACACAGGAACGGAACACATGAACATTGACAGACAAAAGGTTTTCCATGGTCTGAACTACTTAGCTGTTCAGACCACTAGCCAGTTTGCTAGGACATTTGTGTCAGTTCTCTCATGGCAGTGAGCACTTCATTTGCATCTGTATTTATACAATGGTCCTCTCATGGTTGTCAGTATGAATGGACCTATTACCTACTTAATGTAGCCTTGCTAGCTAGCCACTGTTTCAACTGTAACAAATGTTACTGCAACTACGTTGCTCCCCCTTTCAGACTCAACAGTGTTAAAATGTAATGTATTATAATAAATGAATAAACTTTGTAATCTGTCAGTAGTTAGATAGTTATTGCGTTTGCAGATAAAATGAGATGGCAGTATTCGCAGAACAATAAATCCTTCCCTCCCTAGGACATATGTCATGAGGATTGAAAAAAGGTACACACGTTAAAATGCTTCCAGGACATGGCATAGCTTGCTTAGCCCAACGAGGCCATGGAAAAACTAGAAGGAAAATGTTGTGAAATCAATGGATGATTTACCAGCTTAGCTACACAAAATATCACCACCACTTTTTTTGCAGATGTGTCTGTGGTGATTTTCCAATTTTCCTCTGCAGCTGTGACCATGGATGCAAAATGCAAGGAAAAACCAGGGATACTGAGAACAGTATTGACAATGCCCAGGGGTCTGAGGACACTGTCCGCCAGGATATAATATCAGGCCTGCAATCTCAATACGTTCAGACAAGTTCAGCTAATGATCAGCAATGGCCAGGGTAGGTGTCACCACTCCTGCACAGGATCATTATATCCTATTGATTCTTCTTCAGTGTCAACATTTTTCTGCATCTAAATCTGCTGCGGAGACCCCTGGACACTGCCACGGCCAGATCAGCTCCCCTACAGTAAGTGGGTCTAGGATGAAGGTCTCAGAACCTAATATACACAAGACAGCTTGCTGCTGGATAACTGTCACAGGGCATCAGCATTACATGAACACAAAGACATTCTAACTGGCCAGTGACGTTATGTTCAGTGTCAGTGTGTTCCGGCACAATGGTAGGTGGAGAGTGTACAGCATACACAGTGTGAAGTACCACCTGCATTGCATAGTGCAAGCAATGTGGTCCGGAGGTGGTTTACAGAATGTATGGAAATCACAGTTAGTGTTGGCTCATTAACTATGCAATGCTACGGAGTTATCATGACTCCATGTATGGTATTATGGCCCTACATATTGTGAAAACCAATGTCTTCACATTTATGCGAAATAAAATTGCCACATGTCTCGTTACCTTTGTAAAACTTTTTATAGCATGGAGCAATTTGTCTATAATGGACCTGTCAGCCTATTAACTTGTCGTGCAGCAGAGCATCTCTGAGATCAGTGTGTGCAACAGGATCAGAATCAACAACCATGGACAGGCTGAGCTGAAAACAGTGCTTCTTGCTGAGTGGAAAATGATTTCCCAGAGATGATCATTCTTCTAATGTCTTCATCAGGTATGAGTGCTGACTGTATAAAATTGAGGACTCACAAGATATTAAATTTATTAATACATTTTTAAATGTTAAATGCCCCCCTGGTATTTAACATCCTTTGATTTGATAAGGGCTTTTGAACATTAATATGTCATAAGTACCCCAGCAAGAGCTATCATGTTGGGAGTGTTGGTGCAGGAGGAAGGTGAGTTTAGAGCCCTTCTTTGTGTGAATCTAGATAAAATGCATACAGATGTATGCATATGCATTATATTATTTGCTTGTAAGGGAAGGTAGAAGGTGGTAAATGAATGGGTATGACTCCAGGGAGTGGGAGGTTTACTCTTCAGCTGTGTGCCCTCATGGTGAGAGACAAACAAAGCCCTTTCTCTGCCGAGTCTGACCTTATCACCACAGAAACCTCTGTTCAGCTGTGATTGTTGCCTAGTGATGCTGTTTCACTCCTTGTGTCTGCCCTTCATATTCAGACTCCACATCTTCTCCACTGTAAAGACGTGGATGGATGGACATGGACATGTTTTCATGCCAAACAGAAGTGTTATAGAAGAAATACACCACATATTAATGCATGCATGTAGAGGTTTATAGGAAAAAAATATTATTGGAAAACAGTGAAGCATTTTAATTATAATGCCTCATATTTAAAACTAATGTTCCCAGCATTATAGTTTCAATCCTCTGTTTTGATCCATTCTGTGCTAACACCGATGCTCAAATTAGTAATAATACAACAAAAATTAATTAAGCAATAATGCACATTACTGCTATATTTCATATTAGGGTATGGTGGGGAAAGGGAGCCATTACACATCTCAACCAACCAACAGAGCCCTTACTGCTGAGAAATTACAGGGATGTTTCTCAGAATCTAGGTCAGGCCTTTGGAGAGAATACCATGAATGAAAAAAACAACATTCAGACCAAGAGACAAAAAAATGGAGACATTCACTGGTATCATTATACAGAATACCATCCTGTAAATCTGCCTCTTATTGAAAAGAGGTTTTCAAAGACAAATGAAGACAGGAAGAATGGCTGTCCCTTGTCTTTAAAAAAACTTTTTTTCACAAAAAAAATACAACAAATAAATAATGAATGTATGTTTGATGGTAAGTGCACATTGCCTAATTTAAACATTGGAACATTTTAAATGTCAAATTAAACATTAACCACATGCTAATTTAAACACAGACAGGTTGCTGAATTATGTATTCAGCAAACTGCTCATCAAATGTATGGTCTTTGCTGAAAAATAACAGTTTGTTGGCAAGGACAGTCAATCCTGTGTTTGTGATAGCCTAATAGTGGACTCTTTTAAAGGTTCTGTGTAGACAACATCAAAATGAGGACATGAATATTTCAATTTAACAAGCACATTCATGGGTCCCATGATCCATGGTGAACAAACTGTATGTCCTTCATCAGGAAAAAAAAACTGTGACATTATTTGTTTATAATAATTTTATATTCATTTATATCATCATAATTTTCTGCAGACCACTTTTCAAACACCTATGCCTAGTAGGTCCACCAGGTATGCCAACAGGAATTCCACCCAAGCCAAAGGAAAAGAGATCTCAGGCCTGATGGGTTTTGGAACAAATCCAGCATTGTTATATCTTTTAGAACAGCATGATTCAGATGTCCATGTTAACACAAGCATGTACTGTGCGCATGTCTTGCACGTGGTACGGAGTTTAGAAGAACTGATACATTCTGAATAAGTCATGGGAGGGAGATTGCAGGTGTTTACAGAGCGTCTGTGAACCGTGACTGTTTTCATTTCTGTTTTTAGTGGCATCAACCGGATTGCAATGCAGTGGAGAGCTTGCTTGCAAGCTGTGTCTCTTTAATTCAGCTTTGAAATTTTCCGATACAGTACTCAGACCACAGCGCACATTACCCAGAGAATTGCAGCAGGGGACGAGGCTCATGGATAATTTCACTCATCTGAATTCTGGTAAACCATTGCAGCACCGTTGTTAGCGCCGCACGGTCCCATATTTGTTTGTTTTCCTCTACAAACTCCATTGTTTTTTTCATGTTGAAGACATTTTTGTATGTGTTGTAGACATCATTCAACATTCAGCACTTCTCAGTGAAATCTGTACAATTTGCCAGCACAAGCACACTGATCATGATCATCTATGTGAAAACGTCTCTTCACAATCCGATTGAAACTTGTGGTTTTGTAAGACAAATAACTCTCTTTGAGTGCAAGTATATCTGTGTTCAGCAAACGGGCCAGTATGAGATTTGACTGTGTTAGCGTGTTGGGAGCGTAGACCCGGATGTGTGTGGATTAATTTGCAGCATAGATGCAGGGCGAAGCTGTAGGCCTGCTGGGATGCGACTAGCCCGTGGCCAGCTGAAGCGCTTTTACAATCGAATGCCTCAGCTTATTTTCCACCCAGAGGACGACTTGGAAGGATTGATGTTCGAGCGTTTTATTGCTGGCTGAGATTCAGCCGTGGACAGAATTAATGTTTGGAGTAAACTGTCAGCTGCAGGAAAGGTGGCTGGTTCAGCGGCAAAAGAGGGAGGAGTTATGGGAGCCACAAAGGTCACACGTGAGCACACAGTAAATCAAACAGTTAACCTCAGAGGGAGTGACGATCTGGTTTTATCCAGGGATACAAAGGCCTTCTATGTGTTCTTAAGATGAGTCCAGTACACAGCACAAAACATATGACCCCCCCCTGACCCCCCCCAAGTTCACCATAGGGAATGCTCCTGAGATACCATCAGAAAGATATCATTCCACACTGCGCTAGTTTTGCCTTCTCTGTGGCAATTTGTCACATTGGTGGCAAACACCAGCCAGTGAGGGGGAGACCAGAATACTAAAGAGGACCAATTCTTGTCAGCCAGATGTTATTAGTGCACTCCATATAATGAACTTCATCACAAGTGCACTCTTACAAATTTGCTGTAAGCACACACTTCATGAAAACAGCAGGGCTGAAATGCTGAAGACTTGTCCTTTTTAAATCATTTATTGCCTACCTTTATTTAAGCAGGTTATTACTCTGCTCCGATGAGTTTGCTCTAGTCTATGTTACATTCTCTCCCAAAAATCAATGATTCATGTCCTGTCCGTCACATCAGCTGAGCTCTGTTGGGTTTCAGAGAATGCATCTTGAATATCCTGTACGTCCAGATACCAGACATTTGACAACCTACTCTCTTACTGTAATCTGTTTTATTTGCATTAAGACAAATTTCTATTGCTGGTATTTTCAAGACACAGAAACCCCTGTCTCTGTAGTGGACACATGTTCAGTTGTTCACTGTCAGTAAGTTTACAACCTCTAGGCACAGATGTATTGCAAGGTGTTTCATCCCCTGACAACTACCCAATATGGCCTTGCAATGCATATAAATGAATCACTGTACCTTGTACATGTATTTCTGCTTCCTCTATTTTAACAGGGAACATTATCATCTGTTCTTTCATATTCCTACCAAATGTTAATTGAGGAGCTGTGACATTTACAATTAGCCAAGTAGAAATTTATTTCCCTGAAAAGTATATTAACCCTGAATGATATTGCATTTAAAATATTTTAGAGGGCAATATTGTTTTGCCTGCTTTGAATGGAAAGGAACCTCTCCAGATCTAAATCCAGCAGAGAGGGAGAGAGAGGAAAGGAGAGTGATAGAGAGAAAGAGAATGAGAGTGAGAAGGGTGCATGCTGTACATGCTGAAGACTGTAATCATTGATTGAGACCATTGCAGGTCTACAACTCAGAGAGAGAGAGAGAGAGAGAGAGAGAGAGAGCGTGAGAGAGAGAGAGAGAGAGAGAGGGAGAGAGAGAGAGAGAGAGAGAGAGAGAGAGAGAGAGGCTTGACACACTGAAGAGGACACTGCAGAGCAGCTACTCCCTGCTGCCCTTGTAAATATTCACCATGGCAACCACACCAAGAAAATGCATGAGTGCCACTAACTGCAGCCATCAAGCATACTTGAGGCAGCCCCCCTGACCACGATCCACGCTTAACCCTTAAGCAACTGCTCGGGTCATTTCTTACCCCAGACGCACATGTTTGTGCTTAACTTCAAGGCAGCCAGCGCTGTGAACCATCCAATTTCTCTCAACTTTGTCCGAGTAAGTACATCCGTAGCAGCATTGTGTCAGATTTTTTGCATCGATGATGAAGTCTACAATGAATGGCCACAATAAAAACCCAGTGACAATAACTGAAAAGATTGGCTTTGTTCCGTTGGGTATTGTCGGCAGGGCTGTTTATCACCCAGCTCTCAGGCACCCTGCGATTTTTCAAGTGCCTACGCACGTACTAATGACGTCAGCAAATTAGTTCTAACCCATCCTCCACTGAGCACTCACTCTAATATGGCGCGCTGTGTGTCTTGTAAGGTGAAAAATAGCCATTGGCTGCATGCATGTGTATCAGCAGGTTGCATTTGTTTTGCCTCCATGCTCTTGCATGAATGTAGATTTTGCTGTAGTTAGATGAGTCTCATGTACAATTGGTAATTCCAAAAATAGGGATGCATGAGAAGGAAAAAACGCATAAAAACATCCCATTCCATATGTGTAGTGAGATAAATGGAGTATGTTACTGGGTCCAATCCATATGCATCACTATGTATGGACTTAACTATATAAATCACTTTATTATGCAGTATTGTAGGGATAAAACTAGCTGGTCTTAGCATGTTGAAGTCCCTGTCGCCAGCATAATAGGGCTTTATTATAAGCAATAAGATAATCCTCTAGACTCCAAAGCCTTTATGGATGGAAGTTGATCTTACATGTACAATAAATGCATTTCATGTCTGCGCAGAAGGATCATAATAAACCCTCTGATGAAGTGATGGCGTGAGTTTATGCACAACAGCTGAACACAAGCAAACGCACTGTCCTCATTAAGTCAAATTAAGTCTGAGATTACTGTTACTTTTTTGGGGGGGGTGGCTTTAATCGGGGGCTCTATCCCACTTCACTCTAGTGCAGATGGAAGCAGCCGCAATATCATGTGAGCTAGATGGTGATGGGAGGTTAATTAAAGCTTCGGTTCTTCATGTTTGGCATGTGGAGCACAGGCGGTGCATCTTGACCTTCCCACAGTGAAAGACTGTACTGTACCCTCCCGATGAAATTATTGCATTAGCGCAGATGACTGTTGCAGGTACACCTGGACCTTTGTGCTCACCTTGATGTGTATGCATAAATGTTGACTGGAATACTCCCTTTGATGTCACTTTCTACTGGGTACTGGGTTCAAAATGAACCAGGGTTATGTGAAGCCTTTTTCAGTGCAATTACCCTAGGTCATCATTCCGTTTGGAAACTGCACATTGGCAGATGTGGACACATTTATTACATAGGTATGGGACACACATGTGGTATCTCACACAAAGAAATATGACTCCACACTAGCTGGGTATGCATGCACTCATAATGAATAAGAATTTATATTCCATGAATTAAATGAAAGCACATAAATGAATAGCACCTCTGCAAGGCAGTTTATGATAATTGGTTTGTTCCTCTCTTCTCCCTTTGGATTGCATCCCCTACCTTGTCACATGCAATCATTTCCTTCCTGTAGAGCATTATGGCACTTGTTGAATGTTAAACTCTAGTGATTATTCTGTGCTCTGTTACAACTCAGTAGTGTAACAACATACCTTCAGATGTGGCTTATCCTTTTATATATGCATCGTTGCTCATGTGGCCTCATGACCTGTATTTCATTTTTTTATTGTTTTGAGATAATGTACGAAATGCAGCTATATAGATATATCATGGTAAATGTATACATATTGGCTAGTAGCACAGAGTGATAAAAACAAAGTAGAATTGACAAAGGTATATGCACATATATACATACATACATACATACATTCATGTGCAGACATAAAAGCACAAAACACTAATCATGCGTATTTTTGTCCCTCTGCACAAGAGTGTCTGCACAGTGAATAGTGACCAAACGTAAATATAATGCATGCACTCATATTTGATATAAAAGCACAAATGGGACACACTTCTATTCCATTGAGAAAAGTGGTGTACCAACACGCTGTTTATATGCTTCTGAGAAAATCAGTCAGAGATGGAAAATGACTGTTTTTCTCTCCAACTTTTCTATCTAATCACACCTGCCCAAATAAGACAGAAATATATGATTTTAAGCTGCATAATCAGCCTCAGAAATTACTCGAAAAGGGGCCTTTAAAAGGGATCATTTGTTAAGTAAAAAATGATAGTGCGTGCATTAATGTAATGTACAAAGTCTACTTTACAGCATATACATATACTAAAAAGCATATTCATTCACAACAGCTGTATTTGAAACTTTTCCTCTCAGAGCATCTATTGTTCCCGGCCAAGCAAGTATCCATGACTCAGAAGCCCTGAAAAGCCAGACTAATTCTTTCTTGGTCCTGTATTTGTGGGATTCCTTCTATTGCCTTCTGGAAATGTTCATCTTGTATGCATGACAGAAAGAAAACGTCCCTGAGGTTGGACAGGACAAGATGTGGGTTTTATGCTGAAGTAATATCTAATTATTTCCCCACATAATTAATGGTGCTCCTCATAGCATATCCAGAAATAAGATTTGTGTATTGCCATGACTTCATAAAATGAATTTTAAATTTAGACGGATATTTCAATGTCCTTAAGTGCCTTTTCTGTGTATTGCCTTGTTTTAACAGATTTTATTCTCTCTTTATTTTATTCATTGCATCATTTTTTTTCCATTCTATTTCAGATTGTGCATTAGTTACACACTTGCATTACTTTGCATTACTTTGCATTACATTCTGTAATGTTCCCCATAAAATGCGCTGTAGTAATTACATTTTTATGGTCACTATGACAGTAAAATTTAATTGATTGGCTTATTTTTTGAAGAAATAGCATAATGCACACTCACAAACACTGTGCAAACACTACAGCTGGGTCATTGAGAAAACAGGCCATTGCAGCTATAGCTGGAGAGGCTCTTGCTGTGAGTGTCACAGAAGCCTGATTTAATGCCTGTCAGTCCGCAGCAGGGTTGCCTGTCTAGTTCTGAAATCCATTCAGAGCGGTGACAGGCAGGTCACTCTTTCTGTTGACAAAATCACCAGGAAAAATGTGTAAAAGGAACCTCCCCCCCCAACTTTCCCCCCAATGCAAATACACGCCAGCCCCAATACAAAATCTGTTCAGCTGGACATGCATTTATGAGTCTCGCACACTCAAAGACAGCTCAGCTTCACAAGCACACACAATTTTTATTATAACTTTTTATATCACATACTTAACCACATTTCAGCATCAGCGACTCATTTTTTCATTTTTTCAAGTAATGTGGTATTGAGGAATTTATCATGAAAATTATGCGAAAGAATCATGTCTACCCGTCAGGAGTCTTTTTGGGTGGCCTTGTCATCGAGAAGCCACGTTGGTCTGACTCAGACACATCCCCCAACACGTCACTGGAATGCAGCACTTCTGCAGACATCTGGAAAGGAGACCGATCTGAGGCGTAGCTGCAGCCCCGCTTCTCTGACAGTGCTCTTCATTAGGCGCTATGTTCAGCCCGTGCAGTTGCAACACTAACACTAAACACTCAGCGGTACCTGCTGATGACACGCAGAAGGGCAAGGAAACTGACAAGAATCAGATGGAGTCCCACTGTCTTCACCAACCAAGCATGACTGAGTTTGACCCCAACTTCTTTCACTTTTGACCCCACTTCTTTTCACAGCTACATTACAGCTGCTTGCCATTCATGCTTGTCATATTTGTAGTTTCCAAACATCTACCTGCTCCAATTAGATAGCAAGTATATAATTTGGCTGAGGGGGACAAATATTATATTCGATTTAGGAACTGTCTGGCTCACACAAATGCTGTCAGGCTGGATAAGGGTCAAGAATGGCAGACAGCTTCATATGAAGTGTGCTTACTGACTTCGCAGCATCCTGCTCCAGTTTGCATGATTCATCCAAGTCTACTCTGACCACCACGTTCATTCTGTGTTATGATTGTATCAAACGAGGTGCTCTTTGTTAGATTATTTGGTACTTACCACCACCTTGTGGTAGCAATAGTAATGTGCCTTTTTGTGATGCTGCATTTTTCAAGGGATCGAAATTCAGCAATTACGTGATCATCATGTGGTATTAGAGGTGATTTTCTTCTCCAAGTCTTACCTTTGTCTATATTTTTATTTTGTAAGAAATACCCATGACTCCATGACATCTTCTCACGCTAAAAATATTGTTTTCACATTAACCTCTCTAGGTGTTTTAATTGTATCCTGATTTTGAAATGTGGCCGCTCTCAACTTTGGTGAGCTAATTTCATTTTATTTTTCTCTTCTACTCTGTTTTACTGTATATTTATTTACTGAACTAACATAATAGGATGATGACAGCTTTCTTTGATAATTACAATTACCGTGATTTTGTAATTGTTTATGGTTCTCTGTCACCAGTTCTCTAGTTTATGTTCATTGGCTAAAGTAGCCTGGGTCGCTGAATGTTCCAGAAACTCACCTTTTGACACTGCATTTCTGAACAACACCGACAGTAAATGTGACTCTATCTCACAGTGGAGGAATGCAGGACATGCATAAAGCACAAAGAATCCTTTAGAGTGCCTGCCAGCAACTCGTTTGCTCAAAACAATCGCTCAGTGATGAACACAGCGGCCATTAGTCTGTAACAAGCCATGGAATGTACACTCAATAACAATGTCCAGAACAGACACATGGCGTAATTATTAGAGTTTGCCGGATTAAAAGGGGCTCAGAGGGGAGATTAAAGGTAAGTGGTCGGGCATGAATCTCAGTGCCAGACCTGCAGACACTTCTACATTCATGAGCAGAAAAAAGGTGAATCACCTTCAGTTCAATTGTACACGCATGCTTAAGAAGAACAGTATTCACCCATTAGATATCCATTCTGTGTAGCGGTCAGATTCTAAAATAGGAAGGCGCCTCACTCTTGTGTGGGTAAGTGCCCCCACATCTCCCTTATGCACAGCCACAATGCTAACTTATTTTACACAAATAGGCCTTAAAGGGACCTAATCATATAAGTCAGTTATTAAGCAGAGAAAATTGCTAGAATTACACCAAATATGTCCCTGTCTTTATTGACTCTAATCCTATTGTGTGACCACAAATAGCTTTAAAAGAGTGGCTAGTGTAGATCAGGGGAGAGAAAATCAGGCTGAAATGAAAAGAGCAGGAAACAGACACACACACACACACATACACAGGAACAAGTGAACCTCCGCCCCAACACGGCTCCCCGCTTACTTTTTTATTGAGTGCGGGTTTACCTTTGCTGCCATGGCAACCACATGACACCTGTGTCTTAGCTCGGCTGAAGGATTAGCTTGGACTTGATTCCCCCGGGTAACCCTGTACTGTGAAAACCTTTACCGAGAGTGCAACCGCTCACAGCACAGTCCTCATGTAACTTCCTGGAAAATAACTGTTTAATTTATTGTGTATGTTCTGCCCGGCACGCCATTGCTGCAGTGAATGCAGCACGCACACAGATTTACTGGGATGAGCAGGGGCCGTGTGCTTTTCATAACCACTTGTCTTTGCTCTGCGTGTGTGGGATGATATGGGATTACTGGCATCTGCAGACACCAATGCCTTGCTGTTGATTTCAAATATGGCAAAATGTGTTATCTGGAAGAGCAGCTGGCTGCTCCTGTGTGGCTCAGTCAGTAAAGTGCTTGGCTGGATTGTAGGCCTGAGCTGTATGGACCTGTGACCAGCCTCGTCATCTGCCGGCAATAATAGGGAACACGCATTGGTCGAACAAATGGGCTTTGTTCCGGGGTTAGGTGTGCATGGGTCGGTTCTCGAGCACCCTGCGAATTGTCAGTTGCCTGTGACTCAAATGACATCAGTGGGTTCTCCTATCCTCTCCTCCTGATCTATCCTCCTATGAGTGAACATTTCACTGTGCGGCACTGTGCGACTTCTAGTGTGAAAAATAGCTGTTGGCCGCGTGCAAATGTATTAGAGGATTGCATTCATCTAGCTTCAAAACTCCAGTGCAAGATGATTCCAAAACAGGGTTACATTAAAAAAACAAAAGAAAAGTAGCTGGAGATGTTTCTACTAAAAAGGGAGCATTTTCTGTCATGGAGAGGATCAGTCAATTAATATGACCATATACATATGAATGGTATGGATGGTGTTCTTTGTATACTTACTGTAAAATAGTTTAAAAGTAAAAGATCAAGAGCTTAAAAATGCCCTGCTTTTAAACAATACTCACTTAACATTAACTTATAGCATCAAAATAGATTTTATGAGATTCTGACTTCACATCCTGGAGGGAAACTTCAGTCCCCAGGGTCACGTACCTGTTTAGGATCAGGGGGTGAGACACTGGAGCTGTATTTCATGCTGTTTCACTGCACGGTCCACACCAGCCACATTCCTCTCTGCTCATTTTATGGCAGTGACCAGCCCGAGGGGTGTTTCTCACTGACCATACAAATGCCTCTCCCAGCAAACAGGGCTTGTGACATCCACAAATTTATGAGCAGGGGAGAGTAACTTTAGAAACTCCTAAACGACCCTCAGAAAGTTCAAGTTAATAGTTGATATTATGTTGTGTATGTATAGTTTATATCATCTGTTTATTATACACAATACGTATATCATCTTTTTTTGCTGTTGGGTGGAGTAAACACACATTGCTGTACACTTTGGTCAACGCTGTTCCTGCATTTAAAGTTACTGACGTTTCAGCTTGTTGAAACTTCATTTTCAAAACAAAATATGAAAATTGTCTTCATTGTGTATTTCCATTTAAAAAAAAAATAACAACAAAACACACATTGTAACCTATAGGTGGAATGAAGAGAGAACAATGGAAGTAATGACAGAGGCGAACTTGACTGTGGAGAAGAGGAATCGCTTTCAACATGAAGGATAAAAGGTTGCCTTTCATGAGCCTCCTGTGCTGTAATTAAAATTCTCAAGTTTAAAACACATAATTTGGTGTCATTGAGTGACTGGAAGAGTGGCGCTGGGGGGGGTTGGGGGGGGGGGGGGGGGCAGTGGGCCTTGAACTCTGGTTAATCACCATGGAAAGTATGTGCCTGGAGAATACTGAGCAGGATGTGAGAGATGGAACAGAGTCATGTGGTCTGCAGCAGACGTACACCACTGTGCTTTTTCTTGCTGCTTCACAGTGGTGTGAACTCACGTGCGGAGAGAGGACCAAGGTGTTTGTGTCTGCGTGTTCAGTGATCTTGTTCAGGGAACGAAGTCTGCATTAGAGTGAAGATTTCACAAGCCTTTTCTATTCGGAATTGTGAAGAATGACACCTGTCTCTCTGTTGTCTCCCTGCTTTGCAGAAACAAACCTTTTCTACGTTCTTTCCAAGTAAGCCATTAGATGCCAATGTCTGAAAAAAAAATCACAGTGCAAGGACATGTACAGTATGTTAGTGATTAATGTTTTGACATTTAAATGTTATGGCATTTACATAGTGCAGGCTTTGATGAGGCTGGATATACAGTCTTCCCATGCAATTAACTGCTGCAGGTCTTTGATGTATTTTCAAACCTACAGCTAGTAAATTTTGACTGTGACATAGAATACATACCATGTGACTGAGACTGGGCATATAAATATCCACAGTGGCACATTGATATTTGCACTGAACGCATTCTGAACGGACACCATTTCTTAATCACTGGGCTGTGAGCGCATCCCTAACTGAGAGACCATGTCGGTAATGTGAAGACTGGGGAGTTTTTAAGAGCAACAATTTGATAGCAGAGCTAAGCAGTAAAGAGGTCCAACCACAACACCAGGTCCTTCCTTTGTCTGACGCTGTCTGAACAAAAGGCAGACGCTATTCAGGGCAGACATGCCATGGACTCACACTGGCCTGAGATCAGTTTTCCCTGAGGGTAGCAGTGATAAACAGAGTGAGATGATTATGAACCAAGCTCTAACATTACCTCCACTCTGGGACGCGGAAAAGTGGTCCAAGGAGATACCATGAGATCGGTATTCTGCCTTTAAGTAGCCTGAAGTGCTTGGTGACCAGACTGTGATATGAACAAGCTCTGAGTGTATGTGCTGTGATAGATTATAACTGCAGTCTAATTCACCAGATAAATTAATGCCCTCAAAATTATTCATTTATTTTGCAAGTGATTTGATTAGTACAATATTATTTTTTTCATTAGACTGCATTAGAGTCGGGAAAAAGCCATTCGATTATTGATCATATCCAAGGAGGAAAGTGTCTTAATATATGGAGATCATTCCTGTCTCAGCTTCACCCCTCCGTCTGTGGTAGAGGGTGGGTATGCAGCTCAACCTCTTGTTTTTGGGGCCTGGTAATGCACAAGACTCACACTGGGGTTTCAGTGGCACCACATTGACTTGACATATCACTCTGTCACAATTCGTCTTGAAAACAGGACACTAATATGATTCAAGAGCACTGGAGTTTCTCCTCTTCACACCCTGTGCGAGGGAGACAGAGTTGGGGGGAGTGGGAGGGGGAGAGAAGGAGATTTTGGAAGGGAGAAAGAGACAGCGGGAGGGAGCATGAGCGAGAGAGGCAGAGAGAAAGAAAGAGAAAGTGGAGTGGTGTATGTTTGACACCTCGAGAGAGAGAGAGAGAGAGAGATTGGACAGAATGTCTATTTGGCAGCAGCGCACTTCATGTTGTGTCAGGAGTGCTGGGGCTGGGGCATCTTGTTTTTTTTCCCCTTCAGTAAGTGATGCAGCAGTTCGCTGTCAGCTCTGCTGGCTCTCTCCTGTGTGACTTGGCTCCGTCCCTCACAGCCTGTGCTGGCTTCAGCTGTCACTCTCCCATGTGTCCTGTGTTTCTGACGAGGAAGCAGACCATGGCACAGATGCACAGTCTGGGTGGCGCGGTGGCTTCCTCACCCATTAAAAGTGTCTGTTGTATTTTTGGAGGGCGCACCTGTGCGCGAGGCTCAAAGGGCTTGACCCCAGGCACGTTCTTCACTTTGTAAGGGAAGTGTATGTTCCCAGAGGGAGCACATTGCAACAAATCTATTCTCGTCAGCTGATATGAGCTGTCTGGCAATTTCATTGAAGGCAGTATAAAGACATGCATCACCAAGGAATAGTCACACCCAGCAATACTGCAGCAGTTAAGAATACCATCTACACACAGATGTGCACACACACACACACACACACACACACACACACACACACACACATACACACAGAGTACTGTACATCTGAAGTTCCAAACAAAGAGTCGGAAGGAATTTTCAGACAATCCCTACACATTAACCAAACCTAGACAAACCAGTCCCATCCACAAGTATAAAAATCCCATTTACCACATCTTTTACGGTTCAGCTGTTCACGGCATCCCTCCTCCACCCCATGTCCCCCCTTTCTTTTCCCTGTTTATGATGTCCACACAGGGGGTCCACAGCCCACGCCCAAGTGCAATCCTTTCAACAGACTCTGAGCCAAATAAAAGTACTGCTATGACCACATCAGCCTTCATGCTTTGTATGGAAATTCACATCTATTGCAGCATATATCAACTAGGAGTGATATGCAGTCCTATGACAGCACAAACACAAAACAAGAAAATGGAAAATACATAATGACAGTGTGTGTATCTACATGTGTGTATGTATATATATATTTGTATGTATATAGTTAGATGCATATTAATAACAATAGTGACTATCATTATTCCTAAGTTGTTTTATGATGTTAAACTGCCACAGATTTGCCTGTTTTTTTGTTTGTTTTTTCAGAGCCAGGAAATTGTGTCAGCCTCTCTCTACGCCGAAATCTTGCTTGTTGTGTCCAGGCTGGTTCCTGTGATCAGTTCCTCCGACAGACTGTGTGTAGGAAGTTGCGAACATGAGTCATTCTGCAGCCTGGAGGAACAGTCCCCCAAACGCTGCTCTGACAGATTTTGAATACATTTTCATTAATTAGAAGGCTGGCAGGGAATGTGGCACACTGGTGAGGGTCACATTTTTTTAAGGGGCCGTAAATAAAGAGATCACGCAGTAGGAATGTCCCACACTTCTCCCTGCCTTCTGCAAGCTGTGCCTTTTCTCTTCTGTAGGGGTGTTTGTGCTTGACCAGCAGATTGAGCGATCGTTCTGGCCCCATGAGCTCATTTTCATGCCTGGTGACACATATCTCAAGAAGGACCCAAGATCCAAGATTGTCACTGTTCCTCCACCACAGAAATGCATTCCATTTTACATAATTAAAAAAAAACAAACAAAAACCCTCATGTATTCTTTAGTATCCCACAATGCAACACAGTCAGATTTTTACAATACACTGAAACATAAACATTGGTTTTATGTTTATCCTCAGTATTGACGTTATGAGATACACTATATGGACAAAAGTATTACAACTGCATAATACATTGTAACAACATTGTATTCAAATACATATACTTTAATATGGAGTTGGTCCCCCTTTTGCAGCTATAACAGCTTCCACTCTTCTTGGAAGGCTTTCCACAAGATTTTGGAGTGTTTCTGTGGGAATCTGTGCCCATTCATTCTGTAGAGCATTTATGAGGTCAGGCACTGATGTTGGACGACAAGGCCTGGCTCGCAATTTCCGTTCCAGTTCATCCCAAAGGTGCTCAATGGGGTTGAGGTCAGGGCTCTGTGCGGGCCAGTCAAGTTCTTCCACACCGAACTCATCAAACCATGTCTTTATAGTCCTTGCTTTGTGCACTGGGGCACAGTCATGCTGGAATAGAAAAGGGCCTTCCCCAAACTGTTGCCACAAAGTTGGAAGCATAGCATCGTCCAAAATGTCTTGGTATGCTGAAGCATTAAGATTGCCCTTCACTGGAGATAAGAGGTCTAGCCCAAACCCTAAAAAACAGGTGTGGCTAAACACTTTTGTCCATATAGTGTATTTCAAGCCCCTGTGTTTTCCAATGCTGCAAATGACAGTTGAAATAAATAAGTTTTAGAAATTGTGAAGTTTTACCCTAATATGAGCATCCAAATACACCAATTCTCAACATCTGATACACAATGGATATTCATGTACAGCTCTATGTGCCATTTAAAGAGAGACGATCTCTGAATTGTTCCACGATTCTCACCTGTAAGAGAGCACCTCACATGGCAGCTCATTATTAAAAAAAACTGTTATCACATTTAAATATAGCCACAGATAGGGAAGTAAAAGCTATTCACATATCAAAAAAGGGCTTTACAAAAGCTTGACACATTCCTGTTTCCCTTATGCAATTTACATTAAGATGCAGGTAGCAGGACAGAGATTATGATAATTACGTTTGAATATGCATCACGTCGTGGTTCCTTTCAGTCGCCACAAAATGAGCCATCATTAAATAACAGTTATTCTGCCGGGGTATTTGACACAGATGAAATTTCAGCAGAGAACAGCTTGGACGTGACAGTTTGAGAGTGCGGAGATGCTGCACAGTTATCTCGGCGCTATGTAGAGCAGAGCATTTGGAGAGTTCGACACGTTGCCATGGATACCTGTCTTTGCCGCCTGCAGATGCCAGTCAGTGTGAATGATGAGGCCATGTACTGGCAACTCACACTGGCTTCTGCTGTTACAGTTTCAGCTTCAACACGCGGCCAAAGGAAAGGGGTGGACTGAGTCAGGTCTAAGGTGTACCAATGTGAGGCCTTCCTGGAAGATACTGGCTTTGGGGCTATGTGGTACTCAATGTGTTTTTAGATCGCTCCCCTGCAAAACGGTATCCTCATGTTTTGTATTGTTTTTTCATCTGTGGGTGCATGTGTGGGTTGTGCAACCTCATGCAATATTGACAAGCATTTCAATCATGCATTATGTAACTTCAACGGCGCAATATTTCCCCTATTTGAAATAAACTGTTACAGTGTGAATATCAAGGCTTACTCCATAGTGGCTCATATGCATCACAGCATGATGAGAAGAGTGATTTTGTATTGTGTTCATTTGGCAGGCACTTTCACATTTAAATGTATTTGACTGGGAAATCAAGATACCTAATTGCATAAAATAAGGCTCGCTGAACAACAGCAAAGGGAGAAGATGTCAAATCTGAACAAAAGTGTCAATGCATCACGTGGTGCTACCATAACCAGTGCCAGGCTGAAAATACTGCCTGGATGTAAAGTGCCACTATATGCACATACTGATATGGCACAACAACACTGCAGCATGATCATATGATAACATTGATAACAATGATAACAATGATAACATGGATGTTTCTATGTGTATGAGTGGGTGCGTGTGTGTGTGGGTGTGAGGGAGAGAAAGTGCGATTGTGTGTGTCTGTGTGTGTGTGTGTGTGTGTGTGTGTGTGTGTGTGTGTGTGTGTGTGTGAGAAAGAGAGAGAGAGAGAGTGATTGTGTGTGTGCATGTGTGTGTTTGCGCAAGTGTGTGTGCAAGTGTGTGTATGTATATGTGTGCTTGTGTGTGAGAGAAAGAGAAAGCGTGATTCTGTGTGTGTGTTTGCGCGTGCGTGTGTGTGCGCATGTTGTATTGCTCCCACTTCTCTTAACTCCCACTCCCATTATAGTGATTGCAGCACAGAGTTGAAACGTATCTCCTCAGAGCATGTAGGCTGAATTCATGGGAGTTTTGAATATTAAAGAACAGCCTCATGCAACAGCACAGCCTGTGAGGCTAATTTGGGAGAGAAGAGATTTGCTAATTACATGTCAACGCTGATGGCTGTGCATGTCCGTCAGTGGGGGTGACAGCTGTGGAGACACCAGGAGGAGAGGCGCCTAGCTCCTAAACTGTGTGTGTGTGTGTGTGTGTGAGTCTATGAGTGAGTGAGATGAGTGAATGAGTTTGTGAGTGAGTGAGTGAGTGAATGAGTGTGTGCATGCATGTGTGTGGGTGTGTCTGTATGTGAGTGTGTGTGTGTGTGTGTGTGAGTGTGTGTGTGTGTGTGCGCGTGTGCGTGTGTGTGTGTGTGTGTGCGTGTGTGCGCGTGTGTGTGTGTGTGTGGGGGGGGGGGGGGGGGTGTTTATGTGAATGAATAAGAGTAAATGTACATATGTGCGTATATGTATATGAGTGAGTGTAAATGTGAGTTTGTACTGTATGTGAATGAATGAGTGTGAATGTATACTGTATGTGACTGTGTACTGTATATGAATGAGTGAGTGAATGTTAGTATACATATTTATGTGAGCATATGAGTGTGTATGTGTATGTACATGTAAATGAGTGAGTGTGAGTGTTTATGTGTGTATGTGAATGAGCATGAGTGTGTATATTTATGTGAATTTGAATCTGGAATGTGTATGAGTGAGCGTGAGTATGTACTGTATGTGAGAGAGTGAGTGAGTGTCAGTGTATGCTTTCTGTATGTGAGTGTGTGAGAGCGAATCTTTACTGTATATGAGTGGGTGAGTGTGAGTGTGTACTGTATGTGAGTGAGTCTGAGTGTGTACTGTATGTGAGTGAGTGCGCGCGCGGGTGCGTGCCTGCGTGCGTGTGTGGAAAGCGAGGCATTACTTGGCAGCGGGATAACGACTTGCACATGGCTGAGTGTTCCAGCTCTGACGGGCTCAGGGGTGCGGAAGGGCTGTTCCTGAAGAAGAACCCGCCCTGCTTTCGCTGCTGACAGAAGGCAGCCTGCCAGTCACTGGTAACCCCTGCTCTACCCTCAGTGTACCTGCACTCCCAGAGCTTGCAATGCTGGACTTCACACTGTGCACTAAAGCCTGAGCTCCAGTTGCTTCCCTTCTCCCACCGCAGACTCCGACCGTCCACACGCTGGTAAGTGTTTCCTTTTTCTCAGATGCCGTTTTTGCACATTTCTCTCTCATTCGGGTTTTTGCGTGGTACGTTTTGATCAGAGGCTTTTATGGAAAAGTGGCTCAGAGAAGTCTCAACAGAGCAACGTGTGTGTGTGTGCGTGTGTGTGTGTGTTTGTGTGTGTGTGTGTGTGTGACAGCATGAGCAGAGCATCAGTTTATCAATCACATTATTTCTCGTTAAATTCAGATTTTCATTTTTAATGCAAAAATAAACGCCAAGGAGGGATACTTCATGGGTCTCTGATTCTTTAATCTTTTAAGTCCTCTAAGCCTGCTGCTATTTCCACCAGGCGATTTCCCAGTAGGGGGGTTTTAAATCCTTTTGTCAACAGATTTAGGGGTCTGGAGTCTTAAAAAAAAATCACTTTTATTTAACCAGTGAACCCTAAATGTTACACTTTCCACAGATCACCAGCAAAAAAGGGGATCGTTTTTTTTTTATATAAAATACAACACTGCACAAGGTGAAGCCTGCTGCCATTATTGATCTGTATAAATGTGTTAATGAATTTACAAGAAGTTTACAAACAATGATTTGATTTGGAATTGAATATTAATGATAGCAAATTATAATTAAAATTATTTACTTTTTTGGTTTTGCAACTGAAGTGAACTGCTTAAAGCATCTAATTAAGTGAACACACATTAGCAAATACTATGCATTTTTTCACTGTCTAGAGCAGAAGCAGACATCATCAGATATTCAGCTCTTAAACCATCAGTAATCAGATTAAAGGTGGCAGATTACAGGAAATCTCCTGCCATCATGAGACAGTCAAACTGTGAGGTGAATTACAGCAGCAAACCTCTGTAGTTGTGCAGATGAAAGATACAGACTGATGAAATGTTTCCCATATTTTGAAATTTGCTACAGATCTGTAATGTTTTACTACTAGTCTTTACAGCTGTCAAATATATCACAACAAAATGGAGCTAGTTCAAAACAGAGCTAGAACTCCATTTCTATAGTCTTCTGACTGCTGTTCTTTTCACTGATAATATTCCGAATGACATTTGTCATCATTTATAATGCTACACACCTTGTGGTTCCTTCCAGTTGGAAAAGCAGTAGACATTCCTTTGACCACTCAAAAAAGCATGTGAGTGACATGTCACAGAGGCTTTGCAAATACCCCTCAAGTCGTCACAGTAACGTCACCTGTTGACAATCCTCAGTTCTGAGGACACATACAAAGGCACCACGTCACATTTCTCAGTGTCGCCCAGCACAGCAGCTGTGAGCAGTGGGAGTGGTTATTTTTAGACTGAGCATATCCTCTCTGAAAGGCTCTGCTGCCCCACCAGGTGGACTGGGTCTGGCCGGCTCCAGCTCCAAACTCCCTGTCCCTGCTGACCGCAGAACTCTGACTATTGAGATCTTTCACTGCCACCTCAGCAGGTCCTGAACCGCCAACATGGGAACCCCCCCCCCCCCCCCCCCCTGCAGCCTGGCAATTTGTTGCGTTGTTCAGGCGACAAGCATCCTTAAGCAGGCGGCTTCCGTTTTGGGTCGGGTTCATGATCCAGTCACTACTCACAATGCGTTATGTGCCATAAGAGTGTAGGGGTGAACACCACTGCGTTCCTCTCCCATCCCCGCCCACTCCCGCTCCCCTTCTCATTCCATGCCATGCACTGACTCATCCGCCACCATTACATAAATTCAATCCATACAATATTGTGTAATTCCCATGCAGCAGGAGCCTATTACTAACATTGAATAAGATTAGACATTTCAATCAGTTTTTTTTTCTTTAAAGTGCTCTGCCTCCAGCCAGCATCTAACAATGCTATTTTCAAAGTGTTGCCATTGTACCGCTGCTTGGTCCTTTTGATTATTTTCATTTGAAATGATTTACTGCTGGCTTGTTTGTACTATTTTTATATGATGTTGTTAGAGACACATTCTTGAACAGTAAGGTTGGCAATGTCAGGACGCCTGGCAAGAGACACTCACAGATTAACTCGTAGTTTGGACTGAGTCATCATTGCCCTTCCAGAGGACATAACAGACATTTGTTGGCCTGTACTGGTCAATGGAGTTTCAGGCCATGAATTAACTGGGGTTATGCAACAGTCGGGTGGAGTCAATATTGCGTGTGGCAGGATACAGTAATTCACAATATCAATTAATATAAACAATTCAGACAGGGAACATTTGCAGTGGTAATCATTTGTCTTGGGGTGCTTGGTTGAACAATGTTGTCTTGACTTTGAACCCATCGACAGCGTAAGTGTAATCCAAAATCACCTTAAGTAGGTCTAATGACAGGTGGTGACAGCTTGTCATGGCCTCACTCAGACAGGGTCAAGAGACAAAGGAGGAGGGAGGATGCACGAAAGAAGTTTAATTCAAAACAGATCAAACTACATCTGCAAAACACACAAAAAAACAGCAATGGAAACCCAGTGGCAAACCATTGCAGAACAGAGCGTTATGGGTAATGTTTAATGTTTATGGTTACATATTCAGTTAATAGTGATCTGATCATGATGAAGTTCACTACAAATGCGGAACAAATTTCCCTGATGTAACTTTCACTGTAGTCCATCAGTGATGATGCCACTTTGCATCTTATTTTTTACATGAAGATGCCAACAGATTCCAGATAACTTCCATTGACAAACTGCTGTGAAGTAGTCACTGGATGCTTCCACATTGATGCGTAGCCAGCTTGTGTGCCTTGAACTAGTATGATGCCTGCTCTATGTGTGTTTGGATTTGTCTGTAGAAGGCTGAGAGAACATAACAGAGACACTCATGAGGGGCAATAGGCATGTTGATTTGCCATGTGAAGACAGAGTACTAATATCAATGAACACATTTGTGCTGTACAAATGGTTGTCTCTGAAAATGCCTTATCCTCTTACGTTACTCCAGCTGATGTTTTGTCATTTTATGTAATTTCTTCCACATTTCTACTCACATAATGTGGTACAATGTATGGATTTATTGCTCAAGGCCTTTAACTCTGACTCTTTATATGAAAATCTTTACTCTGCCTGTATGTACATATTCACCTAACTTCTCTTTCGGAGATCCAGTCACTAATGTTTTCTCTGTATCAGCTCTTTGTGACTCTGTGAAAGGAGAGGAGATTTACTTTACAGCATCCTACATTTTTGTGTCAAAATCATGTCAGACAGAGAACACAGCTGGAAGGGACAATTGATTTGCTTTTCATGGGTTTTTTTGGTTGCCAAAAATCATGGCAGGTCAATGGAGTACATGACAATAGGATCTGGGCTACAAGGGAGGACAACTAGCTGTTTTATTTATCTGTCCCTGAAACTGAAATGAGGTTAACAGGCTTCTCTTTCACTTTTTGCAAGTTTGTCAGTGTGTTTACCTGTAGTATAATTGTCACTTAATAACAGAGAAGGCTGGGCTCACAAATATGACTCAGAGTTCAATGCCTTGTGCTTGACAGAATTTCTGTACAATTTTCATAGCAACTTAGGTCAGCAAATGACATTTAGTTTTATTTGATACCTGAACATGAAAAGTTTCAAAGAAAAATCAGTTGAGACTGAGCCTTTGCACTTTACAATAAACACAGGATAATATCGTTTGCTATTTGACAGCGTTAGCCAAATATGGATGTACTGTAGATTGTCTCACCCTATGACCCCCTGAGATGCTACGCTGGTGGCAGTCATGGCATATGGCCTATAATGATATATTTTTGGGATAGGATGTATCAAGTGTGATGTCTCAGGTATCAAGCAGTCAGTTGGATATAAAGGAAGTAGCATGGCAGGAGAATGAGGCCCTGAAATTTTACAAGCATTGTATCATTACTGAACAAGTAGCTGGGGTCATGAATGGCACATAGGTTTGGCCAGGCATGCGACCACCCAGAAATCTGATCTTAATTTCATCACTCTTTTTATTTGGATGCCCTCTGACATTGGCCACAGGGTCATCTTTAATTGAATAGCAACACATTGTCTGCTCGGTCTACAAAAAAATATAAACTATTAACTTGGCACAAAACAAATGATCAATCTGTGTTTTGATATTACACATACTATTCATTACAATTGGGTCTAAAAGGGCCAAAAAGAGGTCTAAAAGCTTTTGTACATTTTGAAACAGGTTAAAAAGGACATTTTGGTCATCGCTCTGTGAAGGTATTTCATTCATAGCAGTAAAGGTAGGAAGAGTTCAACCTGTTATAAAAGCAGCATTATTAGTCATCTCTGTTTATACCTGGACCATGAATACACTGTTTAAATTCTAACAAAAGCTAATAAATTACACTGATGAGCAACACAGTAAAGTACTGTCACAGAAAGTGAACTTTCCTTACCCCCCCTCCTTGAATAAGTGATCAGGTTTTTTTATCTGATATTTGTCAGTACCCACAAAACAAAAAAAAAATGCGAAGTCAGATTTTACCAGCAGCACTTAGCGTACTTTGTCTACCCCACAAAAAAACTTTGCTGGGATAAATCTGACATGTGATGTGTCAGTGAGACATGCTGGCCATGCCAACTATTCCAGCTGGCCCCCACTTCAGCCAACCTCCCACTCCCCCACCCCGCACCCCCCACCCACCCCCCCCTGCCCCCGTGTCTCTACCCCAGACACACACTGCCATCACATGTCCCTCAGTGGCGGCAGAGTTCACCAGCGCGCGCCTCCTGTTTCCACACGCCCACAGCCCACCGGGGCATCCTCTCCGCTCCTCTCTTAGGAGAACCTCTCCTCTCTGTTCCAGGGTCACCATGGAGGAGGCCGACCTGCTGAAGGAGCGACTCCAAGCCATAACGGTAAGCTGATCCGGGGTCCTTCACACCGGAGGGGGGGACAAATCCGCTTATTTACTGGCCAATGTGGAACATCAGATATGTACATTAGGTGACTAGAACATTCTTGGTGCTCGCTCCTAGCAAGCTGTTAAAATTCTTTCAGTTTTGTCCAACAGGATGGTGTGCTTTCTATAATGTGTTGTTTTCGGCAATGGCACTGGTGGTTTCTCAAGAATGTGCTACATCTATAACCAAGCCAACTTTAAGTAATTTGTTGAGTAAGGAATGGTATTAATGCAGCTAATTTGATTTCATGGCTTTACTGAAATGGGGTATGAGTGATTTGTGGCTGTAAAAATAGATAACTAGAGTATTGTTTGTTGTATCAGAGGGTCAAATGTGGGGGTCAGTATAAAAAAGTCCATTCATTCCTCCATCTCTATTGTGGAGATTAGCTGAGCAAAACAAATATTTCTGGAATCTTTTTTAGGCAGATGTTTGTTCAGTGTTTTTTTTTTTTTTTTTTTGTTGTTTTGTAGTTTTTTTTGTAGTTAGTTTTTTGTAGTTAAGTCTGTACAGAGGCGCCAGTACAGTCAGGGTTTGTCTCATTAATTTGCTATACATCTGTCTGTCCATTCCTCAGATAAGCTTTATGGGGATCAAGTCAAGGCTATTAATAGGAATCCATCCATCAAGTTTTCAATGAAGCCTAGAAAACAATTTATGTGCACTGCACATTTTGACATCAATCAAAATTTTCCTCTCTGTTGATACAGTTTGCCAATTTAAACCTTGATTGTTGAATGTTTCTTTGACATTAAGAGGAAGCAGTGTGCTAATCTCTTGTTGTAAATAATTGAATATGCCCATCAACAGCAAATCGGAAAAGGATGGGGCGCCCTCTATTTGTTTGTGTTGGCTCTTTTAGCATACTCTTTGCCTGTTTGTCTCACCTTCCAGTGAGACCTACACGCACTGAATGCGTGGAGGAAAACAGCTGACACGTTATTTTTGGCAGATGGTGGCTCTGAACAGGTTGAATCCCACAGCGATGGCATCACTCTGCTCTCAGATTACACAAAGGTGTCTGGCATGCCTCTTCCTTTGTGGCAGATCGGGGTTCTGGGGCTCCCCGATGGCCATATTCACAAGAACAGTCTTTATTAACTGTCGGTTTAGGAAGGGAGCCCCGACTTGGTCTAACTGACATGTCTGTTTTGTGGTGTTACACTGACACGTCACTATTGATTATTTGCGCAGGATAAGAGGAAAATACAAGAAGACATTGCCATAAAACGGAGAGAAATTGAGGAGGAAAAGCTAAAGCTCCAGTACTTGAAGGTATTATTGTTTTTCTTACAGTATTTTCAATTCCTAAATTCCAAATTCCAATTACAGTACTACGTACTGCATATATTCTTTTATGAATCCTTCAATTAATTTCATCAGCATAGATTCACCAAGCCATGAAAATCCTGCCATATAATAATAGCCTGAAATTCATGATGTCAAATCCACAAGACTGCTTTTACTGTCTCTCTCTATGTATGTATGTATAACTGACACTTACACACCATACACAGAAGGGAGAGAGGAACATTGTGACTATGATGTCATGAATTCCAGCCTGTTCTTATGTTGCAGAGACATGTTTCATTGTTTCATTGACCAAATAAAATATTTATGACTGAAAGAGTCAAAATTGACTCACATTCACACAACACTGACTGATACAGTATGTTGCAAACATACAGGGAAATGGTGCTTTATAATATTTGTCACAGACTCTTTCACCAGTCCAGTAATACTCTGTAATAAGCAAATGTGGTGTAACCATGACACATTAACCGAGCACAGCTGCAAACTTTGCAAAAAGGATTTCTTTTTACATGTTGACAGATTTATTTGTAAAGGCTAAAAGCTGCATACTTTCTGTGGTTGTAGCACTGTAAGATTATTAGGAGATGTATTGATGCAACGCACGTACTGTTAACCTCTGTCCCATAAACAGAAGAAATCTTTGCGGGAGCAATGGCTCATGGATGGACTAAGTCCCCAAAGCACTCAGGAGCAGGAGGCCATGAAACTGCAAGCCCAGGATGATCAGCAACAGAGCAAGGTCCTGCAAAGCAACATCCTAAGGTAATGTGTGTGTGTGTGTGTGTGTGTGTGTGTGCACCTATGCTTGTGCATGCTTAGTTGTATGTCCATATAAGACAGTCTCTGTCTGTTGTTTTAATGCAAAATTTTTTCTTATAAAAATTCTTCTTATGAAACATCTTTTATGGAAAATCAGAACTTCTTACATGAGCCCTTATTTATTTTCAGGTAACATTTCATTATATCTCTCTCATAAGCTCCTTAGGGTAGACTGAACTCGCTGGAAGCCAGAGCCTGCATTATAATGTAGAATGCAACTTGCATACTGGATTGCTTCCTTTTTTGTTACAGGCACCAATTGTTTCATGACATGCTACTAAGTTACTTTCACACTAACAAAGATGGTTATCATAAATCACATCAGTTTCCCACATGGTGGTGCTTCAATGCATGACATAGGTCAATAGAACCTGTATTTGGCCCGGCAATAAATTCAGTACAGTGTGAAGCTGAAAGCTATTGTGGAACTTAATCCTAAAATTATAAATTATATTTGTTCCTATCAACAGTATGCTCAGTCCCATATAAAGTAAAATGTAAGAAATAGTTATTGCAAGATTCACAGTACATAATCACATAATCACAATTAATTATAGAATGTTTTCTACTGCATAACATTTTTCTCAGCAGCTGAAATTTATAAATATTGTACTCATTTGTTGGAGCAGCTGCCCACAGCTAGGCCGAACACAGTGTAAGAGAATGTTTTTTTCCGGGAGGTTTATAGAACAAGATTGGAATTTTACTGTGCCAACTTGGACTTTCATTTTGGCACGTTAAAGTGCTCCAGGTTTGTAAGGTTATGTAAGGTAAAGGTTAAACCTGAATGATGAATTACATATTAACCAAAAGCCATGGTCAGGCAAACCACTAACTTAAAGAGTTGTTTAATTGGATTGGAAGTTGTATTCTTTTGGGTTGTTGTTCTTCTTCAGTTATTGCCCAGCAGCAATACTGTTTCAAAGTCAAAAATTTAAAAGTCTCCACCATTCTATACAGTCAGTCCTATTTCTTCTTGAACAACAGGAAAGAGAAATGACCTGGAATGACCCCCATCTCCTGTCAGATCCACAAGTGTTCAGCTCCACTGAATGTGGTCTAAGCCTTGATCACTAGATGCAGAGCGTCATCAATGTGATGAAAAAAGTAATCTTGGGGAAATCCTCCCCATCACCAAAATAACACAACTAATCAGTGACTGAAATAACCCTGAATCCCTTAGGTGACAGACATACCCTGACCCAGGATTTAAATGGACAGAACAATAAAATACGCTTTAACCGATTTTGCCACACGTAATAGCCTATACCGTCTTTGTGGACCTGCCAGTGCCGTCAGGTTAAAAACTCCAAATGTGTTACCACTTCAATAACCCTGTAAAAAACACGTCAGAGTGGGAGTCAGACAGAGGACCTTCAAAAAAGGTGCGCATGCTACAGCTCTATCCATGGGCAAGGACACACTGACATAAGCAATGAGAGAGTGAATTATATTTAGTCAGGCAGAGAGCTTGAATTACATGCAGAGATTACTATCTAACTCATTCTGTCTGGACAAAAATCTTTTATTTTTTAAAGTAATCTTTTGTGAGGAAGACCTCATCTGTGACGTAATACCGAAACTGCTCTGTAGATAGCTTCTCTCACAGGGATGCTGAAATGTATATACAATGACAAGAGAGATTGGTAGTTATGTGGCAGTCTATGCATGCTCAAACTCCCCGGCCATGACTGGATTGCAGGAATATTAAATGTGTCAAACACATGTTGCCATGCGCTTAAATGTAATCTGTGACAGACTGCTTTGAAAGCTAGGCTCTATCAAACAAGCTCTGGGAGAATTCAAGCTGTTCATTCTGCTTCAGGGAGTCAATGCTTTCTCTTGCTGTCTTGTTGAGTGGCAGCCCCAATCTGCAACGTTCTTTGGCTTGCTGCTTGCCTTTGTCGAGCTTGTCTCAGCCAAATCGTGTTTTCCATCCTGCCTTGCAGGATAGAGAAGGAAATCGAAGATCTAGAAACGCAAGAGGCAACGATTTCCACAAACGAGCAGCTCATTCTGAAACGGCTGAAGGAAGTTGAGAAAACTGCTGAAGACATTATAAAGGTATTGCTCATTTAATACCTCCACTGTTTTTTTCTTTTTTTAGTTTTTGGTGGTGTGGTTGACACTCATTTGACAATGTTGTTCATTGAGTCTTTTCTACACCTGGAATCAATGGAGTGTTTGGGAACATACCACTTTAGCAAGAATCTGGGTTAGGATTTTTGGAGGTTTGTTGGATTTTAAGAAGGTGTAGCAGTCAAATGGATGCCATGGATTTTGGTGGCAGCGGTGGGATGGAGATGTGCTTTGTTCATTCACAACGGTACTGGTTCTTCGCTGGCATTTACCAGGATATGGTTTGCAGCTGAAAAAGTCCTTTCACGATAACATGGTCCACGAAAGTTCTGAAAAAAGTACATTTTGTCTGCTCTTTCTGTCTTTGCCTTAAATCTCTTTTTTTGTGTTTTTTTTAATCCAAAATTTAATTTTGAACTACTGTATTTCCTCACAGGCAGTAAATGCTGATGTCGAGCCAGGTAAAGACTTTTGTTGCTATGGGTGTTGTGCTTGCCTTTCATTTTATTAATATTTGAATTTTTAACATTATTATTTAACAAAATAGAACTAAAACAACAGGAACTAATGAGATATTTTTTGTTCCAGAACCAGAACCAATCCAATATGTTTATTCAGAAATTCCAGATATCCCAAAGTCCTATAAACCTTCACAGCTGAAGAAACTATCAAGTCCTGTGCTGGAACCTAATGATGAGCAGCCTAAAAAAGGTATAACCCTGTGAAAACAAACTGTCCTTAGAATTAGAGTTGCATGAAAATTGAGTATGTTAAGCAAATTTTAAAAACAAGAAAAAGGATACTGTACTGGTTTATGGTGTGTTTGACATAGAATACATGTTCAGATAGTGCTACTGTCAAATGTATTTTACAAATTTCTGAAATTCACAGATCATAAAAGTATAACTAGGTTCTGTTGTAAGTGGCTACTAAAGTGACAGCTAGCTATCCATCAGTAATGCTCAAAACAAAATTATGAAGTAATTTTAAAAGTCAGTGCATAATTCCCTCTGGTGGCCGTGCAAACGGTTGTCCAATTTTCTTTTCTTCGCAGCCTTGTTTGCTATGGAAATAAATGTTGAGAAAGACATGAAGACCGGGGAGAGTCAAGTCCTGTCAACAGCAACCGTTACACCACAAGAATTTCAACACAGGGGCGTTAAGGTTTACGACGACGGGCGAAAGTCTGTTTACGCGCTGCGCCCCGATGGCCAGGTGGCTCGGAATGGCGTGGGGGAGCTCACCCCTAGCGAGGTGGAGGAGCTGCTGAGGAAGGCCACCGAGGCAAAGGCCAGCTCTGACGTGGAGTACCACGAGCCTGTGTTCTCCAGCCCGTACAGCAGGCCGTCCACTCCCAGGAGGCCGGATCGAGACCAGGTCAGCCCCGGACCCAACGCCGAGTCAGAACCGCACAAACACCCTGAGGTCCTCCAGAGCGGCGCTGCCCCATTTCCGTCATCTCACATTCCACACCCTAATGGTGGCAGGCATGTGACCGTTGAACAGACTCCTCCCCAAAGCTTCACAAATGGCGGTGGGGTGCATTTAGAGGCAAATCCACAAAACCCAGTGGTCTACCAGTATTCTGGGGAGAACCACAGAGCTGCGCTGCTTGTGGAAACTGGATCGAGAGACCGAAGTCCATCTCCATCATATCGAGGGAACTCCACACTCAGCAGTGGTGAAATGCCAGCCAGCCTTGACCCCACAGAGCCGGTTACCATGATCTTCATGGGTTACCAAAAGGTAGATGATGAAGAGGTGACCCATCAGGCTTTGGGTTACGATGGAGCAATCCAGGCTGAGCTGGTGGTCATTGGCGACGAAGATGATAACGGCGAAGCGCCGCTGGCTTACCACCCGGATGGGTGTCACAGCAAGATCTTTCAGCCGCACCTGAACTCCAAAGCAAGTCAATACCTCACAGAGGCCAAAACCAATTGCAACAGAAACAATGCATCACCGCACACAACCTCCACCTTGGACCTTCCAGAGTCCAGGCAGAGTCCCTACCAGCGTGATCCTTCCCCTGACAGACAGATGGAAGGAGATGGTTCAGAAGACCCCACCACCACAGGTATAAAGAAGAGAAAAAAACAGCACTGCTCATTAATGTAACGCTCCCTTCAGAAACTAACCTCCCCTCCTCTGAAGCAATGGGCTTACAACCTCAGTCTCACAAGCGAGCAATGCATGCTGGACCTACTTAACTCCATACCTTCACCATGACATACTTCCTTTAAAGCAGAGTAGAGACAATGGAACCCTAAAAAGGAGAGTTAAGTGAGTCCTATCAAATGTAAATGTGAAATGTGGATTAGGTAAACTCAGATGAAATCAACAATACGTGGGTGATAAGGCGTTGTAGCCCTGTTGACTCATGCTTTTGAGCTCTAGCCCCACCTTGTGGCTGAATCACACACAGCACTGGTTCGCAGAGAGCCCAGTGATGTTTAGCTGTGAAGTATATGAGGGTGGCGTACATTCCACCCACTTTATATTTGAACAGCATGTTCAAGGAGAGTTATTTTTTAATAATTTATGATACAAATTTGATAAATATCAGGTGAACAGGACAGGGAGATACTGTTACGGAAAGAGGAGACTCTTCCTTTGAATGTGCTGAACTGTTCATGAGTCAAATTGCAAGGTGGGAAGATGAATTACACTATACACTGAGGAAACCACTTGATTATCCTGAACTGGGTCTTTTTTGTAAGGCGATTCATTTCAAGGCTGTTGTCTTTTGTTAACTCACAATAATTTGCATGACTGCCTGACATCTGCTTTTTAAGCTTTAACAATTAGAGCTTCCAGCGCTTTTTCAGATTCTTTCCCTGCTGTGGATTTTAGATATAGTTTCTCCACAGTTTTGCATAGTCGGTTTGATAATAAACATTTGAGGGAAATTTTGTTGCATCTCTATTCATAACTGTGCTGCATTTTATGAGAAAAAGATGTCTTCATTTATTTTAAAATGGCCCCTCAGCAACAGCTAATAATGTTAAAAGTTGATTTGGTCTGAGTTAAATGACATGCTCATGCTCGTGTAATTATGTGAACCAGATATTTATTACTTTGGACTTTTACGCCAGCTGCAGACTAAACCACAAAACCCCTCTGGTACATTTAGAAACAGCAAACCAAACATAATAAAACTTCATCATTTTAGACTATGTTCAAAAATAGATGCAATAATACACAATTAAAACATAGAGAGAGCAGAATACTAAGTAGGTCTGGAATATTTGCTGTCAGATTCTGTCAGTCAGAGGATTCACCATCAAAGCTTTGTCCCTGACCACATCTTTTTCCACAACAGACATCTACCAAGCTAAAGAGCACAGCAGACACTGAAGTGCTGTTTTATAATACACTTGAGAAGTAATTACACTGCCTACCTCATAAGTTACATAAGCTGAAAAATGCATTTGAGGGAAACAATTACAATAGTCTTGGTATAACAATTATTCTTCCTGTACTTGATTCCTCTGTGAATGCGTCTCACAAGGAAAACCAGTAATACAAGTACAATACTCACCAATGGAAATATGTACTTCTTGTATTTAAATGTATTTTTTTAAATATAACGCTTTGATCTTTAATTTCTTAAATATATATTTTTTAGTCAAAAGAATATATATTTTAAAGAGATTTAACATAATCTATTTTAATTTAATTTTTTCCACAAGCAGAAGTATTCTAGAGTCTGAAAAGGATTATTACTTTCTCATATTATTTTCTCATAAGGTCATCCACGCTGCAAGAATTATTTCTTCCCTATTTCTCATTTATTGAAAGATTCATTTATTTAGAGGAGATAACATCTGCAGATAATAATAAGTCAATAAAAATGAAAAAAAAAAAAAACTTACACTTTCACTTGAATTAATCAGCCAATGAGACTTTGGAATTTCTATTTTATCAACATATTTATTTATTTATTTATTTATTTACAGTCTGTGTCGCCATTTGTGGACTTGAGACATTGCACTGAAACGGTGTCTGTGTTTTCCCCCCACAGCATTAAGAATGAGAATGGCAAAGCTAGGGAAAAGAGTGTAATCTCCAAAGAATATGATTCCTGTAGCGGCCTTAAATATTCCATGAAGAAATGCAAAAGACAGAGCCCCGTGGAATGGGCTCTTTTCTATTTGCACAATATAAACAAGACTAGACTATTGAGAGACCACTGATCTGGAAAACCATCAAATCTGTGAATGCTCCAAAATACCATGTTGTCTAACTAAGAGCAGATCCATGATATTATTTGGAATGAGGAACCATTTTTGAAATGTTAGTGTTTTGTGCCTTGTTTTGTAGTTTAAACAAATGTACAATATGAATATTTACATGAAATATTCTCCAATGTGCCTTATGTAAGTGCCTTTGAATACGGCTTCTAATGCTGCTGTTTAAGTTTGAACTGTTTGTATTTTAACACTTTGTATAACTGCTAATTAGTAATTGCATAGATCATTAAAAACCATAATAGAAACACATGTACAGAAAGAAAATCAAATATGGCTGTACTGGACAAAACAAAAGCAAATAAAAGTTTAACATGCTTCTTGATGTCTTAAGCCTCATTATTTAAAGCACAAATCCATGGTGTGAATTTTACTCAGATACGAAGCATATCCATGATTCAGACATGTAAAACACTTGCTTTGTTGATTATGCTTCAACATAATTGAACATTACATGGTTCCCTAATCACATTGTCACAAGTCACATTGTGTCTAGCTTTTAATTTGTTTGCAATTGAAAATAAAACCCAAACATGACAAATGTTGGTTACCTTGTTTAAAAAAATAATTTTATATTGTTGTATTATTCGATCCCCTAAAGGTTTTGATTAACTGAGTGTTGTGTGATTATTTTATGATTACCTAGGTCCAGTGGATTGATTTCACACAAGCATTTGCTCTGACAGTGCAGGGTGATTATTATCATTTAATTGTTGTTCTTTCTTGGTATTAGTCCAACAGTGACTGATTTAAATGTCAGGCAATTTATATGCACAATGCTTGAATGATACCTGGGACTGGTTTCTGTGAAACAATCAGTACCTCACTTTTCAGTTATCATGTGATGTGTTTAATGTGTTATTTTGGGGGTTAAATTAATTTCATCATTAAAATCAAATTTTGGAAAACCAGCATTAGAAAATGAAGAATAAGTTGATCTCCCTTACAAGACTGATTTATGAATGTTTACTTCATCTAGTCACATATTTACAGGGTTTTTAAAAGGGACAAAGTAGCCTAAATAACAATCATTTGATATGTTGGGGGGGGGGGGGGTGCATTTTGATACCTATTAACTGATCCCAGTACTGTACTGCCAAATTGAGGAAGGTTATGGAAATATTTCATAGTTTTAAGCCTCTTCGACACCTGAACGAGAGAAGGATTTTTTTTCTTTAATAGAAAGAAATTAAAAGCTGGTGGCTGCCTGACACCTAAATTATTAAGGCCGCCTTGAAAAGCAATCGATTATGAGCGGAGCAAGTGGTGCATTGTCTATAAGGAGCAACACCAGTCATTCCAGTTACTAGTCAATTATCTCTCCTAATTTGCTTGCCATGGAAATAATAGCAGGAATTTACTGCATTGTACTAATCAGGTGAACTTAGAGTAAATGGCAGTTATTAATAAGCATTGAATTAATAAGCGTTGAAAATTCCTGCTGAACTATGCACAGAGAAGAGTCATTTGTCGATTTTCATATGGGGTCATTGAAAGAGCCTCCGGTGTCTCATGGATTAGGTCATATATGTGTCCTCATCGCTCACTTGTCAGACAAGTTACTGTGGAGTTATGTAGCTAAGGTAGCTGGCTACCAAGTTCTCTCATAAGATGCAGTCTGGTATAGGGATAAGGAGGAGAGCACACATGCTAAAGGTTTCCACTTCAATTTCCAGGTAGTCCACTGCTGCTGTACCTTTGGCCATGGTACTTAACCCGAATAACTCCAATAAACAGCCAGCTTTGTAAAAAGCCAGCTTCATAAAAGATTATCGTCTAAACATTGTGAGTGACTTAAGGCCCTCTGGATAAGAGCGTATGTTAAGCAAACCTAATTATGTGTTTGGTTTTTTTTTTCAATTTCTAAGTCTTTGTAGTTTTACTTTTAACTGTGAGGCTTAAACCATTTTTAGGAAATGCCTTTCCCATGCTTATTTGCCAATCGAAACTATGCAACCCCATTCAGAAAGGCTTCTTGTGCCATCACATGCACCTTGCCCAATGGAAGCTGGAAATTATGAGAAAAAGCACTCCAGAATTTATACTGATGTTGTTATGCACTGAAAACAAACTACATTATTAGATTTATTAGCTATCATGTCTATTGTTTCTATGTCTCTCCCAAACATAACACAAATATTCTCCTGTTTTTCATTGGGAGTGGTAATTCCAGCCACTCAGTAGACACAGTGAATCTTCTGGCATAAGATGCAGGAGTGACTGTGGGGGATATTTTAAATTTACATATGAAACAATATCAGAGTGCAGTGTTTTGATTTCCTCAAGTCATCGGAATCTGTTTGTATTGAAACACATTTGTCTTGAGAATACAGTGTTCTCTGTACCACTCTGTACGCATATGCAGATTACACCTGCTGTATCAAGTAAACACGCCCCCGGTTTTTGTTTTTGTTTTTTCACGAAGCAGTTCATATACATGTGTACTGAAAATATGTATAATGTTCATAACATGTATCATTTTTGATTGAAGACTCAAGAGATGTAATCAATGGTTAATGAAAGTGACATTCTGACTGTGATGTTTGTTTTAAAGGAAAGGTGCATGTTTCTTCATTGCCAACAGTTTGTAGGACTATACTCATAAATACAATAGCTCTTTCATTTGTGCATTGATACTGATATAATCAGAGGAAATATGAGAATAATTTAAAGAAACTGGTGCTGCAGCTCAGTATCATGATTATTAATAAGAATTAAAAATCCCTGCTTCTCAAAGACGTCCCGTGAGTCAACATTAAAGTGCGCTCCTTTGCAAATAAGACAGTGGTGAGTGCCTCAGAGCGTGTGTCTGTGCACAAGACATGCTGCTCCGCTATTGGCTGGTTCTCACACATTCAATCACTGCTCCAGTCGCAGTGGCTACTGCGAAGCAGAATCCGCCACACACAGCTTAAGAACCAGCTGAGTTGCAGCGCTGACAGAAGGTAGGACGGGAATGACAGCAAAAAAAAAAAGTTTTCTAATGATTTTTTTTTCTAAAAAAGCTTTGATGACTGACTAGAATAACCTTGTTGTTTACAACACAGGAGCAGAATACCATTATGTAACTGCTATCGGAGGAAATTCTGCTACAATTTGCCATCTATGCGGAGGTCTGTTACCCAGGGGGTGGCACAGATATTGAACGTTTGGTACAGAGGCTGGGGCGGCAGACAGAGACAGCACTGCTTTGGAGATGGAAGTTCGAAGTGAAATTCGATAAATGCGTGTACCGCTCTCTGTTCAAGTGTGTGGGTTGGTGGAAAAAATGCCAAGACCAGAGCCAGCTATGAAAAAAAGCAGGTAGAGTGAACCGTGGTACTACTTGGGGATACATCTTCTGTACCTCTGTACAATATCAACCTTTTTATCCTCCATTCCTAAACCATGTACCTAATTGTACTAATTTAACTTTAGGAAGACAGTTCGTGATTATGTTTTGATAAATGAGGAATGCTGTGAAAAGTCAGAATGTTGAAATGTATCGGCAGTTACCAAAAGTATCCTTCCTGGCTTTCTGTCTGGTGTGTGGCTGAGATGGTGCGATCGCTCATGGTTTAAAAGGATGGTTGTTTCCTAGTTTCATGTGTCAGTGATAATGTGCACATGAAAAGAACACAATTGTTTGGAAGTGAACCAATTAGAGTTCTCTTACTGAGAATTATGCAGATGCTCTAATTACTCCCTGTGTGTGACAAACACACCCCTGACTGAATGAGCGCAAGCTGACCCCAAGGTCAACCAGTGCTTTCATGCTGACTATATGTTTGGTTTTGTTGGTGCGGCAGGTGACAGAGACAGCTGTTGTACCTTCTATTAGTGACTGCATTTTCTCAGAATTCTCTTCGGGGAGGGGGGGGGGGGGTTACCTTTTGCTGTTGATTAGCTTTAGGTTCTTAATGGCTGCACTGCGGATGGCAACTGCGCACTGCTTTATGAACTTTTTGTCACCCGTTACTCAAGTGGAATGCAATCAGCGATGTGATTAAGACCCACATGCAATCTACCTTTCCATCTACTTTGAAAAAAAAAAAACATTTGAACAACCTTTATGTTTTTTTGAGTTGTACAAGACATTCTTTCTCCATTTTCAGGAAGTCTGGAAGTCTGGAAAAAAGCACTTGCTTAAATTTGTCCGTTAAAGGCAAGGTACATTGTGAGCAGACTGAATCTAGTCGTGACTGTTGTGATGTGTTCTGGCCACACAAGTCTTCCCAGTCGAGGATCCAAAGCGTGCGTAAAATAAATGGGTTTCAGATCATGATAGAAAAAGATGTGTGTCTTAAGACAAGGGTGGGACACAATGTCACATCTGTGCTAATCAGAGCGTTTGGCTCTACATAATTCATGGAGTATGATTCAGTTGAGATCTTTTTTTTCCATTTTCCATTTTCTCCCCAATTTGGAATGGCCAATTCCCCGAATTCTGGAATGTCCCATTTGTCATCATCGATGTTCGGTCCCATTGCACAATCCCCACTGTCAATCCGGGAGAGCGTGGAAAAGCACTTGCCCTGCTCTACCTGCCCTGCCGCTGCTTCTTTTCACACTGCGGTCCACAAGCTAAGCTAGCACAGAGATGAGTCGGAGGAAGACATTTCGTATGCAGCTTTGGCACATGGACCACAGGCGCCCAATTGACCAGCAGGGGTCACTGTTGCTGATGGGACCAAAGCCCCTTGCCGACGTACCCACCCCTATCCCTGGCAGAACGAAGCCAATGTGTTCCGCCTGTGAGCTCCCGGTCACTGTCGGCTAGTGACACAGTCAGGCTCGAACCTGGGCAGTAGCACTCAGTCTACACTCAGAACGAGTGCTTTTACTGACTGAGCCACTCGGGAGCCCCTCAGTTGAGATCTTGAGCAAGAATTTCCCTTTCCCCAATGTGGGAAAGGGATTTTGAAGAGGCCTTCATCACCAATGTACATCCAGTAAGGTGACATGGAGAGTTAAGCAGGGTGTGGTATTTGAACTGTGAACAGGCTTTGTGCTGTTCGCAATGATGCATGCTAGCTTAGCTTACCTTGCAGGTTATGTACGGTACGAATGCCTGCCAAGCTTCACCTGCAGTACTTATGTATTGTATGTTTGTATGAGCTGTATCTGTGTGCCGTTTCCTCCATGGGAGAAATAACGTCCAGTCCTTTTTTGAGGCTCAGTGTTTCTGAGAGACGTTCTCTTCCCATTACAGCCAGCCCCAGGTTTATTGAATGGCAATCCCCCGCACTGCTCTTGTTTCCTTTCAAGGTGCTCTTATGATTCACCGGCATTATTCCTCTGTGGAAAACCTTGAGATGGAAAAGCAGATTCTACTGCGGTGTTTCATCACCTTCCAGGGCTTTGTGCCACATATGCACCTTAAAAAAGCCTGTGTGACTCTTTGCTAAGGTAGACGTAGCAAAGGTTTTAAACGCCAGAAATGTGAAACGGCCAGCATTTGTGGAATAATGTCAGGTATGGGTTGTCGTTACATCCCATGCCTGGCAATCATTTTGGAGCCATTGAAACTAAATCTATATGATCATTTGAAAGGGGATGTGTGACCTCGGCCACTTATTGACTGTACTCTAAAACTGCGGGGGTTGAAATGGGGACTCAATAGGTTCTCTGAAAGCAAGGGAGGCCAGAGGGCAGATTGAAGCCGTTTTCATCAGTCACCATTGAACAATAACATGGTGAGTCTAATCTGATATGCAGAGAGTCTGATGGAAACATCTCTGTGCTTGTGTGATCGGGAATGACATTTCAGTGGTGTTTATGCCAATACTTTTTGTAATCCACCTCATATTAAAGCTGTCAGCTGTCAACAAAACAAAAATCAGACGCAGTCCAGCACTACATATTACCTGTTGTGTATATTCTGTGTTCATGTTTTGTCAAAGTACATGTTGGTTTTGACACATTAAGCATTAAGGTGTATCTTTGGCTAGTTTAGAGATGATATCCCTCTGGATACTGTGTTTGAACTTGGCAGCAGGTAATGGAAATACACGTCATGTCCAATCTATATTTTGTGCAATCATGGTCAATGTTGAATAATTTATTATATGTGAAGGACTTAAATAGAGATCTTAATCATCAAAGACCTGGATGTTTGTGCAGGCTCTAGAATGAGGTATGCCTGTCAGGGTTGCCATGGCGCTTTGCAGTTTCCAATCAGTAATTTTGATTTGATTTTTTTTTTCGGCTTGACCAGCATGACAAGGTTGCAAAATGCAGCTCTAAATTTTTTTGCTTGACTATTAATTATTTTCCAATTATTCAGCGAAAATGTGTTCTACTTTTCCTTCATTAGTCAAATAAATGTGATTCTGCCATTGAGCAATTTTGAGGGTTTTCTGGGGGACAGAGAAAATTAACAGGATTTCCGAAGGCTTTCAACCAAAAAATATTTTAAGCCTCTGAACAGAACTGTTAGCACATTTCACAGTCTGTTGCATCTGATATTCTCCTAATGAAATGCCACTCATATATTTGTTTTAACTAAGAAACATAGATCAGAAGAAAATATCATAGGAAATCATTTTTTACTATTAGTTAAGGTGCAAGCATGCATGTATGAACAAATATTGTTGATTCTGTCAAAATACATTGTTTGCAACTAATATTCTCTCACATAATGAGGTCCGATACAAAAATTGGCGAAACTGGTAAAAGGGTCCAATTTAAATCAAACCATTATTGTGATGGGTGTTGCAAATATTGTGTCATACCAAATAAGCACCCTAATTTGTTATTTCATTTGTATTTCCTCTAAAATTCCTGCGCTGCTTTCATGGTAATTACACAGATCAATTAGTGTCAACGCCTCCCTTGTGTTTCTGTTGCGCTCGTGAGCTGACCTAACTGAAATAACTGCAAAATATCAGCAGAGAAATTTTGCCAGCAGTAAGACAACGGCATTGTCAGTGGAAAAAATGTGGAGAGTGTAGAAGAGAAAAGCTGGATTAGATTATGCACTTTGTGACTGTTTAGGCAAGCCAGCACCGGCTGTTCTACTGAATGTTCCATCCCCTGGCATGAAAGAGAGGGGGCTCTGAATGGACAGCTCTCCACAGCGCTTTGGCAGGGGGACACGGGATGACATCACTGTCAGATGTGTCTGCGAATGATCCAGAGATAGATGGTCCCCGCAGCTCTGGTGCTGACTGTTGCACAGAGCATAGAGAGTAGAGACACCATTTCCTATCGCAACGGAGAGAGAGGAGTCTTGGGTGATTGACAGACAGACAGACAGACAGACAGACATGGGAGCTCACAGGTAGAGGTCACGTGTTTATGATGGAATGCTGCATGCTGACCCCTTTTTTTCTAGAACAGGACATGCTTTGCAACTGTTTCTCAAGAAAAATTTTGTATGTCAGCTTGTATAAATATTTAATGTTATTAACATAGGGATGGGAAAATGCCAATTGGCTTCTTAACTTTTTAGACTGGGAACAGGTTAAGTGACTTATCACTGTTCATTTTATCTCATAGTGCATGTTTAGCTACAGTATGATTCTTGTCTGTTTTTTTTTTTTTTTTGGCAAATGCAGTGAGTATTGAGGATAATCATGTTTGCTAACCCCATGGCTTATTTTTACTTAGAAACCCATTCACAATGGTTGCTCTGTTTTTTTTTTTCCTGAAATCTCCATGCAATCTGTTTTGAGCTTTAGCCAAGAAAAGAGTTTGTGTTGGCAAACTTTTCCAAAAATGCCGCAACAGGCTACTGTCAAAAGCGAAATAAGATGCTCTGGATAAATGTTATTGAAATTCTATTATGACCATTGATATAACAGCTATAACTAATATTTAATGTTTATTCTGAAAATAATTGCTACCGTTCATGGAGTCTTTTAGTGAAATAGGCTAAACAGCAAACAGTACATAAATACAATGCATATAGTATCAAGAAGCAAATAGATATTATAACATTTGCAATACAGGTAAATGTGACCTGATAAAGAAAAATTCTTTACAGAGAAGACATTCTTTCCATTACTTCAAAGAACTGATGAAAAAATATAAAACCAATGGATGTATTTCCTTCCCAAAGCTTAATTTTATATGCTTTTTTCCTTTCCTTGGTATATAATATAATTTAAAAGAATAACGATCCATGTAGATTCACTTAGAAGTTGATTCAGATAAAACAAAGCCACATCAGGTTCCAAGTCTGGCTCAGAAACACCAAATAAATGTGATTCATTTTGTCACAGAAAGCCAAACCTTTGTAAAAACCAAAAAATCCAAAATTCCAAAAACCAATTCCTGAAGGATTTTTTTAAGGAACAACATTGCATTTCTATTGGCTGGCAGACTCATCTCCATTTGAACTCAATCACTTCAACGGCAGTAGAACAAAAACAGACCATCCCTCTGTCTTCAGAAAATGGGTCTGTATATCATGTCTGTTAGATCTGCATGAATTGATTTGTGGTGCCCAGTGTTGCCCGTCGATTGTGGCCCTGTCCTCATTCTGCCTCACCACCGTGTCTCCAGCGGACGCACTGGTGGTTGCCCGAGGGGGCGACCGCGCCCAGAGGGCGTTAACTGTTCCTCGCCTCTGTTCCTGCAGTAACAGGAGGCCAGCGCTCACTCGCCGTAGGGACACAGCAACAAAGGCGTGGGCGAAGCATTCAATCCTGCAGTCTTACATAACAGCCCCATTCAATCCAACAGGATAGATGTTCCATCTGACTATGCACAAAAACACAACTGTATTTACGATACCTCACCAACAAAACAAACAGAACTGCTTTAATTTTGCTTTTTAATTACATATTTCACCGCTTTGTTTTTTTCCATTGCTCACAGAGCAAACCGTTGAGTGGTTTTGTCTGAAAAACAAGGGCGGGCATTAATTTGAAGGTTGAATTTGAATTGACGTTTGAACTGTTTTGCTGTGCTGGTGTAAATATGTGTTGTTGTGAAGTGCTTTTCAACAGCAGCACAATTTGCCAGTTCCAGAAAATAACGGTGTTGTACAAGAGTGCGTGGGTGTGCTTGTGCTTGTTCTAATATTTGAAACAATCTTCTTTTGTGTCATTATTCATAAAATTAACTAAAACAATATTCTGTCAGCTTGCATGCAGCTACAAAAATACAAGATAATTAAAATTGTGTATCAAATTTCATATATATATATATATATATATATATATATATATATATATATATATATATATATTTGTGTTTTGCTTGATGATATTGTGCTTTGAAATATTATGTCGATAAAAAAAAACAATGAAATTCGACCACCAATAAAGCATAGTGCACTAAAGAGCCCTACATCTACAAATTGATCTGATACAACAGCCTTGAGAATTACTTCAAGCGCACTGAGACCAACATCACATCACAAGAGCAATCACTTGAGTTTTCATTTCAGCTTTAGGATTTTCCAGTGGGATGTTGCTAACACCATTCTGGTCACGTATCAGAGTTGCCTTCTGATTATCAAATCTGATCAAATTGTGGTTTATGATGGTGCTTTCCATTTTCATTAAAATTACATCTTATGTATAAGGAATAACAAGACTGGATGTGTCTATAGTCAGACAATGTAATCAAGTTTGATTTACTTACTTTGGTGTGAACGGAATTAAAATCATTTTCCAGCATTTATTGTTTAGACGTGTCTGATAAAGTCCGTAAATTTCTCTGAAACCTTAATAACATGGAAACAGTCAACAGCATGGGCATATTGAGATACACATATGTTTGCACTCAAAAAGTCTGCAAGTCTACAGACATGGCTTGGGATAAAATTAACGCCTCGTTTAAATGATTAGTCTTTACGCGTGCCTAACAAATTACATGCTGTTTGAAATGTGCTCAAAGTGAATTATTGGATAGAAAGCTTTCTCCCAACTTGCCATATGTCACAGGAAGGAAAAAGAGAATCACTGAGAGAAAAGCAGAGATGCAGAGAGAAGCAAGCAGTGAGGTAAAAAAAAAAAAATAAAGCGTGAAAAAAAAATAAATGCGTGAAAGAAGAGTTATATGTGTTTCAAGATAAAGAGATACAAGCATATGACACTGTTAAGGTGTTGTGTGTCCTGGAATGGAATGAGAAACACAGAAGCACAGAGTGCAGACACACAGTTACTACTCCTACAAAACTTTACATGGAAGAGAGAGTGATGAAATCTGTTGAAACATATTGGTGGAAAGCAGCCAGAGACTGTCAGCAAAACAGACTCTTTTTTTCTCTCTTTTTAATACAGCTCAGTGTGAAATCTTAGTCTTCCATATTATTGACAGAATATAATTCATTTGACTTTTACAGAAAGCCGCAGCTGGGGTGAGACAAGCAAATGGAAAAGAACTGAGTGAAGGCTGCAGCCACTCTCAGAATCAGAAACAAAAAGAACAAGACTACTCCTTGGAGTCTGTAACCATGGAGACCAGCCAGCTATCTGAAATGGCCACTATAATTGAATATAAAATGGATTCTGTGGAGGCAGAGATTGCTGAAAATGAGGGCTTGATTGGGGAAGCTGATTTCTGCAATTCCATAGAAACAAAAGTAAAGGATGACTTTCTGGCGGACTTGCCAGACGGTACAACTGCAGTTGATGAAGAGGATGATCTAGAAAATGGGAATAGAACAGTCATTCCCTGTCAAAAAGAAACTGTTATCTTTGAGATGGGACATGATGAACTCAACCGAACTGAGTCAATGACCTCATCTGTGTCGGATACACCCTCCAGCGCAGGAAGTGTATATGAGAATGAATTGGTCCGCAGGAGACAAGACCTGCCTGACCCAGAGCCACCTACTAACACTGCAGCAACTGCAGATGATGCAGAAGACAGCTATGTCACAGAGACAACAGAACTTGAACCACAAGATGTCACCCTGGAAAATATGGACGATGATGAAATGCATGAGTCTGTCCCTGAGCATTGCATCAGGGAGGATGCCTCCTCTGATGTCTCCATAGAGTCCTGCCACGAGCTCGACCAGGACAACATAAGCAGCAGCCTCCGTGTGGAAATCGTGGCCGTTTCCTCCGACAGTGAGACAGATGAGAAATGGAGGACCATATTTTCCTCTTCGATAAATAAAGAAGATGATGACGACGATGATTTCTTTTTGGACAACAGCCTTGAGTTAAGTGCCCGGGAGCTTTTTATCCAAAAAACCGAAAAGAAAGAGGAGAGAGTCACAGAAGTCCATGAGGGAGCCGAGGCAGAAATCCCAGACAGAGAAGACATTCTGGAGCAACCTGAACATGAGGCAGAATGCGACTTTCAGACACAGGAGCACCCCAATGACATCTCGTCAGTTGAGAGCCCGTCAAAAACTTCTGAAGACGAGGAAGAGCTTCATCAGGGTTTGAAGCAAAGCACTCGCCCTTCGCATTCATCAAAGCTGGACTCTGGCAAGAAGGTTCCCGACGACTACTGCGTGATTCAAGAGACGAAGAGTGAAAATGTCAGCACGGAGCACGTGGACTTCCGCGTTGCTCGGAAGCAGTGGCTGAAGATGGAGGAACAGACCAAGTGCCAGGTACACCAGCCCACTGTCAAGCAGGGCACCTGCCAGGGCGGCCACAGCTTCATGTACACCCCAGTCCGAAACATCGACAGGTCCAAAAGAGACCATGACTTTGAGAATCTGGCGCTGAGCGAGTGCTCACACGCCCAGTTCAGCCCATGTTCCGAGGACTCCGGCCTGGACGACTCCAGCTACAGGTCCCCCTATGACGACCCAGAGACCCCCATCGAGAGGGAAATCCGCCTGGCACTGGAGCGGGAAGAGAGCCTCCGGCGGGAGAGGGGCATCTCCAAGCCGTTAAACCCCAGCGAGTGCAGACAGGCAGCCCAACCGGTGATTCTCCTCCCGGGGAAGTTTGACAAAAGGCTTTGCCAGGAGGTGGAAGAGAAGAGAAAGATGTTTGAGGCCCAGGAGGACAGCTGCAGAGTGCAGAAGTCGCCCAACACCAAGACACCATCCTTCATCATCACCTCCTCACCGACAAAAGGTCACCTGTACCACGAGGTGGCAGGTAATAATGTCATCATCCTCGAACCTGAAGCCTACCCTTCTAGCCCGAGGCACGGTGCAAAAGATGGCACTCTCTCCCCAGTGACAAAGAAATCCAGCGAGTGGCCTTCTGAGACGTCCAACTTCATCATACTGGAGACATCCAACCTGATAATACGCAGCGCGTCCGAGTTCTGCCTCAACACTGCCGGACAAGACACCCAGGAGAGCACATTCCTGAACAACCCTTTCTTCAAACTGCGCTCCAGGAGCACTCAGTCTCTGATCGACCAGGAAATCCAGATGGTCAGACAGAGGGAGGAGGAGCTGAAAAAGCAAAGGGCAAGCCTCTATGCCAAAGAGAACTACAACACAGGTCTGGTCTCTCCAAATCTACTGGACAACTTTGATAAGTCAGGTATGTGAATGCAGAATATTGTGTATTTCTGTGCAAGTTGTGAATAGACTCAAATTCACAATGCCCTCTTTCCATTATATAGTACATAAAATGGAGATTTGCTTTAGACGAGAGAACTATATAGAAGGACTAAAAGAGTAGAGATATGTAATATCAGTGTATTTAGATGAACATTTGATTTACTCTATTTTTACAATGAAGGACTGTAGGATTGTTTGCAAAGGTAAAAAATGCATTTGCTGCAATGTATATATCTTCAACATTATATAAATATTATTTATATTTTATCCCAGAACAGTCCTAGCTGCCTAGTTGCAATCTCTATGAAAATGTTTGTAAATGCACCATAATGACTGCTATTACTGAATCTAAATTTCCCCTGCTTTCACTTATTTCGTGAATGGATGTGGAGTTCCATTAATTCAGCTCTTGAGCTCTTTTCAACAGACCTTCCAGTGAGATGCAAGTCCTCTCCGTCATCACCAATGAAGACCGCACACAGGATGGATCGCTCCACGCTCTCCTGCGACCATAGAGTAAATCCCTTTTGTTCTTAATCTTTCTCCACAGCAACACATCAGTAGACTTACTCTTGGCATGTGTAAAAAAAAGAAACACCTGCTGCTCACTGACTACTGAATTCACCGATAATGCATCCTCATCAGTCCATTATAATCTCTAATCAAGATTTAACAACTATCTCAACTATCGACTAGCACTCGATATCCTCATTAAAACTGAAAGGCGACAGCAAGTCATCCAACTGACTCTCTCCCTCTGTAGTTTTCTGACACGTTCTCCGGAGGGCGCCGCAAGAGTGCCATGGCGATGCGCTGGGAGGCGGGGATGTTCTCCAATAACGAGTGAAGCGCGGGAGTGCTGCTGAAAGAGAAGACGTCTTTATTTTCTGCTCTATTTTACCAGAAATTATGAAATGCTATGAAGTCTGTTCATGCTTAAGCATAACACTGTCGTTACTTGTGTGATGTCACCAGCACATAGGTGATACACGGTGGAGGCAGGTCGTAGTAATGTGCACACGCCAAGATGCCTGGATGTTTCATGAATGTAGTGTTTAGTCTAGGGTAACATGCTCTCACTCTTCTAGTGTTTATTCAAAACATATTTTTGATGTATTGTCTTAGTCAATCAAAGAGGGGAGTATTTATTGTATTTTCGTATGGTATTTTCTCAAAAAAAATGTTTGTAATTGTCCTTATACACCGTAATAAGAGTTTTCAATTTCTGAAACCATGACCGCATAGTTCAAAATAATAACATTCCAAGTAACTCTAACTCTAAATTAAAAAGCATACTTTTTGCCAAGGTCTAATGATCTTTGTTTCAAACGGATTACAAAAAAGGGCATTAAAGATATTTGTCACAAAATGATATTCATTAGGAAAACATACTATTTTTAACCTAATGTCCCACCCACCAGAGATCCCTTGACAAATTTCTTTAAAAATATTTTTTAAATTTATTAAACAAAGCAGATGCACAAAAGAGCACAAATGCACAAAAAGTAACGGAGTGGCATAGTTGGTTTTGAAAAATCTGATTTTTTACTACATTTTTAGCTCGGTCTCTGCTTTTATGCCCCACAAACAGTTAGTTCCATCAGAGCTGTCAATATAATTCTTTTACAGAACAGAAAAGCCAGCTTGTCCATGAGAGAAAAGCATGTTATTTGTTACAACCTCCCCTGATGCATCTTCACTATTCCAAATACAAAATTACATGATTTTTGTAAGTCTTGGATTCAAAAACTGATGCAGATATGCATTACAAACTCATAGGGAAAACATGCACATCACAACATTTCAAAACTATTTATAGTCACATAACACAAATAAGCATAACATGCAAAGCTTTCTCCATGCAATGACGGGTGCATAAAGAAATGCACAGAAAAGTGCTCATTTTTCAGTTTTAAATCATACAGAATGTTTCAGGTGCCAGTGGGGACAGAACAACCATCAAAAATGTCAAAAACAGTGCTTAAACTGTCTTAAATTTGAAATGTCTTAAATTTAAAGATCTGTGTTTTTGTAGGCCTTTCTGTGCAGCCATTTGTGTATGATATAATACAAGTACTGCTTGCTTAGTTTTGAATTTCAAATATTCAAGTCTGTGTGAAAATCAGTTTAGAAGACAGAATCTTTTCAATTGCCTTCTTCATGAAGCTGATCTTTTGGGGTAGGGGTGGGGTTCTTGTATTTTCCAAGCAAGTGTGGCAAAATATTAATGCAAAATAAAGATGTATGGACAAATCTGAGAGCAAAACGGCCCTTTTGTTTTCAAAGAAAGTTATTGATATGAGTCCTCTAAGTCTCTCAAAAAGCCAAAAAATAAGTGCATCGGTCTGACCTCCCTAATGCAATAAAATATCCACAGGATGTTAAAATTGACTACATTTCTTTCAAATTACACAGGCAAAAAGTGAAAGTAATATGTTGCAGGATCAAACAATGTAAGTTATTGCCAAAGTGATTTTCAATATCCAATAAACTTTGGTAGTCAAGTAGCAAGCTTGTGTAATGCATTTGACAAATAAGGGGCAGTCTCTAGCATTATCATGCAATACAAACCTATATTCAGCACATGGCAAGAAAATACAATTGTGTTTGAAACAGACAAAAGTATGATGGGATGTGCCATGGAAACTTAAGCTTTATTGACCAAATAATTATCAACTTTAAATATGCACTTAAAACAAATCATGTTGTAAAACAACCACTGCAATGCACAAAATACTGCAAAGATACAAATAATCATTATTAATAAATTATTTCTCATTAGTACAAAATGCAAAACAATGTAAGCAACCTTTGTCGTTCCCTTTTAAAATGCATCAACCATATAGGGTTAATACCAGCTTTTTATTTCATACAAATATAGGGAATGTTGGCTGTAAAATTAACAAACGGACAAACAAAATCTGCTTCATAATAGCGATGCTTGCAGTCATATATGTTCCTACTGCAAATCTGGAAATGTAAAAACACAAAAACCAGATCACAGACACAGTTTAAATGTTTTGAACTGGTCACTGTGCAAGAAATCAAAAACTATGAGGTACAAATTTGCACAAAAGTCACAATATGGCTTGTCCTATGTAATCACTAAGGCACTTTAAATTAAAGTGTTCAGGCATCTCCTATCACATATCCAAGAATTCAAGTTATTCTCAATGCATTTCTCAATATCTGTCAGTGCAACCTTAAAGAATTTGGTCCTATATTAGGCTGAAGATGTTTTACATGGTTGAATATCTCGAGCCCAACGTATGGCTCTAAAATCCTTTCCTAGCTTAGCCATCTGTGCCATAAGTCGAAATGAACTACCATTTTAACTTACGTGCCATGTGCATTATTCTTCGCAGCATTAGGAGTTAATTTAAAAGCACGGATCACATTTTGTGTTTTTCATAGTGTGCATTATAATTTGCAGCATTAGGAATGAATTTTGTGTTCTTCATAGTGTATCTGTCTGAAACACGTCATGGAGACAGGGTTACCAAGCAGAGGCAGCATGATGCAGCAGTGTTGCCGGGGGGGCGGGGGTCCTGATGAGGTCTTCCATCAGACACTGCTTATGGTGTATAAGAGTACACTCAGGAACCCGATGTTCCCACAGAGGAAGACTGCCACAACAACCTTTTTAAACAGAGTGCCCTGTGAGGAGAGGAAAAGGTCAGCAAATAAGCGGAAATCATCACAAAATCTGAATGTTCTTCGAAGAATAACATTTCATTCTGAAGTTCTTATTACTACCTCATTGCTTTGGTCTTTAGGGTTGGACAGAATTTCCTCTTCATCTTCTGCGTCCTTATTCCCTGTGACAAGATTATTGAATAGATATATAAAATGTAAAATCAATTTGGCATTACAGTGAACACAGATGAGCAAAAAGGATTTTAATGCATTAGGTGTCATTCACACCCCATTAGTATTCACCTCACGCTTCAACCAATAGCAAGTCTCACTGCTAATGGCGCTAGCTCTCACGGTTTGTTCTCTGTGTGCAACATCAACAACATTTACCATTAAAAGGGACCAAAGAATTTCAGTAATAGATGAGGTGACCTACAGGTGAGATTTATAATGGACACTACTTAGTATTCCATCCGAGAGAGAGTGAGAGAGATAGAGAGAGAGAGAGAGAGAGAGAGAGAGAGAGAGAGAGAGAGAGAGAGAGAGAGAGAGAAATAGCTTTACAAACAAATAAATAAAAACATAAAAGATGAAATGTACATACCTATTTTAAAGTGGCCTCTACTGTGAAACTCCAGAACCAGCTCTGCTACCACTCCCCAGACTACAAATCCTGCCAAGACAACTGTGGACCAGGGCCCTGGGAGGAGCAGGGCCTGCTGGTGGATCCCCAGGAAGATGGCAAAAACTACACCAGGACAGATGCCATTTACACACATATATACACAACATATATGCAGCCCATCCCTATAATACACAGCAAAATTTCTGTGGCACCTGTACTTCCATGGAGAGTAAGGGCCAAAATTAAATCAAACCACATAGTGCTTTGTCCTTTTGTCTGAGTGCCAAATGTAAGCAAGTATTATGTTCTTTTTCAGTCTTACATAATAGAATTATACTCAACTCCTTAATGACTAAAAGCCTTGCAAGAAGCAAAAATACTTTCTCAATAAAGTTGTTTTCAAAGATAAGAACAAAGTGCACCTGCAGTTACACTGATGTTGTTTTAATTTTTCAACCATTAACTCCACCAAAAATATTTCTCACTGTGGAATATAAGCACTGAAAATAAACAGGATTGTTTCACATTTCACTGCTACTCTGGGGTATAAAATGCAAACCAAGCTGTGCTGGGAAGGACCACGTACCAGCAATTATCTGTGCCATGGTGCCTGCACCCAAATGCATCCAATTGAATATGTACCTTCTGTGGAGAGAGAGAAGCTGCTGTGTACATTCAGCATCAGTCAGCTCTACTGAAATTTACTAGGCTCAGTTACAAACACCTCTTATTGCTCCCTGCAAATATAGCAGTTTACCATTCACCATGCATGTTTAATTGGATTAGGATGTTCATTTTATGTTTTTTGGAGAAGCATTTAAAAAAAAAAAAAAGTGGCCCCAGGGAAATTGTAGCTGGGCTTACCAAGCACACACACCAACTCAGAGTTATATATGCTTGGTACATCACTGTATAGAATTGTGCCAGACACATTTAATTTCAGCTGGGATCAAGAGTTTAAACTCTGACCATTTTGAGTCAGTGCTTTAAGTACGGTTCAAGGAGGCATAATTCCAGCAACGACAGTGGGGGAGGCAGGTTACCGAGAAGAGTCTGGGGGAGGTCTGAGCACCGCCATGAGTGGCTGGATCACTGCGAGAGCCATCACAATACAGCCAAAGTAAGGGTGAGTCCCAGCACGCTGGGGAGGGAGAGGAAGGTTCAGAATCACACAGACAATGCTGGAAAACAAGGGCCTGAATAGCATGCACGCGCACGCACACATGCACACACACTCACACACACACACACACACACACACACACACACACACACACACATACACACATACACACATACACACACACAAACACATACATATACACTTCAATAAAACACTGACAAAAGAGGCCTGACAGCACCTGAATCTGAACTGAACATAAGCAGCATCATTCTGCCAAGACCAGCCACAAGCCAGAGCATGAAGTGGGGAGCAGAGAATGAGAGAGCAAACAGACATTTCGAGCATTTGTCTCAGGTATGCAGTCAGCAGGGAAGGCTCCAGTTCCTTGTTTTCTGGGAATGGGAGCCCTCTGCTGCTCACGCTGAAAAAGAGCAGCTGGCAGTGAAACTGAAGTTTGAAATTAAGCCACGGGGTTTGGCAAGATGAGCCCCTGCTCCTAAACAGCACTTACTGTGAGCATCTTAATGGGCGAGGCCATTGTGCAGAGTCAACCACTGACACAAAACAGAACAGATTTCAGAGACTGTTCTATCCAAAAACACCAGCTGATTCAATTCACCCCTCAAGATGGACTACACGGCAGTTCTCGCAGCCATTGACCGCGCGTGGAGCCTTGCTTGCCCATTACTACCAAGCCGAAGGTTGAAAGAGCAGGATGCAGACACCCATTTCTGACAGGAGAGGAGAACAGAAGAAACAGTGGGTCTTACACGACTCCAGCCTCCTCTGTATACGAAGGGCAGGACAAAGCCCACAGTGGTGAGCAGCACTGTCAGGATCATCAGGGCTCGATGTACCTAGAAAAACAGCCACAGTGGAAATGAGAATTCCCATCATTTCTTCAGGAGGACACCACAATGCCATCAATTAATATGGTAAAACTACTGCACCACTGCTGAGGAACCAACAATACACTCAGAGCCATTTGTTTCAGGAAGAATTAAAAGGTGGCAACATCGTAAATCAGCTACTATTGTTGACAAGGCTTTTCAATTATACACATTCCCCAAATAATCATGTGTGGCTGTCGCACAAGTATGACAAGCCTTAACAAAGGAATTCCTCACCTGAAACCAAACCTTTTGTCCAAACAGTGCACTCCGTGGCCAATCATTCTTGAAGTAGCGGGCCACAATAATACCGGTGGTGACAGTTGTCATCCAGGCAACGAGCATAAAAGCACCTGCCGATTCAGATGAGGAAGTCATCAGTGCCTACCATTTACGACCACAAGCTACCAAGGGTCACACGCTCTGCCGCTGTCACACTTTTGGACAAAATCTTTAGCCTGAATCACTGTGGCAAGGATCAAGTTATTTACTGCAGGTCAAGTATGTTAGGACAAGGTTTAAAATTTCCTGCTAGGGGCATAACAGCTCGAGTTTAGCTTGCACACATTTTAATTTCTGTGCTAACTTACCATGGAATTTGATAAGCACAGGAGAGCGTGAGCCACTTAAATTTTCAGCTGGCCCCAAGATTACTTTCTGAAAGGTGGAGATCAGGGGTTGCCGGTCATGTCTGTGAACCATGCCTAAAAATATTGATATGAAAAAAAAAAGAAATATTTGAACTTGCTAACACAAACCTCTCTCTCATATTACCTCCTGTACTTTCAGTTATCAGCGGGAGGAGAGACCACTGGTAGCACAAAGGTTATGAAGGTCATTACCGACTTTTTTTAGAACACGGCTTAAATGCCAGCCAAATGTCACCCCTCTGGATTCTAAACGGTGGTATCAACTTTATGAAAGTTATGGTAAAATGCCAATGAGGCTCGCCAACATCTTACCAACCAGGAAATGAGGAGGGACATTTGTATTCAGTCAGCATTACATGGGCAATTAGAGATCTGTCTGAGACTCCTTAGAGCCAAAACAAGACTGTCTTAGTAGCATTACAAAATCATTTCATCAATTAAAGGAGGTGATGTGATTTTTTAATGTATACAGCATAGCGCTGTCTAGATAGGCATGGAAGGCTAAATCATTCAAATAGTTTACAGATTACTTAGCACAAAAAACAAACACACTTGAACTATAGGTTACTTGCAGTTAATGTGATAAAAGAAATTTGAACTGCAGAGTGCCATTGCAAACATGAGCACAATAACAACCCTCACCTAAATCAACAAAGGGATGAGAAATCAACAAGCCAATGTTGACTCAGCCAAACGCACTCACATCAAAGTGACACGTGCTCACTTGTGACCATACCACGACAAAAATCAAGCAATCTTTGGCATCTAACTTCAGCACATTCAAGGCTAAATCAGATTTTACTTATAAATGGCATTCATCTTCCACAGAAGACTTCTGAAGCAAGCGTATAGGCTGACCATTTTCAGCTCGTCCGTTCGCCACAAACAGGTAGTAGCTCTCATTCAGGCTAAATCGGTTGTGGTCCTGTGGGATGTGTATGTTTCTGCGGAACCTGCACTGGATGACCCCGTCCGACGTCCTCCATGACATATCGGTCAGCGCGCTCTATGAATGAGTCAGACAGTGGCGCACAGAGGTTTGAAAAGCAAAGCGCTTAGCTTGGGAGGTTACGTTGACGTGACTGATTGCAAAAACAGTGAAGACAGCTGCACACAACAGCAACATCAATGCAACAACAATGCGTCCGTTCATTTCATCACAGCACACGAGCGCTAATACTGTCAAGGATGTGCTTAGCTGGTGTTAGTTCTCCTTTTCATACAGTCTTTTTAATGCTGACAGAGACCAGGGCAAAGTTTATGTATGCAAAATAATAAAGGGAAAGTGGCGGAAACTGTAGTATACTGAGAACACGTCAAACAAAACCATATGGTGATCGGCATTGAAAAAAAAAAAAAAATCACTGCAAATTTCAAGTAAACACCTGTGCGTTATCTCAACAAAACACAGCTGTTAAAACAGGTGGCCATCAAACAGAGACTGAGATCAATGCCCCTGCTGGAGAGCTGGCATAGCTGGTGGCGTGCTGTACCTCAGCTGCTGGCACAGGATGTGTGCGACCTGCAACGTAGGCAGCATTGATGTCCACCTTGTGCTCATCTCTCACACACAGGTACACGTCATCATTCCCCTGTAGATAAACATGCTTTTGGTTACGTTCAAAGCACAATCAAAGTGGTAGTTGCTACGAGAAACCCCATTGACAATGCTTCATTTGATTTATTGGGCATTTCCGAATGGGTCTCCTGAGGCAGAATGATTTGGGGAGTGCTTTGAACTGTAAATACTAAAAATGTTTGCTCATGTTCACTTTCTTTTGAAAAAGACCAGCTTCGGATGTCCTTTAATGACATGCTGAATTGCTGTCAATTGTTGTTTTACATAAAATATAAATCTTGTGACAGTTTTTCCCAAAATGCAACACTAACTTATCCTTGTCAATAACAGGTAAGGCTACTTTTTACAGCCATTTACTCCAGCTCAGATATGTAAAACCAGGAGGTTGGGATATCATCATGTACTACAAGCCTGATCCAGCACCATTGGCAGTTTTACAAATAATCAGCACTGAAAAGGATTTGTCGGTTGTTCTTTACATGACAGTCGTAAGGAAACACCCACCATCCACTTGTCTAGGGAGAGGGCGAATGAGACGTATCCATCAGCAGGTCCACTGAGCTCGAAAAGCACAGTCTGTCCCTCTGGGGTAAAGGAGAGGTAGGAACACAGGGGGTCGGTCTCTGGATCACAGCCCACAGGATCCCGTAGGCAGGACTTCCTGGTGCCACACCCCTCCGCGCTGAACTGAGGCGGGAGAGGCAATGAGTCATGCCTGCTCATACGTCACAGACAGGGGGACAGCTTGGATACTAATCTTGGCTGTAATCGATGACAGCAGCGGCGGAGCTGCAGCTGAACCGGGTCTGACTCACCGGGCCAGGGAGTACACTGGGTGCAGTGGTCTCTGCAGAGGTGGTGGTGGAGGGCAGCGGCCCTGGAGTTACCCCAGCCTGAGATACCACGGGCCCAGGGATCTTCACCCAGTAAACCTTGTAATGCTGAACCACTGTCACCCTACATTTCACAAGCATAAGAAATGTACATTACATGACATTGTTGGCATTTAGCAGAGACTCTTATCCAGAGCGAATCACATAGGTTACAATTTTTTTACATGTTACCCATGTAACATGTAAATAATACCCAGCAGGATATTTACTGAGGCAATTCTGGGTTAAGTACCTTGCCCAAGGGTACAACAGCAGTGCCCCAACAGGGAATCAAACCAGCAATGTTTTGGTTACATCTTCCTCCTTACCACTATGCTACACTGCCACCCCACTGCCACCTTGTACATCGCCAGTCAGAAAACACAGCACATGGAAACACCATCATTCAGTCTCCAAAATGTGCCTTTTTTCTTCCTCGGAGCCACTGCTGATGAGTTTTAATTTTAATCTTAATAACAATAATAACAATAATAATAATAATAATCTTTACTCTTAATTCAGTGAAATAGATGCTACAGCACTGATATAGAGCAGCTGGCTATACATCTCATAAAGAACCAAGGAAAGGTTAGAGAGCTGTAAAGAAAAGGGACAGCTGGACACTCACATAAACTGGACACTGGATGGGGCATTTTTCGGACTGTTCCAGATGGCCTGGACTTCTGTCTTTTTGGCATCACTAGTGTGACTCACAGCTGATCCCTTCAAATGATAGGTTTGACGCACATCGAGCTTTGTCCAAACACACAAAACACTAATGCTGCTCATTATGTGTACTTCAAGTATGCATGGTTGCGGATCTCACAGCAAGCAAACTGACAATTAAGGTATCAGCAAAATGGCATACCTGTGTGTGGCCACACTTCAAAAGCTGTGAAGCAGTGTTATTAACCAGAGTAAACCATCCCACTGCGTCTGCAGAAGGCCTGCCAGTATCTCGAGCTTGAATAAGAAAACCCTTGAAGTACGTGGTCCCAGATTTGGAGGCTGACAGCGTTACTGAAGACATGAAGATAGCGAGTAAATATTACAAATATGACCTCTCAGCTAACTAAAACTGTCGCTTTCATAATGCTAACTGCATGCATTCTATACACGTTTGACTTATAACATTCTGTGATATGGCTTGAAACCATTAAACATACCTTTGATTTGATCCCCAGGGCTGAATTTACTTTTATCCACAGTTATTGAGTATGTGTTGGCTTTGGTGCTGGAATGATGACCATGATTTGGTACCATGCTCTTGCAAGCTTCTGTCACTTTTCCATTACTGAAACCAGCGACTGTCCCAAAGCACACAGCCATAACCGCCAGCATCAGCAGGAGATCTGGCAGGTGTGTAGGCATCTGCAGTAAGAACAAATGTCTGATGAGACCATCTCACTAGGTATGAAATATCTAAGCCTCCATCTTAAAAACCAGCATTGAGAAAAAAAAAGTTTCACTGTTCATTATCATTTGTATACAAACAACATGACCACACCTACTGGTTTCACAGGTAGCCTTTAAAGTGTTCATCGTTTCAGGCAAATCTTGAAATTACATTAATATTACTATTTATTTTCTCAGCTGATGCCCTTGTCATTATTGCAATGAATCAAAACTGTGACTACAGCTATACTGGTTTTTGCTTTTGACAAAACAATGGGTTTGTCATTTCAACAGTGATAAGTGACAACGTTTTGAAACAAAACCAATTATGAGGTACAAAAAAACTGAATTTAACAAAGACAAAACTCAGCGAGTAAGTAAGTCAAAAGTTTAAGCAGCAAAATAGTCTCCTCAAGGAAAATGAAAGGAGTGAGAGAGTTCCAGTGTTGTTAAATTGGCCTGTTGCAGTTCATTGCGAAGATCTGACCTCAGAGAAAAGGGTAAGGAGGTAGTCTCATGACATTAAAAGCAGAACTCTTTTAAAGCGGGTGGAATTCCTGACTTAACTTAGCTTCTTGTTTATCTTAGGTCTGATTCTCATGTAATATAAATGCACATTTTCCAAACGAACTTGCCCAGCCCACTTCCCTTACAGAATTCATGCTGATCATGATTCACCCTCAGCCTGTTCCTGCATGACTTCTCATTTAACTTTTTTTTCCCCCCAATTCCCATTGTACTTACTAACATTGCTCAGACAAGAAATAATTGCAAGGAACATTTAATGACAGGTATGCAGGTGCAAATCAAGGACAGCATTTAAAAAGAACACTGTACTTAAGTGCAAGTGTGCGATCCAGCTGATGTTCATACTCTGAAGCATTATAATTCCTCTCACTAATTCTTTGACTGAAATTGATCAATACATTCCTTCGAACCTTACAAAAAGACACTTCCTCATTCTCTACGTGCATAAAGTATTAGCATTTACAATTAAAGGAGTGCTGCAGATAATTTCTATTGGTAACAATATATCTCATTCCATTTCTTAGCCCGAGTTTGTACCGCATGCTTGTAACTTTCGATGCTTGTGACTTTTCGATGTTTCGGTGTGCTCTATGCGTACCCAATAAAGGAATGTGAAGAAACGGCTGTCCTTGGCGTTTTCATTTTAAATGCACCTGTCAAAAACACGCTCCACAACCGGGCAAACAAACCGAAACCAGCAAGAAGTGATAATTACGTTGCCTTCAAAAGGTGAAATTTTACAAGTAAATAAGTACACTACACGTAACAATTCATATGGATCTTTCATTTCATTTTCTTTTCAACCGACTCACCTTTCTCATTGTCCTCGTACCGGCCTCCTCAACGAGGAAGTTGTAACATGCAGTGGTCCTGTAATTCGTGTTGCGAGAATTATGGTAAGTAAGTGGGCAGTCCCTTTCTCACAACGACTCTGGTTGGCTGGTGACATACGTACTACTTGGTTGCAGGTGGCCATACTTCATACAAATAACTGAATCCGCACTATTTTAGCGAGGGTATGGTGGAGGTTGAGGTCCAGGACCCTAAGATATGGGGTATAACCTCTTATGGACTTCCTCTCCCATCAGCCCCTTTATGAAAAGTATTACTGAACTTTGTCCTTTGTCTAGGGTGGTGGGCCAAAACTGAGCAAATCAAATAAATAGAAAAAAGCAAACAAATAGAATACAAATTTGTAAGCATTTACGATGGTAACATTGTAACCCCCAACGAAGATAGTCTCGTAAAATATATATATATTTATTTAAAAAGTTCCTAAGCTTTAATTAATCTATTATTGTTGTTGTTGTTGTTGTTATGGGTAGTAGTAGTAATATAAGTACTAGCAGTAGTAGTATGTACTGATCCATACTAGGCCTATAATTGTTGTTATATAGTTTGGTCACAAGAGGGAGACATCAGAGTTTTTCTTTTTCAATGTTTACATTCTGGAAAAAAGGAGCAGTAGGAAAAAAGTGACATCAACAAAAGTAATAAACATGTGAAGTTGCAGGGGTATAATTTCTATTTCTCTGACCTTTCGCAGCTTAAATTGGATTGTAATAATGCAGCACATTTAGCAAGACATGCTTCTGAAAATCGACACTCGCCCAAAACATTGTATAATTGCCACAATATATCTGGTTTATTTTCAAACGGTATGAATGATCGGAGAGGACAGAAAATATGCATGTGGTAGAGTAAGAATGCCTGCTAAGTAAAAGAAGAGTAAGATCACATTTATTTTCTATGTTCAAGACGATTTTGACAAATCTATCTTTAGCTGTCTGTTTTGTTGCTATATCACATAACATTCAAGATGTTTGTCCTGAATAAACGTAGCAGTATCAAAGTTGACTTAAACGCATAATCCGAACAGTTCATATGCGAACAATTTGACAGATGAGAATAACAAGCAACTGAACCATGACAGTGAGCATGACTTAAGGGTGGGGAGAAAAGTACCACCTAGATAACGGAAACATCAACAGATAAATCAACTCCGGGGGGGGGGGGGGGGGGGGGGCAACTGCAACGACTTTAGCAGGCTAAACCCTTGTTTTCACCACAACACCACAGAACTCTTTGAAGCCTGGCACTACTTTTCCAAACCCCTGTTCTCATTCTAATAAAGTTCAGTGGTTTTCCAGATGAGGATTAAACATGTGTTGAGGTTGTTGCAGTTTGCCCTCTCAAAATGCTAGACGTTGTTTCGTGTCATGTTCACTTATGATTTATTCCTGTACCTTGACTACAATGGGAGACAAACGGGTCACTCGCAATTAATGTCGTTGCAACTAAAACCACTACCGATGACAACCAATGCGCAGACAAAATGAATGGCAAAGTGAAAATATGTATACTGCCCTCATAACATGGTAATGGTCTTATAATCCTAGCACTACGGTACAGAGGGTAAAGGTTGGGGCATCCACACCACGCCCCCTCCTTCCCCCGATACAGCTGGGATAGCTGACTCTGTAGCCTAACCCTGCCTGTACCAGGAAAAACAAGGTGATGCACTTGGCAAATAAAAATCTAATCAAGCAGTTCTACGATGCAACGAACGACACTGTGGTAGTTTTACGAAGCATTTTCCAAAAACTAGATTGTAAATTATATTCCCACTATGCATTAGAGTCTGTAACCAGTAGCTAAGAGCTGGCTAGCACGCGCTGCACACTTGTGCAGTCGAAGATGTTGCTTGGGGAGATTGTGGTGTTGAATTTAATGTGAAGCTTCGACGAGACGGAACATTAAAATAGCTTGACCTTCTTCTTCAAGATTCCTGACCATATGTGATGGTTAATTTTGGCCTTTGTACAACTTGATTTAGTCGGAAAGTACGGGCGTTAGCGCAGAAGGTTCATCTGTAATGAATGATATGGCTGTATGCCTCTTGATAGATGATTAATTTTTTCGGAAATTTTTTTCGTTTCCTGTTAATTTCCTGACACAAGAGGTAGGCTACCCAGTAAAATTAATGTTGATAAGTCAACATAACTGGTGAATGCGTTGTTTCGTGCTTCCAGGTTTAGCTGTGTACCTAGCTGCTCGCTTGTCTGCAACGAGTGACAGTGACATGATGGAAATGTTTAATTAGCAGTGAATTTAATTCGTTTCACTCATCTTTTAGGACGAGTGTCAATCTTTGAATGTATGCTGTGCTTTGAGGATGAACTGTCACGAAGACTGCAAAACCAGGAAGCTGCTCGTACTTGTGCGTCAGTTTTATTGTATAGATCCGCCTAGTTAGTCTGGACTCTTCAGAACGGTAACTTTGGGAAAATACTCATTCTAAAAGCACAGCTGTACGTCGACGTCTTCACACAATTCGGACAGCGATTACCATTTCTTAACTTTGCCTCGTATGATCGGAAAGTTAGCTAAATCGTATGCACCGTAGATTTTGTCCAGCGTCAGAAGCTCACGTCGCCCAACGCCGCAACCTGCAGCACAGTACACCGTGTACCCTAAACACCGGTTGCGGTGGCGCCTTCTATATGGTTGGTGGTTAATGTATGTTTCCCTCCCCCCAGCTGAGCGTGGTCCTGTGGAATCCCAAAGCACCGTTTCCTGTATGTAAAGGGCATCCTAAATAAGGGCATTTAAAATGGTCCATGGCAAACAAACCCGAGTTCTCCTTCTCAATGACATGGAGAAGCTCGAGAGGACTCTCTTTCGACTGGAGCAAGGTATAGTCATCTGTTAACATTTTATTTTGTACTTCATGTTATGTGCATTCACTGTAAATGCACTCAAATGAGAGACCTCGTTAAGGTTAGTCCTGTCAGTTCCAGACGAGGTTATGTAGGGGGAATGTCCTCGAGTTTATTTTTGTTTGTCTTTCAGTGCACTTTGTCACTGAATTTGCAGCTCGGAGGACTTGCAAAAGTTATTTTGTGTTGTGTTGTTGCATATTTAAGGACAGTATTCGTTCAGCTTAAATAAGGAAAATGTGAAAATATTCTAGAAAGGTGAATGAAAGACTTTGTGAATTGTGTCTGAAATAGTCAGAGCGTTGTTGTGTATTTGACATTTCTGAGAGGGGTTAAATATCATGTGTGAAACGAATGTGGCTATTTATAGCAATTCAATAGGCCTGCAGTAGCTCTTTCTTCGTTGCAGAACACTAACGTGAAGCATTGTTGCATGCAGTTGAGCCAGTAAACTTAAGTTGTGGTACATATGCATATCAGAGAGGGTGTTCTCTGGGAGCAACTCTAATTGTTTGTTTCATGGTTGTGAATTAAAACATATAAATACATTTTAGGAGAGCTCAGCACTTGATAAATGCATGCTTTTTCCTTTTTCCTGCAAGTGTCCTGTCAATGCAATTAGACCTAGCTGCATCAAACTTTGGCCAATCTAGTTGATCAGTAATGACATATTCTAAAATGTATTTGTCTTGTCTGAGCTTTTGGGCTTTGGTTCTACATAATTTTCACTCTGCTTTTGGCTCCTGGGTTGTGACTGGTTTGGATTTTACTGGACTTAGCTCAAAAAATGACACGTTACTGTTTGTTTTATGGGAAATATTTTGATGCAAATTCATTTGTTAATGAATTTATTGTATTCTCTTTAAGCAGCTGATAACTATATTGTTTCACAACATTATTGCCAAACCAAGACACAGGCAACTCGCACTGCACATCAAGATTGTAACATGGTCTTAAGTTGTGCAATTTATTCTCAACTGTAGTCTGCTACATTTGGGTGGATGTTTGTAATGCTATGAATGCTCATTTTACCAAAAAGGTTCCTTATTTCTAACTCAGACTAGTGTGCATCTTAAGAAAATTTCAGTGGGAACATTGGTTTCTTTCTCAGATGTGGTAAGTTCCTGAGAGCAAAAGATTATGTCACAGATAATGGTGAAAGTCACTGAACTGTGTAGGCCTGAAGGTTTTGGTGGTTTTTCTATTGCAGAATGAAAAGAAAATAAGAAAACATAGCAGCACTTTAGAGTTAAAAGTGGTAATTGCAACCTCATATTGCAGTGTTATTACATTATTGCCTTGTGATTGTCCTCTTATCCAGAGCATTATTATTTAATTAAAGTGCAACTGACAAGGTTATAGGCGAAAAAAATGTGTGGCACATACTTTGGACGGTAACAGAATGGTTTCCCAGGTATTTGATGTGTCTCTGTCTGCTAACATTATTAAAATTTTCTAAGTCGGCATTACTTTGTGATCTTCCATAAGGCTATGAGCTCCAGTTCCGCCTAGGTCCTACTCTACAGGGAAAGAATGTGCATGTGCACATCAATTACCCAGCCCCAGGAGAGAAGTTTGACCGCCACAGGTTCCGTGCTTTAGAATGGATAAACCCCACTGGAAGAGAGGACGACTCTGACAAGTACTGTAAACTGGAGCTGAAGGCTGCAGGGTCATATCAGTATTATTTTGGCTGTGGGTAAGCTGTGATTACTGCATCACTTATACTGCAATTCTCAGTCAGTGTGTTGTGTTTTAAAGAAACTCAGTTTTGCTGCAATTTAAGTAGGTATTGTTAATGCATGCAACCAACCCATGCAGCTGATGCATTGCTTTGCCTAGTGTGCACCTGTGAGTGTAGTCACATTTGACTATAAAATCATTTAGGTTGTACTCATTTGCAGAATTCTAGTGTCCAGTGCTATGCATCAGCTGACATCCTCGTCTTTTTCACAGAAACGAAGAGAAAAGTGGCGGTGGATACATTGTGGTGGATCCAGTTCTACGTGTGGGTGCTGATAACCATGTTCTCCCTCTGGATTGTATCAGCATTCAAACCTACCTGGCCAAGTGTCTCGGGCCCTTGGACGAGTGGCCAGACAGACTTAGAGTGGCCAAGGAGTCTGGTAAGAATGGAGAAGGTTCACCCTTACTCTTTTAAAAGACAGAAAGTCCTACCTGGTCAAAACGCTTGTAGAAATCGAGTGCAAAATCTGTTATAAAAAGTACTAGGTGATTAGCTGTTTGTTTTGTTTCTTTTTGAGTGCTTTAGAGAGCACCTTCTGTAACCGTTGTTGGACAAATAAGCAAAAGCCCCTCATATAAAACACTCAAAGGTTAGCTGGTCCTTCACCATTCTGTTGATTATACTTTCCCATGCATGATGGCACTGGCTGAATGTGGTCAATCACCTTGTCACTCAGTGCGTCAAACCAATGTTGGCATTGCTTTTCACCTCAAAAAGACAGCATTTTTCCAGAAAGTTGTCCACGATTAGAAAGAAGGCTTACTTAATCATTAGCTAGAAGCTGAGTTGGTGATTAATAGGTTAAAGGATATTTGCTACGCACTGTAATATATAGTGAATTTTCTAATATTTGTTTAATTGAAACAGACGTCTAATATTCTCTTGGATAAGCTTCCCCTCTAAAAGGCGTGTTCTTGTTTTTGTTTTCAGGGTATAACATGATTCACTTCACACCCCTGCAGATGTTAGGCCTGTCTCGTTCATGCTACTCTCTGGCCGATCAGTTGGAGCTGAACCCAGACTTCTCCCTCCCTGGGCAGAAACGCACCTGGGCAGATGTGGGAAAACTGGTGGAAAAACTCAAGAAGGAGTGGAATGTGGCTTGCATTACAGATGTGGTTTATAATCACACAGGTTTGTTTGTGTGTGTGTGTGTGTGTGTGTGTACGCGCTGGCCACAGACTGCTCTGGAAAAAAGACCCTCAGCATTTGTCCTTTAGATGTCAAAGCATGCCAGCTACAGCCGTGTGTCAGTAGCACCACGGTCTCAAGTTCTTGGGCTGCGTTTCATCAACTGTTCCTGTTGAAGGTCAGCTTTGGGGGTTTGTCACGTGGGCGTGTACTTTATCTTTCCATTGCACATGTTTGCGTCCAGCCTAGATTCTGTAATCACTGTTTGTCAAAATTTACATTCACTTGTCTATTCTGATTATTGTAAAGGAAAACGTTTTCGGTACTTCATGATTTCCAGTTATGCTGCAGCCATGGTGGCCACTGTGCAAAAATCTTATTGTACAGTGTAGAGTGAGCTTTCATGCCTGTTCTGAATTTTCCCCAGATCACAACACTAAAATTCTGAAACATAAATATTGCTCAGTGGAAGCAGCTGAAAGCTTTACTGGTGAATGCCACCCTCAAAATAGCAGGGCATATTTCTTTACCATGAAGAGATTACACAGACAGCCAGTGTCAGATCAGTTGTAGTCCAGTTGTTGTGTACAGTGGAAAATCTTCTGTATGTGATCAGCATGCAGGGATAAATTTTGCAATGTGCTGACTTAAATTAACCAGTCAAATTGCATTTGATACAGCACTCTGAACACCTTTTCATTTGTGTTGGTCCTCGCTGACTTTGTGGAGCCTTCATGAGGACAGGCTTACTTTGCAGAGTGATATAAACTAAGTCTCTTGCTCTTTGATATTTCACATTCGAGGAGTATGAAAACATTCTGTCTGGCTTATGCCCAGTGTTCAAAAGGTCAGTGAAATACAATCCTGTCTGCAGCTTAAAGGAGAACGGTCCTCGAAATCTATAATTGGACATGTAGATATGTGTATTATGTATCATGTAGTGACAATCCACAGGAGGTCCAGATGTTCCAAATTGTGTGTTTGCGTATGAATATACACACACAACACACATGAATAGTGTGTGTGTGTGTGTGTGTGTGTGTGTGTGTGTGTGTGTGTTTGGAGGGATATATTTATACACATACACATGTATGTATCTATGCATGTATACATATATACGTGCATAGATACTTAAAGGCACACACGCACACACACACACACACACAGTACCAAAAAGTAAGGACACAACTTTTGTTCTTTAGTTTTACTATTTTCCAGTCAAAACTATGAAATAACACAAATGGAATTATGCAGTGACCAAAAAGGGTTTAAAAAAAAAAAGTTGCCAAAAAATTATTAATTTTTTTTTTTTGTTTGGGAAGAAATTTATATACTGCATAGGCATCAACTTCATTGTTTATATTTGTCTAAGCAACAAATTTCAAGCATTTAAGCATATCTTTTTAAATCAAAATGTTATTGAATGCATCTTTCCCATTATGTTAATCAGGTATGTCCAAACTTTTGACTGGTACCGTAAACACACACACACACACACACACTCTCTCTCTCTCTCTCTCTCTCTCTCTCTCTCTCTCTCTCAGTGCCACACATATGTGTCATTGTTTCTGTTTCTGATTCTGATTGTTTTCTTATTCTCTCCTTCAGCTGCCAACAGTAAGTGGATTCGGGAGCACCCTGAGTGTGGGTACAACCTTGTGAACTCCCCTCACCTGAAGCCTGCCTGGGTGCTGGACAGGGCCATATGGCACCTCACGTGTGATGTCGCCGACGGGAAGTGCAAGGATCGCGGGCTTCCCGCCCTCATTCAGAACGAGCAGCATCTGAACGTGAGTTGGGGAGCCTTTCACAGCATGGAGGTAATGTAGAAGGAGGGAGGGAGAAATCAGCACTCTATAACTCTCTCTCTCTCGCTCTCTCTCATTTTTTCAGTCAATCCGAGGAATCCTCTGGCAGGATATCTACCCCAGCATTAAGCTGTGGGAATTCTTCCAAGTCAATGTGGACAAAACCGTGGAGCAGTTTAAGAAACTGCTTGAGAGTGGTGAGCGCACTGTACTAAATGTTCTCTGTCACAGAGGCACACAAACAGTAGGAGTGACTGAACTTGATATGATTTGATTATTTTTAAGTTCTTTCCACATTCGTACAGACGAAACGTAAAACATGGCAAAATGAATATATAATGGAAAAAAAGTTATTTGCTAAAACCCATAATTTATTGTTTTCAAGGTTTGTGGTGATTCATTACCTTTCCCCTCATCTTTGAGGACAATGGAATTATGTAAATGCCTGCCACTGTGATTTTTATCCAGGCAGCAAAGTGGTCAAGACCGGGGAAAAGCAACATCTGCGGATTATCCAGGACCCACAGTACAGACGCTTCGGCTGCACCGTGGATATGAACACAGCCCTGGAGACTTTCATTCCAAATGGGTGAGGTAGCACCTGGAGTACATGTGCCATTCACGTGAGAAGGAATGTTGCTGTTAGATATGTGTTTATACAGACACAAACACAGACACACACACACACACACACACACACACACACACACAGTCATATAAGCAAAGGTATGCTCTCTGTGTTTAAACAACTTCCCACCAGCCCAGGTACTTGTTTTACAGCAACAGCCCCTCAGCTATTCAGGAATGTTGCAACTGGCTGAGGAGAAGGCTGGAGGAGCTGAATGGTGCATGGTACAAAGAGATGCATTACCACCAGGAGCAGGTTTGTGATGTTGCATGGTTTACCTTTTTTGAATGAGTATTTCTTGGCTCAGTATATGTTTGTCATCCAGAAGATGAGAGCAACCACCATATTTGTAATGAGTTGGTCATTTTTGATGTGATATGACTTACCACAGATTCATCTCTCATCCAGGCTGTAAACTGCATTGTGGGAACTGTTGTTTATGAGCGCCTTGCTGACCATGGGCCCAAGCTGGGCCCGATCACCCGGAAAGATCCTTTGGTAACAAGGTGTGTGCTTTTGTTCCCTTTGAGCTCTTAAACACCCAGTGAAAGCAATTCACCAACAACCCCAGTTTTGAGAGCTGTACTGTTTGGAGGAGAGCTTTTAAGGGACCACAGCTGGACACCCTGTGTGCTGTTATAATAGTCAACACCATGTAAAATCATCATATAGGTTTAACCTTTTTATTTTTGTCATTTTGGTAAAATTGTATTTGCATTTACAGTGTCATACAAATGCGACAAACTCCTCATTAGTTATATTACACAGCATACCTGCATAAGGATCTGTAGAACTGATGAGATTTTTGAAGAATATGATTTATTATTGTCAGATCAGAAAGGTGAGTGGTATTCTGTGTTCACAGTGAGCAGTAAGGCTCTTCAATTCCAGTATGGGACTGTCACACAGCTTTAGTATTGGGAGTTCTAACTTGCCGGCAGTGACACCTGTACTGAAAACCTTACTCCCTGCAGGTATTTCACCTTCCCCTTTGAAGAGATGACTCTAGACCAGGACCTGCAGCTGATGCACAAGCCAGAGAAGTCCTGTCACTTCCTGGCCCACAATGGCTGGGTGATGGGGGACGACCCCCTAAGGAACTTTGCAGAACCAGGTGTGTCTTTTACCACTGTGCCACTTTTGTTGTTGCAGTCAGGGTAGAAAAGCCAGACTTTAGGAGAAATAAAGGATGCTTTCATAAACTCTCGCCTATTGCTCACATTTATGTACTGTTATTGTAAGCATTGGTGTATTTTAGTTAATCTTTTTTTTTTATACTTATCAAGTTTCTACTTATCAGGTTGTGTGTGCAAGTATGAAAATGTATGAGTTGATATGTAAGGATAGATTTTTTGTTTTGATAGATAGGATAGATAGTTTTGTGCAGTGATCAGTGTGCTATACATAGAGCATGAATGCTAAACATTCTGAATTAATAGAACAGGCTGAATGAACGTTAGACTTCATTTCACATCTGATATCACAATCCTCATGGATTTGAGTTCATTTTACTTTATACCACTGGGTGGTGCTAAACGTCAGTTATGCAGGCAAAGCTGCCGATCCAGTGTTGATGCTTTGTACCTAACTGACAGAACCTTTTTGTCGGTGGTATCACAGGGTCCAATGTCTACCTCAGGAGGGAGCTGATTTGCTGGGGGGACAGTGTCAAACTTCGCTATGGCAACAAACCCGAGGATTGCCCCTACCTGTGGGCCCATATGAAGAAGTACACTGAGCTCACGGCCAAGCACTTCTGTGGAGTGCGTTTGGACAACTGTCATTCCACCCCTCTCCATGTGGCTGAGGTACGCTGTTGTATTCAGTGTCATCTTGAACATATTCTCTGATGACCGTTGTGCTACTCTGCATTTTTTAAGTTATGTCTAATGGTGTGTAATTCCATGCAGTATTTTGAAGGACAAGCCCCTCTCACATTATATCTGTTCTATGTTGCACTCTGTAGGAGATGTTAGCTGCGGCCAGGGCAGTCAGGCCCAATCTCTATGTGATAGCAGAGCTCTTTACAGGCAGTGAGCTGATTGACAATGTCTTTGTAAACCGCCTGGGGATAACCAGTCTTATCAGAGGTACTGGGCAACTACAGGCTAGTACTGTATGGATGTGAAGCATAAGTCTTGGCATGACACTAAATCTCGTCTCTCTGTTTGTCTCTCTTTTTTTTTGTTGCATTTTTCTGTATTTCTTCCAACGCCTTTGCTCCTTTCGATTATGACTTAACTCTTTCTCCCTATACCTAATTCACCATCCCCGGTCTGTGCCTGCTAAACATCCAATCTGTTCCAATGATTATCTGCTAAACATCCAATCTTTTCCAATGATTACCTGCTAAACATCCAATCTGTTCCAATGTTCCTCTCCCTGTATTATTAAACACACCCCTTCTGTGGTGTTCTGCGTTATCATTTATATGCTCCCTTCTTTGGTTGCTGTACCCGTCTCCTACTCATTTGTAACTCCTTTTTCCTTTACGTTCCTCATCCGTCCCATCTTTGTACTAATCTGTGGAATGAATGGTGATCCTTTAACCTCGTCCCCCTCTTGTCTGTCCCCGCTACACTCACCGCCTTTCTCGCTGGTCCTGATTCTCTTGCTGTCTCTGTTTTTTTTTTAACCCCACGCTGTCTGGCCCCTGCTTTGTCTGCTTGCTGGGCTACAGTACATGCTGGATACGGCCCGCGAGCTGCGGCCTGATCTGTATGTAGTGGCTGAACTGTTCACAGGAAACGAGGAACTGGACAATGTCTTTGTGACTAGGCTTGGCATAACTTCTCTCATCAGAGGTAGGATGCATGAACTACAGGAAGCCATCTCTCTGCTGAGGGGAGTGACTGAATGAATTAATAAAACCTCCTGGAAACGGGGGAATTTTTTTAAAAATAAACAGTGTTCCCGAAGGCATTGAGTGTGCTGAGTGGCATTTGTGATGCAGTTGACTTTATGCTGTGGTTTGATTTCCTGCATTATGTAGCTTTTCGAGTGCAACAATTTGTGAATGTAGCCTGTGTAATGCAAATGGTTGAGGTTTGTAACCAAGGTTACGTCTTGCACCCGCAGAGGCTATGAGCGCGCACGATAGCCACGAGGAGGGCAGGTTGGTGTACCGTTTCGGAGGCGAGCCCGTGGGAGCCTTCCTCCAGCCCAGTCTCAGGCCTTTGGTGCCTGCTATAGCTCATGCCATGTTTCTGGATATTACCCATGACAATGAATGCCCCATTCAGGTACGTCACATGTGACATTTAAGATGCATTGTGTAAGCTGCTACCTGTTATGCAGTTATAAAGGCAAGGCAGGGGCATCAGGACAATGCAGCTTTTTAAATGACAAAAGGTGTTCTCATGAAAGATTCTGCTGTAACGTTTTAAAAGATGAAGTTAGTTTTTTAACATGTAGTATGTAGATGTGGATGTGCACACCATTTTGAAAAGAATTCCTAGAAATTAAGAACCTTGGCCATTGGCTGACATGTTGTTGAACTGTTGTTGGGAGGAGTTTTTTGCTGTCTTAAACATGGTTTAAAAAGTCCATAGAAATAAGGCCAATGTTTCTAGTCCGCCAGATTGCGGGCCCCGGTCTGGGCTTTTAGAAAGCCTGCAGAAACACTTGCAGAAGTGCATTGTGTCCTCATGGTCTCACATGCGGTGGTATCTGCTGTTGTAGGTCCGCTCAGCATACGACTGCCTCCCCAGTGCTGCTATAGTCTCCATGGCCTGCTGTGCCACTGGCAGCACCAGAGGCTACGATGAGCTTGTTCCTCACCAGGTAAGAGGGACCCTCATCCACTCATACCCAGCGACAACAGCAATATCAGCCAACCGTGTGTGGCAGCAGGATGCTCTGTGCAGTACTGTACATCTGTATGTATTTTCACTGCCTTTGCTGTTCTGCGTTCTCACCAGTGGACTGGAATTTGCATCCAGCAACCCTGAAATCAGTTTCTTAGTCAGTCATGCCATGTATCTTTGTGCAGGAGCTCCCACACCTGTTCCGTGCAGTTGTGAACTCTGAACTGTAGGTGGCAGCCATGTGTATTGCAGTTAAACACATTCTCCTCATACTGACCGCTGCTTGTCCTGCCCGTTGCTCAGGTCTCAGTGGTGAGAGAGGAGCGCTTCTACCCCAAATGGAACCCCCAGGCGAAGCCCTCGTCGCCAGGGGAGGTGAACCAGCAGAGCGGCGTCATAGCCGGGAAACTGGCCCTCAACCGCCTGCACCAGGAGCTGGCAGCCAAGGGCTTCATCCAGGTCAGGTGACAGGGTGTGCATGCATGTGTGTTATTTCATTGTCCCATTGGGATCACTTTACATGAATACTCTGCTCATTAAGTAGCTGTTTTGCAGCACTTGCATTGTGCTGTTGCACACCATGTCCAAATTTTATAAACACAGACATCTTCTGTGACCTTTTGAACTTCAAATCCGAAATCGTCATTGTATTGCTTGACCACCAGTTTTTTTAAAATTGAAATGAGTTCACTTTTTGTTGTTTTTTTTCCCCTTGCTATTGTACACGAGTACTGAACCCAAACTGCCTCAGTGAATGTCCAGTTGTATGAAAATATAGCATGTAACAAATTACGAGCTACAATACCAGTCAAAAGTTTGGACATACCTGATTAAGATAATGGGAAACATGCATTCAAAGACATTTTAATCTACGACTTATGCTTAAATGCTTGAAATTTTTAGACAAATATAAATAGTGAGGTTGGTGCCTATGTATGAATTTCTTTCCAAAAAAAATTTATTAAAAAATAATTTTTTTGACTATTTTGAAAAATCTAAATTATAAGAGTTTTGATTTGTTTATTCCACTTCTCTGGCCGCTGCATAATTCCGTTTGTGTTATTTTATAGTTTTGATGTCTTTACAATTATTCTAAAATGTATAAAATTGTAAAAAATAAACAAAGAAAAGTGCATCCAAACTTTTGACTGGTACTGTATGTAAGTAGATCAGTGAGCATCAGAGGATAGGCCGTCTACTAAGCTGGTAATGTAAGTAAAGTAACTGCCCTGTCATCTTGTCTGCGCTGCAGGTGTATGTGGATCAGGTTGACGAGGATATTGTCGCTGTGACCAGACACTGCCCCAGCACCCACCAGTCTGTGGTGACGGTGTCCCGCACTGCCTTCCAAAGCCCAAAGATTCATCACTACAGGGATGACGTGCCGCCGATGTTTATCCCAGGTAACCCCTGACCTTTTCCATCCCACAATGACCCCATCAGCTTCAGATGAACCAATACCCTTTTCATTCAAACTGAACTCTTGATTGTTACTGATATAGACATACTTTTACTCCACAACAGAGGCTGTTAAGTCATTATTACGGTTATCCGAAATAAAATCAGAAATAAAAATCTTTTAATGAATTCACATGTTGCTCTGTTCCAAAGCTTTCCATGAAACTGGTAGATATCTGAATTAGCACAGAACATGAACCCACATGAACCCACATGAACTCACATGAACTCGCAGTTCTCACCTAGTCTCAGGCTTAGGCATTTCATCAACATTAACGTCATCCATTCCAACGACGCTAACTACGCTAGTTTGTAGTCAGTGTCCATACATGTCTGTAATTTCCTTTTAGAGACCATGAAGAGATTATTTATGTAACCTGGGATGAACCATAGGCTCTCAGTTTGTTGCATCATGTCTATGTTGTTTCTCACCTTTGCACGTCATTACATTAAATTGTTGTCACTTAGCAGATGCTCTTATCCAGAGTGACTGACATAGTTTACACTTTTCACCTGTTGTCTATTCATACAGCTGCATATTTTCTGGATATTGCTGGAGGCAATTCTAGGTTAAGTACCTTGCCCAAGGGTACAGCAGAAGTCATCCAGTGAGGAGTTGAACCAGCAACCTTTCCGTTACAAGCCCTGCTCCTTAACCACTATGTTACACTGTTGCCCCTTTGTTGTAGAAGATGTGCGGATAAACACCCTATGCCTTATCTTATCCTTCTCAAGTGGAATGTGTAGATACTCTGACCTACCAAATATGAAACCGGAACTTGGTTTTCGATATCCGGTGAAACCGTGTTTAAACAGGGGCACCAGCAAACATTGCCTCCTTTGTTCCTGCAGGTCAAATTGAGGAGGTGGTGCTAGAGGCGAGGACTGTCGAAAGGCCTGGCGTGTCATACAAGAAAGACGAGAAGAGCATTAATGGCTTGCCTGAGTATACAGTCGAGATTAGAGAACACATTCAGGTAGCATTACCATTGTGTAATACCATCCCGATTGAAACTAATGTCCGGTCTGAGAGCTCCAAGTCTACACCTGTAGGATGTCAGTCTTGGCTAAAGAGAGAAAAGGCTACCGGGGCATTATCGTGAATGCTTGTTTGTGTGCGCATTCATTGTTGTTTTACGGTCCCAATTTAATAATGTTCAAAAGTGTAATTGCGCTAAGGGATTGTGGGAGTTCTCTCACTCTTTTCATAACAAGTAGCACACTAGCTTTGAGTCTTATAGTACTACACTGTGAATGCATCCTTCACCACTTTTTTTTCTCAGTTTTTTTGTGCAGATTTTACTACTATAATGACAAAACTGTAAAACTTGCTAATTACTTCAAACTGCCAGTTTGAACAGAAAGCACAGAAACCTTCACAGCAATTTGTTTTTCCAGACAAAGACTTGCTGTATTATTCCACTTGTGAAACTAATCCAGCGCCAGCACAATGCCGGTGATCTGCGTGGGTGTGCACGTAATGTGAGACCTCTCGCGTCTGTTTCAGCTGAAAGACAGCAAGATTGTGAAGCAAGCAGAGGTGACGTCGAAGGGGCGCAGCGAGTTCGTGCAGGAGATTGTGTTTGAGCGCCTGACTCCCGGGAGTGTGATCGCCTTCAGGTAAAAACACAGGCGGAGCACACAGTCTACGTGTAAAACGCATACAGATCACACAGACTATAACGTTCACGTGGAGGCCAGAATACACACCGCACTGTTCAGACAAAACTGTGACTTCATTCATCTTATCTGCACTAGAAGAATGAGGAAAAAAGGAAATGTAAAATGCAAATAATTGACTAGGAGAGTGATAACATGATGCTGTACCCTGTGCTGTCATGTGCAAGGATTGGTTTTGGTTGCAGGAGGTATAAACACTTGGCAGTATGAGTCACCCGTGGTAATAATCCCTAGTTACCTAGATACAAGGCTTAGCCTTCCTTTAATGACAGTAGTCAGATCCCATGACAGTATGGTTTCAGGAACCAAGATTTTTAATCTGATGTTAATGGCTAGCCACTATGACACCTGTCCCCCTCGCAGGGTGAACTTGGACCCCAAATCCCAGGAGATGGTTGGTGTGCTCCGAAGCCATCTCATCCAGTTCAGTCCTCATTACAAATCTGGCAGCCTGCCCGATGAGAAAGCTCCAGCCATACTCAAAATGCCATTTGCCTCGTAAGTCACTCTTCACATAGCCTATACCAGACGGCTGTCTGGTGTGTTGTATTCAGCTGAGTTGTAGATCATTTGCAGTTGAGTTGAACCGTATTGCCCGACATAAATGCTATCACTGAGGCTTCCCGTTGTCCCCTCAATCACAGTATTGTTTCCAAGCTGAACTTGGCTGATATGAACATGCTGCTGTTCCGCTGTGATGCTGAGGAAAAAGAAGACGGTGGAGGATGTTACAATATTCCATCTTGGATGTCTCTGAAATATGGTGGCCTGCAAGGTGCAAATCTAAGAATGGCTAATACGTTAGGAAATGTTGCTTGAACTTAATTTTTAGGTGTCAAATGTATGAAACATTCTCATAGTATGCACATCTAATTTCGGGACACTTAACATTATTGAGCCATTTATCTGCTTCAGCTGTGTTAGCGTTCCTTTCCTTCCTGTTTGTGTAGGTATAATGTCAGTGATGGCGGACGTCCGTCCCAAAAACGACTTGGGGCACCCCTTCTGTGACAATCTGAGGCAAGGGGACTGGATGATCGACTATGTGAGCAACCGTTTGGCGTCCCGCGGAGGTGCTCTGGGAGAGGTGAGAGAAGCTGGCCTTCGTATTGCACCTTCAGCACCCCTGCACACATCACATAAGAGCTGCGTTGTTGGCCCAATAAACCTTAAAGTGGCAAGAAAGACTACAGCTTTCTATTTCCTCTCTGTGACCATCTTGTCCCACAGGTGGGAAAGTGGTTCCAGGCCATGTTCGGCTACCTCAAGCATGTCCCACGCTACCTGGTCCCTTGCTACTTCGATGCCATCATGGTTGGGGCGTACACATGTGCTTTGGATGCTACTTTCCAATTGATGTCAAGGTTGGTTTCACAAGCCCAGTTTGGTTAGAAAAAACAAAGACATAGTCAATATATAAATATGATGTAACAAAGGTCCATGCATAAAAATTATCAGGACACTGTCCTGAATAAAGATCTTGTGCTGTTTGTCAGCAAAGAATTATACTAGTATCTGATAGCAAAAATGTCTGTCAAACACTCCAACACTGTCAAAATCCAAACTGTAATATTTCTGCCATTTCTGAAATAGTTTGAATGAAATTTTGTATACTCAGCTAATAAGAGACGGGTATTTGTCAGATTTTCAAAAAAATAAGTCTCCTGGCTTCAATAAAGCAATACTCACAGCAAAACATGACATGACACTTGGACATTTAGCAACTTGGACACTTTAGACACTTGGACATTTAGCAAGATGGAATCGCAGACTTACTCCTATTTGGCATGCCATTAAGGTAATACAAAAAAGCAAAAGATAGCCTGCCAAAGAGCTCCTTTCCTCTATTAAAAGTGGGTAGGGGAACCGTAGGGGAATCTGTCATATTTCTTTTTGTTGTGTTGCACACTGTGGTAAGCATGTTGCAGATTTTATACCGTCTACATTAAATATTTGTGCCAGCAACTACTATATGGACTTCTTACTTTTATTTGGTGTCCAAGTAAATCCATGTAAGCACATGGACTAAATAATGTGATGGAAGTACCATGGAAAAAAGTAATTAAGTTATCCTCCCTGCCGAATATAATGAGTTCTTTATTGTGATAGCTGGCTGGCTTGAGGAATGCATATTGGTGGCTCGGTAAATTAGGGAACATGTAAATAGTTAATGAAGACTGTTTCAGAGAAAGGGTAAGCATCAGGTGTAGGAGTCAACCCAGGTAACATGCACTACTCATATGTAATTCTTCATGGAAGGACATCCAAGTTGGGCATTTGTGCGTGACATTGAGAAGCATATTTTTGACAGTAGCGTGGTTCCTCGCAACACACACATTTGATATCACACATTTCAACATCTCCCAGAGTCCCAGAGGGCCGGGGAGGCTTATCAGATTTTTAAGAAATGTAACCTTCTTTCATCAGCGCCAGTGGGTGTTTGTGATCCGCATAGTGCCCAGGTTTTATCTTTAAAGTGCCATATTCCAAGAAGAGCAGAGTGCAGCACTCACTTACTTATCACTTAGTAAATAAAAGTAGCTATGCTGAAACCGCATGTGGCGAAACGGGGGGGGGGGCAAGGGTGTGACAGTGCTATGGAAATTTTTTTAAATGACCATTGTTGCCGGGATACCTCTTGAATTTGCTTTCAGAGTTTCACAAACGGCACTGGTGTTTTCCACAAAAGATGTTTTCAATGATGTTCACAAAAAGATGGGTGACAGAAGGCATATATTTGTCATGTGAATGAGGAAGGCGCTGAAAACCGGTTCTGTGCCCTTGTTCTGCACGCAGTAGATTTGTAAATAACCCTGATTTTTATGTAAAGAAAGGGCTTGTCAAAGTCACTCTGAAGGGCACAGCAGAGGGAGTAGCCCTTGGGTTGAGCATCTGTGTTCCGCAGTTTCGTGCAGAACGGCTCCACCTTCGTGAAACTGCTGGCACTGGGCTCGGTGCAGATGTGTGGAGTCGGCCGCTTCCCCGCCCTGCCCCCCTTGTCCCCTGCCCTTCACGATGTCCCCTACCGCGTCAGCAGCGTCACCAAGAAGGAAGAGCAGTGCTGCGTGTCCCTGGCTGCGGGTGAGACAGTCACACCCTCCTATCTCCTTTCTGACACACACTCACTCACTCACACACACACACACACACACACACTCACACACACACACACAGAAACGCGTCCGCACACACCTCACGCCCAGGGTGCTGAGGCCTGCTCCTGTCTCTTGAAGGTCTCCCCCACTTCTCCTCTGGGATCTTTCGCTGCTGGGGGCGGGACACATTCATCGCCCTTCGTGGCCTCATGCTGGTCACTGGCCGTCACCTGGAGGCCAGGTCAGTCCTCTTCACACTGAAATATTAACAATGCAATTGTGGCGACTGGTTGTACATCCCGTTAGAGCCCGCCTGACAGTGGCATTACCCTCCAGCTAGGGCTGTATTCTATTGTGCCCAAATTCGTCCATTATTGGCATCATAAAATGAAATGTATATGCAATTTTGCAATTAGGTAGGTTTTGTGGATGAAAATATATAGTATGCCAATTCAGCAAAATAGTCTGCACAAAGGTATTTTTAAAAACATGTTGACTGCAGATCTACCATATACAGTACCAGCCAGAACTTTGGACAAACTTTTCTTTCTTTATTGTAAGCGTTTCCCACATTTTAGAATGATAGTAATGACATCGAAACTATGAAATAAGACTAATTGAATTATTCAGTGACCAAAAAAGTGTTATAAACAACTTAAAACTATCTTATATTTTAGATTCTTCAAAACAGCCAAAAAATATTTTATAAAATGAAAACATTCTTTGGAAGGAAATTCATACATAGACATCAACTTCACTATGTATTTTTGTCTAAGAAACAAATTTCAAGGATTTAAGAATAAGTGTTTGAATGCATGTTTCCCATTATCTTAATCAGGTGTGTCCAAACTGGTACTGTACGTCCCATTAGAGCCTGTCCTGTTAGATCTAGGGGTGTTTCCATTGTGCCCAAATTTGTCCATTGTAGGTGATGGCATCATAAAGTGAAATGTATTTGCAATTTTGCAATTAGATTGGTTTTGTGGACCAAAAGGTACAGTATGCCAGTTCAACAAACTGGACTGCACAAAGGTATTTTTAAAAACATTTTGACTGCAGACATATTGTGTATGTTGAGTTTCTTTTAAATTAAGTAGCTTAAATTTGCAGTGCTCATAAGGTCTTTGTTGCACGTCTTCTCTTGAATGTGACTTCCTTAGGAACATCATCCTGGCCTTCGCTGGCACCCTGAGACATGGCCTCATCCCCAACTTGCTGGGTGAGGGCATCTGTGCCAGGTACAACTGCAGGGATGCCGTGTGGTGGTGGCTGCAGTGTATCCAGGACTACTGCAACATAGTGCCCAATGGCACCGACATCCTCCAGTGCCCTGTCTCCAGGATGTACCCGTCAGACGACTCCAAGCCCCAGCCCGCCGGGACAGTGGTACGATGGCGGAGCTGGCGCTCCCACTGTGATTCCACACCGTCAGATGGTTGGGTGTATGTATGCCTGCTTTTTAATAGTGATACAATATATTTTTTTTTTCCACTTGCGCTTTCTTGGTGTTTGTGATGTCACCTCCCAGGACCAGCCCCTCTGTGATGTCATCCAGGAGGCCATGCAGTGCCATATGCAGGGAATTGAATTCCGGGAGAGGAACGCTGGACCCCAGATCGACCGCAACATGAGGGACGAAGGTGAGCAGTGGGCAGGAGAAGCTATGTGCTCGCGGTTGGCAGACTGGATACCCTTTCTCTCGAATACACTCTGTTACGGGCCGAGCAGTGTTGCAATAACAAAGTGGACAAAATTTGCCGTAACACTAATCCACCACATCCACAGCACAAAGACGCAGTTGAGTACACAGCGGTCTATAAAAGGTAAATTTGCGTTTATTAATTACAGAACTAGATGGCTTTCCTGATCTAACAATGTAAGTCTATTCTAAACATAAGAATCTCAAAACGCAGGTTGCAGAGCCTCACGGGGAAGCCAGTGTGGCAGGTTCTGAGTCCATGCAGAAATCAGTCCACTACTCGAAGTCCAACGACAGGTGTCCCTTGATGTTTAACCGAACAAAGCTGCTAACTACTGAACTACCGGTTACAGCCTGCGTGTAAACTCTAGCTTAACAGAATTAGTAAGTATCGTTTTCAAGAGTAAGCGATCTTACTAAAATTTCACAGTAACGTAGCTTTCAGTAGCGTGTGAATAATCAGTCTCTCCGTCGATGACAATGTACAGCTCTTATATAGTCCTGCATTATTTTAAAAACCGCTGCTCCACGATGGTCCATGATGTCCCCAGCTACGGCATCCTCTCGTCCAGTTGCTATGCGATGACGGCGGCGTCCATGTCTCTATGCATCCTCCAAGTCGGTTCCTCCACTACGGTTGTTGGTGCGTCCTTCCCTACCGCATCCTCCGGTCAGGTTTCCCAGCAACGATAATGCATCCTCACCTCCACCTGTATAGGGGAGCACAAACAAAACACAGAAGCCCAGGGCCAAAACCCAAAAACAGTACAACAGACCGGGACGTGACACACTCATATAATACAACGCTGCTGAACCGGCCTGTGGCTATTGTTTTCAGCAGGGCTGCTTCAGTTGTATATCAAATGATTTTCTGAAAAATCACCTCAAAGTCAAACAGGCTTGTGATTTTTTTTTTCTCTCTCTCAGGCTTCAGTGTAGTTGCTAAAGTAAGTCCAGACACTGGATTTGTATATGGTGGTAATCGCTTCAACTGTGGAACCTGGATGGACAAAATGGGAGAAAGTGATAGAGCTCGCAATCGAGGAATGCCAGCCACACCCAGGTACTGGAGAGTGCAGCACCTGTTCTTCCTGTTTTGCTTATCCTTATGAAAGTTTACTTGCAGTTTGTACCAGGGTTTCTTCTGTCTCGGAGTTTATGGTAATTAAATGTGATTGATTCATTTGTCAGTACTTCTAAGCAGAGAGTAAAATGTGCCTTGTGGTTCCAGGGATGGCGCAGCAGTGGAGATTGTGGGCCTCAGTAAGTCCACCGTCCGCTGGCTGGTAGAGCTCCACAAGAAGGGACTCTTCCCCTATGCTGCTGTCACCATCTATAGACGTGGTGAGTCGCGAACGTGGCCTCTGATCTGACCTGCCTGCTGCCAAACAAGGGGTGGCTGCCTTTGTTGGCTAGTGAAATCTTTCAGTGCAAAGGATAGAATTTAAAATACACCTCTGACAAAACTCAGTGCCACATTGAATGAGTCCAGAAGTTTTAAGTAAACCATGTAAAGGCCATCTACTTTGTACTTGCTTGGAAAATCCAACCAAACCTTTTCTGTGGATTTTATTTTGTATTAATTTTATATTTTGTGCTACTTTTATTTTGTACTACTTTATATACAGATTAAACTCTTCCACAGAACTATCATACAGTAGATGGATGTTGAGTATGGTTCATACTTACATACTGTCTGCACACAGGGTCTTCAGACTGTTGAAGTAGTTTTACCTGTTACATTAACACCTTGGGCAGAATAGATGGCTCAGGTGAATGAAACATTTTTAGTGTGGTTTTTACAATATACAGATGGATACTTGTGTCTGTTTTGCCACAGGAAAGCAAATTACCGTATCCTATGAAGACTGGAACAGAAAGATCCAAAACAATTTTGAGAGGATGTTCTATGTGTCACATGACCTGAAGGACCCCAATGAGAAACACCCTGAACTGGTCCACAAAAGAGGGATTTACAAGGACAGTTTTGGGGCCTCTAGTCCCTGGTGCGACTACCAACTCAGGCCCAACTTCACCATCGCCATGGTCGTGGTAAGCTCCCTACAGAGCGTCAGCACACTCGAAATGTTGTGCAAATTTTAACCAGTTTTGAGTGAGTAGGCCATTGTTACCCTTTCATTTCATATGCAACATTATGACTTCATCGGTTGCTAATTTCAGAAGGTTGAGCAAGAATAAGGAATTGAAGGCAGGGAATTGAGGGACCACTGACTGTACTGGTCCCTTAGTGGTGGAATGATTTCCCCACGGGGGTCAGGACAGTGGAATCAGTGGCCATCTTCCGACACACTGTGAATACATTACATTACATAACATTACATTACTGTACGTCATTTAGCAGACACTCTTTCCCAGAGCGACTTCCAAAAGACCCACCTCTTCAGACTGCATCTCGGTTCCACCTAATTCCCTTGCGCTTACACCTGCTATTTGTATTATTTGTTGTTTATTTTACGTATAGTATCGCAATGTGCTTTGGATTCTGTTATCTAGTGACTGATGTACGGTAGTATACTTGCCTTCACTTGTCTAGTCACATTGTGCAAGTTAATTTAGGGTAGGGTTGAATAGTGTTATGCTCACACTCACTGGTCTGGGATTGTTTTTAGCCTGGTCTACCGCTCTTGCTCATTAAACTTGCATGGATACACTTATGTTCTATTGTGCTGGAAGTTGGTGTGGATAAGAGCATCATCTAAATTAATGTAAATGTAAAATGTAATGAAATGTTGCACGTGCTTCAATTCTTCATCCAAAGGACAAAGCACACAGCATTTGTATAGACTCTGGTCTGTGGTTTTGGATTGCTTGTTTCCTTCCTAACTGTCACTGTTCTCTCTAGAGGTGCTTCCCTTCTCTCTGTCTCGATTGTAATTCCCTTTACATATCTTTATATTGCTGTCACATTTCTGCTGTGAACACATGAGCTTGCTTTAGCTGTGATGCTTGTTTGCAGGCCCCCGAGATCTTCACAGTGGAGAGGGCCTGGGAGGCCCTAGAGATTGCAGAGAAGAAGCTACTGGGGCCTCTGGGAATGAAGACCTTGGACCCAGAGTGAGCACTGCACCCTTTCTGTTCCTCTATTACTGTCTGTCTGTGCTCTCCCTCCACATTTGACCTGAAAGTTATATACATTTTTAATTTTGTTTTTTGTTTTGTTTTTTTTTTTAAATTCCAGTGACATGGTTTACTGTGGTGTCTATGATAATGCTCTGGATAATGACAACTACAACGTAGCTAAAGGCTTCAACTATCACCAAGGACCGGTAAGCACATGTGCTCACTCATGTGATCACGATGGCTGCTACACGTATTAAAATTCCTGATGCTTTTTCTTAAACCCCAGTTGTAATGTGCGTGGTATGATTGTCTTTCAGGAATGGCTTTGGCCTGTTGGTTACTTCCTTCGGGCCAAAATATATTTCGCCAAGAAAATGGGGAAGGAAATGTATGAGAAGACTGTCTACCTGGTGAAGAATGTCCTCTCTCAACATTATGTGCACCTGGAGAGGTAAGTAACAGGAAATAATTACATAACAGATAATAATTAATAATTAGGGAATAATTTGATGGGAAAAACGCTATAACATTATAGTGGTATAGTATCAGGGAAACACAGGCATATAGAAATGATCCTGATAAGGTGTAAAGCAACATTTTTTTCAGAATAAGACCTTGGGGTCAGGAGTCATTGTATACTTTTAATTTACTCCCCCCAGATCATCCTGGAAGGGTCTGCCAGAACTGACCAATGAGAATGGACAGTACTGCTCCTTCAGCTGTGAATCCCAAGCATGGTCTATTGCCACTATCCTTGAGGTCCTTCATGATCTGTAAAACCTCACTTCAAGATCAAATCACGCCACACCCTCCTGCCAGTCTTCCAGCACTGAGTGTCCTTGCAACTGAGTGTTTTTCTTTTATCCTTTTTTTTCCCCTTCTTTTCTCACATTTCTGCACTGTCATGGGTTCTAAAGAAGGTTTGGAGCATGTTTTGAACCAGTAAATTCCAGTATTTGTTGTTTGGAAAGGATCCGTGGATTGTTGTGAATTGAGGCATGGCCTCGATAAGGATCTCAGTACTGTGTTTGACTTCGTCGGATGGCACGATACCTTTAGTGGTTTTTACCAAATCTCTAAATGTATCCTATTAAGAAATTATATTAGCACCTCTGAAATGTTACCTGTTGGTGTGTGTTTGTCAATGTGTGTCAGCAATGCCCTGTGCACTGTATACTACTGACCTAAGAGTCATAAATCTGTAATTGCATTAAAATTACCTATGAATGATAAAGAAAAATATATGTAATGGCCTGAAAAGATGCACTATGCCCTAAATATGTAGACCTCACTTATTTCCCCCTATTTAAATGTAATTGCTATTTTGTCACTAATTAGAATTGCTGCTTTTAAAGTGGTTGTCAATGTGATATTTATGGTATAAACAGTCCTGTGAAACAAGTGTCTCCTGCGTTTGAGTCATCTGATTTGTGTCTTTGTGAGCTGTGTGAGCTTACACAAAATTTACAGCAAATATGACTCTTGTTCTGCCAACACAGTAAAAAGCCTTAATCCAGGTGCTCTGTAAAATCATGGCAAATGGTTTTTCTCTGGATTTACCTAGATGATAAAGTCCAAGGGAGAACTTAGCAAAGAGTAAAGAGACAGACCCCTATGTTATAGGACCATGACATATATGTATGACAGTAGTCACTGATGGCACATGAGATTCAATATTCGGCAATAACGCATTCTCTCAATGTTCATTATCAGAGTGGTTCAGTGCATTCAGTGGTTCAATCAAAGGCCATTAATGTTAGTGCAAGCATCAGATATACCAACAAACTGAAGTGGCTATCCTAGAGCAGTTTAACAAGGTGATTTCACAGCACTGCACAGTACTAATTGGGTAAGAATGTGATGGTTGCTTACAAAGATGTCAGATGCATTTTTGCATTAAAATGTCTTCAAACATCTAAATCATTCACATTCACAAAGGAGGGAAAAACTTTTACAAGGCATGTGTCATATCTGCCTCATATCACATTATAATTGTGTAAATTGAAGATAACAATACCCTGTTTAGGCAGCTCTGTGGTAACTTTAGAAATAGGCTTTACATGCTTCAGTGACAATTGTTTGTGCATGTGCATAGCATACCAACATACGTCAATGTCTGACTATTGCTGAGTCATTCACACAGATGTAGGCTTAAAACCTACGCATTGCAAGTCTTAAGGATGTGCACCCATTTCTGAAATAAGTAGTGTTGTACCTGCAGTCACACCTTTTAATAAAGCATTTCAGCATTTCTGATATCAAATTATTTCAGTGTTTCCACTTATTATGTTGAGGCTTCTGCCAGATTTTGTGAATTTAGTAGTCAGTAATGTCACTTGGGAAGTTAATAGTGGAATTCTTTTCAAAAATCTTTTGCTTATGATTTGTGAGAAGTATAATATTAATATTTAATAACATCACGTAAGGATGTTTCCTTATCCTTCAGGGTTTGTGTACTGAACCTATATTTATTAAATATTACAGCTAAGGATACTGCATATAAATATGTAGCAATTTCAATACCAAAACATGTAATCTTATATATATATATATATAATTTATATATATATACACACACACACATCCAATCATAGTGAGCTTTGCTTTGCAGGAGTACTAAAGAAATAGGGTGACTTACATTTTACAGATATGGCAGGGTACTTACAGAAGCAGTTCAGGGTACCATGCTGATAGTCCCAACAGCAGGGCTTTGTTTAGAATGTGCACCTGCAGCCTACAATCTAGTTAAAAGTCCAGTCCAACCACATTGTAAACATGCCAATATCCATCTCACATTAAACAAGGAAAAATCCCACAAAAGACAAATTCCATCCTCAAACTCTCACCAGTCATGTCCTGAGAAATCGCCTCTTTCCATCTCTGATGAAGCACATCATAAACCTACTAAGCGGGACAGATCACCACCACAGATGGGTGAAGGGAGATCATCATGCTTCCTCTGTGGCAGACACCATACCCAAATAGCTGCAAATTTACCACTGCCATGTGCCATTTTTGCAAGAAAAAAAATAATAACAGGTAGTCGGCTCATGTCTGCATGAAGAAGTCACCCTGAGGTCATCCACAGAGAGTGCTGCAGCTGCAACATGATAGAAGCATGTTGTTACTTTAGATAGACAATATGAGTATATTGGATGTTGCACATATGAAGACCACAAGTAGCAAAGGACATTATCAAGCCCCAGTTACACGAAACAAGACAGTGTAGGATGATGGCATGGTATGACAGTAGTCACTAAGAGTAGTACATTAGATTTTTGTGACAGTTCAATAACAGGCAGTAACACAACCTCCTGGTGTTCATTATCAGGCTCATTCAGTGTATTTAGTGGTCCATTCAAAGAGTACTAATGTTAGTGGCAAGGACTAGATATACCAGCAAACTGATGTGTCTATCCTAGAGCAGTTTAACAAGGTGATTTCAGAGCACAGCTCAATACCAAGTGGAAAAGAACAGGAATCTGGGAATTGGTCAGGACCATTGCTGCAGTCAAAATACTGCTGTGAGACATGATGTTTGCCTATTACCTACAGTGGCAGAATTGTTTTCTGCTCTTTACAGAGCCATTGTCACAAAACCAAAAGTTGGCACACAGGCAGATGTTACTGGATACGAATGTGGAAAGCAGACCACAGGATCATATAGTATTCTATGGTCATACAGACACATATAGGATCATATAGTCATTGAGTGGTCAGGCTGAACATACAATGCAGGCCACGGGAGTGGAATAATCCCACATTACAACAGATGATTGCAACGCATGTTCTGTCAGGTCTCCACTGACTCAGAGATTGATGAATCATCAGATGAGGACACCACACGACTGCCCCAATCTAGATGTTGCAGGAGTCATGAGGCAGAAGTAGGAGGAATGTGCTACTCCTCCCTTCCGAAGCAATGCACATGGCACTGAAACTTGCCCGAGCCCCTAGGGAGAATCAGTGGTGGCCAAAATCTCTATGGCTATACCATTTACAGGATACAGACATCAATTGGTGCTGACATCATACATACCGTGTAGGCACCCATCCCATCAATGAAATGGTGGCAACACACCATTTATCTGATCACTAGTTGTATCCCAGCACTTCTTTGAATGTCTCTGTGGCTCTGGGGTCACTGTCAGCAAGACTAAATCAGAGACTGTACAATCTGACTCAGAATTGAGGCACAGGTGGCACAATGTTAATGCTGACATTTTACCTGTGTTTGTACTGTTTGTGTTCAAAGTTCATTCCCTTAACCTCCTCACAGCCTCATATCCAGATTCACATCCCAAAAACATACAATTTGGACACACTTTTCTTTATTTTTAATAATAAAGATAATACATACATACACACACTGCCTTGAAAAAGTATTCAGCTCCCAACCCTTTTTTCACACAAAATGATTTCCACAACCTGAGATTGACTAATTAGACAGGTTTTTTTATTATTTGTGAATCACTCAACTGTGCAACAGTGCAGCCCAAAAAAAAGAAATTATAAACTATTAAAGAATTGAAGAACTGAAATGTCAACAATTAATAGGTATTCATCCCCATTCTTTATTATTTGGTTGAACAACCTTTTCACATAAGAACATAACAACATATTATGACAAGAACAGGCCATTCGGCCCAACTGAGCTCGCCATTACAATTAATGAGTATCCAAAACTGAATTAAGTCTGGACTTGACCACAGCAAGGGTCTCTGCTTCAACTACATGACCTGGCAACCTATTCCGTGTATTGATAACTCTTTGTGTATAATAATACTTCCTTATATCAGTGCAGAATTTACTCTTAACTAGTTTCCATTTATGTCCCTTTGTTCCACAAGCTGTACTCACCCTAAAAATGTATTGTAGTTAACCTTAACCTTGAGCCCTTTTATAAATTTAAAACCCTCCATTAGATTACCCTTAAGTCTCCTCACTAAATCTAAATAGGTTAAGTAACATGAGTCTTTCCTGATAGCTTTTATATTTCATGCCAGGAACTAATTTGGTTGCCCTTCTTTGAACTTTTTCAAGAACCTCAACATCTTTCTTATCGTGCAGTGCCCAGAACTGGACACAATATTCCAAGTGAGGTCTGACTAAAGTATTGTATAATTTCAATATAACCTCCCTAGATTTATAATCAATATTTTTGGCTATATATCCCAGCATGCCACTCAAGTATGTCAATTTTCTTCATTTCTCATTTCTTCAGCCAGTCCAGTGTTGCTCTAGCAGTGTGCGTTGGGTCATTATTCTGCTGAAACTCAAACTTCCTCCCTAGTTTACACATTCTGGCAAAGGAGAATAAGTTTTTAATCCAGAATCTCCATGTATTGTGCAGCATTCATCTTTCCATCAATCTTGACCAGATTGCCAGTCCCTGCTGCTGAAAAGCACCCCCATAATATGATGCTACAACCTGTGTATTTCACTGTGGGGCTGGTGTTTCCTGGCTAATGTGTAGTGTTAGCTTTACACCACATATACTACTTTGAGCCAGAAAGTTCCACTTTAGTTTCATCAGATCACAAGACCTTTTGCCATATCTCTGTAGTATCTTCCAAGTGACGTTTTGCAAAATCTTTACAGGCAAGCATGTGCCTTCTTTCGGCATTCTTCCTTGCCACTCTTCCATAAAGGCCCTTTTTTGTGCAACAGCTTGGAGACTGTTGACCCTTAGAAATCATTTTCAATTGCAGCCACTGACTTCTATAGCTCGGTTAAAGTGACAGTTTGCATCACAGTAGCCTCTCTGACAAGTGCTATTCTTGTTTAGTGGCTAAGTTAAGGGGGGCAGCCTGCCCTAGGCAGTGCAGCTGTAGTTCCATATTTCTTCCATTTTGTAAGATGGACTGTACTGAGCTCCAAGGTATATTTAGTGCCTTTGAAAAGTTCTTGTAACCTTCCCCAGATTTGTGCTTCTCCACAGTTATATCCCTCAGTTGTTTTGAATGCTCTTTTCTCTTCATTTTGGTTTGTTCAATGGAAATCCAACCATACACATCCCTTATAGAGAGGGAAAGTATTTATGCTCATGAAGTGATTCAAAGCAGGTGATCCACTACTTTCTTACATTGTTGGAGACCATCAACAAATTGTATGAGTTGATAAGACAATATCTTGCACCGGAGTAAGGTTAGCCTTATAATTAGAAAGTGTATGAATACATCTTAAATCTCAAGGTTTTAGTTTTTTTTTCTTCTATATTTTTCCCAAGCCCCTAGGGAGAATCAGTGGTGGCCAAAATCTCTATGGCTATACCATTTACAGGATACAGACATCAATTGGTGCTGACATCATACATACCGTGTAGGCACCCATCCCATCACTGAAATGGTGGCAACACACCATTTATCTGATCACTAGTTGTATCCCAGCACTTCTTTGAATGTCTCTGTGGCTCTGGGGTCACTGTCAGCAAGACTAAATCAGAGACTGTACAATCTGACTCAGAATTGAGGCACAGGTGGCACAATGTTAATGCTGACATTTTACCTGTGTTTGTACTGTTTGTGTTCAAAGTTCATTCCCTTAACCTCCTCACAGCCTCATATCCAGATTCACATCCCAAAAACATACAATTTGGACATACTTTTCTTTATTTTTAATAATAAAGATAATACATACATATACACACTGCCTTGAAAAAGTATTCAGCTCCCAACCCTTTTTAAGGTAAGTTAGAGTAAGGTTAGCCTTATAATTAGAAAGTGTATGAATACATCTTAAATCTCAAGGTTTTAGTTTTTTTTCTTCTATATTTTTGAAAGGTTTTGGACGTTTCTTCTGATCATAATGTCATGATGTACAATACTGTGTAGACCAGCTGGAAAGAAATCTTACTTTAATATATTTTAAATTTGGAATCTGAGACAATAAATTGTGAAAACAGTATTTGGGGCTGAATACATTTTCAAGGCACTTTATGTAGATACTGAAAACACTATGAAACCACACAAACAGAATTATGCAGTGACCAAAAAGTATTGGAAACAAATAAACAAACATCTAATATTTTAGATTCTTCAAAATAGCCAAAAAATATTTTTCAAAATTAAAAATTCTTTTGGAAAGACATTCATACATAGGCATCAGCGTGATGATTTATATTTGTCTTAGAAAAATTCAAGCATTTATGCATAAGTCTTTAGATCAAAATGTCTTTGAATGCTTGTTTCCTATTATCTTAATTGGGTGTGTTCAAACTTACTGTACTGTGTTCAAACTTACTGTACGGTACTGTATCTGAAAGAAATTTAACATAAGGAACCAAAACTGACACAAGACGGACACACATGCACAATACACCCTCTGTGAATCACTAGCAAAGAGTATTGCAGTGCAAAAGAGACAACAGGTGTGCACCAACTATACTAACAAGCACTAAGTGAAGATGATTATTCTGTTGGCACACCCAGTTTCTCTCCCAGCCATGTCCTCACACAGCCCCTGACAACCACATGAACAAAGTGAAAGCCTCCTTCCATTACTAGCATGTTACAGAGCTAGCCAGCTAGCCTTTATTGACCCTTGTCAATATAAACGGAGAACTTGAAAAAGGGGTCTCTTGACAAATACAGTCTGTTTGATGATGGTAAAATGACTGTGCATGGAAGGAGAAAAATAATCCTCAGGAAGGGAAGTGAGCTAAAAAAAACATAATGGCCCAATTTTGTTTTGCTGTTTTATGTTCTTTTTCCATTCACAAATCTACTTAATGAGAGAAGAATACATTTTCAAAGTCGCCATTATCAATTTATACATTTTTTTAATCTACATACAGTGTAATTGAACTTTACAAGTGTACATAATTCAAATCACTGAAACAAAGTGTTAATGTGAGGTGATCAAGTGGAACACAACTAATAAAGTCATTAGTTAACCTGTTAACAAGTTAACCCTGTGCGAAGTAGCCTATTCAAAATGTTAAGGCTTATCGAGGTTAATTATTTTTCGATAAAGTTAAGTTAAAGTTAACTATCGAAGTTAAGTTAGTTAAGTTAAAGTTTTCTATGAATACCCAAGTACTCAATTTTTTAAAAATGTGTATCTTATGAGAAATTCATTTTACTTAATGTATAAATTGTACAAAGATATGTTTTAAGATGTCTAACCTCAAGAAGAAAAAGCACATTGAGCTTTAAAACATTAAAATTAAATTAACATTGGTACAATCGATAAGCACTGCATAGTATATAAGGCATGTATTTTATTAAAGGTTCTCTAGGTATAGGTTATGCTTAGTACCTTACCTACAGTACCTTAGTACTGTAGATTCATTACCGAGCAGCTAAACCATGTGCCTTTGTTTAGCTGAGTCATTGTATCGCTCAGATTTCAGCTGAGTCATGGTGACTTGCGTTTCAGTGTAGCCTACCTGCGAATGTTTTTCCAAAAACAAAAAACAACCTCTAGCAATGTTACCTCTCATTAACGGGGAATTAAGGAAATCTTGTACACCCTGAAAACAAGGAAAAAATGAAAATGTTAAGAATGTACGACGGACTGGTGTAGTTTTAAACGAAAGATTTTTCAGATAACTCCTTCATTTATTACTTCGACCCGCTGAACAGGTTTTCTTCTCTCTGCATGTATAAAATATACCTATGCCATTTAAGGTGAGCTATTGTCGTTGTTCCGACTCCTCCCCAGCTTTTTTCCATGATACCCCACAGGAAATACCCTCGTCCTAATGTCATATACGATCTCGATCGGAGACTCCAAACTGGTTGAAATACGTACACGGATTAGTCACTTACCTGCTCTATTTAAATCCACAACGAAAGGCTACAATCTACCCACAATCTATTAGGCTAAGTTTAGACACGTCGGTATATTAGTTGCATTGCACGTTATATGTCTGCATTGTTCCAATAAAGCCAGTTGCAACGTTGAATGATTTAGTCGCCTTTCCGAGAGTGGCAAGTCATTATTATTACAGTAGCGCACCTGGATTTAGACAAGACAACCGTATGTCAAACGATTTGACACATTTTCGACACATTCGTTCTAAAATCGCTGCATTAATCTGCACAGTACAAAGAAGCCATTCTGTAATTCAACCTCGATCTCCTTTACATTAAGCAGGTAAGGTGAATACAGACCACACCTACGTAAACAGCTGCTGTTCGAGCAAATGCCAGCATCTTTCCGTTGTATTTACTTCACGTGTCATGATGCTTTTGAACAGACTGGCTTTGAAGCCGAAAGATACTGCCTCATTGAAGCAAGTAAGCAAAGTATAACGACATAAACGAAATCAACACACGAAGACTATTCATCTTTATCTATCAACCTTAAAAGGACACGGTATGTGCAACTAAACAATTAAGATGAAGTTAGTTTGTTATTGGTTGTAGTCTTCTGAATACACATGCAAATGTACAGAGTACGACGTATTTTATAAAACAAACACAAAATAGTCTTGACATTATAACCAAATGGAATGGAATCTGAAATACGTTAAAAAGTGGTGTCTCGTTTCAGTGTCCGCACTTTTTTATTCATTGCGCATTGCCAATCCTCTGTTTTGTTTTGTTTGTTTGTTTCAGATGTATACCTGCATATTACTCATAATTGCTTGTGTTGTTCGGATGGTGGAGTGTTACAGCTCAGGCCAAGTTACCGCCAGTTGTGGTAGTATGACACCCCAGCATTCGGGGGGCACCACACAGACGAGTGCCAGCCCCTACTCTGTCACCGCTAGTCAGAGTACTTACAAAGCAGGAGATACTATCACAGGTAAAAATATCATATTTAGTCTCAGTATAATATATGTAATTGTCATTTACACGTAGTTTGGTCTTTTTGATTTGTTTTGTCTAGTCTTGTTTTACGGTTGAGGTGATGTTTTTCTTGCTTGTGGGTCGGATATGTTACAAAGTTTGAATCAAGATAAGGCAGATGACAGAAATGTCATTAAAAAGACGTGGTTATGCCGTAGGATACAAATCATTGCAACGGCAGTAACAAAGTGACTGTAATCTTGGCTTTATTCCGTTTAAATTGCCTAAAGTAGGAGCGACAAAGTCCATGCTTCAACAAGAGCGATGAGGAACCACTTTTAAGGCAAAAGTAAATTCCCTTACTCGGATTTTACCTTGACAGAGGTAGCCTACCAGATAACGATTATTGGCGCAGGAAAATGCTTTTGGAACTTTGTATTTATGGTTCTCAAACCTTCATCCTGTCGGTTTTAATGTTTTACTAACGTTTACAGAAAGTTATGTTTTAGTCGTCTGAAAGTTAATTGCGGCTGTTTCATGAACGTGGTTGTGAAACGATTCCTTAGTATTATCCAAAATTCTTTATTAAACTCTTTAATTTAAGCTCTTACAGAATCGTTTTCATTGGGATCTCAGAATGTTATCTGTAAACTGTGGCAATGTTAACCTTACCTGATTACCTGAACAGAATGTTGCTGGATATGGGGTAGCAAGCTACACTGAGCATTTTTTCCCACTGAGGTAAATCTATGGTAGCTAATCCCTAGGCTGTGAGAATACTGTATGACAGTATTTAGGGAGACTTCACAACCCAGTGGGGAAATTCCCATCTGTAGGAGAAAACCGGAATACTGTGCAAAATCAGTATTGTTTAAATCCGCTACTACTTTATATGTGCGCTACAGTTGAGATTTATTTGTTGAAATCAAGTGGTGCTTTTCAGGCTCATAAGATTAAAATGCAACCCAGTTGCAGGTGTAGATCTCTTATGTAGGCTACCTGTCTGTGTGAAAACCACTGGGGAACATTCAAACGTCCTCCCTAGTACCAGCTCAACATACTTTTTTTAAATATTTGAACGAAAATACACTATATAAAACCAAACTACAACCATTAAGGAACGTTATGACTTTATTATAAAATGGATAGTTCCGACCATGCACTCTCATTGATCAACTTGGCATTCCATTCGGTAGGCCTATTCCTGTCAGAATTAGGTGTGATATATTAAATGTATTCTAAATTATATCAAAATATTCATTACTGATTTTTTTGTTGTTGTAGTGTTGCAATCTATATTATGTATTCTGTGGTTTACAGTGACTCTCCAGGGAGGCTCCACTGCATTCGCTGGTTTCTTGTTACAAGCTCGTGAGGTTGGAGGAAGTAGTCCTGTTGGATCTTTTACTGTGAGCACTGGACAGGCCCAGCTTCTGACCTGCAGTGGGTTGCTTGTGAGTACAGTCCCTTTACTTACTTAATCACCATTTATCAGTCTTCAATTATTGGAATGAAATCTTGCTGCCAGCTCTGTCCAGAGCTGGAATCCACTCCCTGCTGTGTAAAAGAAATTCTATTGGTCACCTGTGCTGCACGTGTTCAGCTGCATACAGAACAAAGATTCAGACACTTTTTAAATCCTGTACATTTCAAATGCCAAAAATGTTCAAACATGATGAAAGTACTGTAGGTTCCACTTCTCATCATTTCAGCTTTCCAGTTACGTACGTAAGCATTGACATGTTGTTCTTCATTTAATCATTCTCTTGAAAATGAACCATAAATGCTTGTGAGCTGATCCTCTCCTTTCCTCCCAGAATTCAGCAGTTAGTCACACCTCAGATGCAAGTAAAACACAAATCCAAGCATTGTGGAAGGCCCCATCATCAGGAACTCTCAAAGATATTGAGTTCAGGTAAATTTGCTGGTAATTGATATCTCTTCTGTGTACCCCCTGCTGTAATTGTGTATTTTTCTTCAGTTCTAAATAAGTGTTATATGAAACTGTTTAAATGCATCAAAATGGTAACTTCACAAACAATGTTACGTTCATGTTCAAAATAATTTATTATGCTTACTGATATAGCAATTCCAATATTTGGGCGAGTGTCTTGTTTTCACTATGTACACCCTTGGCTTACAACTGAAATAAGTACGCTTTAGTTGCCTTTATGTCGATTTCAAATGCACAAATGGAAATATTAATAATTTCTTTTTAATGTCCCATTAGAGGAAATGTCACTATACTGTATGTCCTGCCAACTGTAAATTTGGTATTACTATCCCTGTCACAGCATACCCTGTCTACACCAAAGCATTCTAAACCCTTTTTCACACCATTGCAATACATGCATGTGTCCCCACTATCGTATGTTCCTCCCGTGCAGGAATGTACCATAAAATTCTTGGTCCTGTAATTTATCTTACACAGTTTCACTGGGGCAGAGACCATAAGACCAGCATTAAAACCAACTTAATGACATCAAATACACTGATAGATGCACATTGTAGTCATTGTAAGTTTCTCCCACTGTGAAAAAAATGAATGACCATGCAAAAGAAATCAAATTGCTTTCAGACATTTTGGAAAAACCACACCCCCTACCATTTTAGCATACGCGCTAAACGGCTAATCACACCGGTGTGACCATACGTGCGAAGGGGTTAATAGATACCATGTCCTTAGCGAGGTAGTGCGTTACGGTGTTCGTTACCTCACGGTGCCTTCGTGAGCCCTTTTCATACGGAATAAAACAGTAGCAAACGACTCTGAGTATGAAATAATAGTTTGTTTACTAGACTGGGCTAGAGCATCACTTCTTTCACTTGATTTTTTGGCCGTACACTCGTCATATAGCTGCCTGTGGTGCTTTTTCAAGTGCTGATATCAGTTTGTGGTGTTGCCTTGTGATGTGGCGACTGTTCAAACCCGAAATACTCCCATACCACCGAAGTGCTGCTTTTCTCTGGGACTAAATTGTGCACCGTTGCTTCTGGCTCTGTGGAAGCCGTTTTTCCACACCACGAAAGTAACATTTTCCTTGGGTTTCACGAGTTTGTTGTTGGTGAGCATATACGCAGTCCCTTGGGCCACTTCTGATTGGTGAGCATGACTGTCACACAAGGGGGACAGCATGAATTTGTAAAACCATTGACACGACAGTTTAAACCCTGGGTCAGACGCGCTGCATAACGTATATCCTAAATCGCAGCCTTTGCGATTTGCTAATCACATTGTTTCAAACCGCGGTTTCGTGAAATCGATTAATCGTTCAGCCCTAACTCAGAGGTACACTGCTACAGGAAGTGTTAAAGTACTTTAAGATGTCTGTAGTAATTCTCCTGAATTTTGTTATGACTTTCCCGTTTAAATGAGATGAATGTGTTTCTCCACCTGTTTTATAGAGCAACATTTGTAAAAGTCTTCAGCACCTTTTGGGTTCAAGTTAAAAGTTCTGCAGTCACTTACAGTGGTGCACAGTCTTCTGGCAATACTCCTGTGTCCAGCACTACTGCAGCACCGTCGAATCCATCCACAGTAAGTAAACTGGGCTAATAATCATGAAATAAACCATCTTATGAATAATCGAACTGCTCAGTGGTATTGTACGTGTTTCCAGTCATGTTGAATGACCTGTCAGAGAAACTGTATTCAATCAGGATTTTTTTTTTTTTTTTTTGGGGGGGGGGGGGGGGGGGGGGGTGTTTCTCTGTACTTGGCTTGACCTCTGTGAAAATAACACATCTCTCAGTGGAATTTAAGCATCAAATCCAAGATGCTTTGTTGTCATGAAAAATGTATTGCAAAAGGACACACAAATTAGAAAGTATTTTGATAAAATACTATTATGATAAAATACGTTTCCTCTCCATGATATTTTTGACCGGATACATATTTTTTGACATGTATATAAAATTATTTTTGTAGCAGTGTTTGTATTTTTAGTGGATGCAATACCTATCCTTACAGCCCAAACACACTGGTACAGTGCAATCATTTTTGCAGTATCATGGAGTTGTACAGTTGTACAGTTGGAAGGATTATGAAGGAATACCCTGAGAAATTATAATACTTTTCAATTTGTAAAACGTAGTCTATATATTAAGCATAGAAATGTATAAACTTTGTGTTTAATGAAACTTTCCAATATCTCTGTTGAACAGGGGGGCATATCCAGCACTGGGTGTGGAAACAGTAAAGTCTGCTTCAGTAAGCCCAACAGCTGTGACCCTTCGACTACTACTAACTGTTACTTCATGTCAGCATTGACATCGTCCACTGATTCAAGCACTAAGTTTGAAATAGCTGGCCCCTCCAGTGGCTATGTCGCTATTGGCTTTTCAGATGATCAACGAATGGTAAGGATCTGATCATGATAGGGTCATGACAGTGACTCTCAAGTTAAAACTCTGTAAGCCATTACTCTATTGGGAAAATTCCAATGTATTTGTTATTTGATTTTCTTAAGCATTATGAATATATTAAACAACTGCAGAATACATTTTACATCTATTTAGTGAATGTTTCTCTATGTATGAATTCTTTTCTAGTATTTTTTGTCTTACGTCAATGAAATTGACTAAAGGGCAGGAGTGTGCATTTGATATAAAAAAAACTGAAATGAATATTATCTTTGGGATTAGTGAGGTTTTTTCTTTCCTTCTCAAGAGAAAGTGAAATATTTGTTTCATTAATCATTTTTGTCTTTTCAGGGAAATGATGATATTTATATCTGTGGGCTAGACAGTAACGGCAATATTCAAGTGCAACATGCCTATTCCACTGGAAGATATGCCCCAGAAATATTGCCCCCGGTACAGTACTTCCATTATTCCAACTTGCAAAGCATTCACTCCTGATTAAAAAGGTTTAAGTAATACTATGAGCTAATTACATGACATTGTACGTGAGGGCAGTTGTTGTTTGCAATAACTAATGAGAAACCATATTTAGCCCTTCATTTTGCTTGAGGTGAGGGGGGCGGGATTTGAATTGTTACTGTCATTTGATGTTGGTCTTAGTTAGAGAACATTTACTAACCTGTTTTTTAATTCTTTTATTCTTACTTTGAACTTAAAAAGAAGTAAACATTGAAGTTTTAGTAAACATCGACAGATCTGCAGTATCCATTTTATTTTTTGCGCACCTGGCAGCTTTCCATGTGTGGTCTCCTATTTCAATGTGTGATGCTCCTATGGTACTACATTAACTACTTTAGCAAATCACTTAAATGCTTAACACTACTGACAGAGGCATGTTTCGTTTATCACAGGGAAATATTTCTGTCACAGAAAACTCTTTCCAGAATGGAATCATTAGATGTTCTTTCACTTCTGGAAATGCCATTACAACTCAGCGAAGCGCCACATCGAGTCCTGTTTACTACATAATGTATGCTTATGGACCTTCTAGTAATGGTATGTAGTGTTTACTAAGGAACGAAGCTAATTGTTACTGTCAAACCTTCAATTATTGTACCTCCTGATTTATGAAATAGATTGGTTAGTTAACATTTTGTGTTGAACATATAATACACCGGTGTGCTTTAAAAAGAAATTCATATGAGTGAGTCTTTACATGGTTTTGTCTTTTACTGAATGGCATTTATTTCTTTGCTTTCCCATAGGTGATATTCTAGAACACACTGGAACATTTATCAGTGATTCAAAAGTGGACCTTTCAAGCCCTCTGTCGGTCAACACAAAAGTCCCTGACATTGTTAGAGCACATGGTAAGTGTTGTTGTTAACATTGTAAGAGTGTTGGTAATAGTTCATGTCATGACTGCAATCAAAATGGCAGAATTTCAAGGTAGCTCGTGGGACACCAAGCTACTGATATGGGTTACAGGTACCGAATAATGCACAAATGAAAGCATTGTACATCACCTTCCATAAGATCATGTAGTAATGTGAAGAAGAGTGGCGAAGTCACTATGACATTTGTGTTCTGGATTTTCACAATGCGTATACATTGTTTTAGCCAGCCATGCAGTTCAGCCAAGCCTGCCTCTGCAAATACCCCCAGAGGAACAGAGAACAGCCTCATGAACGTTGTGCATAAATGCCACAGTAAATTCATCCAGATGGAGGATTTCCAGTGTGGAACTTATGAGTGCTTTCACCCCGCAGGTGCTCTGATGCTCATTGCCTGGATGACCACTGGAAGCCTGGGCATGCTCATTGCCAGGTACCTCAAGTCAGTCACCAGAGGAGTAGGGTGCTGTGGTAAAGACCTCTGGTTTGTGGTAAGTTGCACCTGGAAGGCGAACAGCAGAACAAAAACAATTAGTCTCAAGAGATTCTTAATAGAGTGTAGATACTGTACTGCTTATTTATAGGCACTTTTGCAGATACTGCACCGAAAAACTAATAAAATTATCCAAAGCAATATGTGGGGTAACTCATTGCCAGTTTGTTGTAAGAATTTGGTGCAGAATAAAAGAGAACAGAACTGCATACCAACAGCAAGTTTATTAGGTGAACACAGTCATATGTCTCCAGTCACCTTCGTGTCTACAAGTGGTAAGGAGCAGGACTCGTAACCGAAAGGCTGCCGATTCGATCCCCTGCTGGGGCACTGCTGTTATGCCCTTGAGCAAGGCACTTAACCCAGAATTACCTCAATAAATATTCAGCTGTATAAATGGATGTAAAAATTGTAACCTATGTAAGTCCCTCTGGATAAGAGCACCTGATAAATGCCTGTAATGTAATGTATGTAATGTAATTACACAAAACGATTGTTGCAGTACAGTGGTGCCCAATTGACATCACTGCCATCTAGTGAAGTAAAGTTGCAAAGCACTGTAATAATAATGGAATGCAACTAAATGAATATGATGGAATAGAACACAACACCATGGTTGGGTGCATGACGTCTGACTTCTGGAGTGTGTCTTTAAGACCTAAATCTGAAAATCACATTTCCATGATAATTTCTCATGTCATACATTTTCTGCTCTTTATTTTGTGCTGTCTTTAGGCCCATGTGTTTCTTATGGCGATCACTGTAATTGCAACAAGTATTGCCTTCATTTTGATCTTCTCATATGCAAGGGACTGGAGTGGGGTAAGTATATTACTGATACTCAACATGCCAAGAAAGACTAATGTAGAGTTATAGACACCAGCTCCATTTGTAGCAGATTTAACTGAATCTTTTAAAAAGCATAAGGTAATAGGGGTGCATTTTTTAGAAATACTAAAAATAATTTCATCAGCAACTTAATAATCTGTTTTTTATGCTCCACAAATGCTTTGTGTTATTCATGTCCAAGCCTGGCTTATTTTATGTGTTTAGCCAGTTGACTGCCGAACTGCTTGATATACAAATGTGCCCCCTAGAGAGCATACCAGGTAATTGCAAGGCTGTTGTCCCTATCTTGTGCATATAATGCCAATCTAATCTGAATAAACTGCCATTATGAATCAGTTCACGCAGGGAAACAACCCAAAGGTCACAAAAGGGTACAATATTTACATAGGATATAAGGACCAATGTCATCATTAAGTGGGCCATTGTGTCAAGTGTTTGTCAGCGCAGTGGCTAAATGACCACTTACAAATACATTTACCCTTATATCCTATGCAAATACTTGCAGTACAGTGTAAGTTTGTTTGAGGTACCTAAACAAAGTTTGTGTTTGCAGGGAGCACATCCAGTTCTGGGCTGTATAGTTATGATTCTGGCCTTGGTCCAACCGATTGCAGCTGCCTTTCGATGTGGTCCAGACCATACCTGGTTAGTGAATTGTCATTGTAATTACATGTACCTTAAACCTGTTTCTATGATACAAACATGACTGTGTGACATTCCTCTCTCATAGGAGGTTCATTTTCAATTGGGCACACACTTTGAATGCTGTAGCCATTAAATGCCTGGCAGGTAAGAACAGTAATGATTTCAAATAATTCACATAAATGTTGCTGTATATGGGAAATATAACTTTTATCAGCATACTAGTCTAAATCATGCAACAGTTTCACAAAATGTAAAGCAGAACTGTTGAAACAGCTTACTGCAACTGCCCATTACCACACAGAGCTTTTAACAATTAGCTAACTATTCACACATATTTGTTGCACTGTAAATCTGTATTTTATACCTTATATATTATTTTACTGCTGAAACAATGTGATCCAAGGAATCTGTAACTTTTACAGCACATCACTCTAATCCTCTGATTTTAAGAGCATCCTTAAGATAAATTTCCTACTACACATTTTCCATGTGAATGTGACTCGGGTTCTTTTGAGGGTCTGTCTGTACATACAGAATAGATTTCCTGCCTCAGCAAGCTGGCACATGACTATGCCTATTCCCTTCTTTTTTTAGTGGCTGCCATATTTACTGGCCTGTCATTCATTGACAACACTCCAGACATGTGGATCCAGAAAGTGATGGGAGGCTTTGTCGCCTGGGAGGCCTTGCTTTTTGCACTCCAAGATTTACAGTTCAGGTGTAACCAGAAAGGTGCGTTGAATAGTAAACTAGATTTGTTACAAAAAGGGTACTTCTTGTGAATTCCTTCACTTTTAATCCTTGTTTATTTAACATGTACTATGACTGATATATTTGGCTTCCCTTGTGTAGTGAGAAGTTAACTTGTGGTCGGGCTTAAATAGTGTAATGCTCATACTCACTGGTCTGGGAGTGTTGTTAGCCTGGTCTGCCTCTGTTGCTCATTCAATTTGAATGGATACACATCTGTTCTTTTGTGCTAGAAGTCCTTCTGAATAAAAGTGTCTGCTAAATGAATGTAATGTAATTTAATTCAGCCCTTTATGCAGTCTCTAGAAAGTTACTCTGTGAGGTCATCTGCTAAACAACTGAATAAAGCCATTTCAGTAATCGATCCTATAATGAGCCTTGTGATCATACAGTATGTTTTCAGTTATTTTGTCTTTTTTTAGATGTACGGGAGACCAACCCAAACTCGGTAAGCATCCTTTGCCCCATGTCATCGTAAGCTCTATGAATTCCTTGTCCTAGCTCACATGACCCAGTTGACTGTATTTTTATCTAAAGGGTTTTGAAATGGAAGTAAGTGCATAATCTAAGTGTTTATCTTATATATCTTATTTTTCACAGATGAATGTGGAAGTGACACTTCTAATTGTGTTCTTACTTGGGAACCTGGCGTTTTTGGTGGCCATTCTTGCTGGAATCGGCACGTCATAAAGGTTTATAGAGGAAACGACAGTGAACATATTGTAGGAATGCCAAATTCATTACTTTGTAATGATTGTGGTCAACCAAAAAACAGCAATGATCTTCTGTCTTTATTTTTCATGTGGATTTACTTTATTTTGGGTCTATGGCTGTAAATATAAAATGGTGTTGGCAACAAATTGTATAAGGGTCTTTTTCATATTTTTATGAAAACATTTTTAGGTTTAAGAAACCGTCCAAAGAAACAACTCTTGCAAGGTTACTGCACTTTAAAAAATGCAAGGCCAAGAGGAAATGAGTCAACTTCCTATTGTTTTTTTTTTTTTACCCCTTATATAGGAAATAAATTCTTAAGGTGATGGCACCATCAAATACAAAATATGTGTGTGGCTTTGTCCATGGGGTGAAATGGGCCTCATTCCCAGTGTGTGGCAATGGCCACAATCTCATATTGAAATGCCATTATGCTTATCATCAAAAAGGTGTGTATCAGTAATCTTCAGTCTTTATAATATGGATTCATTCACTGGTAATGGATATTCCAGTTAACAGTGATATAGTGTAAAAACTCCCACTAGTTCCCTCTTCTGTTGTGAACTTTGCATTCATTGTTCTGACTCATATTGTTTTTGTCTGATATCGCTTCCTTATCTCCCCTGTATGCTACATATAAAGCTAAGCTAGTTATTTTTTAACATATCATACTTTAAGGCCTCCATTTACCTCTAGTTAAATAGGTCACTCAACATGTTTTTTTATTTGTACAAGTTGTATAGTTTAGCATAAGACCATTCTATAAGTTTGTTCATGCTGTTACTGATGATGGTAATGGTCTCAATTTTTTGTGACTAATAGCTGCATTTAAGCATACAAAGAAATCTTAAAGACTACATCATCAGTGGATATAACGCAGTTAAATTAATACAGGTCAAACAAACAAGAGTAAAAAATGAATGGGATATCAATAGGGAATATTGTGTATGCAATAAGTCTTTCATAAAGCCTTCCTTTACAATGAATGGAAAAAAATATGTACAAAATTCATTTTTCAGGTGTTTTCTTTGCTTAGAAAATAATAAATGTCTTATTCTTTACAAAAGCATTGTTATGTTTGGGTGTATTAACTCTGGTGTCCTCTTGGATATGTCCTACATGTTGTAGCATGGAGGACTGAGACGTGGACCCAGCACTCCCCACACTTGAAAGCATAACTGTGCTATAATTCATAGGGGAGGGGGGGGGGGGGGGGGGGCAACATTCAAACCTGTATCCTAATTTTTTTATCAAAAACATTAAAGAATCTCTTTAATCTCTTCATCATGTCACTGTTATTTTTGTGTGGTTGTTTGTACTTGAGTAATTTTAACCCATTAACAAATCTGGAGACTAAATTCAGGAATTCCTAACAGCTAATTATTTCAATATAAATACAATATGTCTAATACAAACAAAGGCTTGGTGTATTGTTTTAGGTCCTTATTTGGGGTGTCAGATGACTACAAGACATTGTAAGCTGAGATGTGGGACTTGGAGCTTGGTGACTGAATGGCTTGTGTAAGTTGGAGTTTAGTGCAACCCATCACTTACTTGCTCAGCTGTTTCATATCTCCAATATTGTGGAAGCATCTCCACTGATGTTTTATCACAGTGTCCCTGTTTTGCAGATAAACAAATTTTAGGTTACTTATGCCCGATGATGCTCAGTGTTCACATTTGCCAAATGCCCCAAAAAGTGTGGATTTCAAAGGGTGAAAATGTATTAGAGCACTTTATCCAAGTTATGCAATAGAATAAAAAAAATCCTAAAGGTTAACCAATCCTAAAAGCAGGTCATACACACTGATTTTAAAACAGCTCCCCATGCATGATTGAACATACTGAGGTACGTTTCATCTCAATGCATTGGAGAAGGGTGGTCACTGACCCCCTTCTCTCCTCCTTCTCACTCAACAAGGAAACAATTCTATAGGAATACATTACCCAACTAACCAGTTAGCATGGGACTGCACATGTGATTAATACTCTTTTATATTTCATCAAGAAGCTATAAAGCATTTTCCCTTTAACATTTTAAATATCATTAATGATTAATGTTTTTATTGCTTGTATTAATCAATGAACAAAGAACATCACAAACTGCTTGTGCTTCAGAAAGACTTCAATCCTTTTGCATCAGGTCCTTCCACAAAAGGGGAACATAATATCTGTCATGAACCGGGGACCATATCCAGCACTGGCTGTGGGAACAGCAAAGTTTAATTGCTTCAGTCAACCCAACAACTGTGACCCTGCTGCTACTGCTTACTGTTACTTCATGTCAGCATTGACATATTCCGCTGATTTGACCACTCAGTTTGAAATATCTGGCCCCTTCCAGTGACTACATTGCTACTGGCTTTGTCATTTCTACATTGCTACTGGCTTTGTCAGTTCTCTTTGTCAGGTATCCAGTTCTAATCTCAGATGAGATTAGAACTGGATACCTACAGCAAATTTACTGAGTTAAAACAAGGATATGTCACCGATTACCTCCACATCTACAAATCATCAACATAATCCTCATACATAGACAACAGCAAAATGGTGCCGTCTAGTGAAGTTAAGCAGTAATGTAGCCTATTGTAATAATAATGGAATGCAATTTAATGAACAGTTTCTTATATGAAAGACAGGAGTGGAGTAAGTATGTTACTGATACTCAACATGCAAAAAGCCCTAATACAGAGCTACAGAGACAAACTTTTTTTTGTGCTGTGATAGACAAAAATTGTGTGATACTCTTTACAAAAGCATTGTTATGTCTGGGTGTATGAACTATTTCTTCTTGGATACTGTATGCCCTACATGTTATAGTAATGGGTGGATGATGAATGCCTTTTGATCTAGGATGTGAAAGTGTGGAGGATTAAACCATGGAGCCAGCACTCCTCACACTTCCCATAATCAAGAATAGGAACACTCCTGAGATCATAATTGTGCTATAAATTATTATTTTAAATTTTGCAATGTCCACAATAGTCATAGAAGAGGTTGGGAGGGCAAAGTTCAAAGCTGTACATTCAAAATTGTTCACAAAGGTGACAAAGTTATAAAGGAAACTAGCCTATTTAACCTTCTCATTGTGTTACTGTTATTTTTATTGGATGTCATTTTAATCCAAAAACAAAAAATCAAGATTGTAATTTTCAGGTGTTATTATTCTTGTCGTTCTTTATTATAAATGACTACAAGACGTTGTAATCAGAGATGTGTGCCTTGGAGCTTGATGACAGATCTCTAACGACTCTCTCTAGTATAATACATTTTAAGTATATCTTTGCATCCTGTAGAAGGCATATTTAATTCAAGAAAATCTTGGCAATCTCAGTCTATTTTTAATCAACGCCCTTGTCTCAGCAGGTTTCCAATAGAATAGACTATTGGTCATTCAGAGGGTGGTACCGTTGTTAAGCATTTTTAACTTCCTTGAGTTTACATGTATGAGTTCCAACCTTGAGCGAGTCGTTTCGTCGTGCTTGGAAAGGTACGTATCCGTCTTTTAGTTTTAACATACTTACAGGATAGTACTTGTGGTCGTTTTCATTCCATATATATATATATATATATATTATGTGTTACATCAATTTAATCTGTATGTGTAAAATCTTGATGGCATCTTGTTGTTGCCTTCGACAAGAATGTTATTGAATCTGATAATCAAACAACTATAACTGTTCAACGCGGCTATCGGCATATTCGTAAAATCGTGAGAGATTTGAAGTACTCTTGGCTCTGTTAACTAGAAAGTGTACATTGGTGAGAATATAAGTGAAATACAATAATTTTAGAACACAGTGCAGAATGCTTAACTCTGTTTAACATAAAAAAGGTTAACCCTGCTGTATTGTGATCTGTTTGAGGAAGAGGCATTCAATGCTGTAACGTCATTTCAAAAACGCAACTCTAGATTTCGCACATCTGTTGGCAACTGTAGAGATGATTTTGCTATAAATACTCATTTTTTACTTCACATATATTTTTTCTTTTAAGAATTGCTGCTCACTTGTCTGCTATATTCTTTTTTGCAATAAATCGCACGTTTAGTGATCTATATGTGGAAGCATCTCCACTGATGTCTCAATTATAACAATGTCCCTGTTTTGCAGATGAACAAATTACGGTTTGTTTTCCTTGTTCTGACTGCGGCAAATTCATTTAAAGTCACTGTGTCCTTTTCTAATGGTTTGGTTACAATGGCCTGTGATTCCATGAAGCCCGATCATTTTGGCTTCTCACCTCAAACTGGTCAGCCACCATATGTAATCGATCCTAAAAGATATGATGTCTCCGGCTCCAACAGGGCAGAAATCACAGGTAAATATCACAAGACAAGCCGAGCACTACATTCAGTTTCTGTGTTTAAGGAATCAACTTCTATTTATCTTTTTATTTTTGAAAAGCGGCGAACAGTCTGAATGTATAAATGTTACAGAATGCAACACAGTTGCATATGCCTTATCATAGTAATTTCTGTGTATCTGCAATTAGATTGATACAACAGGATTTGGTAAGATTTTTGCATTTTTATTTAAGATCTCTTATGCCATGTGAAGCTTGACTAATATTGCCAAGAGACACCAGGATGTTTTGATGCTATAATCATTGTGTGGAAAGAAAGATTTCCTTAAAATTAATTTATTTCAGAAAAATGTATACAATGTGCTGTATTGGTTTGCTGACATAACTGAACTGAAATATTGTCTCCGTTTAGATTTGCAATGTCAACTAGTACAAACTGTAGAGATTGCTTTTAAGTCCTGCGTACGTTTACGTCTTTTTTTTTTCTTGGTACAGTGACACTTAGGGGCAATCCTGATGAATTCAGAGGTTTTCTGTTGAAGGCCTCAGACCAAAATGGAAATGACGCCGGCACTTTCACTTTAATAGATACTTCTGAGACTCGGCTCCTAGATTGCAACGGAGTGTCAGTATGTATGATCATTTGAAAACATCTTTGCCTTGATTGTCTTTAATATTTTCAGTCCTGTTGTAACTAATAAGACTGATACCCCTCCCTCAAGGGTTCAGCTGTTAGCCAAACACGCAACATTAACAAGAAAGAAATCAGTGTCAAATGGAAACCCTCAATGGATGGACATTACACATTCAGGTTCTTTAATAATCTATTTTTTTCTTTAATAATCTACTAATAATCTAATTACCAAATGAAAATTGGTTATAGGGTTAATTCAGATACAATTAGGCTATACAGGCTTATATGTAATAGGGCTTATGCTCTTCTGATTGCTGCTTTATTTTTAAATTCAACATTCATCATTGCCAATATTTACATAATTTTGAGTGATATATGTTATTGAATATTATTTTTAAATGCCATGTCAGTGCACAGTTTTAAAGTGCTGGTAAGCAGACTTAATTTTAGTGATCTAAAAACCAAAATTTTGCCTCTGAACATTTTTTTCAGAGCCACATTTATTCAGAAACTAGAAGTATTCTGGGTTGCAGAGCCCGTTACTCCTCTACCCACCACCTCTGCCCCTGCTAGCACTTCAACAACATCAGCATCAACATCTACCGGGTCTGGGTCCACCCCCGGCATTGCAACATCAGCATTGGTATCCACCAGGTCTGTGTCCACCAGCGGTACTACAACATCAGCATTGACATCTACCAGTTCTGCTTCCACCACTGGTATTGCAACATCAGCAGCAGTATCTACCAGTTCTGTTTCCACCAGTGGAACTACAACATCAGCATCGGCATCTACCAGTTCTGTTTCTACCACTGGCATCGCAACATCACCATTGATATCTACCAGTTCTGTTTCCACCAGTGGTACTAGAACATCAGCGTCTGCATTCCACAGTTCTGCTTCTACAATTTCTACAAACTCCACCACTAATGACAACATATCACCTTTTTCAAGGTGTCCAAATCATAAGGTATGCATGTATTTAATATTTATAAGAATATTGCATTACATTGCATTACATGCATTTCGCAGACACTCTTATCCAGATCAATTTCCATCACAATATAACATTAGTGTATCTGTTCAGTTAAATGAGCAACAGTCTCAGAGCAGGATAACAACACTCCCAGAACAGTCAGTGTGAGCATAATACTATGCCTTAATACTCAAGCCTTACCACAAGTTAACATGTGCAACCTGACGAGGCAACAGAAACCAAGTATACTATGATACATCAGTTACTAGAACACAAAATCCAAAATACATCACAATGCTGTGCGTAAAATGAACATCAAATGCAGTGTAACATACAGAGTAGATTGTTTAGAAAAAGAGTAGTATATCTACATTATCCTGGAGGCCTGTGAGATGGTTTGTTCACTGTATGGATCTGAAAGTTTTCTGGCTGAGTATACGGTAAAGGCTGTCAGCTCATGTACTGTGTTCAGGCTGCTGAGCCTTCACGACTCCCTTTCTTCTTCACAGTGGAGCACAGCAATGCAGCTGGTCAGTGGAGTCCTTGGGATGTATGGCTGTCTGGCCAAAATGGCATGCAATTTCTGCAAAGAAGTTTGGTTTCGGGTAGGTTTCTGCACATGATACAAAGTGGGACTCAGAATTGTCACTGGGGGCATTTAAACACAAACGGAGAAAAAGCAGACCAGTAGACCCATCATGGCCAGTTTGAATAAGTAATCTTTAAATTCTTTTTATATTCAGAGGGATGGATATGGTGTGGGATATGACTCGTACTTACAATCTTGTGTAATGTCAGGGTTACTGTAGTGTTGTAGTATCTCAGTTGCTCTAATGAAACATGCAGTTGAAAACAAGGCTGTTTACAGAGTAAATAAATCAGTTATGGTGCTATATATTCGAATATGATATATATTCATTGCATACTTGCTGTGACACAACAGATAGGGTGTGCTATAAAATGTCTATGAATCTGTTTTATGGGCATTTAAAGGGTTTTCAGTGTTTTAATGTGCTTTCCAAAATGTATTGGGTACTGCTTACTTTAATGATTTCTTCTTATCTTTTGTTCATTGTCTCAAAATTTCTATTGAACACAGTGTGTAACCCATTTGTACCATCAAACTGTACTGGAATCAAGAAAACGTATTTAACCTTGTGCCCCTCAGGTCCAGCTGATGAGTACTATTTAATAGAATGCATTACCAGTTCCTTTTACCTTTGTACTTTCCGTGACTTGTTCGTCAGTTGCTGTCTGTGTTTCTCCTCAGGTGCACGTGACTCTGGTATCACTGACTGCCACTGCGACTGCCATAGCCTTTATATTCCTGTTTATACCGTGCTGGCATGCTGTAAGTACGAAATTTCACTATGCAAAACATTTTTTTAGTGTTTGTGCGAGTGCTTACTCTAGGTTCACACACATTCTGCTGTTACTTATTTTGTACAAGGTCACTATTTTCCTTATGTGTCAATGAGTCATCTTGATGTGGTTATGAACCGCATGCAGGCAAATCATTTCCCATTTAATTTCTACAGCGTGTGATGTTACAGTGTCATTATTGTGCAACTAAAAAAAAAAACATTTTTACAGAAGTAAAGTAGAGGCATGTAGGATGGCCAAGATTTAAACATTCTAAAAATGAGTTGTAAGAAATGAATGATAATTAAATAATAATGTTGCATGGCTGTGTTAATTTTTCATTTACTTACCGTTTTCTTGGAAAATACTACAAGCTGGAAGCCCAAAACATGTGTACTGATATAAGACATGGACTTTTTCATGGGAACAAACCAACCATTCATATAAATTGTTTATGCTTGTCATTTTTCCTGTGCATTAAAACACTAATTACTCTATAAATGATTTACCATTTCAATATGCAAGCCTTTTTGTACCTTTGTGAGAGCTAAGTGTCTGTGTCCCTTTACATCACCAGCATTTGCTCATGCTTCCCTGATTGTCTCCATCTCACATCACAGAGGAAATGATGGTGCATTGTGGGTTATCTGAGAAGACAACACAATCATTCAGCTGTTCTAAAAGGCTGTTGTAAAAGGAGAAGTGGATTTTTCAGTTTTGCCATATGAACAACAATCATGTAGCAGGAGCTTCTACAACATATTAGCATATCAGTGTATCTTTCTCAGCTGCAATCTAATGTTTGTATGTGTGTGTGTGTTTTTTTCAGTGTACACATGCTGCTTTAGTCTGTGTAGTTATGATCTTGACCTTGATTCAAATCATCATAGCCGTCTCTCGCTGCGGTCCAAGTCATGAACTGTGAGTGCAACATGATATGAAAACTACCTCCTTTTCTACACTGAATTTGCACATATTAATCATGTCATGGCTGGAAAGATGTACTACTTTCCGTGCCTACCATGGCAGTAGATAAATGCCTATTGACCACCTGTGATAAATTTTAAAAGACATTTTTTCCACTCAAAACAGTATAATGCCCACATCCTCTTCTGTCACTTATTTGAGATGACTGCCTACATCTGACCAGTGATCATGAGCGCCAGCCATAGATTAAACCCAAGTCCCCAGATATCATTGTTATTTGCAGGTTTTATTATGTACATGATAATCCCACTGTGAGTGGAAGATACAGTCAAGAAAAACTGAAGGCCTTAATTGTCATAAATGTATTATCTCTTTTAGGAGATTCATTTTTCGTGGGTTTCACAGACTGAATGCCTTGGCAATTTGGTGTCTTACAGGTAAGGACTTGTCAGATGTTTATTTTTGAAACATATGAAAAAAAAAAAAAACTGCTATCAGTGAAAAGTCTGAGTAGTGTTAATATTTAATTAGAATTCAGTGCTTTTCATCAATATCTGCACTTTTCGTTCTACCCAGTTTTCCGAATAAGTAAGATGCTGTCCTCATTCTTTTTCAGTGGCTGCCGTATTTGCTGGTTTGACTTTCATTGAGCGTTCTCCCTCTCGTGTGCTTCAGAAAGTGATGGGAGGTTTTGTTGCCTGGGAGACATTATTTTTTTTACTGCAGCTCTTGCTCTCCCAGAGGAGAAAGAAAGGTAATTACAAAAGTCATAAAAAATTTATTATTTTTATGTATCATAAAAATTATAGAATGTGTAAAGTTCTATGAATTAGAAAATGCTCAATAAATGGATTATAATGTAAAGTTTTTAGAGTTCTACGAACTAAAATTGTATTTGTTTTATTTCTTTGACAGACTGGGATGAGATGTTAGACGAAAGGGTAAGCTAAAGCCTGTTGATATATCAGTTCAGGAAAAATAAATACAAAAGTTACTTTTGTTAAAATGCACCACGATTCTTCAATGTTCAAGTGACATTCTCCCTTGCAGGTACATGTTCAAGTATTGCTCCAAATTGGATTTCTGGTTGTTTTCACTCTGGGGAATACAGCATTTTTGGTGTTCCTTCTTGTTGGAATTGCTATGACATGAAAAACTATGATCAGAGGCATCAACATTTTGGTAACATCATACAGTATTGTATTTTATTAATGTACTTAATGCATGCACTTTATTTAGTATTGTTGGAGTTATGTTTTGATACTAGAAATAATTTTGCAATTTTATGTACACATTTTTACTGCACATCTCCATCAAATCAAAGTTGGCCTTTACTTGTTGAGTTGTGCAAGTTCTGCTTTGGTTTAGACTGGTAAAACTGTTATTATGTCAATAATTATTAACAATTTACTATCTTTTACTATCATTACTTTTCACTTCTCTTGACTAGTATACACTGTGCATTCTGTTATGAAAAAAATGTAGTGTTTACACAACGTAACTGCAAGGGTTAACAGTCACACCTAGTCAATATAGTGTTCCAGGGAACTGGCTTGTTTTGCTGTGCAGTTCCGTGACCTTATATTATCATCTAACCAATCACCAAGTTTGTTTGACAGCTTACCTTATTAGTCATTGTTTCTTTAGTGACACAGTGGGAAAATCAGCATCAGAGTTACTGTTCTGCCTTTTCTGAGTTACTGTAAATCAGTGGAGCTTCACAGAGAACAAGCCTCTGCTCTGAACACTGCCTCTCTCTGCACCAAGTCAGCCACCAAAGGGGCTGCAGGAAAACTGCAGTCAGCTTCAATTCAGTCATTTCAGTGAATGAACAGAAATTCAATCAAAGAATTGAATATTCTTCTTGGAAAATTAAGGGACATTTTTAAATGTATGTTTTGAATGTCAGTTCTTTTCTTGAATTGACAAGAATAAATATGGAATTGACCACAACTTTGGGCTTCAGTGCCAATCAACACCATCAACCCATTTGATTAGCTAGCTATGTTTTCACAGTAACTTGAAATAAGTACTTGAGTAAGGGAGGCTAAACTAGAGAGCAGGATAGAGCGCCAACATGGTTAGCAACAACATGGATATCCATTCCAATTAAAGGTTTTTTTGACTTCACCGACAAATACAGCCAAGGTGAAGAATGCTGCTAAGTTGCTCCACAACAAGGAGATAAACAATTAATGATGTGTCCAGGAAACGCAGTATATATTTTAACGGCTGAAATGAGAGACGAGTCCCATCATGCCTTTAAAGAGGCCACAAGAGGTGATGTGTTCTTGCCATCCTGAAAGGATTCACAAGAAATGACAATACAAAACATGCAACATGCAAATTACACTAGTTGGGAGTATTCCACCTGGCATAGACAGATAGCTTTGTAAAATACATAAAACGTTCTCATCCTCAAGGTCTTGTTAATTTTCCTTACTGAGGCTGACAGGCAATCCCGAAAAGTCTCAGATACAGCTGCTTGACAAACAAACAAGGTATCAAATCTACTCTTGCCAATACCCATGTTTTATTAATGACTTAATAGTTAAATTAATGACATCCAAAAACAAATACATGCTGTTGTGCCTACAATACAATAAATACAGTTTGTATGTCTCACAGTAGCACCACTTTCTCACCTGGGCCAGAACTATTTTTAAAATGTTGTCTGTGATAGACAGGATAGATAGGACTGTCCTGTATATGTGCATGTTTACTGGTTCCACTCCCTTTAAATTCCTTTAAAGGGACTTTAACTTGCTCCTTTCCACACTATTCTTAAAATATTCTATTCTCTTTTTTGAAAGACTATGTGTCCGGGTTACTTCAACACTGTTGCAGCAATGCCCTAAAAATCCAAATCTAAGAATTACAGCCCTATTGATAATCTTCCCTGTCTGCCAAAAATCCCAGGGAAAGTGGTGGCACACTTTTCACAAATATTCCATGACATTTGTGAAAAGATTCAGTCAGGCTTTTCTTCGGGTCATAGAATAGAAACTAGTCTTACACTGTCATTTTTTTACTGTCATTTTTTGTGTGAGTTGTTTCGAACTCCAGTGCTGCATTTGGCACAATTGATCACCAAATTAGATTTGGGAGTATTGTTGGCATAGCAGGAGCTGTGTAGATGATTTTCTCTAAGATATTAGTACTTGGGAGATCCACTGTGATACATTCTTGAACCTCTGCTTTTCTCAATATCCATCATACCCCTTTGTGTGATTGTGTGGAGAGAGAGGTGTCAGATTAAACTGTTCCTCAGAAGATATGTAACATTATGTGAAACTACCAGTATGTCTAAATGACATAAAATAGTCTTGAAGACATATTAGTAAACAGTAATAATATGATCGCTGGTGGCACCATAATAGAATACAACAATTCATTCAAAAAATGGATGAAAGCACAGTTCAGTTCACAGTTCAAGTGTCCTTCTGAAGCAGTCTGCAAAACTGGCTTCCCATTACATAATGTGCAAACTTTAAAATTCCGAGCCGGCACCATCACTCCTGAGAAAAGTCAAAAAATGATCATAAAAGATGCTTTTTTTGTCTCAGCAAGCAAGTAACGTGCTCATTCCCAAATTTCACAGGATGAAACAGGCACCGGGATAGTGTTCTAAAGGGTCTGAAACTGAGAGAATGTTTTACCCTGCCATTCTCTGAAATCACAGAATGAGTCAATACTCCAGAACAGTAAACCTTTTTATCTCAGGTCTGTTATGGATCAGAAAGGCTCTTCCCTGTAGTGCTCACTTTTTTGCCCATAGCAATTCATGCCACTTTGGTGTAGGCTGAATTTTCATACCATACAACTATCACGCCTGTACAATCAATCACTCACCGCACGGTGGCTTCTAACAATAACAGTAACAGTAATAGTCGTAGCTGCAACAGTAGTAACAGTAACTTTATTTATATAGCATCCACCATGCACACAGCTCAAAGTGCTTTACAGTCCAGATTAAATCAAGACAGTATAAAATAAAAACCACTGAAGTCACTGCATCCCAGGTAGGGTAATGCCTACTTTTATATGAGAATGGCTATTTATAAAAAGGCAAAGCCTCATCAAAATAATATTTTCAGCATTTGTATTTAAAGATACAGACATAATATATGCATAAAATCATACCAAGTTAATACTAACTAGAAAAGCATCAACTATATCTAAACAGCAGCCTCTAGTGGCAGGCAGTGGGCTTGCACACAGCAGATATGGAGGAGATTCATGTCTTTTCTCTTGACATGTTCATCTCTCTTCTGACATATTCTGGTTAACCACAACTGACTATTAGAGGAGGACTTGTGAATTAGTGACTTTTCCATTTGATATGTTAGAGTATAAAGTGATGCTGTTCCATATTTTGGACAGTCAGTCACATCACCTTGTTTGAAAGAAAAAGTTTTCTTGTTCAACAATATTTTGATTAAAAGTCAAAAACTGCTTGAGACAGATAATTAACTAATAATTTCACAGCACATTTATCACACAGAACTCACTGGACAATGCCATTAGGTATCCATATTACAAAGCCCTCTCTGCTATCTGCCTCCTCAAGATCTAAAACAACCATTAGTACATATGTACACGTAAAATATGTTGTGTGTATAGTCTAAAACCATAAAACTGCCAAAGCCTTTGGCACTGAGGGAGGAACATGGATGCCATTCAAAGAAGATTGCATTGCAGGACATGATTGGGAGAACAATCCAGAGACGGAAGGGAGAAAAAGTTTACATGACTCTTCAGTTCACTCAAACTGAAAGGACAGGACAGAAAAATAAGGACAGAATATCTTGTCTGTTAAATTACCAGTGCCATTATAATAATATTATGTTAATAATATGATTTTAGTTAATACGACATTTTGTTTTTGTTCTTATATAGAGGGGAAAAAGGAGCATCAGAGCTGAAACAACTAAAATATACTTTCAAAACATATTTCTTTATTCAGAAAAAAACTGTTTTACAAAACCTCTACAAGACTGTTGACTCAAAAGAGGACCTCCCCAGTGGAATTCTACAGGTTCAACTGTTGAAACAATTTCAAACAAACACAATCTGCATAGTTCATTTAATGGACCACATGAAGGTTTCACCATAGCTGCCATGAACAACTTCAGGAGACAGTTAAATGTATGACTGAAGCAAATTAAAAGCATGAACAGAGGTACCCAGGAGGTGATCCACTATGGTGGGGAAGCACCCCGTCTATGGTCACAAAAACACCAACCTTAGTTCAGTATGGTGGAAATTAAACTCAGAACACAGCAATACTAAACACAGAACAGTTGCAGTACCCATGGACCGCCACAAAGAACAAATGGGACAAAATACAGCTGATGTATGAAAAAGGAGCAAAGTGCTTTCACTGAAATGTTTTGACTTTGAATGGTATATAACAGCCACATGGAAGAGGCTTGTGATCAAACTGATGAATCCCAGGACAAACACATAGCGTAATTAAGACATCGAGATTTTCGAATGAAGACGTGAACTGAAGAATATTTGCAACCGTTTGCCAATATACAAGCAATTAATGCAATGCTGCATAATCATATTACGCATAGAAGGGCACGCCATGCAATCCAGTTAACTTACATGGCAAAATTGGCAGAAAGAATTACTGAATAGCAGTGTTAGCGCAACTTGATTTTGGCTCACAAAAAATGGCCAGATTACTGGTGATGCACATTTCTGTGTCTCTGCCGTTTCTACCACTGCAGCCTGCAGCAAAGACTTGCATGTCAGACTTCACTGTTTAACAGAGGAATCTGTAATTTATCATATTGTAACATAACGCCCATTCCTTTGGACTATAGTTGCAAACTTTTCTGACTGTATACTCTGAGCCCTTGAAGTGATTTTCTGATAATTCAAGCTCGAGTCTTCAGCTTGTTTTACTTGTCCTTCACATTTTATGGCAATTTCTGTGTTCCCTCAATGAGTTCTATAAGTGATTCTGTGCACTTAAGAATATAAATAGATTCACGTTCAACACAATTTAATACAGTGCCTGTACAATAATACCCATCATACCCCTTCTGTTTTACATAATTATATCAATGCAAAAAGCAAATACCACCAAATTCAGAAACCACTTCAGCGTCAAGCCTTTTTTATTATACAGCGCTGCTAAAAACTGTACACTTATGAGAAATCTTCAGCCATGTCACACATGTCATTCAGCACTAGCCTGCACAGCAAATAAAGCAAAAACACAAAAACAGCATTCAGAACGGCAATTACAAATTTTCTTCCATCGGGTATGCTGATAATATGCAGGCTAATGCCAAGTGGAAATAACTCCCCTCTCTATCCTAAGAAAATTAAAATTTATAGAATAAAAATACTTAATTTTTTTTTAAATCAATGGAATTAAAGGCAGTAAAAGTAAGGACACACATGCCAGACTGAGATTAAAACACATCAATAACATATATTACAAAGTTTATTTTGATAGTAAAAAAATATATATAAATTTGGAAAGCAATTTTTGAAGGGCATTTTCCAGTAGTACAATGTCATTTTTTTCCTGTCCCTCTAAGTGCTGTCCCTCAGGTAGAGAGTGCAACTGAAATATGTGACAACAGGTATGGTCGAGACATAGTAAAAGCATGTTATCAAATCTACCGCTTTAGAGAAAAAAGCTCAGAGGTTTTGTCTCCTACAGTACATTCAGCAACTCAGAACAGCAACAATGTGCTTGGCTGATGTGCAACCATGTGTGAATCTGCCTGAAACTCATGAGTAGGACCTGGTAGTTTTTATAGCAGTACCACACCTTTGCAGATATACTTCACCCATTCCGTAATCCAACATGTTTGAATTTAAACAGAGGAACAGAGTGAGTAAAATCAGGCACACATTGCTTCTCACTGTGAAGCTCGGGGGGGAACTCCCTCAGATCGCACAGCCTTGCTCCTCAATGCCCTGCTCTGCCACCACCGGCAGGATCAGATGTGAGATTCGACTCCAGAGTCCACCAAATTTATCGACATCCATGTGATTGAAGGAAACTGGCTGGGACGAGGAGAGGAACCTTTTCTGCAAGTAGTCCTGCACCACCTCCTCCACGGCCTTCAGACTAAGCTCAGCGCTGACCTCGTCCACTGGCAGCAAGATAGTGAAAACTAAGAACACCTTCTTGTAAGCTGCGTTCTCGTGGTCACAGTACCTGTAGAAAATAAGCGTGGACCCTGGGGGGAGCTCCTCGAACCGATGAATGACGGCTGCCCTCTTGTCCCCTTCAAAGGCGTCTTTAAGCTTGTTGTCAATGTCCAGCTTGGCCTGGTCACTGTCCAGCTTGGCCTCGCTGATCCCGTCTATGTGGAGGACGGTAGCATTGTGTGCCTGGGAGAAGGCAGCAGCCATTTGGCTGGCCAGGCACTGCAGAGTCCTTTCAGCCCTGTGACCCGAGGTCAGGATCATGCTGACCGGCTCCGTGGGCTGGGCCGTCTGGAGATGCTTCTCCACGTGGATTTTGCTCCGCTTCCACAGTTCAGCCCTCTGGCTGGGAAAGCGGGATTCCACAGCCAGAAAATTGGCCTCAAAGTCTTTTGTGTGAGTGTCTGCTCCACTCTCAGGCTGAGGGACTCTTTTGCCAATCAGAAGGAACAGAACAATGACACTGACCACAACCAGACCTAAACAACAGAGCTTCCAACAGCATCCTGTTAAGGGGAAAAAACAAAAACAACTATTATTTTATTATTATTATTTATATAAACTCTCTCTGTACATCTCAGTAAAGGCAATAATAAACCAAAGCCAGAACATACATGCAACTTACATATCACATGCTACAACAATAAGAACAATTAGGTTAAGGCACAGTATTGTTTTAGAATTAAGAGCAAATGCATTTCAGAACATGTACTTTATAGGCACATGTGAATTTAAATTGTATGCAATTATCTCCCTTAAAAAATCAAGACCAAAGTACCTGCAAAGGATGAGTACGACTTTGCCTTTATCGCAGTCTGTTCCCTTAACGCTTTACAAAAACAGAGATGAGCAGATTATCTTCAAGCAAATACTTAATGTTTATATAATACATATTTATTTACAAAAAAAATAACAATGTATGTATAAACTCCTATACATATTGCCATTTATTACCTTGTCTTCCTCCTTTGGCAGCTGGCTTCTGAGAAGGAACTTTGAAGTCATAAGACACCATTGGCTTCACATACTGTTGACTTGGACATGGTACCCTTGCTTCTGACGAAGGGTTCCATTTCCAGCTTTGATAGTTTTCTCTGGGTGACTCTAGAAAAAGAAAAAAAGTTTTTAATACAACTACACATTAGTACTATATTCTATCCTACATAACAATCATCCATTCTAGCACATCAAAAATAAACACAGAAGAAACATAATTTACAGTACACAACAGGTTTGTGCTGTAGCATGAACTCTGTGTCTATACCAGTACCTTTCTCCCGCCTGTACTGTCTAATGCTCTCCCTTGCTTTAAGTGCCCCCGCAGTCTGATGGCCCAGAGTGTACATATCTCTCTCCTTAAGGTATTCTTTGTGTCTTTGAAGAGTGTCTGAGGATGAAAGGAACATGATTAAAATGACATATTCATAGTTTAAAGTGTCACTTTGCCATACTACAGGCTTATGTTCTGTGATATATGCAGCACCATTATTCCCAGGATTTTCCAAATGAATGGGAGTTCGGCGACTCCTTAGGGAAGTGGGAGGTTGTTGAGTGTACTGGTAAGGGACACTTGTCCTCAACATATGTGCTCGAGGTTCTCCAGAGGAATCTAAAACAAAAAGAAAATGTGTCACACTCATATCTTCTACATACTGTGTGCTCACTAACATAATATACAACAAAAATGTAATCATGTTTAATCCATGTTTCAGACTTTATGAATTATTATGAACACAGTGAGGAAATATACCCAATTTGCAGAATGGTCCAAATAACTGGTCTCTTACATTTTTCTTGCTGATGTCTGTCACAGTTGCTTGAATCCCCCTCCTCCTCCTCCTCCTCCTCCTCCTCCTCCTCATCTTCTTCCTCCCCTGCCTCAAGCATCTCTTGGTCCTGGTCTTCAACCTTATCCTCACCCTGGTCTTTGAGCTCCATGTCCTCCACACTGTCATTGGTCTCCACTCCCCCACCAGACAGCTTCCTAATCTTGTTAGGGGAGTTTTCGTCTAAGACCATGAATAACGGTAAATTCTTTTATTAAAATGTCAAAATTACAATTAACAATAGCAAAAATACTCTTATTTTGCTTATTACAAGCGTTTTCTTGTTTTATTGCAATATCATTACTCAATCACGATCTACAGTGACAGTGGCAAAACATACGTCCTTTGGAAAAATTCAAAGCAAGTACTTAGGTCTGAAATGATCTGTGTTAAGTCGGGCAGACTAATTAAACATACGATAATGAAACAGAGCTGCATTTACGAGTCTCATTCCATGTCTCCCGATACACCCTTACATTTCACACACCCTGAATTTCAGCATTTGTCTTCTACTGTACCTTCATCGTTCTCGGTCGCCTCCGCCTGATCACCATTGGTATCTGCGGCTGGAATTTCATTTTCTGTCACTCTTCTCTTTCTCTTTTTCTTAGTGGTAGCTCTTTGATTTTTCTCAGCAGGGGCAACTGACGTTGAAACAAGGAACACGTTTGGCTAGCTGGACAAAGACTTCCTATTCCTTAATTTAGACAGAAGCTAATTTTCCACGTTGAAGACAAATGCACATGAAACATGTTTTTAAAAAGACTCGGACTACGGCTAGCTATTCTACCAAAACATCACATCACTATAACAACGGTTGTAGTGTTAACTAGCTGTTGTTGCGAATGAGCTCATTTCGGTGTCAAAATCTCATCCAACATTCTAACCTCCACTATTTCACTTTACTTCCCTACTAACAGCCCACCAGCGGAACGCGGGAGGATGTTTCAAATTTCCGGTTTAATTCTTCAGCTATTCTACCAACACTCTGCAATGTCTTTTACGTAAGATACCAAGGTAGTGGTGCTACATAACATGCACTGCAGTAACCTTAAAAATCAATTAGGCTAGCAGCTAGTAAATTAGCTAGCTAGGTACTCATCCTGAAACGACATAATCAGTAGCTATCGCGAACTTACTGAAATGTCTCGAGCAGGCTAGCTAGCTAACTCACTCACAAAAGTTTCGAGCCAGCAACCTTGCGATTTGAAAGTGAAACTAATCCTCAAGCCCGCAAATACTCAGGTAATACAGAGTGAAAGCGACTCCCACCAAATTAGGTGCCCACTTTATCTAAGTTAACTAGGTACTCACCACTGTACATTTCCTATATGACTTAGCTTGCTAGCTTCCTTAGCTATTAGCAACAGCTGATTAATCACCAATATAACGGTCTTATGCTTCTCTATCCAGCTAACTTAGATAGCAGTCTAGCCGTTTTCGGCGTAGATTGCTTGGATAGATAACTTGGGTCTTCTATCTTGTTGGAAGCGTTTGTTTTATCTTACTATAACAGCTAACAAGGTGGCTAACAAACCATTTCATTCATAATCACAATTACCGACCTTTTGCCGTTTGTCTTGTTACCCTCATAGTTGTTACATTTGCCATCTTTGTCAGTACAGCAGGATCCATTCAGTTATGCACTACGCTTACAAGATTCTTTGTGCCCGTTAATAAAACTTTTAGTTCCAGTTAACGTTAGTCATCAGACCTGAAAGACCTCTTCTTTGTTTCCACGGGTCTATTTTAGAAAACGCACCGACATCCGGACACCGGAAACATGCGCATGACGTACAGCATGGACACGCCTTTTAAAAATGCAAAGGCATAACATTCTACCGTTTGTTGACAATGACATGACAGCTGAGTTGGTGAATTTTGTTGTTTGAACAACGAACCAATAGCCATTAAATGTCAAAGTGCTGTACAGTCCATTCTAGAGCGAGAAGTCTCGCAAGTAGTTACCTTAGAAACGCTAAGCATTTAATGCAGCGCGATGTAGTTATTTTTTAGACACCAGTGTTACAAGATTATGGTTCCTATTTTTAAGATGGGTGACATCTTGCAAGCACTTACATCCAAAAACGGTGTTTGCACATCACACATTTTACATGTATTTAATTTAAGGCACAAATCGGTCAATGAAATAGGTAAAACAGACTGACAAGGTAAACCTCAGGTTACAACAATACAACTCCAGGTAGAAGACTGAGGAGATGTGAAGAGGTGTCAAAACAGTGTTGCAAAACAGGTATCTCCAGCCCTTACAGAGGAAACTGTTTATATGGAGTCCAGCTCTGGAGGTATTTTTATTGACTTTCTAAAGTATTATGACTTGGATTAATAAATACACAATTAAAGATTGGGAAATTAAACAGTATTTTCCCTCACCCAAACAAACATGTTATGACTTTTGTAGCTCCTGTAGTAACTTCACTTTGAACTGATTAAATTTTTCTGGGATAATCTCATTTCTTTTATTCTAAAAACTGTAAGAACAACAAGAAATATAATTTTCAAAAAAAGTGCAAATCTTATGCAAACTATAAGACATTTTCAGAAATGATCAATAAAACAGACTCTTAACCGATCAAATTATGTTCTGCTTCTGGATAGTTCAGTGTTGAGGATTTTTTGTTTTTTTGGAGTTGTATTTCCACTGTCAGAAAGTGCCGTTTTCAGATCGCGCAGCCTCGCCGCTCAATGGGCTCCTCTGCAGCCACGGGCAGGATCAGATGTGAGATTCGACTCCAAAGCCCACCAAATTTATCCATGTCCATTTGGTCAAAACTGGCCGGCAGGTCAGAGGAGACAAACTTGTCCTGAATGTGATCTTGCACAATCTCCTCCACGGCGCTTAGACTCAAATTTGACCTGAGTTCCTCCTCCTCCACCAGCACAGTGAAGATCAGAGAAGCCCCTTTGAAGGCTGCGTTCTCATGGTCGCAATACCTGTAGGAGGTTGAACAGAGGAACATAATGAGTGAAATCAGACATCAGACAGACATTGGTTCTGACTGTGATGCACAGCCTTGCTGCTCAATGCCCTGCTCTGTCAACACCAGCAGGATCACATGCGAGATTTGACTCCAGAGTCCATTCAGTTCATTGATGTCCATATGATTAAAGGAGGCTGACTGGGACAGGGAGAGGAACCTGAACTGCAAGCAGTCCTGAACTAAGAACACCTTCTTGTAAGCTGCGTTCTCGTGGTCACAGTACCTGTAGAAGATGAGCGTGGACCCTGGGGGGAGCTCCTCGAACCGATGAATGACGGCTGCCCTCTTGTCCCCTTCAAAGGCGTCTTTCAGCTTGTTGTCAATGTCCAGCTTGGCCTGGTCACTGTCCAGCTTGGCCTCGCTGATCCCGTCTATGTGGAGGACGGTAGCATTGTGTGCCTGGGAGAAGGCAGCAGCCATATGGCTGGCCAGGCACTGCAGAGTCCTTTCAGCCCTGCGACCCGAGGTCAGGATCATGCTGACCGGCTCCGTGGGCTGGGCCGTCTGGAGATGCTTCTCCACGTGGATTTTGCTCCGCTTCCACAGTTCAGCCCTCTGGCTGGGGAAGTGCGATTTCACCTTTTCAAATTCTCTGCGAAAGATGTCAATGCTTCCTTCCTCCTGTGGCTCAGGCTGAGGACTTGTGGATAACCAGTGAGCTATACAGACAGCTACCACTGTAACTACTAATGCTACAAATGTATATTCTGTGGATACAGAAAGAGAAAATCAGATGGGTTATCAAGTGTCAACACTATTATATGGTAGAAAATATTTCAGAAAACTATTCCAGAACTGATATGGTAGAAAGGGAGGGTCTTACTGAGCCAGTCTTTAGGTTTTGAGACATCTTCCTGCTGTACCTCTGCTGGGAGGGATGAACTTTGAACATGTTCCTCACCGTCCACCTTCTTTGAGTCTTTGACCTCCACTTCTTCCTCATTGTGTGGTTCTGCATGTGAAACAGTGCTTTCTGCAGAGGTCTCCTGCCGTCTATGTCTGAGACCTGAGAAGAGATGTTTAGCTGGGATTGTTTCTCTTGCATTGTCACACAAAAAACCCTGGTACAATTTTAAACTTAGACCATTAAAGCTTGTCTTAAAGAAAGACTTTACAAACTATGTCTTTAAAAGAGAATATACACAGTCACTGAGAAGAAAAGACTCCTCCACATACAATGGGGCGACACACTATTCACCTGCTGTTAAGCTGAATTATGCATTTCCCACTCTGATCATATATACAGTACTTAGTATGAAACATTTCACATTTACACTTCTATGTAGTAAAACAGAAAGAATTGCAAAGTAAAGTGATATGAAGCATCGATAAATACATGGAATTGATATGGCACACAAGATGAGTCGTTTTGAACAAACCTATAGGTGTTGTAGCATCGTGCTGAGTTGCCTCTGGTGTGGGGGACAAAGTATCAACATCTTCATTACTGTCCCACTTGCCCTCCTCTTCCTTCTTATTCAGCTGTTCAGCATCTGAAACATTGCTTCCATCTTGCACCCTCTGCTCATCATAGGAAACCAGAAAACCACCACCACTCCTATCTGGTGCTGAAGATGTTGAATCCTGGGTGTGCTGAACTTCCAAAGCTGTGTGTTAAGAAACATATAAAGTTAGAAGACTTAAATAAACATATAATATAGGATTCCAAAAACTCAGTGAAAACATTTTTTATTTCTCTTCTTAAATGTTCAGACAAAAGAATGTATGGTTAAAAGATAATTATTCAATTTATGCACCAGCTGTCAAAAACTATGTATTTCCCACTCTGATCATATACACAATGCTTCGTGTGTAGAATTTCTCATTTTCACTTCTACATAGGACAACAGAAAGAATTACAGAATAAAGCAATATGAAGCATGAATAAACAAAGCAACGGATATGGCACACAAGATGAGTCGTTTTGAACAAACCTATAGGTGTTGTAGCATCGTGCTGAGTTGCCTCTGCTGTGGGGGACAAAGTATCAACATCTTCATTACTGTCCCACTTGCCCTCCTCTTCCTTCTTATGCAGTTGTTCAGCATCTGAAACACTGCTTCCATCTTGCACCCTCTGCTCATCATAGGAAACCAGAAAACCACCACCACTCCTATCTGGTGCTGAAGATGTTGAATCCTGGGTGTGCTGAACTTCCAAAGCTGTGTGTTAAGAAACATATAAAGTTAGAAGACTTAAATAAACATATAATATAGGATTCCAAAAACTCAGTGAAAACATTTTTTATTTCTCTTCTTAAATGTTCAGACAAAAGAATGTATGGTTAAAAGATAATTATTCCAATTTATGCACCAGCTGTTAAAAACTATGTATTTCCCACTCTGATCATATACACAATGCTTAGTGTGTAGAATTTCTCATTTTCACTTCTACATAGGACAACAGAAAGAATTACAGAATAAAGCAATATGAAGCATGAATAAACAAAGCAACGGATATGGCAGAAAAGAAGGGTCTTACTGAACAAACCTATAGGTGTTGTAACATCGTGCTGAGTTGCCTCTGGTGTAGGGGACAAAGTATCAACATCTTCATTACTGTCCCACTTGTCCTCCTCTTCCTTCTTATTCAGCTGTTCAGCATCTGAAACATTGCTTCCATCTTGCACCCTCTGCTCATCATAGGAAACCAGAGAACCACCACCACTCCTATCTGGTGCTGAAGATGTTGAATCCTGGGTGTGCTGAACTTCCAAAGCTGTGTGTTGAGGGACATATAAAGTTAGAACACAAATAAAAACATGATTCCCAAAACTGAACAAAACCATTTTATTTCTCTTCTCAAATGTTCACACAAGAGTATGGTTAAAAGAGCAATATTCCATCTATGCACCAGCTGTTTAAAATGACATATTTCCCGCCCTAATCATATAAACAATGGTTATAGTGCAGCCTTTCTCATTTTCACTTCTACATAGTACAGCAGACAGAAATATATGATTAGCAAATATGAGAAGATAATTTATAAGAATATATAGTTAAAAGAGGAAAATTCTGTCTAATCAAAAATGTATCAGACAAGGATTGGATCTATCACTGTTTTACACTAATCACATGTACAGGCCTTACAACTTTATAACAAATAAATTTACAGCGTCGGCTAAGCTTGTCTGCCTAGAAAGACTGTCATCATATAAATGGTATGGTTTTTTAAAAGAACAATGTTAACGCTTCCAACTGCAAGGAGTTAATAGGGACATCGCACAGCGAATTGACAAATTTGCATAGATATTAGCTTGCAAAATGTGTTCATTTAAAAGAGAACATATTAACAAATAGTCACAGCACAAAGTACGACGGTAAACCTTCCAAAACCAACCGCATAAACAGTCAAATATATGCCACGTGTCTGTGAGTAAAATGACAGTGAACTTACTCTTCTCAGCTCCTTTTTCAGTCTTACTGCTGTTTGAGTTTACCTTCTGCTCATCAGAGGGTAACAAACAAGCCCCACCGTCACCATGGTTATGTGATGTTGAGGTAATATCGTAGGTCGACGATACGACTTGTTCTGCATTTCCTGTGTAGGAATATTAGAAAGCTATTTCTTTGTTTATTTGTGTAAATACAATAAATAAGGGTGTGGATGAGAATACTGATATTTACCATTTGCAGGGCAATTATTCGTTTCCATGTGAACTAACTGAAGAGCAGTCCGTGTCTGAGGAAAGGGAGATTATTCTTTGTACGTGGGCACCTCCTGCCCATAGAGCATTGATCGTTTTAAGCAGAATCTGTTGGCGGATATGTAGATATATGCCGTTAAGACGTTCAATTAGACACTGAGACATAAAAATCGGTTAGGACATTAATATACATCACTCAGGTATAACGTTAACTATATTCGACATTACATTTAACTGCGAGCTAAGGAAAAGCAATAGCAAGGTAGTAAAGTTAGCCAACCATGTAGATACATGGCTAGTCTAACAGTTCAACCGTTCAACTATCTATTTATCTAAATCTAGTCATTTAAAATGCTAAGTAGTTAGCCTAGTGTAATTTGTATTCCAGGTACCTTAAGGTCTCACTCATACAAACTGAAAAATACTTCTTGTTCGATAACTGGAGTATCTAAGGATGAACGTCAGTGACATTGCGTTCCAGTTTCAGACAGGCCAAAACCATTTTAATGATAACGACATATTTCCGTCACATGGACAATACAGTCGTTCTACCCCAAATGACTTTCCACCATGCTGTTCTGGAGTGGTTATCATAATAAATTTAATTCTTACCGACTGTCAGACACCACAAACGACTTTCTATAGGGAATTTCAGTCTTGAAACTGCCCTTTTGTACTTGTTCAAACGTTCATCCACATCATGACATCGGCATAGGAACATCACAATTCGTCTTGGATTAGGAATCGTTTCCCTCCGAACCGTGTGTAGAGTAACACCAGTGATCATGACGTCGTTCGATAATGGTTACAGAAATTAAAGGGGAATTGTAACCTGAAAAACGCATAACAAAGCTTAATGTACCAAAATTGCGAGTATTACAGACCAATTCTGTATTTTTATATGTGTACCGGATACTGTATATTCACATTGTAGGCTATATCTGTATTAATCTGTATCTTAAATTGTATTCAAAACCTTTATGTTGTATGTCAATAAAGATGCCGGCGTGATTTATGATTACAAATGTTGTGTCAATTCACAAATAAACACTCATACTCATAGTAAAATCTGAGTAGGTACATGTTACGCTTAATTATGAATTAAAGGGGGAAAAATTCAATGATGTCATTCTTCATGCCAATTCTGGAATGTGAAGATGGTATATCAACATGCAGTTAAACGCAGATTTCTCTGGGTATCTGTTAAAAACCTTGGACTGACAGCTTAGGTATACGAAATCATCATTCAGATGAAGATGCTGTGAGTATTATAATATGTTAATGAACTTAGATACTTGCTTAGTGTTACGACAGACATGCCATGTGTAACTACATATGTTGTGTAAGATGTGACACATGTGTCTACCCCTGTGTTAGGTATATAGTTATAACATAATATGAAAAAAAAAAAATCAAAGACAAACATACCTTTACAGTAGGGAAAATTCACACTAGCTAACCAGATAGTGGCTTTTGCCACTCTCCTGTTTTATGCCGGCACGGAATGGAGGTTCACATCTATTTCACAATGTTACTTAGTTAAGTGACATTCAGCTACAGAGCATTTAATTATACGTGATCGCTTATATAACTAAACACTTGATTACAAGGTTTTGTCATTTATATTGAACAATGATTTTTTTTAATTATTATTTTTAACAACAGAGTCAACTCGGCATACAGACTGATGTTCCAATATGCTTCCACAATATGTAAACGTTTTCAACATGCACGTGTAGAATTACAAACCAATTGGTGTTTCGATCAAGTAAAAATATTCTTTCACACCTTAAATCATGTGACGTCATCAGATGAAATTTGTCTATATCACAAGTGTCATAAAATCTTTGTGATGGTAAAACATCTTACACAGCAGGTTCAAATCATGTAACCTGGTAAAACACAGCTATAATTTGGACCCTTCTCCAATTGTCTGTTTTGCATACCCGGCCACTACAGGTACAGACACTTTGTTTTTATTTTAATGTGTAGGTCTGTGTGTTAAGTAAGCTATATGTTTCAAGCCAATTCACTTTCTAAAAAAGTTATCACTTGCGTACTGAATTCTAAAGATTCCTTGCACAGTTTAAAAAAGAAAATCACTATCGAACGAAATGGTGTCTAAAAAGAACTACAGATGTCGCTGTCGGATAAAGAGTTATCCACATTCTCGACACTGCGTTGAGAAGTACTATGTGACACAGCTGTTTCTATGTTATAAACGTTATTTAGTCTAACTTTTAATCTAGCTGTATATTAGCCTACTGCAATTCTTCAGAAATACACGAAACACATGAAAGTTCCCATACCATTGTCTTTTATTTTCCGCCTTAACAGTAGCCTTTAACTGTGATGCTCATTGTGGTTTAGTCTGGTGTTTAGCATGGCAAAGTAAATAAAATTATCTGTGTTATTTAGTTATTTCTCTCGTGGTTTTGGGTTTGTTATCAACGCTGTATCCAGCATCCTTGAAGCTGAGGGTGAGCCATGACAACATCCTTGGCTGACCCCTCCCCCTTACTTGATTAGATTAATCCAAACAGGTCCTTCCCACCTACTCACTTTCTCTCTAACATTGCAGCAGCTTTCATTTGTCCTGCAGTCATATACTGATCGGAGGGATTACAGTTACCGGGAACAGTACGTCAGATTGGTTCCTCATCAGACAAGAAAACACCCTTTCTCGTGTGCTTATTTTGGACTATGCAAGAAGTCAGTGGAGACTGATCTACAAAATGCAACTGGTGCAACTGGTGCATGAAAATACCAAGTATTAATACTGATACAATAATGCCAATTTAGGCTGACCACTGGAAGTGACAATTTCACTCCCACTTAAATACGTCCATTTCTCTTCCATTTTTTGCAAGAATCCATCATGTCTAAACTGGGTATTTTGTACATTTTGTGGTGCGTGGTCAGTTGCATTTTGGCCGCACCGAATGAGACCATGGATAATACACTCAAAGGTAGTACACCTGGAAATAAAGAGAAATTAAATGATCAAAATGAGACTCTTGAGGATGAGATGGATAACCAAGAGAACATTCTTACGCAGGTAATACACTATTTAAATGCATATTTAAGAGGCAGGTGTATGGTGCTTTAGTAATAAAAATTGTCCGCAATCAAAAAGCAACTGTTGTTTTGAAAGTTACACTAATTGAAGAGGATACATGCTGGCAGTAAATTATGAAGAGCGGTAACAGTATTTTCCTTGCTAATTTCACAGTGGGAAATTAAGTATGCTCAAACATAAGTAAAAGTAAAATAATTGTTAATAAAACAGTAAAAGTAATGTAATCGTTGATTCGGCAAGATGCATGGGCATTACCCACATGCCACATGTGTTGCTTCTCCTCTAAATGTACTTGTGCAATAATTACAATTTACGTTTTGTAAATTATATTTGTTCCAGTGAATATCAATTATGTTCACGTTGTGAAACTGTGCGCTGGTTATACGTGGTGGAAAACGCATTCATCTTCTTTCCGTTGTAGCTGCTGGGTGATTATGACAAAGTGAAAGCGCTTTCGGAAGGCTCTGACTGTCGCTGTAAATGTGTTGTCAGACCCCTGAGCAGGAGCGCCTGCCGGCGAATCGAGGAAGGCAGCGCCAAGGCTCAAGACTTTTACACAGTGGAGACTGTGACATCGGGGCCGGACTGCAAATGCGCATGCATTGCGCCTCCTTCGGCTCTGAACCCCTGTGAGGGGGATTACAGGCTGAAGAAGCTCCAGAACGCAGGAGAAAATGACGTTAAGGTAAAAGCGTAGTCTCTAACATAAAGTCATGCTTTATACAACGATTCCCCAATCATAAGAGTGTTGTCTAGGTGTCCACTTTTAATAGCGTAAGACACTTTTGGTGTATATTCAAATTTTGATTAGACCATTTCTACCATGGAGAAACAGTCAACACGACACAACCCGCCTAATCCTATATTTTAATCTATTTATTTTAGCTCTCAACAATTATGGAATTGCTCGAAGGCTCTTTTTACGGAATGGATCTGTTGAAGTTGCATTCAGTTACAACAAAACTCCTCGGTCGTGTTGAGAACATTGAAAAGGTATGTTTTACGGCATTTGAATTGCTGCTCTTGTCAACAACACTCAAGAAACAACATCCAGAAGGCCAGAGAATTTGAAATACAATGAACTTAATTGTTCCCACACACAGCCAGGCTGGCGCTGTATGAATTTTCTCTTGTTTAAATATGAAGCTATAGTCATAGTTTATTCTCTAATATAAGCACATTCTTTATACTGTAAAAGAGCAAATGTGATTCAGGCTTATAAAGCTCCTAGGGGAAATACTACACGGAGGCAAAAGGTTTATTTTATTAGTGTGTCAACTGTGGCTACAGGTAACAGCCCTTTAATGCATTCAGCACTATTTATTTCAATGTTGAAAAATTAAACTGTCTTTTAAAATTGCTGTGTGTTACAATTTTTTTAAAGAAAATTAACTCTGTATATAATGAAAAGGGTGAAGACAGTAAAATCTGAGACACTGTCCTTGCTGAATTCCCAAGAGGCTGTTGTGCCAAGAATATTTCATTCAAGTATCAATGATTGAATGATATTGCACATTTAAACTGGACTGAGCTCTTCATGCACACAGATATATGATACATTGCACTCCTTACTTACTCAGCAGGTGGCTGTATTCAGCCTGGCTGAGACAGCTTATATTTTACATCCAACTGAAAATTTGCCAAAATAGATCAGGTTCAATATCCTAATCAAGGGCACACCAGCAGTGTTCTGCCTGGGAGTTGAACCTGAAATATGCCACACAAACATTCAGTGCTTGCCCAAGACTTCACACTACTGCCCACTGAACACATTCAGAGCCACAGCGTGCACTGGGCACAGGGAAAGCTTCCTTGATGACTGCTGTCTATATGGGCTTCCTACACAGCTTTACAGTTAGTCTGGCCTGCCTTGTGAGTTCGTTCGTCTTGGTTCTGTATTCATGTATTTATTGGTTTCTTTGTTTTTGAACAGGCAGTCTCTCAAAATCACACCAAAGAGAGAGCCAGTCTTAAGAGCAGCTTTCCTGAGCAGGTGCAACCAAAGGAGAAACTGTCCCAGCAGCACATGGAGAAGAGGAAGCACCCAAGTGAGCTGGGAGATGCCGCTGCGGCCTATGCACATGCAGAGGTAATGCGGGTCCAGGTTCATGCTGCAGCGGTGCCACCCCTTGAGCTGATGTTTCTTATCCTTATTTCACCCCATTCATATAAAACACTGGACTCTCAATTGTTTTTACTTCATTGTTGGTGGTTCACAATCTCCAGGACACCATTAAAACATCATTCCTAATCAAGCTCACTATTATTCTATTCATGTCCATTCATTGCCTTGGACAGCTTGACACATGGATAAAATATATTTAAACAAGTCCATGGTGTTGTGTTTATGCTACTCTCAATGAGCAATACATATTTATATCAGGCTCTGCAAAACGTCTTTGGACATGTCACTGCAATTACAGAGAACTCTCATTTCTTAATTTGAAACTGGAAACAAATGACAATCTCAGCACGTACTGCTTCATCAAAGCCAAGTGACTGGATTGTGTTTTTTCCATTGCCATTTTTTCCTTATAAACTCAGTGTCTAAAAAATGGAAATGAAATGTTTAAATAATTACTGTGGTAATTTGGGATTTGGCAAATCAAACAGAAAATTTATGCAAAAATTAGCTTTTGGCCAAAATGGTCTTTTTAAGTGAGGAAAGTCTCTGGTGTGGATCATAGGCACAGCCCTTGATCTTTTTTGGTCTACCTGTAATCCAAGGTGGAAACGATGTCCCCCATTATTCATAAAATTGGCAAACCAGTTTTATATGGTTTTCATTAGAGCCAAGATTGTGTCCCTGAGGCAGGTTTTCAGGAGCCCCCCCACCCCCCCACCCCCCAATAGACTGAGCAACTATGAGTATGTTTATCAGAGCAGCTGTGATGCCTCTGTCCCCAATGTGAGACAACTTGTGCTTTATCCCATAACAGAAATTTGAAGAGAGGTTTGTTGGAAGCCAGGGATTCAGCCAGGGGTTCTCTAGACCCTTGCTGAAGAGAAGTCAGCCTGAAGCCCCCACAGTGGCCCAGAGGGCACCCAGCCGGGTGATGACTGGCCCTCGCGGGGCAGTCATCAGGGGGATAACATATTATAAATCCAATGCTGTGGAGGATGGGGACGAGGATGAGAGCTGTGAGTATAGGGGCCTTGGTATCCTAAATTGTTTTGACCCCATAATCTCACTTTGTGGTCATGAGGCCTATTGTCCCCTGTAATGTCCCTAAATTTTCCCACAGTAGTTTGAGGCCTCATTGTTTTGCTGTTTGTTATGACAACTTGTAGGCTCCACAGGAAAATGGGAAGTATGATCAGATTAACCATTTAAGGTCAAAGTAGTGAAATATGAACAAGCAAGAGAGGGTTAACACGCTTTTCAAAATCCTTTTGGTATGGCTACTCCCAAGACTTCAATAAAATAAAGATACTGTCCTTTCAAAGCAACTGTTCAATCAGATATTACAAAAACAGGAAGACAAGAATGGCAATAGATCTGTTTTAATCTGCTTTCTTATTGTGTGACCAACAGTCCACAGTGCTAGACCATCAAAAGGCAGGGTGTTGTTTTTACAAACCCTACTGTTAAACTTAAACCCCTATGATTTCTGTGGTTTTTATATGTTTCATGTAATTTGGCAAGTGAAACACAGCAGTGTCCTCTCCCCCCAAAAATATAAATTATAGTGCTATTACATAAGTGCAAGTGTCTTTCATTGTTACTTCATGAGCAATTTTGATTTGATGTTGATAGCTGTATTTCTTTACAGGGGTCTGACACTCAGACTCAGTCTCTAAGATTATATTGTCTACATAGATGAAACTTCCACATTGTACAGTGCCCATCAGATGTATGTCTCAGTACAGTTATGCGTTGAGGGTGATCCATTCTGTGTCCTATATATGCAGTAGCGGAGGATGAATTGCTGAGTGGTGATGGTTCCATCGATATGCTGATCGAAGATCAGCTCCTCAAGCACAGGCCCCCACCCACCAAGGCTAACAGGAGGGCGAAGCCAGTGGCTGTCCCACTCTCAGCTACTGCCACAGAGAGGGAGGGTACTCAGAGCACTCTGTTGACCCAGGCTCCCCAAATGAACCCTGCCACTCAGGTGGGTTCCACCACATCTGCGCCAGTTCTCACTGAGGGTTTCTCAGAGTCTGACACAATCAGCCCAGCCACGATGGAGAGAGCTACAGAGAATGCATATGAGGCCACTGAGGCACCCACCAGTACAAACGCCATTCTCAAGACCACATTGGTTATCCCTGAGACCACACAGATTATTGCTGAGAGTACACCAGCTATTTCTGAGACCACATCAGCCACTTCTGAGACCATGCCAGCCATTGTTGAGGATACCCCAGCCATTCCTAAATCCACACCATCTTTTTCTGACACCACACCACCGATTCCTGACATTACATCAGCCATTCCTGGGACCACACCAGCCATTCCTGGGACCACACCTGCCATTCCTGGGACCACACCAGCCATTCCTAGGACCACACCAGCCATTTCTGGGACCACACCTGCCATTCCTGGGACCACACCAGCCATTCCTGGGACCACACCAGCCATTCCTGGGACCACAGCTGCCATTTCTGGGACCACACCAACCGTTCCTGAGACCACACCAGCCATTCCCAACACAACAGTGGCCTCTCTCAAAACCACAGTTGTCATTGATGACGGCACAAAAGCTATCCCTGAAACCGAAACAGCAATTCCCAGCACAACGGTGGCCCCTCTTAAGACCGCAACAGCAATTCCTGAGACAACAACAGCCATCCCTGCACAAACGACAGAGGCAATTTCCAGCAGCACGTCTGCCGTTCCTACGACCACGGCAGACACCACGGTCGCCCCTACTACTGCCGCCACCTCTATGCCAACTGCTCCACCAACTACCACAAGGAAAACGGAATCATCCACCTTGTTCCTGCTGACCACGTCGCCAACGATGACGCAGAGACGGACATCCACCACCACTGTCACACAAACCAGGACCACACGCAGGACAGCGGCACCCAGACGCAAGTACCGCATCGACTGGACCGAGAGCTCATCCGAGGAGAACTTTGGGGAAGTGCCCCCAGTCCCTTCTGGTATGTCGGTACCCCTTATTCTCAGACCGTTTCAGTTTTTTTTCATGCAGTAGTGGTTTTACTTCAATTAACTTTTGAATTCAATTTTAAATGAGACACTGGGTCAGGTGTACGTATTGTATAAGTGTATCACTAAATAGATGTACTCTAAACAAGGGTTGTGTTTGTTTTCTGAGGAGAGATTCCATTCCCTATGTAACAGCCATGCATCAAAGGCAGAATCCTCAAGTGGTTATCACTATCTGGCTTTGTGGTTCACAGGAGAATGTAAAGACACTTTGGCCACAATAGCCGATCCTGTGACTCACAACACATATGGCCGAAATGAAGGGGCATGGATGAAGGACCCAAAGGCATCTGATGACAAGATTTATGTCACCAATTATCATTACGGAAACAATCTGCTGGAATTTCGGAATATGGATATTTTCAAGCAAGGTAACATAATGATGATCTTAACACGTTGAAGTGTATGTTCCTGTTCTTGTGTGTTTTAACCCTTTTTCCCCCCATCTCACCCCCAGGACGCTTTACCAACTCTTACAAACTCCCTTACAACTGGATTGGCACAGGTCACGTGGTGTACGACGGAGCATTTTACTACAACCGAGCATTCTCCCGTGACATCATCAAGTTTGACCTGCGAAGGAGGTACGTGGCGGCATGGACCATGCTTCACAATGCCGTGTTCGATGAAGCCAATCCCTGGAGGTGGAGGGGCCACTCCAACATCGATTTCGCCGTGGACGAGAGCGGGCTGTGGGTCGTCTACCCCGCGATAGACGAAGAGGCCTTCTACCAGGAAGTGATCATCCTCAGCAAGCTGAACCCGGCTGACCTGAGCATCCACAGGGAGACGTCCTGGAGGACCGGCCTGAGGAAGAACTTCTACGGCAATTGCTTCGTCATCTGTGGCGTCCTGTACGCCGTCAACACCCACAACCAGATGAACGCCAACATCCTGTATGCCTACGACACTCACACAAACACACAGATGGTCCCCAGGCTTCCGTTTGTGAACAACTACACTTACACCACGCAAATCGACTACAACCCCAAGGATCGAATTTTGTACGCATGGGACAATGGCCACCAGGTTACATATAATGTCATATTTGCCTACTGAGAAGGGCACCCAGAAAAAAATAGAGCAGTATAAAATGGTCTGACCGCATTTTTGTAAAAAAAAAAAAAATTAAAAAAGAATAAATTCTATTTGTGTAAGTGGATTGTAGATCAGTCTACGCAGCCATGTTTTCTGATATAGCAACCTTTTTATAGCTTACTGTTCTGCCGTACACGTTTTGTGTTTTTAATTTCTGTTTTTTGCACCAACTATTTAATGTTCACTTTTTACCTCCTGATGAGCTGGCAATTAAATCACTTACTGAGGTATGAGACGACTTCATGGTATTGGATCATAAAAATATACTTAATATACTGGAATTTAAAAGTAAAACATGCAATGGAACAAATGAATGTAGTCTAGCAGTACTTTCTAGTCATTTTGCACAAAATTCAGCAGTTACAGCACAACATGCATTGCTAACAGATTCTACTGCAATACGTTTGGTTAAAAATAAAAATAAAACAGCTACACGCAAACACATTTTAGATTATTTGAACATGTGCACACATAGCAACTCCAGTATTACCAACAAAAAATATTTAGCATATGAATATTAAACTTAGTTATAATGGTGTATCAATGTTTGAATCACAAGATAACTACTTTAGTACTATACTCCTTATATTCCTGTTTTTGTCTAGCTCTTAACATCGCTCCTAACATTGATATCACATTTCTGTCTAATTTGTTGGAAGCACTTACTCCTTTTTGCATTGGGTTACACTCTCAGATTGTTTGGAATGACTTGCATTAAAACTGCCTGAAACCTTTCCTTTGTAGTTTCTGGGCTCTTCTCTCAGAGAGGCTGTGACAACAAACATGCATTAATCAGCAGAGATTCAATTTCCCGGGGAAACACACCGCAAGGTAATCTGGATCCCAACACACTGAGAGCACTCTGCACCAAGCAAACAAACTAACAAAAAACCTGACGCTCATCACTGAGGAAAAAGGAATGACTTTTCTATGTCTGCGCTTGCATTTTTTAACTAATAATTTAATGAAAGTAAAGTATATACTAGCACCCGCCACCACACAACTTCACAAACACAGTAAACATGACACCTCTGAGTTCTTCCAGTGCTTTATTTGCTTCTGTATTTGATTAAAAAAGTGACACAGATTTACCTGTACTTTATTTCAGCATGTGCTATTTGTGTCTGAGTCCCTGAATGTTCAAAAGTATTGCAGATAATAATTCTGAATTTCAAACATAATCCATGTAATCAAACCTGTATGATTACACTGAAAATGCAAAAATAATACCTAATACCTAATAAGCGAAGGAAAATAAGAAATGACAATAAATAGCTACTGGTATTTATACATAAAACATCAGAGGGAACAATCACATTTCAAAGTAATATTTCTTACTTTTAGAATGCTGAACTGCTAAATGTTAATAATCTATGAACAAAAATGAACATGTCAACTGGGCAATTATCTTTTATGCCACATCCGTTATAAAGCACATTAAAAGGTTTTACCTCTTACTCAATATGAACCCTCAATTTCCCTGGCATATACAGTAGCATACTATGTGTATTACTACTCACAGATATTGTAGATCTACTGTACATTTAGATACTGTAAGATTTGTCAATTTTACAATGAAGTTTAACATTGAAATCTGAGTAAATACAGTAGATTTCAAAATGTTCTTACATACACATAGCACAAATTTTGCATTCCAATTTTTAAAAATCAGCAAAATAACAACATATTCTGGTTTGGACTCTATAATTTCTCACAAAAATACAGAAGGTTTATGCATGACTAAAAATGAAACAAACATCAGAGTTTGAATAAGCACCTGATTTCATCAAATTTTCATCCTTCTTTTTGAAATAGTGCTGTGTTCATTAGTAAGCAGCATTCTTAGAAAAATACAATCTTTAACACTACTCCACTCAAATACATCCCAACATACATGCATTATTACATAACCTTCATAGATCAAAACATGTCTGCAAATTTTGTTTTTTGTGTGCAAACTGTTTTGTTAATTTTGTTTTCTATTTAGAAGTCCATCAGCAAAAAGAAAGACAATCCTGTATCAACCTCAGTTTTGTACTTCTGTAGAAAACTTTTTCAAACAATAAAATTCACGTAGAATGTAGCAAAGATGATGGGGATGGTACTGCAGTATATATAATTTAATTCTTCATGACAATCCCTTTTCTTCACTTATGTTTCTTATGTCACATGGTGTGCCCTTTGAGATGGAAACTGAAAAACCAGGAATCAGGGATTTTTTTAAACTTTTTTTTTTATCTAGTGCAGTTCCAAATGGCAAGAAATAGACAGCAATATGACATAACATAATAAACAGTGGTCTTTTTAAGACATGATGTGTGATACCATAGCTTTTGTGGTTCTCACTTTATAAGGTCTCTAGTATTGTCAAATTTTACTGTTCTGTGTTTCAAGGCTTTCTTTGCAGAGGGTACACCATGTAACGTCATGAGGAGCGATCTCACTATCTCACTATTAAACCCTAAGTCATTATTCATCCGGATTTGGTAGAGGGTCTAACTTCTTCTATGGTAACATATTTAAATTTTTAAGTTTTTAAGTTGATTTAATGGGTCTATTATAGAATGGCTAACTATTATAAATGTGCTGCAAAATGCATGAATTCCAAAACAAGAGAGCAATTTCACCAAACAAGGAAAAAACAGATCATTCATAATAGAGCTGAACATCTATAGGAACATGTCCCGTAGGAGCGGGAACTGCTTCAATAAATAGAGGCAACTGTAAATATTTTCTTTCATTAGCAAAACACAGTGCAAAGGGCTGAGGCAAGCGGTCAATCTCTGCTCAAAACAGCTAGAAAAATTGTAATCTTTCAAGACATTTGATTTAGTGGTCTGACAATGTGGCCCATCTTAAGGATGTTACCGTTCACCACAATACTGTTTTGTGGTGATAGATTCTATACGATAATCCATTATAAATTCAATGAGGAACACCCCTCCAATATATTATGCCAACCAGTCATTTATGACCCTGGTCTCTGCGACCCTTTGCCATGTTTTTTAAGTGTAGACTGGCGCATAAACCTCTGGAATGCTCAGAGTGACAGTATGAACAGGAAACGAGGGGGGGGCATAAAACTGACATTATTTGTGTTATGAAGGGGTTACTCAGGGTTCAGGTCTGGGACCCCCTGTTGATATTTACCAATTACCCTGATGAGGAGAGCCTGGGGAGGGGGTCGCGCTATCAGAGAACAACCTGCCACACACGGTGTAGACGTGTCCTTCCCATGACAGTGATGACAACAGGATCTGAAAGGGGCACGTCGAGCTGACACTGACCATTTCAGCTACTTTAATATCAAAAGGCAGCCTTCAGGTTTTCCTGTAGCCAACCAGGAATCCTAATTAATTAACCCTCATTAGTGAAGAGACACCCGAAACTGGGTTCTGATGTTTGGTGACAACCAACCAACCGAAAAGGCAAAGAGGAAAGTTGATCAGTTGATCAGTTGTCGGCTGATCAGAACAGTGTTTCAATTAAAAGGTGGGCAGAGATATACATTTTTTACTGTGTCTTTACAGAGAACCATCTGAGCACCCTGTGCTCACTTGTATACTTGTCGGCTGAGTTTAGGCAGACCCCGTGAGTACTCCTACGGGAGGTGCGGCCTGGCCGTTGGCCGGGGCTGAGTGGTAGAAGGAGTTGGTGTGGTTAACGCGCAGAAACGGCGGGATGCTGGACGACTTGATGCGGAGGATCCTGGTGTCCACGACTTCGCAGTCGATCTGCATCATCACCTCATACTCTTCGTCTTTTATCACGCTGTCTGTAATGAGAAACGGTCGTTTCAGATACGTATGAACACGACTGGCAATGAAAAGTGACACAGGATTGGAGTGACATTCATGTTAAACAACTGCAGGCCATTTTGCACTGGTCCCAAACACCATTGCTGCCCCTCAGACATTCAACTCTTCAATATTGAGAGACAGATCAAAAAATAAAAATAAGCAAGCGCAAAATGGCACAGAAATAAAAAAAAAGGTATTAAGGTAAATAAGCCTGTGGAGAAAGCTGGCTTTGTGAGGCCGCTGCACAGGTCAGAAGGGAGTACAGCATTTGACTGAACATCACCGAATCCACTGTGCTGTGGATTATAAGGCGTTAAACAGCGCTGGTGCAGAAGCAGATGGCGAACAGAGGTGAATCACGAGTTGGAATTCCTCCATTCAGATAAACAGAGATGCATATTTCACAAAAACCAGGCCTCATAATAGTTTGCGCTGATTAATGGTAGCAGGTCAGGTTATTAAACTGATCACAGGCCTGATGGTCAACTCAGCCTCCGGAAACACACTAACTTACAGCTCTGCTTGTCAAGCTCATAAATCTGTGAAATTCACTACAAATGTAAATGGAAACCAAACTGAAAATGTTTTTTTCCACTTCTGAGGAAGAAACAAAGACATGCTAATTTGCTGCTCTTTTTAACTCCTATTCCCTCATCAGACAGCTGGCCATAAATCTATTGTGTGACCAACAGGATGCAGCATGCTGGGGTACTGTGTAGCTCGCGTGTTCAGCGTGGTGAGGGATGTCCGCCATTACCTGCGACTGCTCCTCCCCTTCTCATAAAACCCAACTAGTAAAAACAAATTCCTGACAGCATGCATTTCTGCACAGACCCTCAAAAATGTGTAACTTTTACAAGCAGAGCGCCAGTGACAATTCACAGACAATCTCCTATTATGGCTTTCCCTGTGGAGCGCACAGCATCCTCGTAATGTCTGACATAATGACAGGCTGAATGCATTAAAATGCACGCTATCTAGTTTTACTGCTGTCATGAATAACCTGACATGCCTGGAGATTGCTAAAAAAAATAAAGCAAGTTAGGAAGCTGCTGCAGGGTAAGGGGTGTAGCATGTAGCATAGTGGTCAAGGAGCAGGACAAGGAACCGGAAACCAAAAGGTTTCCGGTTCAATTCCCTGCTGGGACACTGCTGCTGTACCCTTGGGCAGTGTACTTAACCCACAATTGCCTCAGTAAATATCCACCTGTATAAATGGATAACATTGTAAATAACTAACTCACGGATAAGAGCATCTGCTAAACGCCAGTAATGTAATGTAATGGGCAAGGAATGTCTTATGAAACACTTGCTGACAGCCAATCACTCCCTCGATTTAGGATAATACAATAATCAACGAATCACCAATAAGCCACTGTCCCACTGTCTTTCCGGTGCTCAACTCCTGTGGAAATAAGCTAAATAACACAGTATGTAAACTAATAACTGCTGGCACACACTAAGTATGCGACAGGCTGATTCAAAAGGCATCCTGATTTCAATAAATATCCAACATATATAAATAGCATTCTAGCATTTCTATATTAAGTGGGTTTTAGAAAGGCTAAATTAATAAAAGCTGTGATGCTACAGTTGAGGACTAGGTTTTGACACACTTTTTGACACAAGGCCTCTCCTCTCAAACAGACAGCAGTCAAGTAGATGGAGGGTCTTTCAGAGCTCATGTAGGTCATGCCAAAAGCACACTGACATGTCTGCTGGAACTGTATTATTATGATTAAGGCCGAGTTAAAACTGCAGTGGATTGCGGCTCTGAATCCATAATGTGCAGTTAATTTTAATGGAAACAAACTTTCGACGTGATTGGGTTTGTCAAACTCCATCAAATAGAATTGTCTGGCCAACTATTGAAACTTGGTCATGCCGTGCTTCTAATATTGTTGACTCCGTATGTGGCTTTTTGCTTGTGTTGTACTCACTTGCCTCACTTGTAAGTCACTTTGGATAAAAACATCTGCCAAATGAAAAAATGTAAATATAAATGTAGACTCACACTGGCCACGAACTCCATTAAAAGAATAGATTAGATAGTGTAGAGAACAGATGCAGTGCTTTAGGTTTCATTTTTGCCAAATGAGTAGCCCAGTAACTGTAACAACATTTTCATTCACAAGGTAGATATAATGATAAAAATTAATTTGATGAATATGACAAATTATCATCCAAAATCTGTCCAAGGTTTGAAAGGGATCCTTGACCTCGCATGACTCTTCCAGCTCAATGGGCCAAAATGTTGACAGTGTTTTCATAAAATAACAAATCATAAACTATTTGGACAATTTATCTTTTCCCCAATACTGCGAAAATTAGATACAGCCCTAAACAGTGCACTCCTCATTAGTCAGCAATTCCTCATCAGAGAGGGATTTATCCGTATAGTTGCAAAACCTTTACGAGATGATGCAATCAAAATACAACAAAACAGAACATTTAATTGTTAGCTGGATGCAAAAGTCTAATTCATACCATGAATAGCTAGAGTTTCATATGAAAACTGATGGTTAAGAGACCTGGTTAGGAAACACTGGTGCTTAAAGAGCTCAGGCTATACCTTACAGTCCCTGACTGGTGCCCGTGTCAGGAGTTTCAACAGGTCTCCCAGTGGGATGCTTTCATTCACCCTGACACGTGAATGTCATCCGTCAGAATCAACTGCTTCCACAGCTGACAAATCACTAATCACCACGTGAACCTTGGGCAGCCTTACTGTAGCTCATTAATAACAGCAAAACCTGACTGATGATGTAAACACTGGGATGAGCCTGACTTTGAGATACCTGCCAGCTCCAAAAATGATAAAAGCCTTAAGCCCCGTGTTTGCCAGAGGTTTTGCTTTTCGCATGTGGAAACGTTCCATCAAGTTATTGGCATGCGGCTGCAGGTCTAATTCTAGTCTGTGTCTTTTAATCATATCTCTGCGCGTAACAATGCAGCCATGGGGGAACACTCCAGGATGATGTTTAAAAGTGCATCCTAATAAAGCATGTTCTGCCATGCATTCTGGTGGACCGCTTTGGTGATGTATTCATTACTCAGCGGGGGGCAGTGTATTAAGATGCATTAAAGCTGAAAAGCTGAAAATCTTCCAAATGCGTGAGATCTGAACCTATTTACACAGGATCAACAATGTGTCAAAACGCAGACAACACAGCTACATTAATAATGTAGGGACATATGGTTGAAGTTGAAACATGGTTAATTTACTCCTGTGGTACAGAAGTATTAAAGTGTTAAAAGATACAATTGACCTGAAACTTTGGTTATTTACCCACAACGTTACTTAGTTAGTAGGCGCCACAAATTGTCCTCCTACAGAATAAAAACTAAAATCCAAAATTACTTTTAAAAAAAAGTGCATTTTTGAAGGGAAAGTCATTCCTAAATCTTTTAAGTCCTTGGCTTGGGTTTAGCTGGAACAAAGGAGAACAAGGGCTTTTTTGTTTTGATTCCAATCTCGGTGTCACTGGTAAATTTTAATAAACGAACCACCCTCCTCAAATGATGTTCGCTGTGCTGCAAATTATCATCGGTGTGGTGGACACAGGGGGCAGCAGGGCTGACTGACCACATGGAGAACAGGGAAGGCTCTGGCCTTCTTCTGACTGCTCATGGATGTTAACTGCCAAGGGGGAAAATAAGAACAGTGTGTGTTGTGTTTTTGAGAGGAACAAATTAGTCTGGGCCAAAGCAGAATACCCAAAAGGTCCCCATGGCACGCTATTGATGAAAACGCATTCATTTAATTTAATTTAATTCTATTTTTTTTTTCTTTTGACACAACCCGAAACAACCCAACTATCACTTTTTTCATGACTGAATGCACAGAAAGTTCACGGGGTGCATGCACGTGTGCACGCTGAACATCTGCGGCTCCTGCATGTCAATGGCCAGGCTTGGGCCAGTCGTCACTTTGGTGACCACAGCTAACATCTGTTTAGAGGAGGTTAGACTATCTACACTGCTTCAGATTATGCCTTCAGAGTCTTTAAAAGAGCCACTGAAACAGTCTGTATAGCAATAGGAAGAGGAATATGGAGCAGAGACATACGATTTTACACCTCCAGATGCTGTCTGTATGCAGCCAGTAACAGTTTCTACTGTCAGGAGCAATGATTTGACACATGAATCTTTCTACTAATCCAAGCAAATCCAGAACTACAAGCCCATGCAGTTGTGCTACACATACTAGCTACTCCATACTTCTACAGATGTAATTGAATGGATTTCCTCTTTCCAAACATAATTTCCCACTCTACACTCAAGCCTGAATCCCCCAAAGGTCACCCTGCAAGACTAAGAGAAATGACCACACATTTATGACACAACACTTACATGATATGGAAATGCAGTGATTAATTTCGTACTTGCTTTCAATTTCTACGCTATAACTGATTAAGTCTCTTTAAATCAGCCAAATCAAAACATCAAAGCTTACTTTTTCTATAAGTTCAACATGCTCTCTAACTATTCACTCAAACAGAACCACAGAAGTACAAACATCCACTCACCTACATCAAAGCTCTGAGCTCTTTAATGCACTGTTCAGAACAGCAAACATGTTCTATTAGAAATACCAAATAAACTTGTCCAGATGGATCCCATTGGCAAATAGACGATATTTCCAAATGAGCACAAGATGGAGCTGGGAACTCCAAGACCTCATTCTGGAATCACCTGCCCACCATGAACTCAAATACTCTCAAAATGTAATTCAATTTCTTATGAATTCATGCTTTTGGCAAGGTGTCATCTATTGACCTATGTTATCCATTAAACTTGCCCACAAACTAACAGGAGCATTGTATGGTTTACAGCATTTCCCTCGCTCCAAAAGAGACAGAGGGACAGAGAGAGACATTTTTCTTTAGTTTCAACCTCCCTTTATTAAAAATGATTTTGCTTTATCTGTGCAACCAACATGGCCCCTGTTGCAACCTTAATATAACCACACAGCACAACTTTCAGACAAAAGACATGATTACGTAACTGCATGGTTACTCGCATGAGGTTATAGTGGAATTCCTCTCTTGACTCCAGGGGGGTGATGTCACTGACTGTATCAGACAGAGCTGAACTACACAAGGAAGATTATATCATCACCATTCAAAACTTATCTGCTCAACAGTACAAGTATATCAATATATGTGTGGGGCATCAGTAAGGTGTAGTGGTAAGGAGTGGGGCTCATAACCAAAAGGTTGCTGGTTCAATTCCTCGCTGGGGCACTGCTGTTTTACCCTTAGGCAAGGTACTTAATTGTAAATATCCAGATGTATGAATGGATAACATGAAAAACTGTAACCTGTGTAAGTTGCTCTGGATAAGAGCGCCTGCTAAATGACAAAAATGTAAATGTTCAAGAAAACTGATAGGCAGAGAGATCAGTACAGGGGCACAAGCAATGAGAGAGATGGATATACAGGAAGGGTATATGGAGAAAGAATAAGAGGCAGAGACAGGAAGGGGTTCTGTCACACATGGTGTTTGGTGGATGTCAACACCGTGGAATGAAAGGCTGTGTTTAATTTCAGTGATTTCCCCAATTTGACGAGGCTTTCAACAGAGGAAAAGCACAACTGCAACAGACCTTCACATTAGCTATTAATCAAATGCACGTTAACAGCATCAAGTAATAACTACATGCCAACGGTCTGCTCCACTGCCAGGAAATCAGTACAAGTATTTATATCTCAAACAAAAATGATATGACTGAAATACAAGATTAATATTAAGTATTGAACAGACCAAAGTTATAACTGTATGAAAACTGTATGAAAAAGTGTACACTCTCTCACAGTAACAAAGCAGGGCGATGCAGCAAGACTATATCATTTCATGCTTCATCATATCCTCTTATTCCAGAAAACACTCATTGGTTGATTTTCCTGAAATACAGGAGGGCTTTAAGGCCAATCCCCTCAATATTAAAAGGCTTGTGTACATTTAACTGCAGTGCTGAATAAAAAGAACAACCTCATCAATCTTTAATGCTACAGGACACAAATACATGTTTACAAGCTGGAGGGTGGGCGCGGCTGCAGTTTCTGCAATTCAGGACGGCAGGTCTCATGGGTTTGTGGGAAGCATTTACTGAGGCACGGTTTTGTCTTTGTGCACAGGCTCAGCATATTGGCACACCCTAACCACCAAACCAAGTTTGAAATGACTGCATCACAGAAAAAAGTGATATGACAGCTATGTCTGATGAAATGTTCATCTGGGTGGAGATATCGTCTTATTCATATTTTAATGTACTCTTTGTTTTGACAGTTGAAAGTAAACTGGAAAAAAAGGGAAGGGAACCAGTTGTCCAAAATATGCAAGGCAATGCAAACCCCTGATCTTTTCTTAAGTGGGACAGTATGTACAAATGAATCGGTTTCAAGGATATCTCCACTCTATCAATTCCTGAATAAAACCATTGTTTGGGATTCAAGACTGATTAGTCAAACACAGATATGGGACTTGAGTGTTTAGTTAACACGACTCCATCCTTTCACAAACACAAACTGAACATTCTTTAGAATGAGCCTGAGAACAGCGTTCATCTATCCCCAGAATAGACCAAAAACATCCCAGCTTTCAACAATGCCCTATTCTTTCCTGCCTCCTGAAAGAATCGTAGTTGACCTAGTCATTTTGCCAGGCTCAAGGCAAACCTAATCTGATGTCCTAACGAGAGGTGAAAGAGAGAATCAGCGGAGTATCAGTGTGGAGGACCCCAGAGGCTCAGGCAAAACACACCCAGCGTTTATACAACTCCACAATGCGTCTCCACATCACAGTTCACAGACCTCTGGCCCTCTCTGCAGCACAATTCTATTAGCGCAGAGGAACAACGACTCCCCCTAACCTTAACTACACACTGCAGATCACATCCAAGACAAACCTTTTGCTCCTCTTAAGCTGTCATTATTTGGACAAGCGAACAACCCTGAAGTCTTTACTCTTACAGGGCACACTGTGAAAGATGGAACACAAACACAGACAAACAGTCTCCTGTTCTCCTTGGAAACACACAGGCTTCAGAGCGGGACAAGCAAATGCGGTATGCTGGCCTAATTAATAATATGACAGGATGTATTTTCAAGAGGTGTAACATTCAACACTTGCAAGTCATAACTCTTCACGATATGCCATCAACAAAAACTGTGGTTATATTTTCAAAATGGTATACTTTCACCAAATTCTGGCCTTCTGCAAGCCAAGTAGTTGTGTTTAGGTCTTTGGACCCAGAATACAACTTTTTAATGCTGAATCCTTGCATTTAGAAAAAGTCTTCTCTGTCATAATGTTGAAAACCCATGAAGTCAGATCTTCAAAAGGTTATCCGTTTATATTTGTTTATGGGTGCGGTATGAGTGACAGGGACCTATCCAAAACATACTGTAATTCAGCTGCTAAGGACTCTACTTAAATCCCAGATGTGGTTACAGACTATAACATGGATGATATCAAAGTAAGGTTTTGAAACTGAATAGAAAGGAAACACCTGTGTGGGTTTACATAGGTCTCATGATGCTTTATACTGATCCTCCAAGCACTGCTTTGAAACTCCACATCCATGTGCACAGGAATAGCTTACACTCTTTCTGGAAAAAAAATCATATCCTATTCATATACACTGACATATGCAAAAACACACATTCAAGCTCCCTAAATCAACCATCTTCACCTTCACATTCACTACCAATGACATACCATTTTAGTCGCCAGACAGATGATAAAGTGATCATGATTCAATACCAACAACAAAGGGATGTAAATCAGTTGGAAATACATTCAGGCAATCAAGCGTTAAGGCTTTCCCGTTAATCTTTAATAATAACAATTTATTCCAGTACTCAAGTTTGAACAAAATTGTTCTCACAAACAATTAATTTCATATAATTCATACCAGGCTCTCCATGCAGCAGCCACAGAACCTTGTAGCTTCTCCTGCCATATGACTGTAGTTGAAGTGCAGCAGGGCTCATTTAATACGTGGGTGGGAGCTCTGAAAACTTTCTGTCTTTCTGAAAACTGGGTATCTGGATGTTGCTGGTGGTGGAATTGGTGGGGTAGTTGGGTGCGGCCTAATCACCTGCAAGTTTACCTGATAAAATAAATCCCTACCTTTCACCTCAGCCAATGCGTGGTTTATGTTAAGGTACGAAATCGCTGCTGTACATCACCTGGGCGGCACAAAACTGCACTGACTTACCCCCTTTCACTGTTAAGCACATTGAGCTCTACACAGTGTTTCCCCCCTGACCCCAAAACTGACTTCCCCAAATAGATAGTGACTCATCAAATATCATCAATCAGACCATAAAAGGAAATTTTATGCTAATTAAATAGTCTCTTTGCAGCAAAAATCCACTCTCCAGCAGTTGGCGTTGGTGATTGTTGGCATTTTTTGAACACACGTCACTTAAAAACCTATTTTCTCACTTTTCAAATCAATTGTGCTGTTCAGGTAAAAAACACTTGCACATTATAGGCATTCAGGTCTACAAATGGTGCCAGTGTGCAACCATCGTAATGGACATAACAAGAACAGAGGGACCAATCCCGTGGATGTGTTCAATGCACTGAGTCACCTTCCTTCTTGTGATTCATTAGTTCATCAATTGCCTGGTTGCGATTTTCTCAATGCCAATTTTTAAATGAGCTTTAAGTCCTTTCAACTTTGGAGCCATCAAGCCTGAATTCAGCCCAGATTTAAAAAGCTTTGAAGTTCCCTGAAAACTGGTTCCCCCTGGTTAACAAGTCACTACAAACTCACAGCAACAAAATGAAACATCTAATCAGAAGCCATAACAGCCATGCTGGAAACGGAAAGAGTCCCAGTTTTGAGAAAGGGAAGCCCATACAAACACCATACCATGTGTTTCATGGTTGAAAAAAATAAATTGCATGAATCCACATGGAATCTAGAGGTAACCCTGCACCACCATTTTCTAAATTCAGGATAAAATTCATCTGCTTCCTATTACGACAGCATCAATTTTCAAACTTGTAATTAAAGGAATGTAAATACCACCAGTTATGAGGTTAGCAAACTGTTGTGTTAAGTATCTTTGAGGGGCGAGCCACTTTGTAACAACTCAAAGAGGTGCCTAGGATACAGCCACACTAAATAATATGTGTGTATAAAATTGATATCATTTCTAAGATGAACAGCACAACATTTTCAACAATTTTACCCTAATTTTTCCCAGCGTATCAGCAGATGAGGATGTTTGAGGGATGGATGTCAACTACTTCTGGATGGCTGAATCACTATTCACATTACTAGCTTCAGCATTAGCTACATTTATCTTGCAAGAAATGAGAAAGTGACCCCTGTATTTGTGCTGTGCCTTTCTCACTGTGACCTGAGCTGATGAGGACCCTACAGCTCAGGTGAGAGGGAAGGTGAAAGCCGATGTTCATCCATAAGGACGTAAGGACAAGATCCCTGTCTGCACTGGTCCCTCAGTAGTAGAATGAGCTCCCCACAGAGGTCAGGACAGTGGAATCACTGGCCACCTTCGGATTTAGACTGAAGACCCGCCTCTTCAGACCACATCTCAGTTCAACCTCAACCCCGCCCCCTAACACCTGCTACTTCTAGTACTTTTATTTTACGGTTTATTTTACATGTATCACAATGTGTTCTGGATTCTGTCATCTAGTGACTGATACACAGAAGTATACTTGGCTTCCCTTGTGTGGTTAGGTTGCACGAGTTAACTTGGGGTAGGGCTTGAATAGTGTTATGCTCACAATCACTGGTCTGGGAGTGTTGTTAGCCTGGTCTGACACTGTTGGTCATTCAACTTGAGCGGATACACTTATGTTCTATTATGCTGGAAGGCGCTCCAGATAAAAGCATCTGCTAAATCAATGTAATGTAAAGGACATCCATAAGGACAGGAGCAGAGAGTGGTGATTAAAGCGCTAAGGGTAGTGGGCGGCAGTGTAGCATAGTGGTTAAGGAGCAGGACTCGTAACTGAAAGGTTGCCGGTTCAATCCCTGCTGGGACACTGCTGCTGTACCCTTGGGCAAGGTACTTAACCCACAATTGTCTCAGTAAATATCCAGCTGTATAAATGGATAACATTGTAAAGAACTGTAACCTATGTAAGTCGCTTTGGATAAAAGCGTCTGCTAAATGAATAAATGTAAATGTATGGGTAGAGGGGGTTTTCCCTGAGCTTGGTAAATGCTTAGGGAAAGCGAATGGGCTGTTAAGCAACATAACAGGCCTCTGGGTTTGATAATCCATCTGAATCAATGAGGCCAAGCATGTGAAGGGAGAAATATTCATAGGAATGCGAATGATTACAACTGCAGTGATTGATTGTTGAACGTGTCTAACCACGAGTCCTGCAAGCACACTGTCACCACTCTTCATCACAGCGCAAGACTTCATACATTATCTGTTAATTAGGTTTAGGTGCTGATGCCTTGATGGAATATTTAAAAACATACCTCAGACATCAAACTGCTTGCTGATAAAAGATCGCCTTTTATGTACAAAGACATTTTTAGCTCCATCTGTCTGAGACAATGGCTTGTACTAATATTTGGGAGCAGCTTCAAGTCCATTAAACCTGATTTATTTAACCTGCTCTCGGGGGAGTTTGTAACTCCACAGACATAATAAATAATGTGAATGGCCTGGAGCTGCTTAACCTGCATCAGACAATAAAACGGACAATAAAAACATGTAAAACTTTGACTTGCCATTTCTGTTCATTGCTGGCAGCACCACCGACATCTTGGGTCTGCTTCCTTTGTTGTGGTTTGTAGCAGGAAGGAGAAGGTGATCCTAAAAGGAAACAGATTGAGAGGAATTAGCCCCTTACACAAGGGCATATCTATGTTTACCATTCCCCAGTCCATAAGTGTACAGCACCTTGATCAAGGGGTCAATGTCACTTAAAGTAACAGACATAACTATAAAGGAGCAAATTATTAAGGAAATCTGCAACCCTACAGAGGGCCCTTGAGATGAACCAAATGTGAATAATGCCTTTTTATGCTGTTATAATAACAAGAATAAAAGCAAACACTCGTAGTGCCTCATAGGTCTTGGCTGTTGTATTATTCCCTGCTCAGCTTTTAGGTTATGCCAATAGGTTTTGACATAGCCTAAAAGTAACATGTGGACAGGTTCGCCACAAAACACTACGCTGGGTAGTAACTGATGAATACACAACCAAATGAAAACAATAACAGAGAAGAGAAGTTCAAAGTAACAGCATCAACAAGCATGAATGTTCCCTGAATGAAACATGACTACTGTTCCTGGCCGGGACTCCCACCAGTTAGGTTAATCTCTTTACCTGGGGGAAAAAAATTTAACTCAACACCCGTGGCTGCAAATGAGAGGATCACATGGTAACATTAAACCAAAGTCTGTCTGACAAAATGAAGAACACCAGGTTCATAGGGCCAAGCACAACATGAATTTTCAACTACCCTCACTGGAAGGTCTCTTCAACTTTCCATAGATCCTTTTTGTGGGAGCAATAGGTAGACAGTCCATTGTAAGGCTTTTCACCATTAGACATACTGTGAATCCATTCTGAGTGAAACCATTTCACTTGGAACTCAGCAGAGTGCATACCTGAACCACCCTTAGTGGCTGTGGAATCTGCTGAAAATCTGAAGAAAATCACTTAACCTCTACAAAACTCATACCATTTTCAATGATCCAATTCACAGGCCGACAAACATGCCACAGTGATCACATAGTCTCTCTTTCCACCCACCTGTGACAGAAATCAACATGCGATACACATGATTGCATTTCCTAACAGCATACATGAAACTGAGAATAGCACAGGCTGTATTTATGAGGTATGTGCTTCCTCGGGGGGGAGGTTAACAACACCAGGGGGACCAAGCACAAAGAGGACGCTGGTTCCAATTCCGCCCTACAAATAGCACAGCTCAGAAGAAGCTGACGTAGGAGGAATCGGTGTATAAGCATGTGCGATGCAGCACTCGTAGCTTGAGAAAGACGTGGCTCCTCCAGAGTCATTTCAGGACACGCAGGGCTTCGGTAAGCATTAATTGACTAAGGCTGCTTTGCAACATCTGGGGAGCTGTTGTGAAGATGCACCCCATGCCAGCTGCTGAAAAGCAGCCATTGTCAGTCTTTCTGACAAAAGTGATACAATGAGGAAAGTCAAACAGCAATAACAAGCTTTTATGAGTGATCAGCCTTTTAGCCTTCCAAAGGCTTGGATATGCATTCACAGATATGGTTTGGATGAATGAGCTCTCCAAACAGATGGAAAATACTGTAGGCTTTCTAATATCACTTGAGCGACTAACAATGAGACCGAGGCCTGGTCCAAAGGATATAGGCACATCCCTGATGGTGTTCGCCTATAAAACCTTTAGGTCCAGGTTTCCAGTCCTAGAGCGGAGACGTCTGCAGACAGCTCACAGCCGGTCTGCTGTTTCTATCACCTCCCGCTGCCAAAGTGCGTGGAGTACAGTGAAACCGGAAGCTGGCTCTGTTCCTTGCGTTAACTGCAGGAGAGCTCATGGAGACTCCGGCCACTGCGTCTGCATGGCTGACCTCTGGCTCACCCACTCGTCCTCCACATTCAGTATTGTGACCCAGTCTCTGCGTGCTTCTGCATGGCCCTCATTGGTGCCAGCTGGACACCTCTGATGGACAGCCATCTCTCCACATCTCTTATGCTCATGGATCTCCAGGTGCGGATCAGCTTGGAGAGCAGGACTCAGACCCCTGTCCCCTTCACTGAGCAACAGTGGACTGTGTATGTCACAAAAGCTACCCATGCTGTGACCTGTGGAACACTGTGATGCATTTCAGGAACCGCTTTTCTGACTGATGGGGATCCAAGCGGCCTTTGGGGTTCCTGAGTTCAGCAGTGAAACGAGAGCCAGGCAATGCTTAAAAATCACAAATGAAATCCGGAACCAATCAGGGCCCTTGGCAGGCTCAACACCGCATCACATTCAAGCGCTCCGCAACACACGCCCTGAAACCGAGGAAACAAAACAGACAAATAAATGGGTCGACAAACAAATAAGCCACCCGCAACGATTAAAAAATTGTCACCTCCAAATCCACAGCAAAAAAAATGTGCACAGGCAACGTATTATGCGACTTCAACAACAGCAGGGACATTTTCTTTCAAAGCCAAAGGAAAATCTATCATCCTGTTTGTGCCCCGTAAGCCTTTTTGAAACACTAGACGGTTTGTGTGCTTGAGGAATTCGGGGCGTAAGGCATTTCTTGGTCCAGAGGAGCTGGACAGCTATTGGAGCAGGAGGTCTGGATCAGGGCCCGGCGAAAAGCACTGCGGAGGGAACACCCTGCAAGAAGAAGCAAGCCAGGGCGGATACGTGATCCCTGGGACACACGACAGCACGGGGAGCAGGGCAGACAGCTGTACAAAAAGAGCCTTATCGGAGCAGGCAGGAGTTGATGGTCCACATGAGGTGAGCGGGGAGACTGGGATCGGCGGCGCCCTCGCACGCTGGCACCGCATCAGAGGCACAGGACCTGCGCTCTCATTAGTCCGCGGGCTGGAGCGACACTCAAAACGAGCGCTGAAACTTCAGAAGCGTCCGTCTGAGAGGACGACAGGCTGAAAGGTAGATGGGTCCTGATAGGGAACGAGAGACTTTTTCAGTGTGGAATGGAAGAAACAGAGAGAAATGTGGTGCTTGGATCACCAGTTCTTCAGGCTGGTTTCATCTCAGCAGAAAAGAAAAGTACTTTTTAAGAACTAGTTTGGCCTAAATGAATCAGCTGCTTTGAAGCCAAAGAGAAAGAGGCATGTGAATAGGATAGAGGAGCCCCACAATGGCACAGCTCTCTGGTCAGAGCCCTTGTGGTCTGATGGATTAGGACTTGACCTTTGAAAGAGGCAGCATTGTCACAAAAGGTCCTGCGCTAACAATGCCAACATTTAGAGGGATGTGTGGGCAGCCTGAGTGAGTGACAGGAAATCAGGGTCAGAGTAGGGGCAGTGACATGACAAGTGACTGCCAGCTCTGACCTTGCCCTCAGAAAACAGACTGTGTTTTTCACCACACCTTTCCACAAAGCAATACTGCATTCCCTGTAATCTAAGATTTAACCATTAACCCATTAACTGCCAGAAATTTCTTTTTTTTGGATCCCTGAGACTGAGTACCCCACTGGTATGGACTAGGGCACAGTAAGTTTTTTTTTTACCCCCAGTTAAAATACAATAAAACAGTCATGCAAATGCATTTGTCAGGCAATAGTGAAATACCACATATGGTGAACACAGGAAAGAGTGTCCATAAAAATGTTCAAGTATGTTCCAACAACCTTTGGCCTGTATGTGAGATTACCATTGAAAGCATTCACACTGTACTGTCACACTCAAAGTGTAATGGGTGCAACAGCTGATAATTCTGCTTAAAAGCATTCCACATTATTGTAGCAAACTACAATACTTAACATTACTGAATCCTGTAGACAGTTTAGGATGATTACAGATTTCCAGCTTTCCAGACACTCTTTCACTGAGCGACAGCTAATAGTTCAGGTACCTTACAACAGCAGTGGCCCACCTGGGAACTGAACTGGCAACCTTTGGGTAATGATCCCTGCTCCTTACCACTACATCACACTGCTGCCCCTTGCGCCTTGACTTTCATCCATCCAAACATCCATTGTATATTAACACAAAACATTAGCCATACCCTATTGTCACTCCAAGGGATGACCGCTGATATTGGTAAATTAATTCAGAAAGTGAGTGGTAGTGTGCCCATGGAACTGTTGTCATCATGGATCAAGATCAGGTTGTGTGGTTGGTGGTTCAACCCTCCCTCACCCCCACCAACCTCTCTCTTCTCCCACTGCAGATGACTGTGTGGTCCTGACAGGAAAGCTGACAAGAAAGCTGCTCATGGCCACAATGTGGTCACATACCTTCTTACAGCACTGTGTGATGTGTTAACAGATGATGTCAGATGTTATCTGATGATTTCTGTATGAACTGTTGTTCATGTGGCTGCTGCTTTGTAAGTGGCTCTGGATGACTGAGAGCATCAAAAGACTAAATGTAAAATGATGGTGAATTACATTAACTATGCGTAGTCTAACTCTGGGGTTAATCTGTGAATATTAGGAAATAAAACTTTTAGAAGGAATTGCCACCTGGACTAGCTTTTTGTTATATCAAGGAAACTATGTGCTAGTCAGCTAAAACTGCACAGTTCTCACTCAAAATGACACACTTTATCAGTAAGTCATTGGAAAACTAGGACCATGCACCTAGCCAGCACAGTCTTGTTGCCAGTTCAGCTAGCTGCTTCAGCAGGTACCACTGCCTACTGCAGTGTACGATGTGTACCTTTCTAACTTTTCTCCACAGCAGCCAAGCCAAGGAAAACGCACACTGCAGCATATTAATAAATCTATTACTCATTATTTAGCACTGAAGGGCATTCTCTGACAAGCGGAGGGAATGAATTCCCACTAAATACCTTCCCAATCTGTACCAACATACTGAAAATATGATCTCAAATCCCTCGAGCTGCAAAAATCCCAGAGCTGCTCTTTTTCACTTGTACAACATCTGGATCTCGAGTATTGAATGTGCTGAGTCAATAATATAGACATTAACTAAATTCCAGACAGCAAACTGTTCAGGCTGATCATAGGGCCTTCATATCTAATCCCCTTCTGCAGCAACTAACCACGCATCCCAGCAGTGGAGTAAAATACCAAGCAATAACCTGTGATAACTTTCTAAAATGTCATTCCTGCATGTTATTACATTATTGTCATTTAGCAGACACTCTTATCCAGAGTGACTTACATCAGTTACAGTTTTTATTATTATCATTTTTAGAATGCTATCCATTTATAGAGATGGATATTTACTGAGGCAATTGTGGGTTAATTACCTTGCCCAAGGGTACAGTAGCAGTCTCCCAGCAGGGAATGGAAGACGGCAACCTTTCAGTCACAAGTCCACCTCCTTAACCACTATACTACACTGCCCCCCATTATGCACATAAATCTTTCACAGACAACTGTAAGGTACAATACATGTGTTAAGCTTTAATTAATGTGCTTTGCTCACCCTGCGAAAGGACACCACGTAGAAGGTGTCTCCCCTGCGATGGATCGCCTCGAAGAAATCATAGTGGCTGCGGTGCGGGGCGTGGTACACCTGAAGTTCAATACCCGGACTCCTGTGGCAGAAGGGAAAATGTCAACATATTTCTTGAATGCCAAGCCTCTAGCCACAAACCTCTGCAGAATTTATAATGAAACTGAGCAGGCTCACAATGCACGGGAACTGGAAGCTGACACTCATTTTTATTGCTGTCAGGTTGGATAGAACAGGAATAAACTTCATGAAATCTACGTGTTCAATGCTACGGATTGGGCCTGTGTAACACTGTAAAACCTTTACTCTAATTAATGTTTTGTTTTCACTAAAACGATTGAAACTCTACCTCATGACCATTTCATTTTTTCCCCTGTTGGTTTCATAATATTGTCTCTCATTTGTTCCACTGCCCACGGTGAATAAGAAAAATGTTACAGGAGTTAGTAATAAACAGGGTTTATTTTTGCATGCATATATAGCAGGGGCTGATTCAGACTTAGGAGCTCTGAGCACTTTTTCAATGCAGCTAATGCTACTTATACAGATTTTAGCTTTCAGTAGTCAAACTTAACCTGTGTAGGTGGATGATTCTTAAAATAGGAGGCGCAAAGTTGCAACCACCTCCATTCCCTGCCCTGTGGACAGCACACGTTCTCACAGTTCCTTTACAGTCATGTGTCCTAATTGCAGCAGACAGCCACCAACAGGCTAGTTGATTCAAAGTTTTTGCTTGCTTTAGTTAAAGGGTATGTAATTAACACAGGAAATTCATACATACATGGCAATCATACTAAAGGTATCTGTGATGCAAAGTATCCCACTCAGTAACTGACTGACGCCCCAAGACACTGATGTCTGTGAGATGTCTGGATCAACCCCCAACTGAAATTTTGGGCCAAATTATCAAATCAAATCAAATAAAACAAAATCTTATTTATATAATGTAAGTGTCACAGCACACTTCACTGAGACAATAATCGTCAGATAAAGGCCCAGTTCTCTTTCTGAATGTCTAAATGCAGACAATGGTGACATTAAACACTATCACCATGGCGGTACACATTTTATTCAACCTTTTCACAAGCCCAATGATTCTAGAGAGAAAACTGACAGCTGTTAGGTCAGAATGTGCATATCTTGACAATAAATGAGACACGCCCTCATTTCAAGCAAACTCTGTCCCAAATACACATCTTCTGCTTAAGTTCCCAGTCTGAATTCACGTAGTGATTACAGAGCCGAGGAACTCTCCTGGGAAACACTAAAGCAGGGCTTACACACGCGTATTTCATGTCCACATTGGCCCCATAATAAATAACATTATTGTTCCTGAGTGTGAAATGTAACAGGACCATAAGAAAGCCATAGCAGGAGTCTGGGGTGTTAATGACTTTAGCAGGAATTAGCAAAGAACTTGTTCACCCAACAGCAAAATGGCACCATTGTGGGCCTGCTGCAGAATCACAGCAGGAAATGTTTGGCATGTTACACTTTTCAAGAAGTAAATGAATCTATGTAGAAACTATTTAGAGGGCAGACTTTTAGAGCACTCCACATGTTCTGTAAGACTGTAGAGAGTTAAAAGCAAACACATATCTATAAATATGAAAACAACCCACGGCTACTGAATGCAAATCCAAATGATAAAATTGCAGAGCTTACATCAAACGTATTTAAAAAAAAAACACAGCCAAAGGGTCATTACAATGTGAGAGGTGGACGGTTAATCACATAAGAGTATGTACATTACCACAGAAGTTAATATTGCAGAGGAAAGTTAACCTGCTTCAAAAATCCAAAAAGCTTCAGCTCAGTATTTATGAGCTTGGCCTCACCGACATGGTTCAATGAAGAGAAGCCAGTGTTACACAGGGAACAGAGAGAGAAAGGGAGGGAAGGAAAGACTCACTTTTCAGACATATCGGTGTACTGGACCGTCACAATCTGGGAAACTTCAGCCTCCTTGTCCGGTGATTTCTGCAGAGAACGAGAAAGAAAGAACAGGAAAGGGTTAATAAACACTGAGGGTGGCCTCCTCCCGGGGCGATGAAGACGCCCTTGCACCATGCAGTTCTGTTCCTGCACTCTTCCCTGGCTTTGGCTTTGGACCTCATCCATGTGTCTGTAAGATATCATGCCACCGACCCCAGCCTAAGACCGAAATCTTTACCCAGTTACTTAGATTAAAATGTGACTTTATGAGTGGGTACAAAGAGCCTCTCATTTCATAAAAGAGTCACAAATGACATGCCCTGGCCTGTTTCAAATAAACTGCACAACGTGATTAAGCCAGCGCTATATGCATATGTATGCCATGCTGTGCGTATCGCTGAAGAAATGCTTGGCCCACTTCCTCACTCACACTCAAAACATTCTCCTCATTTCCCCATACATCAGGGCAACAAAATCTTCAACGTAAGGCAAAATGAAGAAAAAACCGTTGCCACGCTGAACTTGTTTCAGTGCTAAAAACATTTCTAACGAAGGTAAGCATTTAAATAGGCATATTCCGTGACGATTAAGCACATTATAGAAAGTATACATTTTGATTTCCACGGTCTGACAAAACTGGTCATGGGAATCTTATGTTGAAAAAAGAAAACAAAGTGATACAATATCTTACATTCTTCAGAATTTTGTAGCAGCTGTGAAGCTATGATCACAAAGCAAGCTGGCAAATTATACAGATCCTTGTCTATGAAGCTGACCATTGCTAGTCTATGTGTGACTGGAGAACAGCTGAATACACACAGCCAGGCTACCTTCCAAACCTCGACTACTTTTCTTTGTAAGACAAGGGATTATCTCATCTGTCTTATAATACATTCCATGAAGGTTACCATATCTTTGCTTTGGTAATTCACTGACATACAATGCGTGAAAAGCCCCGCCCTAGGCTGCCAGTGTCTCATCAATCCTAGCTCCACGTACAAAGTGTAAACCCATCCTGAATGAAGGCCACAAACACACGTGCTTGTCTGGGTGAGAAAAGAAATGCCTTCGGGAAGAACAAGGATCAGAGAGAAGTGACATCGAGTACTGCTTCAGCATTGGCTAGGCACTAAGCAGGAGAGTGGGTGGCTTCAGAGAGTGGATGGTACTGTGGCTGGGAAGGACCGGCACAGGAAGAGGAAACCATCCTCAGAGAGATCACCAGAACAAGGAGAAAAAGGAGTGCGAGGAAGAACTCCACCCAAGCCAAGTCCCAGCTGGAGAGCAAGGAGCAAAATGAGTCAGACTGTGTTTGATCCACCTGCTCCCCATTCTCTCCGAGAGCTCACATCCTCTCACAAACACATTACACAAAACGGCGGAAATGTGTGACAGAAACGAAGCCACATCATCCCCTCTGCCATGACGAGAGCCCAATGGAATCTTCCCATGTCGCTCGGGCAACAACATTTCAAAGAGGGAGGACACAATGGCGCTGCCAGTCGGACGGAGGTGATAATGGTGTCACACACCAATCAACCGTGAAGTCCCACTGCACGCTTCCAATCTGCACACCTACAAGAATGTGACAAAGATAAAACACGGAAGCTTCACACAGTCTTAAAAGTAACACCTGTTTCTGTGAAAAACAACACCCACTAGAATGTTTCCCTAGCTAAATGCTCCTTCCAAACAAGGTTTTCCTGCCTTTTTATCTGGAGAATAGCGATTTCTCTTCTACCTTCTACCCTCTGGGAAGATCCCTGCTATTCGGTCATTATAAGTTTACAACTGTCCACTGTGCAGTCATTTTATATGAAGTGAATGCATGTGTCCGGGGCAGTGTGTTGCACGACACTTAAAGGGTGTGAGGAAGAAAATGCTGATTTTGTTATGCTTAAATCATTCAGCTTGTAAGAACTTGAAATTACATCTCTTACAGTGGACTCCTAGACACAATCGCTCTTTTTTTGGTCAGCACCGCAAACATTACCTCATATTTATTTGGAAAGAGAAGTGTGACAGATGTGCAACTAGAAATTTTTGATTTTCACTTGGACGCCCTTAAGCAATGGAAAGAAAACAATAAAGGCTTGAACAAAATTTTTTGTCCTGAGAGTTCACCATCCAGATCATCTAGCTTGCAAATGGAATCAATATTTTAATATGCATTGAAAAACTCAGTTAGATTTGCCTCTGTCAAATGTCCAAAAGCTTAAGCTATTCAGCAAAACAGATCATCAGTCAACCAGAGGAGGACTGTTACTTTTCTATCACTTTATTTTTTGTAATGCAACAAAAATTATTTGTTTTTAAACGATCTTCTTGATTTGGGGTCAAAGCAACAAAGTCTCAAAGTCCACTCACAGGAGGGCCACACCTCCCCCCTCCACTGGCCCTGAAAGAGAGGCCTCAACACTTCGTGCTCTAAAACCCAGTGAAAACCCTGCCACAGACAAATAGGAGCCTGGAATTCTTCTCTTACCGTATGGAGTTCTCTTCACACCTGTACTTTTCATTTTTTTCACCACACATTACTGTCAAATGCGGATTGCTGGTCTGATGACAGAGATGTTTTTCAACACTTGCTCTGCAGAGTGTGTGTGTGTGTGTATACTTCTGCAGCTATCTACTCTCCAACAGTGTCATGGGATACAAATGAACTCAAGCTTATCAGAGCTCAAGATGTTAGAGTCGAAAACAGCAGCACCTACAGAGTCAAATCTTCAATTTAGCTGAAGATTCAGCTAGCCTGTTGAAGGTGTGCATGTGATTTTGTGGGACGTGGCACTTTAAGCTGGACAGCAATATACCTGAGCTTGGTAAACCTGTAACCGATTAGCATAATTAGTGCAAGATGTCTGGAGACTCTGCAGAAGAAAAAACAAGATATGACGGCATTGACTGAAACATTTTCACTGTTGAGAAGACACAAACACACAAGTGAAATCACTTCCCAATAAAACTGATTAGTGTGGGAAATATACTCCAAGTAAGCACTGTTTAAACATGAAGCCATGTGTTTGCTTACTCTAATCCTACTGAGGTACAAATCTCCTCTAAGATAGTGAAAATACTATTCCCTGGAGTTGTCTGGAGGAAATTCATACTTCATTTCAAGCATTTCATCTCACAAAAACAGTTTTAATTTCACTTGTCTTTCATAACCTGGAATAACACCCAATACTATTTCCTTGTTGTCAGAAACCACAGTTTCCCCCATACTAACATCAGTGTACATTACAAGCTGTGAAAAGTAGACTTCAAATCTGCAGTGGCAGACTCTATCCTCTGCTGCCATGGGGAATACTATGGACATGAAAGGATGAAGGAGAGAATGCCTGTTCATAATCGGGATCAAAAACACGGCCAGCAGAGTGTTTACATATGTTTTTAAAAAAGCTTTTGCCTTTGAGCTCAAAAGCCACTTAATTCCACTGAAACAAAATATACAGAACAAACCGTAGTCAGAGAGCATATTGTAGTTATTATTCAATCTATCTTGGCCATCCCGTTTGCTGAAAAAGCCCTTGAAGTTTAGGGGCCCTATAGTGCCACTATCGACTCTGGACCAAATGACTCTCCAAATAACTTACTTCCTTTCAGAGCACTTTGACAGGAAACCAGAGGGCTTAAGAGCAGGAACTGCATCACAGATCAAAGCTTTCCTGAACAAAGCTCATGGAACTCTCAGGACAGCTTGCAGGTTCCCTTTTTCAGGCAAACCTGGAGAGCTGCATTCCACTTACTGCCTTGTAACCCGACAATTGGGAGGTCCTATCACAGAGACCGACCTTGGACATTAGATAGTGACAATTTGTCCTTTTCACAAAAGGATTCACACACTTTGACACCTTCCCGATTCACAGTGTGACCGTCAGAGCGCGATTCATGTCAGAACACCACATTCCTAGAAGAGCTGGGACCGATCCGATCCAATATTGGTATCGGGTGCTGATACTGACGTGATTCACTCGTCGGATACCGGACTGACGTTACCGATCCACGTACCAATCCAGATTCCATAGTCTGATGTTTTTATGAATTATAAAATGCATTATTAGGCTACATATTTAAGCCCATAGCCAAAATGGTGTAGCACAAAAATTAATTAAACAGTTGGCTATCAGCTCAACATGTCCTTAGATTGGAGATATTTTAGTCCCAAAACACAGAAAAGCAAGACAGCAACTTGTAATTAGTGTAAAGCCAACATTCTGAGAGGTGGAAGTTGTGCTGCATTGTATAATACTAGGGCTGTACCCGACTCAGAATTTTGTCAGTCGAATCAGATTTGGCTGTTCAGTATGAAGATTCGACTATTCATTCCTTTTTTTCATATATACTATCTGGCAATCAGAAAAATCCATTGCATGAGTTTCAGTGATGATTTTGACCACATTAACATAGTCAAATGCAACAGAGTCATGGGAACATATTTTTGAGCATTTAAGCCTTTTGCGCATACAGTCACACCGGTGTGATTAGCCATTTAGCGCGTATGCTAAAGCCGGTGCGATTAGAAAACTAGACTGGAAAAATTCTAGCTAATTTTAGCTTTGAGGAAACAGCGATTTAACATTAAAAATATATCAAATGCTAACTGAAAGCTATGAGAAGCTTAATAACGCTAATGAAAACAATAAACCATGTAATGTAACACGCGTGCTACACAGCATAAAAAATACACTATATGGTATTCATTCTGTAGAGCATTTATGAGGTCAGGTACTGATGTTGGACGACAAGGCCTGGCTCGCAATCTCTGTTCCAGTTCATCCCAAAAGTGCTCGATGGGGTTGTGGTCAGGGCTCTGTGCGGGCCAGTCAAGTTCTTCCACACCGAACTCATCAAACCATGTCTTTATAGTCCTTGCTTTGTGCACTGGGGCACAGTCATGTTGGAATAGAAAAGGGCCTTCCCCAAACTGTTGCCCCAAAGTTGGAAGCATAGCATTGTCCAAAACGTCTTGGTATGCTGAAGCATTAAGATTGCCCTTCACTGGAGATAAGGGGCCTAGCCCAAACCCTGAAAAACAGGTGTGGCCAAATACTTTTGTCAATGTAGTTCAAATAATCTCTACATCTCTGCGGATCTCTCCTGGACATCCAACACCAAGGCCTTAGTGAAGAAGGCTCAGCAGCGGCTGCACTTCCTGCGTGTCCTCAGGAAGAACAACCTGGACAAGAAGCTGCTGCTGGCCTTCTATCACTCCTCTGTGGAGAGCATATTAACATACTCTCTGGGGGTGTGGTATGCAGGTTCCACAGCTGAGGACAGGAAGATTGTGTAGAGGGTTATTAACACCGCCCAAAAAAATTATCGGCTGCCCTCTGCCCTCCGTGGACGACATATCCAGGTCCCATTGCCTCAGTAAAATTAAGGCCATCACAGGAGACCCCTCACATCCCACCTATCACCTGTGTGACCTGTTGGCTTCTGGACGGCACTTCAGGTCAATCAAGTCTCACACCACCAGACTAACCAACAGCTTCTTCCCCTGGGCCATACGGACTGCTAACAAACACTGACCCCCCACCCACCCTCTACCTCAATACAACTGTGCAATTCCACTGTGCACTTTATGTAGCTTTTAAAAGACCATATTTATTGCACAAGCTCTTCTTTATATTTACAAATGTGTGCTTTCTTTTTAAATTTGTATTTTATTGTATTTTATACTTAATGTCGTGTGCCTTATTTGTATTGTGTTAATATAAATGTCCCACAGTGCACTGTTGTTGCAGACCACCCGCAATTTCGTTGTACCCCCACCGTGCAATGACAATAAAGTCTGTTCTATTCTGAAGTGCTTTGAAATACATTTAAATTTAATGCATTTTGTATATTTTTTGCTCTTTTAATAGGAAGTGCTGTATGGTTTACTACTGCCTCACGTAACCTTACACATAATACCAACAACAGCAACAATAATAGTAATGATAATAACGATAATAATAATATTCAAGAAAAAAGAGCTCTGGTATCGGATCTGTATCGGTATCGGCAGATATCCAAATTCAGGTATCGGAATCGGATCAGAACTGAAAAAAGTGGATTGGTGCATCTCTAATACCTAGTGTACAGGCCGCAGTCCTCCTGGCTTACTTCCACCACTAGATACAAGGCAAACGGAGCTCGTAAAGCAACTTCACTGACTGGAAACGCTAGTATTTACTGCTCTGTAAAAATTTTAAAATGCTGAAAACATACCAGCTTTGGCATATCAACACTCCGCAAAAATCAGAACAACTCAAGTCAAATGAATTAACACCATATGGGCACTCACAGAAAGCCTTTAGCAACAAATTAGGTTTGAGAAATTATTAAACAACACAGACAAATCCTCTCTTTAAAAAGCACATCTGCATCATTCTTCAGCTGAAATTGAACAGAACCCAGGAGAGATATCCTTATGAAAAATATTCTAAGGCTCGCCATTAGTGTAAGAGGTTGATCTGTCAGTGTCACAGCAGATGTGCTGAAAGCTTCCAGTCTATTCTGGGCCAAAGAGACGCAAAACAGGAGAAGCTAAAGGCAAAAACGCGAAAAGCCCTTTCACTGTCAAGAGAGTTTACACGTTCCCAGGACAGCTGGATTACTTCCAGCACTGAAAGCTATCTGTATACTGACCATTCACTGTCAAGGAAATGTAAACGTGCCCATTCCAAGTCTGTTCAAAGACACTAAACGGTGCAAAGGCCTCAGGAGTTTTGTATACTTTGCAAGGATCATTAAATGAATATAAAGAAGTATCAAATAATGCTTCAGTAGTCTGAAAGTCACATGTTTAGATCAGACCAAGCAACATTTTCTACTGTAACAAAACACCACGTTTTCAGCAGATATGTTGACTGATGTTTTCATATCGCGTACCAGGATTGTTTTGGCTTTGTGCTGACTGTTGGTCATCCGTCTGGACTTCGTCCTCTCCACCTCGTGTCGATGCACCCAGCCTCGGAGCTCATGGGCCATCCTGCAGAGGCAGTTGGTGAGAACCGTCAGTCAAAAAGCCCTAGGCCCAACTGATTTTCATCAAGCTTTCACAACAGACGAGGCTGTTCATATATGCAATCAAGCAAAACCTTTCTGTATATGAAAACATACCACTTAGATTTCAGCACTTAATGTGAATGGATATCTTTAGGGGATCTGGCTTCTCTCTGTGTTATAACAAGGGCTTAATAATGGTGGAGACATGAAGGTCACTGGGAGCAGGAAGTTAAACCCACCAAAACTAAACATCATTTCAAACGATGAACTGAGGGGCCAAAGAATATGTTTAACACACCCAGCGTTAAAACTGAGTGAATCAAGGGAAGTCAATGCACCTTTCCAAACATCATTCTTCCATTTTGTTTTCCAACCCTGTCAAAGGGAGCCAGACTGTGATGTGAGAACTGAACTGTAGATGAAATAAGTCATAATCATAAATTACTCCTAAGAAGGCCTTGATGTCACTGTAGGCCACAAGGCTTTGATGTACAGTAATGTGACATGTGTGTGCCAGCTGATGGGCTCTGAGCTGATGCTGAGGAACGATGTAAAGAGTGATTGACAGACAGTGGGGAAGGAAGGAGGCAGACAGGCTAACAGTGGACTGAATGAGCCTGCGTTCTACTGACTTGATGGACTTGGTCCTGTTGATGGACGGCTGGCAGGGCGGTGGGGGCCCGAAGAGGAGAGGTTCTTTCTTTACTACCATCAGTGCCTTCTCCTCCCGGACAAGGTCCTGCGGGGATCTGGGGTAAAAAGAGAAAGATGGAGGGGCAGCAAGGGAGGGAGTGAGAGAGAGAGAGACCACACATCACATCACTCACCTGAAGCAACAAAATCCATTCATTCCAGGCCCAGAGAGGAGCCATTGTGAGGTGCACTGTTTTACCATTTTCCTATGTTACTGCATCAAATGAGCGTTTTCAGTGCTTCTGCTGAAGGCAGGTTACCAGCACTGCTCCTGCTGAACTTTTGAACACACAGATCCCAGACCCTATTATTGCACATAGGGCTGGGCCAACATGAGTCGGGGTGTCAGTGCATTCACAGTTCACAACAAAGGAGTTTCAGTGTGTCACAGGTTAAAGCAATGTCATGGCCCCTATGAGACCCTCTTTTCCAAACTGCAGGCCTGCTTCGTCTTCAGAAAACAGCTGTTCTTATGGGCCTCCTTATGGGCGCCAACCCCAGGAAGCTGGATGCCATAAACAGAGTCAAAGCCAGTCTACTACAGATGGCCAACTTTCAATATGGAGGCAATTAAATGTGTTAATTCTCCGCTCGCCATCGGCAACATCAATAGGACACCAGACACGTGGAGCTCCGGCGAGTTCATCTTGCCGATTTGGACCAAAGATGCTTCCACATACTAAAGCAAATGCTCTGGCCTAAAAACAGTGTACAGTACAGCTCCTTTGTGAAGAAAATCAACATTAACTCTTGGATATTTTAACACTTTGCAACAGGGATATACATATGAGCCCAAAATGAAAGCCTGACAGCAGAGGTTTAACGGTGTGTGAGCGGAGTCTAAATAAGGGAAGCGAAAAGGGGCCTCAGACTAAACGCTGAGCAAATATTATCGCCATATAACACGGGGATATTGGAAACAGATGCTTTGTTAAACTAACAGAAAAGGAGACGAACCTGGGACCTGTAAAAACGTGCTGCTTCAGAGATTCAGAACCGATCCTGTGTGCACTTGTTGTAGCGTACCACGCAATGCTTGCATGAGTCTCTCCTGCTCTCCACCGACTCACCATGGCCGTTTCAGGTGGCATTGTTAAATACATACAGGTGCTACATACACTAAAATGGCTTTTTATCCCTGGCTTTGAGATTCAGAACTACATTTTGTAATCTCAGTTAAAGTTTTCATTTTTTCCAGCAAGGCTTATTTCTACAGTATCTGCTGTAAAGCACTGCAAACTCTGAGCACTTTGCAACCAGCGTATGAGTGGATCTGGCTGCAAAATCTCGTCAGAGTTACGTCAAGACACAAAATCAGATAACATCATCAGAATCTGCGTATACTGCGCAGAAGTGATCAGGTGACTAAAGCACCGCATGGTAGTCTGTAAACAGTTCCCTGAAATGGCGTCTGCTGGGAAACAGGGACGGAATCATCACTCCCATGGACAAAACACAAAGAATGGTTACAGTTACAAAACATCCCACCCAGTTTAGTCACCCTGCATGATTAAGCCTCTGTTTCCAGCTGTACCAACTTAACAGGTCCTTCGCAACGCAATGCCATAAATTCAACCGAAACGAACTGATACTTAGCAGCTGACAAAACACAGCAACACACAGCTAAGGGTAAAAACTTGAAAACATATCTTTTTTGATTGTGGCAGAAATCAAACCAATACTTCTGTAGTCTTTCCAAAAAACAAAAACAATAACCAAATATGACAGGTTGAGCAACCACATCCCCCTGCCAAAAGCCCTTCCCCCACCCCCTTCACAAGGATTTAATGCCTTGCTCAAAAGGAACATGTGGCTTTTCAGTGAGCCAGACAACCACACAGGCCCACACTGATGTATAGTGTAATTACCTGTCAGGGTTTTGATGGATGACAGTTTCAGGTGTTTCCAGGCCTATGAGGTTCTCGTTGTCGGGGGAGAAGCCCAGCAGATGTCTGCCACTGTGCATGGTCTCGGCTGACAGCTTGGAGCTGGTGTCTCCATCAAACAGGCTGTTGGACAAGAAAACAAATTGTCCAGGTTGGATCTTAACCAGCTTCTACTCTACCTAATCTTTATGAAAAGCCCCAAATCCACCGCTCCGTTCCTTCTTCTGCTTGTGCAAATTACATTTGAAAATCACACGCAGATTAAGTCAACTATAGATACAGTCTGCTCTTTTGTGCATTCAGCTGGTTTATGTCATACAGTGTGGAAATTGAATTTATACCCCTTTTAGCAGACTATTAGCCCCCTGCTAACAAGCAGAGGATTGTGATCAGCTCTACAGTGTTCTGCAATGGAGAATGAAGTCAGATATGTTTTATGACAAGTTACAAATCCAATGTTAAGGGATATCATCATTTTACTGAAAAAGAAATAAACATCCCTGATATGATTCATGACATTCATGCACTAAAAGGTCAAGCTGATATCAGAAAAAAACTGACTTCAGAGACAGAATTCAAGTGCCCCTTCATCACCTATGCATTAAAGAGGGGGAATGTCACACACTGACCTTTGAGTGTGGACTCTCAGATATTACATTTTTGTCAAAGGAATTGGACTTGTTGTGAATCCTGTTCCTTCGTTTGCATCATCATGCATTCTTCAATTGTAAGGTAAGGAATGATCCATTCCATTTTTGCTTAAGTTGCCACTGAAGAAACCCAAGACTCAGAGAGAACTACCGTGGTCACAGCAGGGAAAAACTGACATAACTGACATATCAACAGCTTGTAGTCTTTGGCATATATACCAAAATGTTACTAATGCTAATAAACATTCCACATAAAACTGAAATCAGAAATACAGAGAGGGAGCTAGAAAGTGAAAGACAGACACAGTTGGACAAAAAAAGACTGAGGAAGAGTAAAACCAAGAATAAGGTAAATTGCAGATAGTGGGTAGTACTGAGTTTCAAAAAACTGAATGCAGATGTAGTAACATTAAAGGTATATTTTACATTCAAACCCCTGAGCAGTAAAATAACTTAGGACCTCTACAGATTTGACTTAGGGCTCAGAAGAATCTCAAAGCATGTGTACCCAAGGATACACCCACTAGAACATTCAAACAAACACAAGGTCCTGAACTATTATCAAACTACCATCATGCTTTGAAACATTTACACAGGGCACAGCTGACTTAGGGCTTTATTAAGCACGCAACAGGGAAACACATCCACTTCATCTTGAGAAAATAAATGAATGTATTTCTTCAGTTCGACAGTAAAGCCGAACATTTGAGGTCTTTCAAAGACTGAGAGGATGGAAAAGTCAGGGCTGCCCCTGCTCTCATCCAACTTTCCACTCCTTCGGTTAATCAGCTCCATTCGGACAAAGATTGAGTGGAAAGGCAAAGCATACAACATGTAGGGGGGAAACTCTTTGACAGCTGCAAGGTCACTCCACATAAGTAATACTAGATGGAGAAACCCTGTCACTAATTTGGATCATTATCAAAGGAGTTATTCCACTGAGAGGAACCTGAAGACAGTTGCCTCAGAACCTGCATGCGTGTGCAGAAACTCAAGGTGAGCATGAGTTAATGACTAATCTGGCATTACATTAAAATGACACACTGGTTCCTTCTTGAGGCATTTCCAAAGGACCTAACCACCACAAATACATTCATCTTACAATTAAGTGTGTCCAGAACTGCCACGCTGCCTGCGGTTCACGAGACACAAGAGGGAATGGCTCTTAGGATGTGGAACATGGACCCTCGTTATGTTTCATCACCACAAGGCGGTCCGCGGAGAGGAAGCGGTGGGTGGTCATGATCATACGATTTGTGTACGCCCTCATCTAGTCAATTCAATGATTACTCATGAGTGCACATGATTCAGTCTTACCTCCGTGGACCAACATTCAGAATGAGGAATGCCAAGACCACCAGGAGACAAACAGTTCGCCTTTTGGGGGCTGTTGCTGTCAGCACGTTATTCTTAGAGGAAAGAAAAGAAAATTACATTTCTTTATTTTTGCTTGTGACTGCCTAGAGACACAAACCCTCCACAAACCTTTACAGCACAGTTATTTTTTGCATATACATTACAGGTTTCTGCTTATATTTCATGCTCTGCTCATCCCTCTAGTCAAACTGACTGTCATCTATACTACTTAATTGCCTAATAAGGAAATAAGATGCTTCTCCGTCATGAAATCATCATGGGCAGCAGTGTGGTGTAGCAGTAAGGAGCAAGGGTTGTAGCCGAAAGGCTGCAGGTTCAATTCCTTGCTGGGGCACTGCTTGGGCAAGGTACTCGAGTTGTATATCCAGCTGTATAAATAGATAAAATTGTAACTTACCTGTATGTAAGCCGCTCTGGATTGAAATGTAATATTACAATTCACTATTGCTCATTCAATTTGAATGGATACACTTATGTTCTATCATGCATGAAGCTGCTCTGGATAAGAGTGTCTGCTAAATGAATGTAAGGTAATGTAATGTAATGTGTTAAGAGCGTCTGCTAAATGACAATAAGGTAGTGTAATGAAATCAGCGTAACTGTGGTGAACCAAACTGCCAGGCCCTGCCAGGCCCTGCCAGGTGCTGCACGCTCACCTCACTCATCAGACCCTCCAGCTGCTTCTTCAGGGAGCCGTTCTCGTTCTTCAGCTTCTCGTTCTCGGACAGGGCCACCTTAAGCCTGGCCTCAAGGGTCAGCAGGTACTCCTTCTTCTTCTTCCGGGACAGGGAGGCCGACTCCCGATTCTTTATCATGCGCTGCTGTCTCCTCATGCCATTCGACTGGAGGAATGGAAAGGGGGCGTCATATGGATTTACAAAGGTCACAACATTTTTTTTTTTTTTACTAAACTGGGACAAGGACTGGCTCATGTTTTCTAAAGGGTACTGAAGCCAGTGATTACAAAACATTAGAAATGGAAAATTCTCCATAAGTTTCATCTGCCTGACAATCACGAAAAATAATAAAAAAAAAATAACATGGAAAAAAATTAATTTCTTAACTTTGAGCTAATGGCCAGACACGCAGTAACACTCACCGCAGAACTAATGTGGATTTACTCATGGGACACAGGATTAAAAGCCAGATCTTTATAAATAAGCGGAACTGCAAGCATCTCCAGAGACGCCACTGCCGTGGCCCTTAGCCGGCGCTGGGCAGTTTAGCAAGACGTGGGAATCTGAGAGATATTCCGATCTAGATCTTTCTCTGGCACTGTGGTACCACCCCCCTCTGCGCAGATGTGGCCATCTTTGGCATCCGCAGCCCCGGCCAGCCCAGCTGTAACCCAACAGGTGCAGCTGCTGAGGTGAGAAGAATGGCACGCAGTGAGAGACGCGCACCGAAAAAGACCATGAGCTAATAATAACTGCAGCCTGTGTCTAAATACCTCTTAGTGAAAAGCCTAAATTTCCTTCCCCATCCTCAGCTCACTTCTACAGTCTGACTTGAGGCTGGAGGCAACGAAATGGAAAACAAAAACATAAAACTTGAAAACACAGTCTGTCCCTGCAAACTAAAAACAAAAGTAAAAAAAAATACGGTACACAAAGTACCACAAGTAAACAAAGACTGAATTTGTGCCATATGCCTTATGATACGTTCGAGATCCATGATAAAAAAAAAAATAAAAAAAAAACTCACAATGACAGAGTGACTTTAATATTTGGCAAAGGGCTGTAATCAAAAAATAAAACCCGCTCAATGGGAGGTGTGCATGAGTACCTGCTTGGCCCAGAATGCATTGTTAAAAATTTTACAGGTCACTGCCGTGACATGAGCGTGCACAGTTGTCGGTGGAGATGGTGACTGCACAGGCTGGCCTGTCTGGGTCTAATGAAGGAATGGCGCGAGTGGCACAGCGGGAAAACAGCTCCTTCTCCCCCTTGCAACAAAGACTCCTTTCCAAGAGACTGAGACAACAAAAAAAACAAAAAAAAAATCCAGGGATCTGGCAAAGGACATCCATGAATAGCATTAAGGACTCGGAGGCACACTAAAGACAAAGGGAAGAAGTCATGCTCTAATTATCTTTTGGGCTCTGTGAATTTCAGATTCTGTGTCGTCCATTGTACCGTTTAAAACATGCTTCCCTTCTTCCTTTCTCAGGAAACCACCACACTGTACACTGAAGCAGTATGAGAATACGCTAAAAACACTAATACACATAACAAACAAGACAAAAACCATTCTTAAAAAGGCAATGTGGCTTAATTCATCAAACATATTAGGAATACCTCCTTAGGCCATGAAAAATAGTACTGCACGTACATAAGATAAATTTCACAGTCGTCCTGCAGCACTACACGAATTTTTAGCTTTAAAAGAGGCAGCATATGCACCAAAGGTTGTAAGATGGTCTCTGCTTTGAGGGTTAATCAATCATCTTTGGATTCAACGGAATCCTTTTATATATTTGTAGTAGGGCACCTTTTTTGGAATCCGGCTTTACCCGGTTTTCGAGGGCAGGCCCTGTAGGAAGAGTTTAAGACATGTAATAGCTCCAGCGATTAAGTTATTTGGATTCTGACCACAGTGTTTTACTCGGTTTCCTAAGAAACCTTTCTCATTCTGGGAGCCCTGCCATTGTGAGGTCCTGGGAACACGAGGACTGTTTAGTTACCAGACTCGGGAGGTTTACGGGTAGCGGGGTCCCACAATGGGAAAGTGGCACCTTACGCAACCGCAGGGAAACATCCCACACTACGTGAAAGCATCGATGATCAGGATGGGATTCCGCAAAACCCAACACAATAGAACTTTCAGAGCATTTTCCTAATTTGCAGGATCTCAAAGATCTCTGGCTCTCTCCCCGCCTACCCCCCCACTCCAAACATTACTGCTGTGTTGAAGTGTGCTGACATGGTAAACTCCTATGGGGCCGGATTCAGTCTAAACAATTAATCCTGATATAAAAAAAAACAAACAAAACTCTGATGCTTCAGAGTGAATACAGAGATTGAAATCGATCAGAAACTATCGAAAATAAAAACCCCTTGCTATATCACACACTCTACACACTCCATCTCAGTTCCTTTTGCACAACACCGATTTACACCCCAGAGCAGGACACGCTTGGACACGCTTACATCCGGAGGTCCTCTCAAGATTCCTCTGACACCTGTTCAAACCTAGCTACATTTTACACCTCCCCTGTGTGCTGTAGACACGCCGAGCCAGTCCTCGCCAACCACAGCTGGCCTTCAGTGGATGCTCTCCGTGATCTAATGACCTTTCAATGATCTCACAAACAACTGGATTATAACTGAAGTAAAAGAACAGCAAATCAGCTTCAGAAACAAACTAATCATGATGCCTGCAGTCACTACCACCCAGCCAATTCTGCGTGCCATGGGCAAAAACACTCAGTTTAAACAAACTGTTAGTCAACGTCCCTGATGAAATACTGTCATCTTGCAGAAAGAGAAAACATAACAAATGAGGAGCTTTGGGCCTATTCATCTTTCTTGAGCATTTGCTCTTTAGCTCCCTCCTGCATGGTGTGCCCTGGAGGCTAACTGATCCAACCTGTGCTGGCAGGATTACTCCTGTAATACTCTACATCATTTTTATGATCTCAGCACAAGTGCACATCTGATGTGCTGCATTCAGAACAACACGATGATATCCGATGATGCCAGGAGATGTGAAATGAACAGAGGTGCTCTTGGATGGTGGAGTGAAGCCATTGAATTCACCACGGAGCCCAGGTTCGAGCCCTCAAGCACTGCCACATTTCACTCCTGAGGTTTTTCGGCCCACCCCTAACTGCTTCTTCTTTCCCACCAACAACAGGCCGACGTTGGACAATGCTGTCATGTTTTCATTTATTTCCAGGCTTTCTGAAAGGTTACACATCATATTTATTTTGGCATCGCCTTAACCACGTTAGCCAATGTTCATGAAATCTGGCACAAATAATCTTTCATCGGGCTTCATCACACCCATGACAATTCAGCAATTTGATTTTTTACTGATCGTTGTTTAGGCCCGGGTTCAAAGTTCATAAAACATCATAAAACAGTGTTTACCCAATCATGACTCATGCATTCCTCACAGGCAAATGATGATGATGAACTATGGCAAAAAGTTGCTTCTATTGACCCAATGAAATAATTAAGCCATTTTCCCAGTCAGTTCTGAAGGACCAATTCAACCAAAGTATACATTTTTCTTCCAGTTGTTTAATCTTACTAATCCAGTATCACAACACACAGATTTAAACTAATTCCGCAGCTCAGTAACCCGCATTGAGCACAGGTCAAAGGTCAAGCATCTCAAACTCATTCAGACTTCAGTTCCCTTGTAGGAGAAGGTGGGCGATGACAGTATGCTTGTTCTTCTGATTGTGAGCCTTTTAAATAAACTCTGACATCCAGCTGCTCGAGTCTTTGAGCCACACCAACACGCAACGAGAATTTGTCCTCCCTGTCTCCTTTCCCCATTCCAATACAGCTCTATTTTCACATCTACCATCATATGATGTGCTTTACTGCCACGTAAGCACAGAAACAACTACTGTACGACTGCCACAACACTCAGCATGCACTTCTAAAAGGCAACAGCAAGAACATCCTGTGGAAAACACGAGGAGGCCACTTGACACACAACAGAGACGACATATGTTCCAAACTGCCAGTTGGGACGAGGTAGTGGAAGATGCATTTTCTCTGGAACTAATCAGAGAAAAGAGTAAGCCATGCAATCCGGAGGTCGAATGACAGAATTTATCATCTAAAAATGCTTAGGGTTTGATTTAACCAAACCTGGAGATGACCTTGGATCAATACAATTTCAGATATCAACCTTAAAACACACTTAACAAGACATCAAAGCAATGATACCGAGAGATACCATGTATACAAACAATAATAAATACAGAAATAATGGAAATGCATCCAAAAGAAACTCTGGTCAGCGGTCTTTGAATTTAACTATGATTCATCTGGAGCCTGATGGACAGAAAATTCTGGATTCTGCTTACAATATACAAACATGAGTCGTGTCTTTTTTTTCAGTTTCCAATCCATAAACATGCATATCATTGTAATTTCAATTCTGTTTGGTAACAAAATGCAACAAATATCCACTCCACAAACAAAAACAGATTGCTCACAAGTGCATTTCGTACTTTCTCAGTTCTTTACGAAGGACAATAAAACTTCCTTTAAAAAAAAAAAAAAAAAGGCCAGGGCACTCCAAAGTTCTGAGCATTTGTCCGAGAAACCACTGACTCGAGAAAACAAAACATCTACCCCTAATTGGGACTGGGTTTTTTCAAACCTGGTTTTGCTTTTCACTTTCTTTGTTTTTTTGGACGGTAAATGTGAGTTATATAATCATTTCTCAGACACTATCGCACCGGTTTGGTTCACGCCATTACGTTACTACTATTATGTAAGCCCAATAGACAAATGAGAAGAGGGGGGGGGGGGGGGGCAATAAGGACTAAAAAACATACCAGGCATGGCTGAGACATCAGTCACTGCATCTGTCCTTACATCACCCTAGCAGAGAGCTGCAGGCACACCACCCATTCTGTCACTTCAACTTCCCTTCAGAATGAGTGCACATCATCACTTGACCTCCAGAGAAATGGGGTGTCGTATCTAAGGTAAATACATTTCCCGCCATCAAAACACCAGGGTCAAAAGAAAAAAGGAGCCAAACCTGTTCAAACCAAGGCGTCATAACTCTAGAATGTGAGTGATGTATCTAACGCTCAATATTATAACAATGTAACTTAAGTCACAAAGTGCAGAAGGTGTTGCTTTAATGCAAGCCTGCCTGTGTGGATGATGTGTGCAACCTGGCTCACACTCTGCAATCCCGATATAAATCCTCAGGCTTTGGTTTTCCTCTGGATACATTTCATTCCTGAGGACTGAAAGCACCACCCCACCCCCGGAACCCCGGTATCCGCGTTTACGTTCTGTCGATCGGCGGAGTCCGCTATGCAGAGTGACTTTCAAAGCAACGTCTCATGCATAAATCACGCAACCCTGCGATCTCTTGGAATCTCACTGATTGGCCAGCACCCAGCCGGTGGCCGACTGGGTTTAAATTCCTCTTTCTGTAGCTTCCTATACAAAACAAAACACCAGCGGGGATGTCATTATGCACCTCATTAGTTTTTTCTCTACAAGTCGACTTGTACGACAAGCAGGACAAATGAAAAATCCCTTTGGGAAAGCTACTACTCTCCAACCTACATACTTGCATCCATTAGCACTCCATCACATGCGCTCTAGAGGGTGCTTAAGCAAAGATGCAAGGGCAGTGAGAGCACATGAAAACTGACATTCAGAACACACCCAAATGTCATCATTCAGCACCATTAACAAACCTTACAAGGCACATATCTGATTTTGAATGTATATACTGCCTGTATACTGACACAGTATATACGCAACCAGTTTAGAAACTAGCAGTTGCCATATTTTAGCTGATTCTGTATTTTTGTATTTTTTACATATGTATACAAGCATGACCTATGTCACAAGAAATCATCATTTTATCACAGTATGCTTATGTATAGTGTGGCTGGTGTTATAGTACAAAAGAAGCCTGACCACATGGTTTACAGTAAGGCTCAAGAGCAATATTAACATTCCAATTTTATCTGAGTAAATTTTTACTTGCAACCCTAGACTCTCTGGGTGATGGGCGTTCTTTCAAGATGAATCGGAAATACTGCATGCAAAAATGTAAGATAAGATTCTGCCAATAATATGAAAAAAATGGCAGCACTTCATATCAAGATATGTTTTTTTGGCTGTTTTTTCCCAGCAGGACAAAAATGCCAGCTTTCTACAAAGGCACATTTTATAGGGTGGGTCAGTAATTTTAAATAGTCTCCCAAAACTGATGTATGAAAGAGAACAAACTGTGTCAAAAGTTATTTACAGCTCATGAGGTCATAACCTGACTGGTTCAGCATATATAATGTTTGCATACACTCTTTCTTCAAGAAGAAAAAATGACTCTTAGTACTTTAAATAATAGGAGTACATGTTTTTCCTTCCTATGTTATTTCACCCAAATACAAAATCCAATCGTTCATGCAATGTTGAGCACCAATGGAAAGGATGAGGGAGTGTTTGGATCAAACAAATGAGATGGTAACTACAACATTGCTCCCAGCCAGTGGGGTGTCCTGTTTCTCTGTGAGGACATGTAAAGGGAATGCAACTGCTTTTTATTAGGACAGTGTTTGATGAACATCAGCTATCAAACAGGGAATTCATTGGCTCTTGTTTGGCAGCCGCTAAAGTACACTAAGCTGCTATTGTACAGTTAATGCTGCACAATAAGCTCTCGCCTAGAAGCGGAATGCTTGAGAGGAGAGCAGAATCAAAACTTGCGAGGGTGATCAAACACAAGAGTAATCGCTTAATACACTTATATCAGTTTCAAAAATATGGTGTTCAAAATATTGACAACTCAAGGGGTGAAAGTGATCAGAATGCATACCCACAGAAAGATGGTAAAAGCACTTCGTAACATTAATATTCATATTAATAGTCTTCAGGCAGCTGTCCAATTGAAACAGAACAGGTATTTAATTCATGACTTATGGATGTCTAGTATACCCAACCAGCCTACATCTGGCATCCAGGTCTACGCAGCCCCGAGAGCTTGCGGAGGCATGGTTTGTGAATTTTTACATCTTAAACTAATTCCAGATGGACTGCCCTGACAGACTGGATTGAACCGCCTCAGTTTGAGGGCTGCGATAGCCCTGATTAGCGATGACATTAAATGAGGAAGCCGTTCCGCTGCCTGTTAACCGTGACAGACGTTTCAAGGAGCCCCGCCGCACCCACCCGCATCCTGAAACACGCCGGCCGCGTTACCCGCGCGGTGAGGCCGCGAGTTGGTTTTCACTCCCCTGCAGCCCGCTGGCTGGGTGCGTCAAATAGATATGAATGACTTTTACACATGAGATTGACAGACACATTTAAAGGTATTATTGCCCGGCATCACGCAATCATTGCTCTCAATAAAATGAGCTAATTAACATGTTAAACGAGTATATTTTCATCTCCACAGAGCTGCTTAGCTTTCTAATTAGACTGGGGAGCTGTGGAGGTATTTCCCTGCAGGACACAACTCTCCCATGCACCCGGCTCCTAACTCCCAGTCACACACTGACTGTCCCATGTGCACTGCTCCTAACTCTGTCACACACTGACTGTCCCATGCACCCTGCTCCTAACTCTGTCACACACTGACTGTCCCATGCACCCTGCTCCTAACTCTGTCACACACTGACTGTCCCATGTGCACTGCTCCTAACTCCCAGTCACACACTGACTCAATCGTGTGCTCTACTGTTTGGGCCCTGTTGTGCACTGAATGAACTGACTCTCCAATGCACTATGCAATGAGACTCATAAACCATTTACACTTGCCAAGTCTGTACAACATGTTCCTAGCAGTGGTATGGTGGATTGATGGCAGGCTCTATGGGCTGACTGAACAGACTCTGTGTGGGGTTACACTTCCCCTAAAGCGGCCTTATGTCACTGGCACTTCACGGCACATCACGGTGCTGTGGGGAGCATGCTCTAAGGGCACACCAAACACCTTCCCTAGAGTAGCCATACATCACTCACACTTACATCTCCATCCGCCGCGCTGTTCTGGAGGGCCGCGGCCACCATGGGCTGAGTGACAGCGGGGAAGGCCCCGGCAACCGCAGGGGCGCGGCTATCCTGAGAGAGCGTCGGCACGGTGACCATGCGTTCCGGGAGTGGGAGGATGGGTGGGCCCGGCAACACCTGGGGGCTGCGCAGCTGGACCACACGGGCCAGCGGGGACAGCATCACCTGGGGTCCTAAAAGACAGGAAGAGGACACATTCATCTCCGCGCCCACAATGCACCCCTGCTGGAAGGCCCTTTCAGCTGTAATAATACAGTACATACAAAGGTTACATGCCTCAGTCAAGGTTACACGAGTTCACCTCCCAGAGAGAACCTTCCACCTCCCTCCTGGAGTATCTGAACCACTATTCAATAGAGATTTATCATCCCCTCAGCAAACCACAAAAACATTTCCTCCAGATGTACACAGTGCCAGCTGAAGTAGTAGTCCCTTGGCAGCTGCCACATTACCCTCCTGAATAAGCCTGCAGCTGGAAAATGTACACTTGGTGAGGCCTTGAACAGGTGGGACCTTAATTCCTATAAAGTATATATCAAGGTTAAAAATATCTATGTTTGCACTGTGTAGAAATACAAAGACAACACAAGAATAAACTGCACAGACAGGGGACAACAGCAGTTTCATTAGCTCACAATGCTAGTAATCTACAACTAGAAACTACAGACAGTTGAGATGAGCAGTTAGCAAGTAATCCCAAATGAAACACTGTAGCATAGTCTCCTCTTAACACAGCTCACTGCAGCTACCTCCTGTCCACTTGCAAAGTTACAGGCAGATAAATAAAAATACATTTTTTTTCCGCCAACATTTTGAGCTGAAATTCAAATGCTGCTCCTCTTCACATTTTCAACATGACGTCTGCACCACAAACAGCTGCGTCCCTTGGCTCTCGGTGAGTGAAAACCTGAGTATTCCCCTGGTGCGCTGGCATGCACAATTTCCTGCGACAGCTGTTTCCACACACCAATACGAGCGCGGACAGAGAACGCAAGATAGATGCACGCTGGCGACAGGAAAATTAGACGGCGGATTTGGACCAATGAAATGCACATCCATCTGCGAGACGATCAAGGCAGAAGATGGATTATCATGGGGGAAGACCACCATTGGTGCCAGTGTACACAATTCATAAATAACCTTTAAAAGCTGCAACTGATGAGGGACTACAGCGCTCGCATTCACGATTACAACAAAGTAAGACAAACAGTGTTCCGCTTTGAACGTAGGCAGGGTGTCTATTATTGTATAGATATCACAAGAGAAAGACGTCAAACAAACAAATGTGACAGGCATTGTGGCCTTGATGTTGCCCGCTGCATGGCACACAAGCACAGTCAAGTTCAGGCCGACGGGAGCACCATGGCGCTGAATGGGACCATCCCGTCTCCCCTCGATGGGAACGCGTGAGGCTCAGGCAGTCGGGACAAAGGGCGCAGCTCAGAGAGACCGGCAGCGGTCCCCATGGCGATGGAAGGCATGTCAGCTCCCAGAAGGCCTGGAGTGAAGCTGCCGTTGCTGAGAAAGTTTCCTTGGAAAGGGAGCAGAGATTCCTTTCTGACCAGAGAGAATAGGAGGCTGACAGCACGCACGGAGTCATGGCACGGAGTAGCAGGGAGGAGTCCTTTCTGGCCAGGGAGAACGGCTAACAACGCTGACTGAGTCAGGGGATATTGGCAGAGCTGGGCTGTTCCCGTGTACTTACCGCCACAGGCTGCTCAAGCAGTCTAAAATCCTCCCAGGCTTATCATCATAGTGGAGTCGCTGGGTTTCACCCAGGCACGACAACAGCCACAACTTCCCTCTTGTGTCACGGTCCTGCTATGAATGCGACACTAATGTGAAATCGTTGCAGCAGTGTGACGTAGCGGTAAGGAACAGGGCTCGTAACCCGAAATGCTGCTGCTTTTATTCCCCGCTGGGGCACTTCTGTTGTACCCTTGGGCAAGGTAATTAACTCACTGTTACTTCAGGAATAATCCAGCTACATAAATGGATACAATTGTAACCAACCGTAAGTCACTCTGGAGAAGAGCGTCTGCTAAATGACAACAAAGTACGGTAATGCAAAGCTACAGGTTCTATTGCTGTTGCCAGTCAGCTCAGTGTCTGAACACTGCAAGTCTGTCCATCTCACACACAGAACACCCGCATTCTCACTGGGGCGCCTGGCTGCTCCTGCCTCCCTCCCTCCCCCCTCCCCCCTTCCCTCTTCTCTGCTGTGCTTGCCCAGAGCGCTGCCTGACTGCTTGCATTTTGGGGTGCTGAAAAGAAAAAAAAACATCACCGAAAACCTGACAGATGTTAATGTGAAGGTCACCGCTGTTATTTAAGCACGGCCCAGATTCCTTACCACCCACCCTCTTAAACCTGTCTTCCCTTAACCACGGCGAGCCCCAAGACAGATGACGGCCTTTAACATACCACAGATCAGGCCTGCTTCTTTACACTTCCCCTGCTATGCTGGCATAAACACAGACATCACAGCCCCCAAGCTAAACTAAATGTCAATATTCATAGGATCCTGCCAGAGTAATATGTCGTCCACCCTGGACCTGCTCCATACATCACTCCAAGCTGCACAGCTGTGCCTCCTGGGGTCCTATTAACATCCCTTTTCCCTGTGAAACAACGTGTTTGGTCACCTCTACTATTCTCCCCTCGGTGACCAGGAGCTTGCCAAGGATGGCCTCAGGAAAGCCCTGAGAGAGCAGCACTTTAGCACAAGGACGTGCTAAACATTCAAACTTACTGTGAGAATCCAACCACTTCACGCTTAACTATGTGGCTCTCCTCTCGTTGGCATTGACCAGAGAAAGCACCTTTGAATGAATTAACAGCAACATATAATGGATTATCCCTGTTCAAGAGCATGCTGTTTGCTTCTAGATATTAAAGGCATCCAGAATTATAGATGGATAACTTCCCCATGTAATACCAAAGCACAATACACAGTGACCTGTCTTCATAAATTAAAGTGGTCCTACTCTGATATAATTACTCTCTACATTTGCATGTTTGGAATGTCTGTGTCAAGAAGTTTATGTGTCTTTAAGCCACATAATGACTCACTTGCAATGCCATATTGCTTTACAGACGACGTCAGTATTTAAAGTCACATAAACGGAGTACACAGGAGTGGTGAACCGGTTAGATTCTGATGTAATCAGATTCTCCATCAAGTCAGAGAGTAGCTGGCTCCTACAAGCACACAAAAGGCACACTTGGCCAAAAGCTTTGATATATTAATGTCAGGCATCGAGAACAAGAGCTGGAAGAGAGCGCCTAACGGGAAATGGACACAGAATGCAGCAGGGCGCAGAACAGTAAAGTGCATCGCTTTCACTTTAGTCGTTTTGACAGTTTCAGAAGAGAAACACACCTGCAGTATGTCTTATGAATGTTTAATGGCAAGTACCCTGACAGCACATGAGCGCTCTCTCCAGAGTAAAGGCGTCCAGCACCATTTGTGAGAGCAGTTCTGGGACTGTGGGGATGCCGTGTTAAAACACCCTTTCCTGACGTCCCGAAACCGAGTCCACTGTGGAAAGGGGCTGCACCCAATCTTCATGCCAAGAGTGGTGCTCTCAGATCTCGCTCGGATCACAGACTCTATTTAACATTATTTGACATTTATAAGAGCTCTGTGAGGAGAATTCATTCTGCTGAGAGCAATATAATCTACAGAGCAGATCCCCAGGGAGAGAAATGGACCAAGACCAAAACTCAGAGTGCCTTCAAGGGAAGTTACAGGCATATTTATACCGGATGCCTCCATGAAACTACACTTACCCAATTACTTTAAGAAATAAAAATATAATAGACTCAGCCTGTATAGGGGTGCTACAACTTTAATTGTTTTATTACATCTGTAAATCCCATCAATGTCTACAGGGTATAATGTTTATGGCATTTTTTTAACTGGGCAACACATGTTTTTCAATGGTAAGGGATAACAAAGACTCAAATGAATTCATGGGAAGATACAGCCCTGTACCACCCAAAAATAGTGGTTGGGTGACATCTTCTGGCCATGACACACATGTGCATCTGTCACACTGTTCATTAACTCCCACTACCACTAGGTGGCGTACAGACTGTCATGTCACCCGTTTGTACTTATTTACATCTGTCCTTCAACAAGAGAGCAAAAAAAAAGGACTGTGCACAGATTTGGAGAAAATTGGATAAAACATTTACATTTGCTCGATCAAATCAGAACACTGTTGAGAAAACAGATTGCATTAAATCAATATGTCTAAAACTCTAAATCCCACACAACCCAAAAGCTTTCAAGCACAGACCGGCTGACAGCAAAGAGCAGTGCAGGTGTGAGCTCTTACCAGTGGGGGGCGCTGGCTGGATGGTCACAGGTGGTGGCTTAGCAACAGGAAGCACAGTCTGAAGAGGCTGAATGATGATGGTTTTGGCCTGGAGAGGGGCAGTGGGGATGGGAACAGCAGTGATGACCGGCTTGGGCTGGATGGACACTTTCGGGGTCAGTGGTACAGGGCGCTTCAGAGGCTGGGAGGACTTGGCTGTAGAAGCAAGTTTTAAAGTTTTAAAAAAATTGTAAAATTCAAAACAATATTATGAATCCAGTCTGTGCCTCTAGAAAATCAAAGCATCCATACATGAAATCTACCCTGGGAATCACTGCAGAATCACTGGCCACTGGACAGCGGAATCACTGGCCATCTTCCGACGCTGACTGAAGACCCACCTCTTCGGACTGCATCTTAGTCCCACTTCAATCCCCGCCCCCTAACACCTGCTACCTCTGGTATTTTATTTTATGTGTAGTATTGTGATGTATTTTGATTCTGCGTTCCAGGGACCGTTGTAACATTGTGTACTTGGCATCTGTGCAAGCTAAGTTGTGGTAAGGCTTGAACAGTGTTAAGCTCACACTTACTGGTCTGGAAGTGTTGTTAGCCTGGTCTGACACTGTTGCTCGTTTAAATCTGAATGGATACATTTATGTTCTATTGTGATGGAAGTCACTCTGGTTAAGAGCATCTGCTAAATGTGTGTAATGTAATGTAATATGAAAACTGAAACACCCACCCAGAGATGAAAGGCATGTATTCACACACTACAGCATACTTCCTTCAACCAAACAAAACTATCTGTATCAACATTCAACTACCAACCTGCATACTGCATTCATATTTTATGAGAATGTATAATAATATTACTGAGGTGATCATGGTTCAGGAATAACAGGCCAGTGTAAAATCATGGTGGTGTGCGATTGTAACGGTCAGCCTTTTATTGTTCCCTGCCTCTTTGAGAGTTCTTATAAACTTTGCTGTACATTTGGTCAGAGAGTGACGTAAAACTTGCTGGGAAACTGTACTGCTTTTCCTTTGAGATGTTGCCTGATGATTTATCCCTGCACGTACAAAAGAACTATGACAGAACTACAAAGCGGGCTGTTGTTTGTAAGTCCAGAAATATATTTACTAAACACTGAGATGCACGACCACTTTACAGAGGTCTCGTCATTTTTTTATTGTCTTAACGCCCACTTACAAGCTAGCGGAGTCACATGTTTTCCCAATCTTCCCCGCTACTATTACTGTGGGGGTAGTGAGGGGTCTCTAGCTAACAAAGACTGTCACATGGTCAGACTGGACTTCAGAAGTGAACAGAAAAACGTCATGTCTCTCACCTCTGGTGGCCTGGGGGGTTTTTCTCGGTGGCTTCGTCTCCAAGGTGACATCCATGGAGCCGCTGGACTCGGAGCAGAGAGAAGCAGGGGACAGCTGGGACAGAGGCGACAGCGCTTCATCCTGCACGCGGTCAGGATGAAGAAGAGGCCACAGAGGGTGAGGAGAGGTCGCCGCCTCCACAGCACTGTTCAAACAGCTTTACTTCAAACGGATTCACTCAGTCCGAACACACAAATTACACCGCAACATGCTGCACTCCTAAATCGCATTTAGATACTATTAGGGACCGTTGATACTGTTTACTATTTTGTGTCCATCATCTGCATTTCCACTATGTGTACGTGTGTGTGTGCATGTGTGCCTGATACACTGGCTTGGGACCTCAGGAAGACTGCAAGTCTATACTTTTTTTGACAGGCTGTGAACCCAGTTGATTGCCAAATTATGCTAATATCAGCCGAGTTGTCCGCGGTCCTTTAATAATGAGGAGGCACATCTCAAATGGCTTGTGGTTAATTAGCTTGACGATATGTTGAGGAGATATTAAGACGTTAATCAACACGCAAGGCTTTTAATTACCCACCCCGGCCAAGTGGGTATTGTAACAGATTCTGCCGGCATTCAAAGAGGAGGAACAGCTGGCAGCGGCCTGCAAAGCCTGGGCAGACTCCACTTGGGAGCGCTGCTGATGGATGCCATCCTCCTGAATGTACGCTAACGCGCACACGGCGGGCTCCACTTACTGACAGGCTGTAGGGGGACAGGGCTTCCACAGAGCCAGGAGAAGGGGCCGAGCTTATGGTGGGGTTCGGAGAGAGAGAGTCCAGGCTCATGTCTGCATCTGCCATAACAAGACCAGGAAAAAAATCCTGTGATGAACCACTTTATCTGAGATTGACACATTTTTGTTCCATACTTCAAAATTAGGGTTATTCACATTGATTGCAATACATTCTGTATTTGTTGTTGTTGTAAATTGTTTCCAATGCAAACAATATGTACCTAAAACAAAATAATTCTCATCATATTCAGCACACTGAGTCTCCATGGGTTCAGTCAATTAATGTTTCCCATGTTCCAAATACCGCTGTCGACTTTAAACTACAAAGTAAAGCTTTATATCAAACAACTAATCTAGAAATCTGAGAACAGACAGACTATACACAATACAGTTATTATGCTATAGAATAATCAAACGATAACACAAAGACTGAAAGTGCACAGCACAGAGCTGCCTCTTTGAAGAAATTCAACAACCGCACCATCTGTGAACAAGTGCAACGGCGGTATTACATTACGGATCGCCTTTCCGTGCCTTCCTCCTGGGTCACACTAACAGGTTGCTTATAAAACACTGGACAATAGACTACATGTCTATCCACACAGGTGCAGCTCTGTGTGTCTGAGACAGGTGCATGGAGCCAGGTGGAGCACGCACTACTAGGCTGCTCAGATTCCACACGGGTGGGGTTGGGTTACCTGTGCAGCTGCTGCTGGTGTCTCCACAACTGTCCGAGCTCCAGGGAGGCAAGCTGATGTCGAAGTCCAGATCGGGGACCTCTCCAACCTAGGTGGGGGGGAGCAAGCAGATCGCCTTCCTAAATACCTCCCCAACACGAGACGCGGTCACACGAAAAAGAAGTGCTGCCAGCTAATGCCGAACGGATATCACAAGACATCTGCTTATTCAACTGTCTCCTCCACAGAGGGTGAAAGTGAAAACTTAGTGTAATGGGCCATCTTTATGGAGGGTTTACTCATTATTAAATGGTAAAATGACATGAAAACAATTATCCCTGAACCAAATATGACATGTTGTCACACACATTTGTTAATCAAGGGATTGCAGAGGGAAACTCAACAATCTGATTCACACTGTAACTTTTAAAACCGCTAGTAGATCTCCCTCTGGAGTCAATGTAGTATTGCTATGTATCTTCAATAACAGGATGATTGATATAACTCATTCTATTTATCAGTCTGTCATTCCTTGCTAATAAACCCCAATTCCATACAGAAAGGCAATACTTCAACAATAGACTAAAAAGCAGCTTGAAGGGGAATATGTTTTTCCTCACCTTCACTACATTAGGTATAGACATGGTAAATGTTTTCAGAAGTAATGCCAAAAGCCATGCTGACATCTGTTTGTGGTTTCTTAACCTACTTCAAGCCTACAAAAGCCCCTTCATACAAAGCCCACAATGCACTGCACTGCATCATTCTCTCAATACAGCAAATACATTTGAGTTAAATGAGAGCCTCAGTAAATATAAAGTATGCATCTCCATTCATGTAATTTTCACCACTATATCAAACTGAACCATGCAGCAGTTTGCTTGTAGGCAGGCAGCCTCCATTTCATTACGATGCACTTTATTTTGATCCCATTTATGAAATTTAAAAAAGGTTGATTAATGAGTAAAAAGAAGAAGAAAAAGAGAAAAAGCAAGTAAAGCAGTGACAAAGATTCAATCCATTCTGGGGTCTTTGTTCAGTCTGTTGTGTTGAGTTTCTTATTTTAATTTGTTATTTTCATCCAGTAAACCTCTGAGGGGAACCTGAAGAGGTTTTTTTTTTTCCCTTGGATTGCGTGCCCTGGTTTTCCAGCGCTTTGAATAAACACCTGCCTGAAGGCCATGCTTTGCACCTTGCTGTGCTCCACGTCATCTTTTTCAAGCTGTCACACAGGGCATGTCAAAATATGGAATATTAATGCCGTACTTCATGTGTCAGTGTACTTAAATGTTAAAATATGTATACTGTATTAATATGTTATGAATATCTGATAAAACCTTTGATGTTTATGTAGTATTTTGTGAAAAATTCAATTTCCACTCTGTTCAGAAACATAAACATTTGTAATATTGCATCTACAAAAAAACAATTAAATTCCCAATGATGCAGTGTGCAACAGCATTACCAGGAACACACTATGTCAGAGAAGCAGGGGCTACAGGTGTTATGTATCACTGATGATCGCAACCTCACAGCAAGACTGTTTTGTTTGTCCCCTAGCTGGCTGACCGGCTGGCTGGCTTCCCTGGCAACCACATAAAGCACACTCAAGTCTCATCTCTGAGAGAAGCTCGTACACGCTCTTTGAAAGATACTCTTATGGTCATTGTGTATAAACTCCTGAGGGAAATATTTAAGTAAGTATTCTTTCTGTAGGTTAAGTCTAGACTTAAGAAAGGTATACGTGTCTTTAGTGAATGAAAGCCCATATTGGTTTCAGTGGCTGGGTAAACTCACATAGGTGACATCCTCCAAGGCCCTCAGCAGTTCATCAGCATCCCCCATGTCCTCCAGCTCATCAAACAGGCTGATGTCTGTAAAAGGGAAATACAAGCAGAAATCACACTTAGCAGTGCCTTAGCACATTACTAATGGCATGATACAGCATGCATCACAGTACAAAGGTTTTGTTGCATATCACGATATGACACATATCAACATACTCTACATTTCACCATAAATGTTCTTGATACAGAGGCCTCTCAAACTGTTTTAGTGACACCCCCATATCACTAATAATTAAATAAAACATAAAGTTAAAAAAAATACAAAAGAGGGTGAAAATAGAGGCAGGTGAGTACCATAACAAATCGACACAGCCCTAAATCACACTATAAACATTCTATTAACACTCTCCTGACATTTCTTCTGTGAACCTCTCCCAACAGTCTATACGTATAGTTTACCATCAGCCTATGTACTGAGACAGTCTCCTGCATGGACCCAGCTCTCTATACATGTAAGTGTGACACCTGTGTCTGTGCCAGCTGAGCTACATGAATAAACTTGTTATAACAAGGGAGCTTGGACTATAAAATGTTTTGATATGCAGCTTACTCACATGCTAGATCCCATTTTCCCAGTACTTGTAAAAGTAGTAAGTTTCCCCAAATATTATCAGATTCAGAAAAAACCTGTTCGACAAAAATCAATATTTTCCAGAAATATCCCCGAAAATTTGCAATGGTGCAACCCTAATAGTCCTAATAGTCTATTTGCCTCCTGCCTTGCCTGGCGCATTGTACTTTAATGGTACGAGCACAGGCACCGTCACCTCATCACCATGACAGCAACATATACATAACAGTATTCCTTCTGTACGCTTAGTTTTTCATCTTGTGTGCATTAATTATGTCAGTAGGTTTTTTATTTAATCTAACTGGGACCATATTTCTAGCAGACATGGATATTGATTCTAAATACAGAAAACTACTTTCAATGCGTTAAAAAAAACTTCTAGATAAATAACACAAATGTGGTTCGCAAACAGCGATTAACCCTGGGGCACCTTCGATAAGGGAGTTAGTGCAACTAGCTGGCTAGCAACAGTCTGACACCCATTTAATCACGGGAATCAATTCAAGCCATCAAATCTGCTCACACCTTACACGCGACTAGTCGTGTAACGTTACAAATTAAACAGACACCCTTAAATGAAGAGAAATTTACACGACTGAATTTTCTAGCAATTCACATGGCAGTTCGCTGGACGTTAGGCTGCAAGGTAGCGAACTAGCTAGCTCGACTACTTGGGAATTTCATTAGTGTGCGCAATATTAGGTCGTGAACAGCGAGTACGGGCTATCTACAGGACAGGCTAGCTAGCAACATGATTACGTACGATTTCATCATGCTGCCAAAGCATCCCACCTCATCACGGACGGCCCTCAACAAGACAGTCATGCCGCTTGCTGTTTGCTACCAGGGAAGCTTGCTGGCAAGCAAGGGTAATGTTGATATTCAAAGATTCGGCTATGCGAAATTTGGTTTTTAGCAAAAGTGGGTATGATTAAGTAGCTAGTTCACACTAAATTAGTTTGGTAGTTACCCAGGTCTTTATGGTTGGCTAAGCAGCTATGACATCTTAAAAGCATCAGCTAGCTAGCAACATAGCTAGCCAGATGACTGTGTACTGCGTTTATTCTTGAAGCCTACAAGAACCTGACTTGGTAGTTGTCGGGGTAGATATCTCCAAGATATATCCAACAGTCTAGATAGCTGGCTGGCTGCCTATTATGTAACCAGAACATAGGCATCGACTTACCCCATTCGCCACCCTGGTCGATACAAATGTCTCCAGTATCGCTATTCATCCCAGTGTTCCGTTCGTTTAAGTGGTGTTCGAAGTCTAACATTAAATCTGATGCCATTCTCTCTTGAATACATTAGTTACAAAGAAAAGCGGTAAGTTTTTGTGATTTATTCAGTTCAATTTCATCTGATCTACACCATCTGTCACACCGGCCTTCCTGTTTCTGATGAAAATATCAACACGTCATGAATTACCGTAAAACTACGGAGCCCGTACGAGGACAACCAGTGAGCATTTTTGTCGATGCTAAATAGTCGAAACGCTGACGGATCCGCAAATCTGTTCTGCATGGTTTGAAAGATATCCAAATTAACGACTGTAAACAACTCCCTGCTGGTTTTGCTATGAGGAAGAACAAACTGGTTTGCGATTGTTATTAATTTTGAACTTGCCTTAAGATAACTTTTTATAACGTTTTTTACCCTTAACAATTTTCTGCCAACTATTAACGATATTAACGCAGATAGGCTGTCAATTGGAATTTTATGATAGACTTCGGTAATATGTTCCTGCAGCAATTCACAAATCTCATAAATAAAGAGTGAAATATTAAACGAAAGTCTCGTTTGAATACCCAACGAACAGGAGTGTATTGATGAGTTTTGATTAGTTTCGATGACCTTCACTCAGTTGCTGCGTGGAGGTGTCATTCCAGGGCGCAAAGGCTTTGCGCTCCGCTTTGAACATCGGAGCAGTACAAGAATGGAGCAGGCGTGAATTCCAACTCTCTGTTATACTATTCAGCATTACATCAGGAGTGAGACTGGTTTGAACACTTAAATAATTATTATCCCTGGAGCATTTTCACCTGCAACTTTCCTATCTGATTGACAGCCGTTATTTGTTTGTTTGTCGGAATCCCTTTCCCAGGTTATCTTATGTATCGTACCTTTTGGACAACAACTATTAAGATTTCTATAAATAACTTGCATAAGGGAACACCAACAGTCTAGTCACAAACCAAGGTCACTAATTACTATATTATATACTACAACAATACTGTTTCCCCCAGTGCGAACAAAGACTGGTTGAGAACCAACAATGTATTAGATAACTGGAGAAGTAAAACAGCATGTTCAATATTAAAATTATGAATTTTTTGTCATGATTCAATATTACAGAAGCACCTTCTCCCTCTTTATCTGAGCTGTATTTGGGCTTGATAGTATGGGACATGAAGCGAAGTATATAAGGCAGACACTCGTTCAAACTCCATGCTCAAATCTCCTGTCTGTGGTGGAAGGAGTTACCCATAGCAGTCAAGGCAGCAGAGTCACTGGATATCTCGCACCACAGACTAGAAATCCAACTCTTAATACTGCACCTCGGTTCCCCTACCTAATCATAACTTCAGTTGATTGACACATGCCCATTACACCATTGTCAGTTAGCAGATGCTCTTGTCCAGAATGACTGTATTGTATCTAGTGCATCTAATAAAGTGGCATGAAAAGTTGCACAAACAGGACACCACTAACCACACATGAACCAACATCAATGCCATAGTGGTGTGATCACAGATGTGTGCCTAAATTGATATGTAAGTGCAAAGCAATAACTTAAGCATTATACCATTGCAGATATTATGCTAACACATACCACATACAAGCAAGTAAACCTCCGCATACTCATTCACATAAAACTCTGAAATACATTTACACATACATAATTGCACATCAGAGGGAAAAAAGATCATGTTTGGGTAAAGAGGTTGAGGTGTAGCCTGAAGAGGTGGGTCTTCTGTCTGCAATGAAAGGTGACCAGTATTTCAGCTGTTCTGACTGAAAAAGGAACCCCATTCCACCATGTGAGGTTGCGAGAGGGGGGAAGAGCCATGCATTCTGAAGAAATTGAGCACAGCGGCGGTGTCTAGGGTTCAGCGATCCAGGGAGCTATTCCTCTTACTGCTCAGCAGGCTAACACCAGCGTTTTGAAGTGGATGCATGCCATCACCAGTAGTCACCGAAGGAAGATCAGGAATGGTGAGATACAGGAGAATCTGGGGACATCATGGACCAATCAAGCAGCAGCATTCTCATCGCACATGCAAGGAGGGCAGCAAGGATGTCCAGATGTGATCTGTCAAGTTTTATATGTAGCAATGTTCTTAATTACATGCACTTTTGTACCATTGCTCTGTACATTGCTCTGTAAGTTGCTCTGGATAAGAACCATATGATGACATCACTTACTGGTAACTCTGATCTCTCCACTCAGGAAGGCCATGTTTCTGTTTGGGCTGAATACCTAAAGAGCATGTGAAATAATCCTCAGCAGGAGGCGATGTAGAAGTTCCCACAACCACAAAATGGATGTTGTACAATAACTCAGCAATCACAATATCAGTTGGAGCTTGATTTTATTTTGATTCATTTATTTTCATTTCATATTATTCCTGTTGTGGGTGCTAGTAACACCTTTCTGCTTCTTAATAGGGTCTGTCTCAAAAGTATGTGTGATTTACAGTACCAGTCAATTTGGACACACCTGATTAAGACAATGGGAAACATACATTCAAAGACATTTTGATCTAAAGACTCAAGCCTAAAGGCTTGAAATTTGTTTCTTAGACAAAAATAAATAGTGAAGGTGATGCCTATCTATGAATTTCTTTCCAAAAAAAAATTAAAAAAAAAAAAATTTTTTGGCTGCCCTGAAGAATCTAAAATATAAGATAGTTTTGATTTGTTTAATACTTTTTTGGTCAGTGCACAATTTAATTTGTGTTATTTCATGGCTTTGATGTCTTTGCTATTATTCTAAAATGTGGAAAGTGGTAAAAATAAAGAATGAAAGTTGTGTCCAAACATTTGACTGGTACTGTATACACCCACACACAAAGGCACACCAGTGGGCTTGAAAGTGGCCTTACTTCATTTGACCTCTACTTTCCTGTCCTCATGAGTTTGTGCAACTTGAGTTTGAGAATGACGCTAGACCACTGCAGCCCAGATGCTGTGCACCTTCGAAGCCCTTGAATATAACTGGTGTGTCTGTTAAAAAGGGTCGCCGAAAGAGCCTTAGTTAACAGAGTTGACGTAAGGGTAGGTGCACCCTGCCACGGCAGCTGGCGTGTCGATGCCGATAAGCGGACAAGCTGTGAAGATACAGAACTGCTAATTAAGTCTGGAGAGCGAATGCCTATCGGTTGCAAACGTGCAAAGTCCCTGAGATGCGTTCCGGACAGATGGCAAGAACGTGGCTCCCAGCTGAATCCCTGCTGTGCTCAGATTGGGCAGGTACTGAGCTGTGTGATGTTACCAGCTCAATTTAAGCAGTTTGGTTTAGCTGGAGGTAAAGTATGGGCTGATATGATTCCAGATGGCTCTGGAGAGAAATGTTTCAATCACAGTGACAATTTGACAGGATGGCATTATTTGCAAACTAGCTGCGTCCAAAGTATGAGCTAACTGTCATTTTCGTCCCCAGTTGGGACCAAAGACCAAAAGTCATACTCAAACTTATTGTAGTGGATATTACATTTGCAGAGATTTTGATTTTAGTTATATTATGATGCTTGTACAGATGTAAGAATTATTTGTAACTACATGGCATTGCACAGTTGTGATGACAATTGCAAAGGTTTGTATCAAAAACTGATACACGCTTACTGACAATTAGAGATGATAGTGATGACATGGCCCACAGTGGAATGTTTCACCTCTGTAGCTTAAGGTATGTCAGGTGCTGTGGAGGCTTATCTGGTCCTGATAAAAATATTAGCATACTGTATAACATGTATAACATGTCCTCAGTAATTCTGAAATGTTAACAGTAATGTAGTTAGCAGCCTCGGTAAATAATTGTGTCTCCTAATTGAAAAAAGGATTACAGAGATCCTGGCAGTTACTCTGGTTGCTTAGAAGCAAACATGATGCTCATTAGTCACATGAAGACCATTAACCAATTAAGTCCATTTTCAACTACCACATTCATCAAAGCAGGGATTATCTTCTTTTTCTACAGCAAATTCACATTCAAAGCCTAAAGTTATTTCAGGTCTAATTCTATATTGACTGTCCTTGGCTGACTTGTCTGATTTTATAATTGATTTGGGAATTTGGCCAAAATGCCAACTGAGTATTGGCTAAATTTGGAATTCAGCACTCCACACACAGACACTAGTATTAGCAGGACACATGACTCTGACTCTGTTTGACCAAATTTTGATATGAAATATTTCCATTTTAAAATAATGGAGATGAAGATGCCGAGAAAAAAAAAACAATCACACATTTGTATAACAAATAGAACAATGTGAGTACTGCAGATTACTTTATCAGTTGACCCCTGGTTCCCACTAGGTGGCAGCAAACTGTCTACCATCTCCCTAAGGCTGCCTGGGAAAGCTGGTTTGCTGGGAAGAGAAATACAATTTTTTTTTCAAGGACTTCTCTTGCTTTGAGTAGTTAACTCGGCTTAAAATAGATAAAAATCATAATAATGCATGCATGATAGTGTAAAGTTAGAAATTAAGAAGTGCTTTTGCAATGAATAAAGATCAGAAATAAATGCAATGCAATGTATATTTATTTTTATCAGTTGACCTCTGCCTGTACTGAACACCTTAAACAATTCAGGTTATCATTACATTTCTTTCCATTTGCTGGCTTTAAAATGATCAACATTTTTTGAAAATGGTTCTGGAATGGTGTTTTAGAGTAAACAAAATAAATTTGGAACTTGAATTATATGGAACATTACTTGGTCCCTGTAGGGTCATGAATTTAAAACTGCAGCTAATTGTGACCACAATTTGTATATGATGCATGACCATCTAAGTAGGATTGTACAGAGGAGCCATAAATGAGTCATAATTACGATCACCTTTTATTCTATGGACTATAGGAAAAATACATATAATACAAATAATCACATTACCAACAGATAATTTCTGAAATTTTATTTGAGAAATTTTATAATATATATGATTATAACGTGGCTCATTAACATGGCTCATTAACTAAGTAGAAGTTCATGATGTTAGTCCTGCTTTTCTGTTTAAAAATTGAGGAGTGTTCTCCCACGCAGCAGTGATATTGCAGTTTTGGATTGGTTTTTTCCGATGTAATGTGAAAGATGACACTGTGACATTTTAATAAGTGTGAGTCACTCATTCTGGACTGAAGCAGTCTTGGCTGTTATTTAAAGCAACTGCATCTCTCAAGCATGGCTAAATTCAGATTAATCTAATTTGTGAAATAGGTAAACCAAGAGCATAAAAATAACCAAACTACCTAAACCTAACCCCTGACTTATATAAAGTTCCCATGCCACCTTAAGGATGCATTCAAATACTGAGACTAGAGGGCACTGATACCACGTAATCACAAAAGATGCTACACAAGGTGCCTTTACACATGCTGTAGCTCTACTCCTAGTATTGTCTACATCATGACTGCAAAATGGCCTGTAGATGTGTGGGTCCACAACACCTGTTCTCAGCTGTGGACTAGACTATGTGCATTCCAAGAATTGACACCTTTTAAGAAAACTGATTTCCTTCCATCTTCTACGTTGCATCCAGCCATTCTGGGTGGCAGTCTGCTGGTTCAAATTAGCTTTTCGGGCTGAACACCCGCTCACCCCCCACTCTGAATTCAGCGTGGTTGGTTGCCTATGTTCTTATGACCTCTTCTATTTCTTAGGCCTCCGATTATGTCACTCCCACGTCTGGGCCATGTCTTTTTAAACATTTCACAACACTGTAGTACACAGACAATGCAGGACGCATTGCAAGTCATCAAAACATACATCCTGTTCTTGCTGTCATTGCAATAACAATAGACATTACAAAATACACCCCACAGTGAAGACATCACAGGCTTGTCAAGATGTGTCCCCATTTTGTGCACCCCAGTGCTACCTTTGGAATCATGCCAGGCTGGTGTGATCCACTGCATGGACTGTGCTCATGCATGACCAGCTGCACAGAGCTCTGAAGCACTCTAATAGGGTGTATGTGAAAGCATCCATAAAAAGCAGTTCACAGACTAAAACCTCTGCATGCAATGCATGCAGCCATTAATATTTATGCCAGCACTACTTGCGATTAACGACATAGCTATATTTATGTTTACAGAATAAACCTCTACTTATGAGTCATTTTTCAGATACATTACTGCATGTTGCAGCTGTAATATACCACCGTAAAAAAGGCCAGCATTTACATTCTTACCACGGACTTGGTTATGATTCTTAAGTGGCAATTAGACATGTCACATTGGAGCTTGAAGATCAAGAGCAGGTGATTAAAGTGTAATCTCTGTTCTGTTTCCTCGGGACAGGTTCAGATTAACCTCAGGTGGTCTCTCAGAATCCCTTACAGACCTGATCCACTAAATTATTCTGCGAATGTTTCTTCAACTCAGTCCTTGGAATTGGAAATTAGAAGGCATTTAGAATTTAGAAGGCACAAGTGCAATATTGTCACATGTCTGTATTTTCCATTGACGTATTCTCCAAACATACGAACCAGTTCCACTGGTTTTATGCTTCTGGCAAAGCGACAGGAATAACCTGAAAGCACCTTGCAAGACCGCCCTCGTTTCTGTCTACACCGTCATAGTGTTTTACGTAATCCACATGGCGCAGCAATGACATTTTTAATCATAGCATAAATCCAGTTAAAATGAACGTACCATTGTTTTGTCCCCCACACTCATTTCAGGGGCCACAAATGGACCTAATCACAATCACATGAGGCCCTATGGCTGAGTGTGACCACCACCCCCTAATATTCATGAATAGTGAACATTCTACTTTCTACATTGTTACCAGACTTGGAAACATCAATTCCAAACCACTTGGTATATTCAGATCAAAACAGCCCATTTGGAACAAAAATTGACAGTGATGTCATACAGTATGATTCAATAATTAAGCAATCAACTCCTGATTGCCTGTTGGGAGCTACAAAAATAAATCCTCCCTAGAGAATTAAAGGAAGCCCAGAATAAATCTGATTGAAGGACATATGGACTATAATTTGAAGTTTATTTCCAATATGTTGAATAGGTCTAAGCCTGCCAGACACAAACAAGGGATTATCACAATGTAGAGGCCATGTTTTCGTAAAGCTAACATCTGTGCAAAATGGATTAAGGCTCAGTGAAGTCAAATATTGCCAAAGGAACTGCCGTGGCTAAATAGCTTTGAGTTTTTGACTTGCAGATCTTTATCTTGTAGTAACTATTGTATTAAATGTGACATGGTGCAGTGGCATCATCTTTGTTTTACTTGTTTTGAATACAAAAGGACTGGGCTCTTCAATGGTCCAAGGATAAAACACTCAAACAATCAAAATTCAATTCCACAATTTCATGAAATTAAATGCTGTTAGTACAGATAATATGCACACGTCCATTTGAGTGTGTATAAAATAAGATGTAGTAGTAGGATTTATGCAGAATTAATCTTACATCTCCAGGTACACTCTTCGCTAGGGTTTTTTTTTTGCAACATGGCAACAGTTGATCAAAGAACCTATTAAGCCCCTTAAGGAATTATACACAAAATAACTAGCATTAACCAATAACCAGCCATAACCACTGAGAAGATCCCATTACAATGCTAAACTCAGTGTTATGTGTTTTAGCATTGTAATGGGATCTTCTCACTGATTGTATCTGAAGAAGGAAAAATATTTAGGAAAATATGAGTATGAGTCCATGTGAATGTGTTTGGCAAACTAACATAATTCAAAGCCTGAAGCTGGGAACATATAATGTTAAAAGAAATTTGAACATGAGGCTCTTCATATCACCCAGCTGTTTCAGTTATGAAGGTGATGGCACTTTTTGTTCACAATTCCTTCTTTGTTGGGGTTGGCCATTGGGCTCCTACGGATTGCTGACGATCTGATCAGAATGCAGGAGGTCAAGTCCCAAGAGCTTGACTGTCAGTTCTGTGGAGTATGATTTACGATTCACTTCCTGTGCCAATAAACCAATGAGATACGAGTGAGTTACTGCTGCAGATCTTCCTGTTGAGTCACTTTTTGTTCCCCAGCTTTTTAAAGTATTCCATGAGAAAAGCAAACCACTTGTCCTTAGATAACAGGAGCAACCAATACATGTTTATTTTCTTTTCCAATCCAATTAATTTCAACAGCATTTCAACTGACCATTTTTTCCATAAAAGACATAATTTTCTTAATGGTGTTCTGTGTATTTTCCGATTCAAAAAATCTGCCTTATTAATGTGATTCTATAAGTTTGATGGAATTAGAAAATTAATTCTACAAATTAATGAAGAGGTTCCAGAATCAATAACATTAAGTCATAGACAAAAAACGAGAAGTTTGCATCTGACAATAGCTATCGTGCATACACTGAAACGTTTAAAATTGGTCAGCACCAACACAGAACAGGAATAATCCAAAATCTTTAAGAATTCTCAGAGGAGGGCTCTTACCAAAATGTTGCATGGGTATAATTCCAATCTTACAACCCCGTTCTGTTTGAGATCAGTCAATGTTTAACTACGGTCTGTTCTTTTGGGGATAATCCCCTAATTGTTCTGTGTTCCACTGAAAAGAGAATCCTGCTCAGCCAACCCAGCCAACAAGGCCATGCTGGTGAATGACGCCTCAAGAGGAATGCTGTCAGGTCTCAAATGAAGGATATGTTCTCTTCACAGGAGAAGATGGGAACCAGAATGGCACTGGAGTCTGAACCCGCCTGTCAACATAATTCCATGAGAACGCTCTACACTGTAACATGCTCTCATTTCCACAGAGGGTCCAGAGGGCTCTTTTGTCCTCTTTGACCATCCATGAGAAAAAAAAAATCAGAAAGAAAAAAAAATGTATATGAGCAAACAAAGATCCCCTTAGCATGTTTCATCTTTTGTGCTCAAGACTGATGACTTGGGAGATTGATGATTCACAACATCGTTGTGCCGTGTGTCTCATCCCAGGGACTAGAAAGCGGAGATTCACTTATCATCTTGGCTTTTGCAGGGGCTTGATAATGCATGACGAGCCTAAATAATGAGCGGATGGCAGATGGAGAAAATGGTTTCTGTTCAGGGCCAACCTCACCCTCATCTACATGAGAGAGAGAGCTAAGTCGAGTATCCGGCCTTCACATACCATGAACTCCATGCATTTATACATTGGTTCAATAAATTAAAAACTGCCAACAGACAGTTATTTTATAATGAGAAAACAATGAAATGGGAACTAGAATCAGCAGTAAAAATATGTATATATAGTGCTATAAGTTCATAGTGGGGAACAAGTATAATCCTCTGTGAATTTTAAAAGCAGGTTATACACATAATAGCACTTCATAGCACTATTGTGTCTGACTTTGTGAAAACAGACCATTCTCCTGAATCTCCAAAGTGCTCAACATAATCCTCTAGTTTAATAGTGGCCAAATATCCAGGTTCTGTACACTTGCCTTCCCTGGCTATTATTTTAAGTAACAAAGTGGTCGTGTCAGAACAAAAAATGTGAAAGGACCTCCGCCTCAAACAGAGCAGGTTAACAATAAAACACAGCAGAAAATGTATGAGAAAAAAAAAAACGATCCTGTATAATAAAGGAGGAAATACATCAAAGAAACAGAGCATATATTACTTGTATCATTTCCCCCCCCTCTTTTCTAAGATGCACGCAGATGAGCTCCAGGCAGGGTGGGGGGTGTTTAGCGGGAGACAGTCCCAGGCAGCCCCTGAGATTGCGCATGTATGAGTGGAGAGTGCAGTGCCACACAGGCTCCTTCAGACAGGTGGTTCAGGTTTGTTGTGCTGGATGAGGGATTAGGGTTGCGGTCATTGTTTGTCGGGGATGGTGTTGTGAATACAAAGGGATTACTGCAGGAGGTTTGCCCCATTGACTGCGGTGTGGGGGAGGGTCTTTGGGATTTTAGGTGATGATGGATGTTGTGAGGGAGTGGTTAAAATAAACACTGTATTGAATGATTCATCAGCTATTGTTATAGTCAAATGGTAAAGTTATTTTCAATTTTTATCAACCATTTCCTTTTATAACTTTTTTTAATGTTGTAGCTACTGGCTAATGGTATTCATCTTTCCATATGTAGATATATATTTTATGTTGTATTTGTATACTTGTATACTTTTAAAGACGATTTTATTCATTTTATCTTTCAATGTGGCACATGTACGTCATCAGTAAAAAATATAAAACAACTTTGTCATTGTGGTTTGCGTATCTTGTGTATTTTCTCGGCGCTCTACTTCTTCACTTTGGCAAAGGAATGACTGTGTCATATATACACTTAAAAAAACTTTTTCATTCAAAAGTTTAAAAAGTTTCTTGACATTCACTCAACTTCTAAAAAGATTCAAAGATTTATATATATATATATATTATATATATATATATATATATAATATATATATATAGAGAGAGAGAGAGAGAGAAAATTAAAACAATGCTAATACCCTAAACCATGTGTCTCCATTAAGAAGATACAAAGAAGAGGTTGATAAATTGCCATTTTAGTCCTTTTCTTTGACTTTAATGAATTTACATTATCTAATGGGGAGGGCAAATGAAAAGCTCTTATTAGTGTGGAATGAGTTGGAAAAAAAGCTATTCATCTTTGTTAGCATCCTCCTGTGTTCTTTTATGGGCCGTTTTTACAAGGAGGGGAGTAGGGGGAAGCCATTCCCATTAGATTGGATGGCGGGGAGACTCATTGAGTGGTCATCCCCTGCGCTAACTGAGTGTCTGCCGCAACAGAGTTCAAGACTGTGAATGCCGGTGACTCCTGCGTAACCTCCCGAGGTACTGAGAGCTCACCCTTAAATGACCCCTTACTCTGAAGAAAGATTTGGGGTGCTTCCAGGGGGTCTTCAGACCTACAAGCAGAAATTAACTAGGTAAATTCCAGGAATGGCTAAACTCGTTTTATTCCTTGAAGGAAATCGAAAACAGCATTTTTTAAAAAATATTCCGTTCAATATTTTGGTGTCAGCACCAAAAATGCTGTTGTTAACTGGTTTGTGCAAATGTGAAAATTAGAGACGCTTGTAAAAAAGACCCTTTCCTAACTCAATTGCAGTACGTGTTTATGTTGCAGATGATAGCCGTCAACAAACAAACGTACGATAACAATCTTTATTTGCTGGTTTTATGTTTAAACTACCGCCAATCTAGTGGTTTGGTAAAAAGGAAACGTTATATACACAATAACCAGAAGAAAACTTAGTGTAAGGATAACCAACATTCTAAGTTGCAAGGCATCGGAAGCAAAATGTAATTTACTTGTATTTACTAAATTTCTTTGTAGTACGCGGTTAATTAATTACGGAGTTCTCAAGAACTGAGACAAAGAATGTATTACTTTTTTTTCTGAACAACGACAAAAAAAGAAAATCAGTAAGTTATTTTTTAAAAGCTATTTTACCCTAAGTAGTTATACTTTTAAACACACCTTTCTTTCTCAAAATAAATGTTTTCCTCGACAACTCCAGCAGTTGCCTACTATTTAACGTTTACTTGAGAAAAAAGAGGTTGGCGCATATCTACGTCATTTTACAGGGATAGGCTAAAAAGTGCATTTGTGAGACATTTGGATTTACGAACGCCATTTTGAATTTTCTTTTTTTTTCTTTATTCGCAAAAATTGCTTATTTTCTGTTTTGTTTGTCGGCAACAGTATGCATTGACCGCTCCGTCTGCTCACGTACGCTCTCTGATACTGAATAATGTTGTCATTGGGAGAATCTCAGCTATCGCCACCCCCTTAGCAGGGCCCCCAGCGTATGCCAGCGTTGTTGTAGCAGTGAGAGTTCAGTCGGGCCGGGGAGAGGAATTCGGAGAGATGCTGCTGTCTGTGACGGCGCGGCTACAGCAACCCTAGGAAAACGACACGGCAATAACTCATACGCTATGGATAATAATGACCCTTATCTACACCTCAGTAAGTGTTTTCTCTTTTTTTAGGTAATGTTTTATCTCACGTGCAACTGTTTTATTCGAGCTATTTGTATGTTGACTTTTTTAGTCGCATGTGTTTGCATACATGGCGTATTTTTTCCACAGTTTAGCGAACTGTATACCACCAGCGAACTTTAGACGGCATGTAAATCCACCGGGCATGTTATCTGTTTAGTTAGCACTTGTCTCGCGGTAATGTTTATTGACAGGAAGGCTCTGCCAATGCAAAAAGTCAGGTGATCATGATTCTCCCTCTCAGACAGGGTCAGGGGTTGGCACTTTAATTGCGGTTATGTAATTTATGGCCCTTTCTAGCCCGTCTCTTGCTCAACTGTTTGTATCCGAACCGCTATTTATGAGTCTGGAATGGTAGTCCACAGGGGACAACATATACTTGTAGAAGGAAGTGAAATTTCTAGTCAAGTCCCCGAGGGACTTTAACATATAGGCAACTGACCACCGCGAGTGGGACCGCAGAGGTCGAAGCCGATGTGTAACGAACTAATTACTGATTTTGATTCGAGGTTCCGTGTAATTCCTGCTGTAGCTACATAGCGTACCTATTCCAGATCAGCAAAGTCTGGGTGCAATTAGATCTTACACGCAAACAATTACGCACTCAATTCCATTGGGATTAAAGAGGCTTTTTTGTTTTGGCGCAAGTCTAAGAAGGGGACTTTTTAATGGGAAAAACAGGATTCTCATATTACTATAAGAATAAGTGTTATCCTGGATATATGCTTATGTTATAAGTGTGCGACTCATGGTTTTATCTCAGAATCGTCTGCAAAAATTTTCTTTGGTCATATAGGCTATACGTATAAATGTAAAGAAAAATACACAAAAATGTATCGCTAGATAGAATATATTCCGGCCGAAACTTAAATAAAACTGCTTACAGGAGTAATGAGGTTTCTGTATCTATAAGTACTTGTATTAATTTGCTGCTGTTTCCATTATTGAATTATATAATTCCCCGTATTTCAACACCTTTTACAGCGTTGCACGCAGTAGATATAGACGATCAAATGTGTTAAGAGGAACAACTGAAAATCAGATCTTGTACGCACCCAATGCAACAACTCACTTCAGCAAGACATAAAAAAGGGTTTATGTTGCAAAGGACATCTTTAAGTATGGTAATTTGATTCACAGACCTCTGTTGTGATTGATGGCTTTTAAATTTCAAACCCTGTAAATTATTATAGATTAAGTGTATTTTTAAAGGCTTCTGTTTGTTAAATTGGTGATCATTTCACCCAGTTTCAAGATTCTGTGACTGGCATCTTTATTTTGTCAAACTTTAATCTTAAAATTCCTAACCAACGTCCAGTGAAAATTAAATAAAGCTTGTGTATATGCCATATCTTTAAATGTGATTAATAATTGCTGTGGATATCTCTCGGTCCCTCTATGCGTGAAGTGCGCTGTTGTGTTGCTGCAATATTTCAGTGGCACACATCTTTCTGAGTAAGTCATTTTATTTTCCAGTTTTTGTCTTTCCAGAGTGGAAACTGAAATGTGGTGTTTGTGCACAGAGCTTTTTAGATGACAGCCGAGACTGGTGGCATTCGTCTGATTGGTTCATCTCAGTGGTGTCTGACAGTGATACTCTGGACTTTGGCCTCTTATTGTCAATAATTTTCCTGCTTTTGTTTGAAGACCCGAAGGCCTGTGCAGCCCTGTCTCATTTTCTGAGGATTGTTGTTTTAAACCTTGCTCCCTAGTGATTATAGGAACGATATAATACAAAACAAATTAGACCTGTTGTCAAGGGACTATACTGCTGTGAGTTGCAGCAATGTTAGTGTTTGTGTCTGACAGTAATTAAACTGTAAATTACAACCAGATTGTGTGAATTTTCTGAAAACAGTCTGAAATTTGTGTGAAATGTGGGAACTGTGGTTGTGATGTTCTTTCAGCGTACAGGCCTGAAGTCTTAACTACTTGATTGAAAAAGGAAACGGATGATCACAACAGATCTGCTTGTGGCCATTATTGATATTTTTCATTCCCTTTTGATTATACATTACAGTGTACAGTTACTAAATGATATCCTGAAAGCATCTGGCAGTATCATTTGTTTTTGCAAGAGTAATGTATGTGTGGACGTACTGGGAATATATGTTGTTTGTAAAAGAAGAAAAACACTAATGTTCACTCTTGCTGCATAGTAAATGGTGGTAGTCCCTGGTGGTTACTTTGTCAAATGAGCCCATTTATTATGTAGGTAAAATAAGATGGGTCCTCTGAATATATCTGGAGGGGGAGTGGCATTGTAGCCTACTTATTGGAAAAGGCAGGTTTTCTTTATATTTATTCATATATACAATTTGAGAACACACTTTTTTCATTTATGAGTGGTTTCTAACAAATGTCTACTCTAATTGTTTTGAATGTTTTCCTTTGAAATGTTACTAAATGTTTTTGGTATTATTGTTGGGGGTGGGGGCTCAGCTAATGTTCTGTAATTAGTAATTAGTGAGTGGGTGAACTCCTTGATGTAATTCCAGCTTTGCTCTTGTAAATGGCTTGTGTCTTGGCTCCTGCTGTGTCTGATCGACCCAGAGTAGAATACTCCATTAGGTGGGTCGCTGCCAACCCCAGTTTTGACCCAGGTAGCCAATAAGTCACAAAGAAAGTGGAAGGCAATAATTGTTAAATTCCAGGATTTACATATTTTTCCGAGTATGATGAAGTCTGTTCATTATACACAGCTGCCATATAAGTATTGCTAATAGCATTTGGGGTGGGTCACAGTGGTGTAAATAGCATAACAAGGGCAGGTCAGGCACTTATTTAAAAAATGTGTATTTCAAATCAAGAGTTTCCTGTGTAATTGTAACCACAAAATTTGTGATGATGGCTAATTAGTAATAAAAAGAGCAATAGGTAATTTTGGGGAAAATCACTTGACTCTGGTATGACCTTAATATATTCATGAAAGTGTAAACATATTTTCCTGGTGATTTTAACTATTTAAGTAGATTTTGTTCAGTTGTATCTTCAGAGGTGTTTAGGATGTGACCAAAATCAAGAGTGCTAAATTTGAGTTTCCGATTTCTGAAAATTGAAGAATTACATTCAATTAAATTCAACATTTTTTTTTTTTTTTACAAACGTAGATGCATGAGAAAAGCCTTGATTTGATTTTTATATTTTGCTTGCATTATGTTTGGATTAAAAAGTCTTAAAGTCTGGGTAAGTACAAAATGGAAAAAAAATTACTTGTCCCATTTTTTAAAAATTATTTCATGTACAACGTAAGTGCATTTATGACCTTTGAAAATGTGAGTTGGCCTTGACAAATCCCAATTGATTTTAAATAGATTGACCCTAGTTGGATAGATAAGGGTGCAGTGTAATTCACGTGTCCAAACCTGTTTATTTTGGTCACAGTCGCCTCTTGAAAACCACGTAGCATCAGTATTTAATTAACATTGAATATTATCAAAGTGTATTTAAGTCAGTTCATTAACACCGCCATTATTTGTCAAATCAAGCGCATAAAATGTCTATTTTAAGCATTCAGAACACTGTTTCGTTGTACTCTCTTGATCATGCATTCTGTATTGCTCTTTAATGTCACAGTAAGCCTTCAGGCTTAGGAAGTCCACCAAATTAATTGTGTTCCATTAGTTTCATCATGGACACAGTACAGTCATGCTCTCTGTCACATTGTGTGGTGTGATCACACTGTAAGACTGGGTTTAGTCTTACTGTAAGGCTGTGTTTAGTCTTGCTGTAAGACAGGGTTTAGCCTCACTGTAAGGCTTTGTACAGTGTCTTTGTAAGGTTGCATTTCTTCTCACTGTAAGGCTGGGTTTTGTCTCAGTGTACAACTGGGTTTGGCCTCTTCCTGGTATTTCCCTAGTGTTTTCATTTATTTCTCCTTGGCATTATAGTTACATGTTTTTCACTTCTTTTCGGAGAGTGCAAAATGCAATGGGAATAATGAGTGCCATGTATTTAAAGAAAGGATAGTTTGATAACCCTGCTGCAACTTATAGTGTCACTTGCAAGTGTCACGTGTTGCCAATTGCAATGCTGCTCTTTCCTTTGACTAAAAGAAAAGAAAGAACTGTTAATAGTGAATTTAAATAGGGCTGTGGTAAAGTACTCTTACACAAAGGCTATTACAGTATATATTTGTACACCCTGATAACTTATTCTGTGCATTTTTATATGAGCCATTATAGCCTATTGTGGGCACTATTATTGCCTGGCATGTTAGAGCTGGTGTTATTTTAAATGTTATTGGTATTATTTCAAGATGTCCAGTAATATTTTGCTGCTGGGATGTTAGGAACGATTTGAGTCTGAAATGAGTATGTCTGTGATGCCTCAGTGCTTTTTATGCTTTCTCTTGAGGTCTAATCACCAAGTGCTCAGATAATGCTGGTGTTTTTGAAATGGTGGCTCATCTTTCATTAAGTGTTGTTTAATGATGTTCTTTAATACAAAGCCTGTGTTTGTCCTCTTGCTGTTGAAAGCGCCTTTTTATCCATCGTTAATGAAGGGATTCACCAGGGAGATTGTGTTACACCTTGAACAGCCACACAATATTTGGCTGTTCCTGGCCAGCATCCACATGACACCTTGCTGGTTATCTGTCTGTGCACCTTTTGTGTGTACATCCTGATTCTGAAGGTCTTCATTTTTTGTGACCTAGCCAGATAACATCCATTGCAAACAGCCTCAGGTCCTTCGCCTATTGTAACCCCAGACTGGAGTGAAAACGATATGTATTGACAATGGTAATATGACAATTGCGTTGCTTACTTAACTAATGTATGACCCTACAATATCTAGAATTATAACATGCTTACCATGTTTTTTTTGTTTTAATTTTAGAGAATTTGTTATTATTCTGAGAGTACATTTAATAGACCCAGTGATTGTGAATGTGTGCACCATTAGATAACTTGCAATACGTAATGTTTAGAGCTACAGTCCTCTGCATGAATGTACTGCAGTTTGTCTGGTCCAGTTATAGCCAGCCAGCTCAGGGATATCAGAAACAAGAAAAACCATTCATGTCTACAAAAGAGGGCCTGGATTCAGTTATTGCTTGTCTAATCCTATCTCCAAATAGCAGTTTACATTTCAGCACCCAGTTTACTGTGAGACAGAAGCCAAAGCTTTACTCAGTATATATTTTGGCTGTTGGTAGTATATAGATATGGGTAATAATCTGTCAGTTTTGTAGCTGCAAATCATGGAAGGGGTAACAGACTTGTTTAGCCTCTTAAAAAAAACACATGCCCCTGACATGACAGGTGTTCCTGACCAGATAGTTTTACTGACACCCCTTAGCCTGCTGAAAAATAAGCTGATCTGTGGCAATGCACTGTTCCTCCTGGACTGATCTGAAGATAATCTCCATAATCCAGTAAAGGGCGCGGTCTCCGCTCCCCCCCCCCATCCCCCCACCCCGCCCCTCCCCACTGCTTCTCTCGCCTGTGTCCGCTTTTGGGTGTCACAGGGTCGGTCTGCAGGAGGTGCGGGGTGTTTTGAGGGGCCTCTCTTGCCATGTGGCACCCTGGTGACTCCCCCGGCGGCAGCAGTCCCGCTGAAGATGCCAGCAGCTACAGACACTGTGAGTAGAACCCGCGTGTCAACCCGTGGCCTTCGCCTACGGCGTAGATTTGTGTCGCTTTCACATGCGGTATGTTGATTCTACAGGGCTACAGATTGTGTCCTTTTTGTTTTGGAATTTTGGTTTTCAGCTTTTTCTGTTTTTAAAGGCATATTAGCGCTATCTGTATTGTGTAGTTATTTTTTTTCTACCATTACTCCTCTTACTAAGTTACATTTTGTACTATGGGAGAGACATGGCATTACCAATATGAAAATGGCAATGATGAACTATTGTAACTGGTATTTTTTTGTTGATCGAAACATTGTAATAGACTTTCCATCTTGACCGCTCACTGTTTTCCAGATAAAATACGTCCACTTTGTAATATGTGACCTGTAATTTCAGCACTATCTGTTTCAGTATTCACAACAGGTTCACAACATACAGCTGATCACCAGTTTGTGAATGGTTGTTTTTCTCACATAAAGTCTCTTTTTGCTCTTGTTGTCCGTGTGTGATGTTGTCTTACTCTATGCAGCAAGAGTCTTTGTGTCATGTCGTAGGGTGAACACTATGAACAGTGAACAGTAAATGCAGATTTGTTACAGAAAGGTACCTGCTCTCCCTAGAAAGTGATTTGTCATGTTTTTGGTGTGTCTAGCCACTTAATTTGTATCGTTTCTCCCTGTCGGTAATTAATAAACGAGTGGCTTCCCATTATGTTGATGTACTGTAGTGTTTGGAGTGAGTGTGCTCAGTGCTGGCTGTGGTCCCAACTCCCTCCAAGGGACTGGTTCTGATGAATGGTGGAAGTCCACAGCTCTGAATGTAATTATAGATACAAATGACAGAGGGACCCAGGTGAAGCTTAATCGTTGGGTTTGTCTTCTTTGTCTTCTCAACCCATCTTGCTTTTACATTAAATGGAGTTACTGAACCAGGAAACCGTAGTCTGTTGCCCCACATTTTGACTGTGCAGGTGCTCTGTCAGTTGTGAAAGGCTTTTCCTATTAAAAATCCTCCTTCCACTGGAGTTCATATGTTGTAAAATACAGCTGTTGAAGGATGCACCTGTGTTTTACCGCAGCATATATGGTGAATATGTCCTGCCACAAACAAAGGCAGGTGTCTGTGTGAATTTGAAATAGAGCACATGTCTGGCCTGGTCCATTTTGGTCCTGTTGGTCTGTATCTCCATATCACTCCACTCTAAGCCTAAAGTAACACACTTGGAGTCTGTTGTCACTGACAAATTACTCTCACTTTACAAAAGTGCTGAGTCCCCCTCTGTCCTTAAGAAACATCTGAAGACGCAGCTCTTCGGCTCTCACCTGAGCACCTGAAACACTACCCCCTGAGGGAATTCCTCATGTCTCAAAACTGTTTCCTACTAAACTATAAAAATGTAATCTAATGGTTTAGTGCATTCGTTATCTCTACCAGCTATCTTGTACCTTGTCTGGCCAACCATTGAAACCTGGTCATGCAGTGCTTCTAATATTGCTGACTCCTTATGGTTTATCGCTTGTGTTGTACTCTACCTCACTTGTAAATCGCTTTGGATGAAAGCATCTGCCAAATGAATAAATGTAAATGTAAAAGTAATACCTGAGTGGAGTGGAAAATTGAAGTTCTCAGAATCTAGAGAAAGGCTGACCAGTTGTGGTAGCAGTTACGCTGAACACTAACACTGTCACAAGCAATCATGTGACTTGGTCAGAGTCGCCATGCTCAGTGTGTGCATTTGAAAGCCTCAGGTGGTGAAGCCGCAGTAGGTAAGTGTAACACAGTGCCCTCAGCCCACTGTGGAGTCTCCACTCTCTGCTCTGCCCGCAAGGCGGAGCCATTCCATGGGGAGTTCCTGTCTCCTGGTTGGTGATAGTCGGTTCCTGTTTCCTGGTTGGTGATAGTCGGTTCCTGTTTCCTGGTTGGTGATAGACGCTGTCAGCTTGATCCCATGCTCCTGCTCTGGTTCCTCAGTGCAGGTTTACCTCCACATTGCCAGTTGTGGTGTGAAGAGCTAATGGAGGCTTTGCAGCACTCTGACTCATGACCTGCTTAAGCTGTGGGCCTAATTAGCAGGAATCTGCCTGCCCATCCTTGTTTAATGTCGTGTGCTTGTGTTGCCCCTCGTTTCACTGACTAACTTATAAAAGACAGCACGCCTACTCTTAAAATAAAGTATTGACAGGCACTGCCCTCATAACTTTTGAAGGTAATGCTATTTGTCAAGGACTTCAAAGCTAAATTCAGAAGCCTGCAGTTCACCCCCGTTATGCCACTTCCTATGTGGTTTCATTTCAACTGCTTTTATTGAGTTTAAAAATTGTCCCTGACGTTGCTAACCTTTAGTTTTTAAATGCACTGCTGTCAGAATTCTGAACAAAGAAGAACAGAGAGTGAGGGAACTCTCTGGGAAGGGAGAGCTCTGTGACTCCCCTAGCAGCAAGGAGGATCGTGGGCTTTCGTTACCAATTAGCGCTGGCATCCTCTGCGGTTGGAACACAGCTGCCCGCGCCTGTGCTCTCATGTTATTCTCTGCGGGTAGCGTTGTGGGCGCGCCGCAGAGGCGACAGCACGAGGCCAGGTCACTGTGGGGCAGGGGAGCGGGCCCACCGGTCTGATGTCACAGTTGTGGGTGCGTGTGCCAGTAGAGTGACCAGGAATGGAGGCGGGGGTGGGGTGGGGGTGGAGGTTTGTTTCCCGTGCATTTGCGCCGGTGGGTGCTGTGGTTTTACCTGCACATAGATGAGCCTCCTCCCCCCACAATGTGAGCCTTCAGCCTTTCTGAAAACTGGAAGAGGAGGCTCCCGCAGCCACCAGTTCAGAATGTTTAGGTTGCCATTTGTTTGCTTTTGTCATTATTTGCAGTGAGCCTTATCTTTGGACTGAAATGTTTGTTGCCTCTCAGATATATCAGGATTAGCTCACCTCTCTTCTGAAACAGCCTAATGATCAATTCAATCTTTGTTTTATTTGGGAACCCAGGTCATGTGCCAATAAAACAATCCTGTAATTCAGTGTTTCCCACCTGCATGTTTTAGATCTCTCCCTGCTCCAACACAGCTGATTCAAATGATCAACAACAAACTTGCAGGACAAGTGGTCCTCCAGGAGAGGTTTGGGAAACACTGCTGTAATTATTTGAACATTTTAGCCACATTTTTTCCTGTAGAATGACACAAACCTGCCTTTGTCCCCACCTGTAACAGAGAATCAGTCTTTCTTTTTTATTTATGTTATAATGATTGTAGTGTATGTATATAAAATCCAGCAGTTTCCTGACTTTCAGTTTACGTCTACAGTTTAAAGTGGGAGTTGTGCTTTAATCTGAGCTGTTTCAGGGCCAGTTCTTCATGCATGAGTGTGTGATTAAATAAGAACAATGGCTAGGCTAAGATGGCAAAATCCTCTTTAAACACAAATGCTCCAACCTGAAGCTCAGTCCAGTCTTTCATTGACTGGCATACTGTACAAATTAAGGACAGTTCAACAGACTTAGCCATGGAAAGCAGTTGTTTAGAATTGCATCATGTGAGACCGAGTATGCTTTAGGTGGTGCTTAGAGAGCATAGCAACTTTACAGGGCTGTATTTACTGTTTACAGGATTTACAACTTCATGCAGCTTAGAATTAAGATTTGTAGATACTAACAATGTTAATAATAGCAATAACAACAATAATGATGTTAGTAAAGAAGAAGAAAAAGAAGAAAAATATTAATTGGATCGTCAGGTCTCCAGATGGTCTGGCTTAGATGCCTGATGATAATAATAATCCTTAGAAGAACAGTAGGCTTAAAGCCACCCTGCCTTGGAAATTAAAAATAATAATACCCAGTAATAATAAACAAGGAAGATAGGCTGCTGTTGGTAATAATACAACAATGATAATTATGAGAACAACTATAATTTTGCACATTGATTTAATTGATTAGTAAATGTATGATTTCTTAGTGGTACTTGTTTTTTTGTGTGTTTCATCTTAGTTTTATAGGGTTCCATAGCAGGTTTTCTTATTAGGTAGGTTATATTGTATACTCAACCATTCGTTCATTTACTTAGACAGCTTTGGATAACTATGCTTGCTTAAGGATTCAACAACAGTGTTCCATGTGGGATTTTAACTAACTGGTCCATTACCTTAAATATATATAATTAGGCCCAGTTTTATCACAGAGATCTTTGGTGCAACCAGACCAGACAGACTAACCATGACCTTACAGCACCTGGGGAGATAAACACCAAGCAGAGCAGTCCCTCAGTTCTGAACATTAACTACATTCCTAGAGTTGCAATGCTGCCTTGTAAAACTCAAGAGTGTTCTCATGAATCTCTGACATGTTTTTGACGTTGCTTGCATGACGCAATACATGCACTGCTTTTGGCCTTTTCAATGCATAGCACCTGAGGAGCAATATGAAGATGCAGGAGTCGCAGTTATGTTTTATGATATAATGTTACCAGCTTGTCCGGCAGGGGGGGGGGGGGGGGGGGGGGATTAGAGGGGCATGTGTAATCAGGTCTGGTTTAATGTCCTCAGTCCTGGGACTTAGGGAGGAGGCTGTCTTCTACTGGAACAATGCTTCCCCCCACTTGAGACAGCTGGCCTGCCGGTAGATAAACTCGTTGGGGATACTTACCAGGGATAAGAAGATTTACTGCCACGATTGATCAGACATCAACCTCATTTCGGGTAGAAATTAATGCATTTGGGGGGGGCGACATGGGGGAAGTGACTGCCAGGAGCTGGGCCTCCCCCTGTAGTGGTATTAACATGTGGTGGTAAATTAAAGGGTTCCAAACTGGAAATCCATCTAATCAGTTCTGTCTTCATTCCCATAATTGTTTTAAAATGCACTTGTTTTAACAAAAAAGCGGCGTTAGGGCTGTGTATTTATGAGTTATCTGCAGCTCTCTAACCGAGGGTAAGTGGGGTAAGTACGAGGGAGCGTGTCCTACTGCCACTGTTCTCTCTCCTCCAGGGCTGAAGACATTAGATATTATTAGTTTCTGGGGCACAGGCTTATTGAATTACAGCAGCACGGGTGAGCTCCAAGTGTTCAATGATAGCATTTGTTTTCATCAAAGAACAGTAAGTGGTTGAACTTTTTAAATGTATTTAATTTTGCTTATTGCTGCGGTGCTGTTGCCGCTGAAGGTGAACACTTTGACATGCAGATTCTCCGAATGCATGTGTTAATGCACCACTGAAATGTGTTAATATTTATATGAAGTTATTGCTGGCTCTGCTGTGCATGCTGTTCTGTCCTTTTGTAGTAGTTCCAAATGTTCCCAAAAAACAGCAATCCTGCTTTATTTTTTCCTGTGTATAAATATTCATCATTTAATATCTTTTATTTATTCGTCATCTGAGTATGTTTAAGTTGTGCTTTAAACTTGTGAAAATGAAACAAAAGCATTAGTTTAGGTGTACTTAGAATTTATTGAAGAGCCTTTTATGGATCATCTAATTACTTTGTTCTCAGACAATCAAGTATGTTTACTGAGCTAAATTTCAAAAACTGTTCCCTTAAATCTTATTCCTTACAAGCCATGTGTCAATATGTATTTTAAGTGATAAAAAGGGAAAGTATTGATAATGTTTCAGGTAGCAGATCTTGGTTTCCATGAATACTGATATGATTGCTTTTGAACTGGAGAGGAACATGGTGTTTTTGACCTTTGAGTTAGGACTGCAATGGTCAAAGGTCACCAGTGAGTTTCTAGTGTTTGGAAATCAAGGTCAGACATAACTAATAGTTTAATATAGATCGTCTCCCCGAACATGAGCCGGTATCTTAGCCATTGGGTTAATAATAACTCAAGTGTCGGTACCACCATGCCAGCTGGTGAAATGGGATCTCACTCACTCCGTTCCCTAACAGTTCGGAGACAAGTAACAAGTAACACGGCTTGCCAAGTAAGGGGTTCAATAAAAAGAATCTGCAATCGCCGTGTTTCCACATGGCATGAAAGTCAAGATGTATTCTGGAAATTACCTGTAAAAAAAGATAAAAAGACATATCTTGTCAATGCATAACTCAGGATGGGGGTGGCTCGTTTTAGAACGGTGTGCTGCTGGTGGTGATTTATGCGTCTGCTTGTGACTGGCTTGGACCCTTGCCATGGAAATTCCCTCTCCATTGAGCCCATGCGCCATCTATTCTGTAACATCGGTCACTGCGACAAGAATTTAGCCCCGCTGAATTTTTGTCCACGCAGCTTTTGGTTCTGCGCTGGCCCGATTCCCTAACGGATAGCTGTCCGCGTCAGTTGTCCTTTCAGCCGAGGCTCCCGGTCTGGCTGGACGGACAGCGAGCTCGGCTACAACGTCTGTGAAATCCAGACATAGCTCCCGCTCGCATGTGCACCAAGGCCTGGCTGGAAAAGTTCAGTGCGCGTGCTTCTGCCTATGTAAACTCGCGGGTGGGGTGGAGGGCGAAGTGTTCACAACCTTCAGAGGTGTTTTTGGGCAGTGCATTTTCTCACACAGCAGAGCATTGCTAAAAATCCTTACAGTCTTAAATCAAATGCCAAACAGCTGTTAATGTTCAAGTCATCCATTTCAGTCTCAGTGAAACATAAGAAATGTTTGATTGGCACGGGAGTCAAAGCACATGTTTAAAATGTAGCCCCAAATAGCATAGTATTATACTTAAAAATGTAATTAGCAAAGTAAATAAGTCTCACCTGCCAGTAATGTTCTGATTTTACCATGGTAGAATTGGTGTTTATATAACACAATTGCCGCAGTTGCTGTGTGATATCTAAAAACAGGAACAGTCAAAGAAGAAGAAAGTCTCCAAGATTAATTCCCATGGCCAAATATGGAACACTGAAACACATTAAGGTCATCGCATGACAAACTTGCAAGTTCTAAGGCTTGAACTTCTCTGAAGGTATGGTGGACCTGCTTGGTTCAAATGGTAATTTGTTTTGAATAAAAATACCCCTTTGGGCTCTCCACCAAATGCAAAAAAAGTGACCTTCATCAGAGGTCTCCCTGGGCTCAGGCTCTATGCAGTGTGTGGAGTGACACACCGTAGAGAACATACGGGTCCAGTGCTATGCAGTGTGTACGCTGTGTACTGCACCCTGTCCGGAACACTCAGGATGTAGCAGCTCATGTTGTGCTGGAAAGCAGACTGATCACTTAATTTAAGAGCAGACAGAACTCAGAGAGAGTGTCTGCGTGGCTGCATCACTCCTGCTAATCTCATGCAGGTGTTTCTCCCCGCTGGAATGTTGGAATGTGACATTTAGAGGAGGGCAGTGGCAGAGAACGGCTGCGTCCCCTCGAGTGTGTGTGTGTGTGTGTGTGTGTGTGTGTGTGTGTGTATGTGTGTGTGTGTGTGTGCGCGGCAGCGCGCACCTGTGAATGTGTGCCTGTGCGCGCGTGCGTGTGTGTGTGTATGCGTGTATGCATGTGTGTGTACATGCATGTGTGTAAGTGTTGTGTGCACATGTATATGTGTGTGAATTGTACCAAGTGCACCTCATTTCCGTTGTTTATGCACTGGGCCATGCTGTCCATACGACTTATGTTACGAATTAGAGCTCCACGAAATGTGATTTGCCTTGTTTTTGTGAAGACTGTATTTCGGTGTGAAACTGAACGTGTTTTGGAGCAATGTACAAGGAATTATTATTTTTCCAGTACATTAATACGCATTTCCATACATGCATCTAGTAGACATGTTTAAGTAGGGAAATAGTGTGATTCATTCTGTGATGCCTGTTCCTAGGTCGTGTTGTAGATTTTATGAACAGAAATTACAATTGGGCCAGCCCAACTGTAATTAGTTTTTTTATAACCATTAAAACATTTATATCTCATGTCATTGCAAAGCGTGATAAACACCTTGTTGATACAGAGCCATAACAAAGAAAAGATGTTGTCATTTCTGATGATCCATAATTATGTGGTAGGAAGTGAGTCATGGATAGAGAAATCCGTTGTTTCGGAAAAGGGATTGGGTAGAATTAGCGTCCTGATGTGCTCGGCTGCGTTTATGACAGCAGGTTCCTCCTGGTGCCGCCGGTCAGCGGGGCTGTTAATGTCCGGGCCGAGCCACTCTGCCACACGCGCTAATGGAAATCGAGAGAGCGCTGTGTGTTTGTGCGAGCTGCTCTGAGGGGCTGTAGTCTTGCAACATGCAAAGGTCCCATTGCCCTGCTGACTGACAGGTCCCTTAAGCATGTTTGCCCATGTAAATGTCAAACTGTCGTTTTGCATTTGCACACAAACTTATAAACATTCCGAATTAGAAGACTATCATTTATATAACAAGAAAGGTTTTAACTGAATATAGAAGTTTAAATATATGGATATATACATCTGCATAGCTGCGGCTCTTATCCAGAGTTTACATAGACTTAACTTAATTTGTATTGACATAATATCCATTTATACTTACCAAATTTATATGTATATTTGCTGTGGCAGTTCGGGATAAGTCGCCCAAAGGTACCACAGCAGTGGCCCACCTGGGAATTGACCCAGCAACCCTTGGGTTACGAGCCCCGCTCCTGACCAGTTTATAATGCTAAGTTAGGTTTTACAGTCACACGCATTACTTTAAGCTGTCTCTGTAGTATCTGAGGTATGCAAGTTTATGTCCTTTTTCAGTGGTGAGACTCTGACCACCGTGACCCCGACCTGTGTTGTTTTAATTTTTCACTGGTGACGGCGAGTTTTATGGATAATTTACTTTGGGGATGTCTAAACAGAATCCACATTTTACCTATGTATGGTTTTATGAGAAAAAAATTAGAAATCATTTTGACTTATGATGAGTTTGTATTAAACGCATCCTGCTTGTAGATACAGTGTGAATGGTTGATGTTTCCAGTGTAGTGATGTTCCAGTGATGTAGTGTAGTGCAGGATTGTGTTATTGTTCAATCTCTGTGTAACAGAGTGTTTAACGTTTCTTCTCATCCTCTGATTTATATCATTTCTGATTCTACAAGTATAGGGTTGTGCAGCTCCCAAAGTTCATTTGGCAATTCATTTCTAATAGCCACGGCAGCATGGGTCTGTACCCGCATTGTGTAGATTAAGCAGACATGCAGGTTGGCCCGTGATCACTGAACTCACTGTTGCATCAAGATAAGCAACGGAAGTCAAACCAAGCTGGGTGATCACATGGAGAAAGTGAGGCGGTAACAAACCACTATTGATCATAATAGGATGCGATTTCATTAATGCATCTTTCGAAGCCTGTGAAACGGTTCCTGTTGGTGCGGTGGGCGCGTTGCTGCTGGTTCCTGTCTGTCAACCTGCCCCGTTGTGTTTGTGTTTGCAGACTCCTCCATTCCCATGAGCTCGCCCCCCTCCCAGCCTCAGATGAACTCCATGGTGGGACACCCCTCCGTCATCAGCACTTCAATCAACCCCTCGCGCCCCCTCCCCTCCCCCATGAGCACAATGGGCTCCCCCATGAACGGGCTGGCGTCGCCCTACTCCGTCATCACGTCCTCGCTGGGGTCTCCCTCCGTGTCCCTGCCCTCCACGCCCGGAATCAACTTCGGAGCGTTGAACAGTCCACAGGTAGGAGCTCGTGCTGTGGGTAAAGGCTTCCCCTTCCGTTCCTGTTTTTAAGCTGCAGATTCCCACACGGCACAGGCACCCCCCCCCCCCCCAGTTCCCATAAGATTGATGCGTGATATCAAACTCAACTAATGACTGCGGTATCGAACCTGCAGTCACCCGCGGCAAGATAAATAAATAAATAAGATAAGGAAATGAGGCACAGATGTGGAATGTAGAACCTTGTTTACATCCATGCAGCTGGAATTCTGCTGGTTTGCCTGCTTTGCCTTTTCTTTGAAATTAGGCTTTTACCTCTCTGTACGCACCCACGGAGGATCTGAGCCGTCTTTGTCGGCACACAGTCCACTCAAAGTAGAAGGTGCATTTAATTAATTCTAGACAGTAGACATGACTCCTCTTTGGTGTGATTCAAAAGCTCAGGCTTTGAAGACTTCCGCGGTGTACTCTGTGTACAGAGAGAAGCGTGTCAGTGGGTCCCCGCTAATGAGCAGTGACAGGGAGCACCTATGGGACAAAGCAGCCCGTCAACTAATGGAACCGCAGCATGGTGGTCCCTCTACAGTACCTTGCAGCACTACTCTTAACATGAATTATCTCCTTCTAAATAGAGCTTTGTGTTTTGCAGATGTCTTCTTTCTAATGGGCTGTTTCAGTAAATAATAAAATGGGCTATGCTTTTTCTTTTTTTTTTCCTTGTCCTTGATTGAAGGGCCGGTCATGTACGCAACATTGACTCACAGTAGCCAAACCGAGCAATGGAATGCTCACTTAATTGTGATGGCGTCTCTCCCCTGGTCTTTACCCAGAGGGCTTTGGTTACTTGAATACAGCCCTGCCAAAAGGAGGGAGACTTGATCAAGCATGACTCTCCACTCCAGAGAACCTCTGCTTAAATGATGAGAAATATTACTGTACTGTTTCGAAAAGACATCGGATCACATTTCTAAAATTCAGAGACACCGAGAGCCCTTCCACACAGCACATCCTTTAGGTTACAGCTGAAGCCTTCTCATATGGTGTTATTTGCCATAGCAGGAGTCTAACCATAAGGACCATAGAGAATGCTGTAAATAAACTATATGAAGTATTCAGCAGAGCATCTATAATGTCCTTTTGATGTGCTTAGTACGAAGCACGTGGACTTCAGCTGCAGTATGTAGGTCAGCCGTGCTCATCCACACAGCCCCTCCCCCCCTTTTCTTATTTTTCCCTGATATTCCTTGTGCTGTAAGGTGTACCTTTTCCAATAGACGCTGGTAAGCACGGAAAAACAAGTGGAGGTTTCAGCACTTTTGACATTGTATGTCAGCTGTCAACGGTTAGATGGAAACGTGGGAACACAATGCACGGAGATTGTGTTTGGCATGATGTGAGAGCTCGGCTTTCACTTTCCTCCTCCGCAGGATGCTGGTGTTTTCCTGCTTTCGTAAATATGCAGTTTCTGTCTGGTGTGGCTTACTGAAATGGATGGTCTCAGGTCTGCCGTGGCTGACCAAAGGCCCACATCAGTGCTTGGTGACAGAAACCAGCGTGAGAAGGACTCTCAGCAGAACAGCTTTCCCATCAACCCCTTCAACCCTGTTATCTTATTATGTTGTGTAGCAGGCGTTGCGTATTCTATGTCTATACTTCATCCTATATCTTACCTGCTTTTACATTACTAAGGGCTGCTACACCTGTATTTTTTGACATGAGAAAAAACATTTGATCTGCATTTTGACCTTGATGATTTAACTGTGACATTTGTGGAATGTAGATTTAGCCTGAAAAGAATGATGTCTGTCAGGTAGAGCTGATCATGGATGCTAAAGATAGTGAGCTGCTGTTAAACTGCGTTCGACAGAGCAAGGGTGCTTCCCGTGTTCATTGGCTATTTATGCAGAAGCTGGTTTATCTGCAATGAAGCTGCTTCCCCCTACTGGCAGACAGTAGAACTTCAGCTCGTCACATGGTGAACCTATTGTTTTCCACACACCCATTGCTGCAAACACACTACATGTGGTGGTGGTGGTGGTGGTGGTGGTGGTGGTGGTGGTGGTTGGGGGGGGGGGGGGGGGGGCAGGTACGACATAGAAAGTAAACAGTCACTCCCTTTCCATTTGAATAGGTGGTCATATGATCTATAGAAGCACTGCTTGTGTAACTGTGGACTGGCGGAACAACAGCAGCTTGTGTAAGAGAGTGGAGAGCCATGGCCGGGGGATACACTATTCTCTGCTCCTCTCTCCCTCCTCAGATGAATTCTCTGAACAGTGTGAGCAGCACAGAGGACATCAAACCTCCGCCTGGACTCACAGGCCTGGGAAACATGAGCAACTACCAGTGCACCAGCCCAGGGTCCCTGTCCAAACACATCTGCGCCATCTGTGGGGATCGCTCCTCAGGTAACAGGCCGCTTCTCCTCTCCTAAATAACCCCTCCACCCTCTATAAGAAGTTAGGTCATCATCATCACCAAACAGACCTGAGTGACATGTACACAGTCCATGTACTGTATATCCTACCACATAAAGTCACCGTATAATACCATATATTTTTAAGTACTTGTCATTCTGACAGTATTGGTTGTTGAAATGGAGGTGTTTGCTCTGTGGACACAGGGAAGCACTATGGCGTGTACAGCTGTGAGGGCTGCAAAGGGTTCTTCAAGAGGACCATCAGAAAAGACCTCACCTACACGTGTCGGGACAGCAAGGAATGCCTCATCGACAAGCGGCAGCGCAACCGGTGCCAGTACTGCCGATACCAGAAGTGTCTGGCCATGGGGATGAAGAGAGAAGGTGCGCCAGCTGGGTCCTAATCAACACCAGGCCTGGGCTGCTTTCAGTAGCATGAAGATAAATACAAGTCAAAGCAAGACAGTCAGCATTTGCAGTGAAACAATTCTGTTGTTTTCTACAGAAAATTGCCTTCATACAATTTCCTGTGTTCCTGTACATATACAGACTCTGTGTATGGACTGTTCTGGTTTGAATACAAAAAGGAGTGAAGGTGGAAGATGCTTGCGAGTTTTTTATACACAGGTTTAGGCAGTCGTACCAGTCGCAGAACACGCTTTGTCTTTTAAGGAAACCACCATTAATATGCTGTATTGAATGTGTCATACATTACACACTTGTTCTGTGATTAACTGAAGTTAAATATTGACAGCTGAACTGTGCTATTATTGTCCCTGAGATCTCTCCACTTGCTGTTTGAGTGCATATTTACCTTTGAATTGTTTGAATGTGTTTGGCCTCAAAAGCCAGTTCCCTGTCTTTGTGGCTTTGTTGCCAAACCCATTTAAATTAGTCCTGAAAGGTCTTATTTATCATGGACTGTGTTCCATTCTTTGCATTAAGGTGGCCCCTTGTGAATATCACGGGCAGTTGTTTTTTATGGCCGTAATCTCACATAATAGCTTTGATTTTAGATGTTTTCTGGTTTCAGCTCTTCAGGTGAAAAAGACTTAAAGACCTTTTTCTGCATACTATATATCCATAGACAAAGCTTGTTCATTCTTACTTGAATCTGCTGTTGAGTTGGTGTTGAGAGCTGCGAGATCCGGTGTATGGACTTGAGGATGAACCCGTGAGATAAAGCATTGGTATGGCGTCTGTGTGTGTGCAGCGGTGCAGGAGGAGAGACAGCGAGGGAAGGAGAGGAGCGAAAACGAGGTGGAGTCCACCAGCAGCTTTAACGAGGACATGCCGGTGGACAAGATCCTGGACGCAGAGCTGGCCGTCGAGCCCAAGACGGAGACCTACGTGGACGGCAGTCCTGGCAACTCGGTGAGCGCCTCACTGATAACCCTGCTGTCCTCATGTCTTAGTTTATAAGCCATACTGAAAGCCTGGACACTGACAGAACACTTGAAATTGTAACAATGTAATATCCACGAAGCTGACTTGGTGACATATCCTTGCTGTAAGTTTTGAATTGTTATTTTGTTTTGCCCCACACTGATATTCTATATTATATACTGATGTTGCATATCATATATAATAACTCATTATTATTATTATTATTGCTGCTGCTGCTGTTGTTATTATTACTAACATTGTTTGTGCCTGGGTTTTAAGCTGCATTGTATTGTATTGTATATAAATGCTTATTTCAGACCCATCTGGTCTCCTGCCCAGATGTGTCCCTGTAACACCTATTTCCTTTTTCCACAGTCTAACGACCCCGTCACCAACATTTGCCAAGCAGCAGACAAGCAGCTCTTCACCCTGGTGGAGTGGGCAAAGAGGATCCCGCATTTCTCTGAGCTGCCGCTGGACGATCAGGTCATACTTCTACGGGCAGGTGCGCAAATCCACTGAGATCCCAGCCAAGGAGTCCTTGCTTTCTGTTTCATAGGTCCAGTGACAACTGACAATCCTGTCCGTGTCTGGGCAGGGTGAGGTTTTCCGTACTGAGTCAAATTGAGCCGCAGCCTCCACTCCTGGTGGTGCCCTTCCGTCAATTCCTTTAAGTTTCAGCTTTGCAACCATACTATCCTCGGAACCCAAACTCTTTGGTTTCCTAGACACTTAGAATTACAGCTATTATGATTAAAAATCATTTATTGCTATATATTGCTATTGCTGTTTAGGGCTACTTATTATCTTTTGTTTTCTTTTGAGCACGAATTGTGTCTTTTACTGTGTGCTTCACAAGTGGACAGGATTAGGCGTTTGAACACAAAGCAGGGCTCTCTACTTGTGTCAAGTTCATACGGGGATACAATTGAGGTTGAAGATTGAAGTGATCCAACATGAGTGAGGGGGTGTTCTTACTATGTTATATGACTATGGCTTAACCTACTGAGCAGTGGGTGTAGTAGTAAGGAGCAGAGCTCATAACTGAAAGGTTGCTGGTTTGATTCCCCACTGGGGCACTAGTACTGTTCTACCACTAAGCAAGGAACTTAACCTCAAATTGTCTCAGTAAATATCCAGTTGTGTAAATGGGTAAAATTGTAACCTATTTAAGTCACTCTGGATAGGAGCATCTGCAAATGACAATGATGTAATGCAAGCACTGTCGGACACTCTAGAGTGTGTGTGTGCTTGGTCTAACTAACTGTGTGTGTGTGTGTGTGTTTAAGGCTGGAATGAGCTGCTCATCGCCTCGTTCTCGCACCGCTCGGTCACTGTGAAAGACGGGATCCTCCTGGCCACTGGCCTGCACGTCCACCGCAGCAGCGCCCATAGTGCGGGCGTGGGCTCCATCTTCGACAGGTTAGCCCAGCCCCTCCCCCTGCTTCTTACCCGGGTCACATGGCTTTCCAGGCTTACCAGCTCTGGTAGCAGTTAGTATGGAGAGTGCTGTAATATCTACATTTAGATAAGTATACGTAAGATTTATTCATATTTAGGGAGGTTTTTATCATATGAAAACCTTTTCATAAGGGAGTCAGCATTTTTTATGCCATTTCGGGAAATGGTAAAAGCTGCCACATTTAAAAGTACTGTAATAGAGAAAGTATTTAACTATGACAGTTTTGTTGCTTTGTCTTCCTACAAGTCATAAGTAAATCTAAATATTATAAAAGTTCTTTGCTTTGAAGTCTTACAATAATCAAGTGCAGAATTTTGGATAAAAGTTTTACCTTGGTTGTATGATATGCTGTGTCACCCTTTGTAATGCCATATTGTGCGAAAGTCCTGGGCACATCAGAAAGAAATGCAAATTACTAGTTCCTGTATCAGCATTACTCTTATCAGTGAATTGAAAAGGGTTGTCTCCTCCTTGTTTTCTGTGCAGAGTCCTAACAGAACTGGTGTCTAAGATGAAAGACATGCAAATGGATAAGACAGAGCTGGGCTGTCTCCGGGCCATCGTCCTCTTCAACCCAGGTGAGTGCGCTTACACCACCATTATATCAGATTTACAGTAAAGAACACAAGTGACTAAATACATAGCTTTGGTGCCAAACATGGTAGGCAGTAATGCAGCAGTGCATTACAGCAGTGAGAGAGGGGGCTTGAATAAGTTTTCGGACATTAGCCGAGGGTGCAAAACAAAATGTTTTCGTTGCGTTTTGTTGATGTCCACTGTACAGTGTGATGTTATTTCCCCATCCATCTCATATAATTGAGAATGTAAATATGGCTGCTTCAGTCATCAGCAGTACTGTTTCAATTGCGCTGAGTCTCTGTTACATTGATAAACTGTGTGGCTTGTGGTTTCTCACTGTAATGTCTCCATGCGGAACGTGACTGAATTTAAACAGTGAAAATGACCTCTGTCTTGCAGATGCAAAGGGCTTGTCGAATCCAGCCGAGGTGGAGGGCCTGAGGGAGAAAGTATATGCATCCCTGGAGTCTTACACCAAACAGAAATACCCTGAACAACCTGGCAGGTGGGGATCATAACCCCGAATTAAATCATTAAATCTGGTCACAGAGCAACCTGCGCAATTTCACAGATCATTGTGGTGCATACAAGACACACACTCTCTGAAGATGTACTTCATGCTGCAAAGGGGAAACAGGCCATAAAGACTAGACCAAAGGGTCAGTCGCTCCCACATAGAAATGGCAAGGGACCTTGTTGTGTTAATGGATGCTTACAAAAAGAAAGGGAGGTGTCCTTGTGAGACTAATGTAATTGTAATGTAATGTAATTGTTTTAACTTTTCATGTATGAATATATGGTAAAAGAAAACTGTGTTCACATCTCAATTCACCGTATGTTAAAACAATTCAGGAAATTTCAAATTTTATTTTTAGTGATAACTGTTTAGCAGTTATCAGAAATGAGTGAAAACAGCAGAAAATATGGAAAGTGTTACTGAAGTATCATTTGTAATACAAAAAAAAAAATTACAAGTAGAAAATATATGCTGAGAACAAATGGAAGGCAGGAATACCCATTATGTGGGCTGTGAAAATATTCATTACATTACCTTCCAAAACAATCTAAAATTGTGTGTGCAATATACAAAGTGTGCACTCTCTGTGCTTATCGCCTGATGTCACTAAACACCCCCGCCCAGTCCGTCAGAAGATTTTGTGGATTTTTTTTCCCTTTTATCTGACTTTCATCTCTGCAGGTCTTTTCAAAGTTTAAAAGAGAGGAAATAAAGGCTTGTCTTTTCATTTCCTCACAGTTGTGGCCCGGCATGTTCCGCTGTCTTTGAACTGGCACTGTGCCTGATGTCACCTCTATGTTGCCTGCCTTAAAAACAGTAGGAAACGGAGCCACTGAGTGTTCTTCTCCCTTTTTTTTCAGATTTGCCAAACTATTGCTCCGCCTTCCAGCCCTCCGCTCCATTGGGTTGAAGTGTCTAGAGCACCTCTTCTTCTTCAAGTTGATCGGAGACACGCCCATCGACACCTTCCTCATGGAAATGCTGGAGGCTCCACACCAGATCACATGACACAAACTAGCTTTCTTTGTAAATAATCCCAGACCCATGTAATTGATATGAAGCTAAACAAGGTTAAGTTGTAAACTAAATATTTTGTACCAAGCACAATTATTAATGTGAAAATTTGTATGGGGGGGAGTTTAAAAGTACACTGTCAAAATGAATTTAATAGAAATGTAAAAGATTTTTTTTTTCTTTTTTTCTGTAAATAGATCATTCCAGATATTCAATTTAACAGCTACCTAATGCAAGATAAAACTCTAATTGTATTAAATGGTAAAAACAGAAACTGTCACCATCTTTGGAAATATACAATAGAATTCTGTATAAAATAAAAGGAATTTTAAAAAGGAAGTGTTTTTTGGCATTTTTTTTTTCAACTCAAGTTACAAGAAAAAAATGAACCGCTCCAATGCCCACCATTTCATTGAAGAGCCGCTAGATGGCGTAGTTTGAAAAGCAATGCAAAGCATGTTCCGTTTGTCGGGTTGAAATGCAGTGACCCAGTGTCCTTGCAGGAATTACAAGAACTTAACCCTCGGAGAGCTTCTCTCCCAGGATCTTCCAGTCCAGTGATCTTGTCTGTATAAAGAAAAATAATAACGACACTCTGCGGTCTCCTGATGGTATTGACACTGAGATAAAGAGCTAAAATACGTTTCACACCAGTAAGTAGCCTATGTACGTGATTACAAGTAAACAGAGAAAGAAAATCTTACAAAATCAAACTTCTTAACAGTTTAAAACTCTATTACACCATGTGTTTGTAGATGTATGTGTTTTGAAGTAATTGAGGAGGATTTGATTTTGGCAGCCCGTCCAGAAAAGTATCCAGTGAAGCTGCTTTAAACACAACAAAGCTTTTATTAAAAAGAAAGTGCACGATCCGGTTTTCACCATGACAACTGGAATAGTACCAGTGACACCAGCTTGGTGGTATAACAATGGGAAAACTGGTCCCATCAGCGAGGATGGCATCTGTCAATGAGGCTGTCCTCAGCCTCCCATGGTGAGTCTGCTCGCAGCTCACACTCTCACACACTCAGTGTCACGCACTCTCACAAGCACCCACACACTGTCTCATAAATACTCCTGAGACTAATACATTAGCATACGCCATTATTCCTTTTTTGTTTATTGGTCTGTTCCATTCTATCATTACGATTAAATCATGTGCTTATTTATGTTATTTAGGTTTCTCTTTTAGAGGAGGGTAGATTCACCAGTATGTCTCTTGGGCCATGCGACTGTCACAACTGGTCTCATTCCCTGACTCTCCACCCAGTGGGAAGCGAAGACTAGTCATTTTTAAAATGGTCAACTGTCTAAACTAATGCATTTAAGATTTTGTGCGACCAGTATGAGATGAATTTGTTTTTCAGATTCAAACTGACAGCACGTTTTACTCAGCTGACAACGTATGTTTGTTGTGAAATTAGCCTATCGGACGATGCCGCAGAGTTAGATGTTTCAGTTGGAAAATAGTGCATTCGTAACCTGAGAATTTACATTCACGGCTTTATTGACCTTGTTAGATACTAAAACTTCTGAAACTGAAATCCTGTGAGGAACGAAAATGTTAAAAGTGTTAAAACATTGTTTAACATTAAGTGTTTAAGGGGCTCAGATTCATGTTTTCATGATTTTGGAATTAAACAGGATTTTTGGAATAAAACATTTAATATAACAACTGTAGATAATTACATTTTATTCCTTACGCAAGTAAAGTCTGTCATTTCTTTTGGATAAGAGATATAGTCCCAAATTAAGGCTATCTCTATCTGTAACTGCAGCCTGTCTCAGTGTTTATTGACTTGGCTATTTACACGCACTTGTCGATGTGTTTTACTGAATTTTTCGTGTTATTGTGCAGCTGCCTGGTAAACAAAACATTATTCTTATCCGTATACAGTTGAAAATTGAGTTAACATGGCCTAAACCTTAGTTAACTACAACTGTAGCTTATCAGTTACCATTTATTATATATTATAAATCGGAATTTAGGTTATTAAGAATATAGTGATTAAAATACATACTGTAAAGAGTATGCAAACTGCATTCAACGATTTAGACCCTGTCAACCAGTTGTTTTTTTAATTTTACTGTTTTTCATGCTTTAAATGTATTATTATTATTATTATTATTATTATTATTATTTATAAAACAAGAAATCCGCATGAATAATTATGGGAAATTTTTGGTTTGTGACGAAAAATGTGGAGGTAGAGAACATTGAACTTTTTTCGTTTGACGCCTTGAATTATTGGACTTTCAGCACATCACCAGTAAGATAATTGTAGCTTTGTAATAAATAACAATAACATTATAACAATAAAAATAATTAACCTTTTATTTAATTTTATTCACGTGTAGGTGGACGGTATCATACGCCCAGCTATCTTCACGGGCTTCTAAAAAAATGAAACACACCGCTTCAACCAATCACTACATCTATTGACACATAACTTAATACACAAATAAACAGACTGTCTTCATTTAGGGGAATCAATCTCAGAAAAACATTCTAACTCTTCGTACAATACTCACCCTTACCTTTTTTTTTTTCTTTGTTCAAGATTAGCATTGTAGCGGTTTACTGACTTAATGTCTGGGGTCGAGCGGCGCGCTATCATCTGAAGTTTCAGCTTGAACTGGCAGAGCGCACGGCGGCTGTGGCGGGGATGGGAGGAGAATGGCGAGGCTGAGAGGTAGCGGCGTTGCGAAGACGCCCTCAAACTACTTCAAGGTGGGGAGACGCGCAGTCACCGCTCTGCCGGACTAATGGGTTAATTGATAGATGGTCAATAACTAGGTGTGCGAGGAGGGAGAACGAAGAACCCTCGCGTCGGTCGGAGAGAAAACTTTTTTTTTTTGTCTGCAGTTCTTCCTCTTTGTCAAACGACATTCCTCTACACTGCATTTCCATTATTCCGGCACTTAAATGAGGAAGTGTTTACAAAAACTAATTAGTGGATATCGGATCATTCGCAGGTAATGTATCAAATCTTTGTCTCTTTTGATTTCTTAGATTTCTTATGTAAACTCAGTAAGCATATAGATATAAATATGCAACAAAATACTCAAGACAAATCTGCTCATAGTTGCGCCTTTTGCATTTAGTGTTTCTTAATCGAATTATTATAAGTGTTTCATAGCACGTGATATAGAGTAACCTATAACGTGAGTGGGCTGTATTTTATTGACATCATGGTTGGTCATAATTTATTGTTATTTTACAGGAGATGTTGTTGAGTAGTGAAATGGATGAGACCATGCCTGCAGCTATTGTTGGTGAGTACAAATATTAAAGGATATAACTGATTGCAATTGATCAAGGTGCTCAAATAGTTCACCTGCTTGCGCAGTGGAATGGGGATGAGGTATATAATTTCATGCAATGAATGACAGTGTCTATACAACACGAATAACACGTGTTTATCTTTGAAGTTGATAAGTTTCGTGTAATAGCCTACAACTCGTGAATTCTTGGCAACACCTCGGGGTGTTTTTCTTTTAAAGAAATAAGTAAAGCAAACAAATTAGATAAAATCTGAAATGTACCAGTGACAAACTAAATACAAGTTCCTGATGTTACAGCAACTTTTTTCAAATGTTTGTATATACATACACATATATATATATATATATATATATACACATATATATATATATGTGTGTGTGTGTGTGTGTGCGTGTTGTATATACTCATTTTATGTTTATTTATAATTTTTTTGTCTATAGCCTACTCACAATATGTAGAGAGTCAGAGTGGTAAATAGTAACACCCCAACTTATGTGTACGTAACAGTGATGTTTATGGCCAAATGTATTAAGGTATTTTATAAAAAGGTTCATTATATTACATAGCCTGTATAAAGCGAAATAGAGCAAGCTCATGAACATAACGACACGACTCCCCAATGTTCTCCATATTTTTCCTCACGCAGATTTGACTCGGAGAGTTGTGTGCGATGGATGTCACCGGCTCATCCGCGATAAGTACATGCTCCGCGTCAGTGACGGCTTCTGGCACGAGCAATGCGTGCATTGTGCGGCTTGCAGAGAACCCCTCAAAAACACTTGCTTTCTCAGAGAGAAGAAACTTTACTGCAGGCGAGACTATGCAAAGTAAGTGCTAACTGAATTTCTTCATTTTCAGTTAATTTCATATTTGGAGGATGCTTGATCATATTTGAGGCTAACCAGGATTTTTAAAATGCATTCTGAGTCCCTTGTGGAAATCCGTGATGGCAAGGGTCTTCTTTGCTATTCGTTATTAGGCCTTCGCATGCACAGTATGTGCTCATTCTAAAATAAGTATTTGTGAAGTGTGTTTGAGTAACCAGTATCGAAAAACCCAAACTAAAATGTCCATTACAGAATTTGTGGGTGTTCAGCGGGCAGCAGCTCGTTCTATATCGCAAATTGAACTATGGGACAAGAAATAGTTATGGAATAAATTAGGTATATTAGCAACACCCTACAATACAACTCTAATATATTCCAAAATTGAAACATATGCTTAAACGTGTTTAAATGGAGCAGCCAAGGCTGTAATTAATATATAATTAATTTAATCTTCAACCCAAGTACTTGTGGAGCTTTAATATTCTCTATTGTAAAATTTAGTGCTTAATTTTGGTCGTATTCTTAGGAATGCAAGGGGCAAAGCAAGGGTTATAACGGGACGACAGGCCCCTAAAACTGACATTGTCACTAATCCCCATTGTTCTCTTGAGGAGGCTGCTCCACATGAACACGTCTGGGAAGTGGCAAAAGATCACTTTCTCTAAATGCCTATATATTTGCATTTTCAGTGTTCTGTCTGCAACTCACTCACCGGGATTAAAAGCATTACTTAGTTCATTATCATCTCTTGGGGGAACTACAGATTGTATTTATCAAGTGATGCTTGTTTTTTGATTTGTTTAAATGTATTAATTATTGCAAGGAGAAAAAAATGACTTTTCTGAACATGAATTTAAAATTTTGTGCGATATATTTTAGATGCAATACGTTAAAACCAATGCTATGTAGTAAATATTTTCATTATAATAATAAATTTGATCTGAGTACACTTGTAGAGACTTACACAGTTTATTTGCTCCATTACACTATGGCTGAGACACCACAGATTAAAAACAAAATTTCTGGCGCTTTCCCTACTTAGTATTGTGCATATGGATTTCTGAAGGTTTATTGTATGAAGTACATCTTAGTTTCTGAAGGAATATGATTGCATGCTTGAAATAACGGCTTTGTGCTGTGTATAATCTTAAATGTTTGGCTGGGTCTTTGCATTCAGTTATAGTCACACATTATTTGTGTATAATCTTCCCTATAATGAAATTTATGGTCATGATAATACTGGTTATTGTCGTTATACATTTACACTTTAACTATGTATTATGTATGTTAAACCCAAAACACATAACTTTCTTTCTCTACGGCAAGGAAAACTTTTCAGTGTGGCTTTGCCAGTGGCACATGTGGGCGCTTTGGTGTGGCACCTGTCAGGACTGTGCGGTGCCTTCGTTCATCTTCTTGTCAAAGGCAGCATCTCGGCTTTGTCCTTGACAAGTTCAAGGCGTGTGCGTGTGTGTGTGTGTGTGCGTGTGTGTGTGTGTGTGTGTGTGTGTAGAGATGTTAGGAGGAAGTGGGTATGCGTACCGTAGTCCGGGGGACTTGGCAGAGTCGCCGCAGTCAGAGTGCGGGGAAGACAAGGTGACTATGGAGGGAAGGGGTGCACTGGGCCCAGGAATGTGAGAATGCTACCACAGACAGGGAGAGATCTGGGGGAGAGCTCAACTGACACGTTGTCAAGATGTGTTAAATTAGTGAAATCCACCGGCGTGGCAACGGCAAGCTGGGGACAGCATATGGCCGTGTCAGCATGGGTCCTTTTTCCCTCACACCGAAAATACAGTGCCGAGTGGAAACAAAACAACCGAAAGATGCGGCTCCCATTATTTCTGAACAATTTACTGACTGCCTCTGCCAAGCCTCGCCTCTAGGCCTGTCTTGCTCATCCGCCGTTTCAGGTGCGCTCTTCTACCCAGAAAAGTTTCACCGTGCCATGTTGTTGTAGGAAGGCTCGTCCATTCAGCGTTTCAGAGTAAAAACGTGCCAGGAAGAAAAAAAAAAACCCTGCACGATGACCAAGCTGTTTTACCTCCAGGCCACAGTGGCTCTGTTGGCTGGAACAATAGTAATCTAAAATGACCACTGAGTTGGTAATAAGTGCAGAGAGACGGCCCCACATGGCAGGTGGAGAGAGTGTGGAATGGCGGGGCTCCCGGAGGCCCCGGTGCATGGCCTAGACCGGCGAGGAAAAGATAGAGGGCCATATGTTCCAGACGCCGCTGAACCCTGCAGAAGGGACGGCTCTACGAGGCGGCGGTGAGCGGGGCATGCTGTGGCATCTGGATGGCCCTGTACCCAGGGGCCCCGTGTACTGCAGTGGGACGCTGCTCACCCGACCATGAGTTATCTGACCTGACCAATTAGCCACGTGCCCGGTGCCAAACCCTCCTGCCCGGTGCCCGCCGCTGCCCTCCTTCAGGGCCCTAACTGTGCCTCCTGCACTCCGCCACTGGCTCTGGGCTCCTTAGCGGGGTCAGCGGCTATGCTCACTGCAAACCCGCGGCCGGCCTCCCCTGTCTGAGAGGGGTGAGTAATGACCGGCCCTCGTCACAGCTCTCCCCCTGCAGTGATTACAGCATGTTTACAGCGGTCATCGCACCCTGCCCCTTTCCCCTACTAAAGCCATGTCAATCACAAAATGGGCCTGCTAAACTGGCCAATTACGTGCCACCCTGCAAATTTAGCCATCTACAAAAAAATCTTCTCTAAAGCAAAAATTATGATGACACAGAACATTGGCTTATCAGTTCAGCCTCTAATTCCCAGCCATGAATGAAAAAAAAAAAACAGTTGCCAGGGCCTTTTAATGCGCGTATTGCTGCTGATGGTCAGATAAAATATGATATGGAAACAGGATCTGCAGTTGGTTACTGGACTCCCTCCCTACGCAGGTGAAAATGCAGCGAGGAACAATTGAAGCAGCACTCGCTCTTATGTGCAGCGTACTGTATGTATCAGCCTTGAAATCAGATTGACCTTGCTTAAGCGTTTAAAATGATAAAGTCCTGGCCTCATTAAAATTTAAACTGCGTGCAGTGCCATTGTTTGAAAGCCTGCCGTAAGTGCTTGGCAGAGTAGTGAGAAATGAATTCTCACAGATTTTCTTGTTAATACTCGGCCGCTAATGGCTCTTATTTAAATTCACCGTGTCCGTTTTTCTCCATTTGAGTGTTTGTAGCCCAGCTCCAACTTCCTACATGTCAATAAGGTTACCGAAATATTTGAATTATTAAACAGCTGGCTTTGTTCCGTCAGTGGAATACCTTTTGTACAGATACACTTCAGATCGGATCCTGACAGCAAAGCTATGGGTTTGGTATGAAATTGCTAAGTCACTGTGATGCAGAAAATACTTCTTTCCCGTTATGAAAATGCTCTCTACCCAACTATTTGCAGCGTGACTAATTAATCATATCTGACCATTAAAGAAATGGCACCTTCAAGGTCATGAATATAGCTGCAAAGTTTTTACCCAAAAGTCATGGTGCATTTTACACATATCCCGGTCGACTGGTCAAACAAACCATTGCTCAAAATGCACATACCATTGAAGCTCTCAAGCAGACAGCTCTAGTCAGTCAGTCTGTCTGCCTCATAGGAGCTCTCCTGGATGTTCTAACCGGTTTCCTTGGTGTCTCTACAGCAACACTAATAAGTCAGAACAATGTTGATCTTTGAGATGTAGCATTTAACAATCATAGTCATCGCCAATTTCTTTTCAGCTTTATGTGTAATAAGTACCATCATTATTGTACTGTCATTGCTACGCCATTATTTGGTAGAATGAAACATTTATTATCAAGGACAGGCTATGTTTGAATTTTTAAAATGTTCACAAATGTGATGACCTGTGACCTTTTTTCATCATATTCAAAAGAGAATGATTCTCAATAAAGAGTGAAATCACAACCAAACAGAAGTCCAATCGCGCATTTACACAAAACTTTACAGGGCTCTGTGACGCGATAAAGCAAACTCAATTTCCGAAGCGTGAAGCGGCGGTGGCGAACAAGCAGGAGACAAACAAATCTGAAGCCATTGAGGAGAGGACAATGAACATGAGGCAGTGTTGGCTCCTTTTGTTTTTGTTTAGTTAAGTAGAGTTAAGATAATACCGTGGATCAGCCGGCCCCGTGGGACGCCTAATTCTTCCCCTGACTGGAGCCATGACATGCAGAGTTTCATTCTCCCCGCGCCCTGGGACTGCAGCCTCGGACACGGCAGCCAGAAATCACTCATAGTTTTGGGGGCTTAGTCCAACTTTGGTTGCCAGGTGCTAAAACGTCCACTTTCCTCTCAGGGGTATGGGGTGGGGGTGGGGGGGCCGCGGGTGGTGGGGGCAGGGGGAAGAGGGAGGTAGAGGGCCTTGTCAGAAACTCCAATGAAAGGCACAACTCAGCAACATTCCAAACACCACCATACAGCTACGATTGCTGCAGTCGGGAGTCAGAGGAAATGTGAACTTCTTTAATACTGATGGAACATTCTTCATTTTTTGAAGGAATAAACAGTACAACATGGTCAATGTGTATAGACTCGTCTGTGTTAGTGCAACATCAAACGTTGCGTTTCAAACTGTAGACATTGTTGGACTTAAATAGAGCTATTTCTTTGTTTTATTATGCGAAAATTTAATCTGACGAATAAACTGATAACATAGATAGGATATATGCTGAGGAGACCTGCAAAGTGCTGTTTAGTTTATTTAATTTTAATTTAACTTAATATTACCCAATTGTTGAGATATAGTGAGTTCATTATGTTAGTTTTGTAAGAGAAAAGCTGTTTAATGGACTGAACAACTGTCTTTGTATTTTAATTTGAGCTGAGAAATAGAAAGTTTTCATGCAAGATTCAAGGAACAAACTGCAAAGTGGAAACAAAATACTTTGATGAAGCAGCTGAGTGTGTTTATGACCTTTTTCATAACCCTCATATGGTAGTTATAAACTCAGCACACTCGGATCTCTCACACAGTGATGGCTGCTTCAGTAGTTACCTAGTGTGATTTAACTCCTCACACATCAGCTCTAGCTCCTGTAGTATCAGCGTTATACCCTTCACACAGTGACTGTCGTTCACACAGTAACAGCACGGTAAGACCCGTCACACAGTAGCTGTAGCTCTTACAGTAACATCTTGATTAGACCCTTCACACAGGGAATCTTGCTGATATACTATCACAGGTGGATTAGACCCTTCACACAGTGACTATAGCTGTGGCAGTATAGCAGAGAGGTAAGAGGCAAGGCTCGTAACTGAAAGGTTGCTGGTTCAATTCCCCGCAGGGGCACTGTTGCTGTACCCTTGGGCAAGGTACTTAACTCAGAATTGCCTCGATAAATATCCAGCTGTATAAATGGATAACATAAAAATTGTAACCTTGTATAAGTTAACATTACACATCATGTTACACAGGTAATGTAAAAACTGTAACCTATATAAGTTGCTCTGGATAAGAGTGTCTGCTAAATGACAATGTAATGTAGTATAAATGTGTAGTTCATGTAGTAGCTCATCATGTTAATGGCTCCAGACCCTGTGATGAGTCAACACATTCAGCCCGGTCGCATGGTAGCCCCTGACCGCTCCCGTCCTTTCGTGTCCAGCTTGATGGCGGTGCGGTGCAGCGGCTGCTCGGAGGTCATCTCGCCGGCGGAGCTGGTGATGCGCGCCCGCGAGGCGGTGTACCACCTGCGCTGCTTCTGCTGCTGCGTCTGCGCCTGCCGGCTGCAGAAGGGGGACCGCTGCGTCCTGAGGGGGGGGCAGCTGCTCTGCGCCAGGGACTACGAGGGACTGGCCAGCCCCGCCACCTCTGACTCAGGTACTCCGTCCTCAACTGCCCTGACACCTTACTCACAACGTCACCGTCACTGTCACCGCGGGCAGCACGCATGCCTGACCAGGTTGCAATGATCAGCACCTACAGAACCAGTCAAAAGTCTGGACACACATGATTAACATAACGGGAAACATGCATTCAAAAACATTTTGATGTAAAGACTTGTGCTTAAATGCTGGAAATTTGTTTCTTAGACAAAAATAAAAAGTAAAATTGATGCCTATGCATGAACTTGTTTCCAAAAAAATCTTTAATTTTAAAAAAATATTTTTTTGGCTATTTTCAAGAATCTACTATATAAAATAGTTTTGCATTATTTATAACACTTTTTGATCACTGTACATTTCCATTTGTGTTATTTCATAGTTTTATTGGCTTTACAATTATTATTAAGTGTGGAAAATAGTAAAAATAAAGAAAGAAAACTGTCTCCAAACTTTGGACTGGTGCTGTACATACTGGGCAGGACCCATCTCTTCAACAGCTGCTGTATGCAATCTTCAATAGCAGCTAAGCAATCTACACAGCCTTGCCAACACACATTCCTAAATCTGAGGTAAATCAGCATTAGTATAAGCACCCCGTTACAGTCACAACCTGCCTAATGAACACCCATTCTTAAGGCCTCTTTAGCTGTGGCCTTAAGTAAATATAAATAACTAAGTATACAATCTGTAAGAAGGATCCATTTTTTCCTCAGTGATTCCCAGTTAGTATTCAGAAGGACTATATACTTTGGAGATGGATGTGGTTCACAAAGCCTTGATTAGATTCTTATTACTCCCTGAATCTATCCTGTTTATGAGAATAGCAATTGTGCTATTGTGCATTTCTGTGGTTTCAAAATGTTGGCCTACCAATATGTGCCACAATTTCTTTACAAATGAGTATCATGAGCTTCAAAGACTCTGATGTGTTAGTACCCCTGGCAGGTAGCCAGCTCACTCAGTGCTGTCCTAATCTCACAGGTAAAAGTGACGATGAAGAGGATGGGCCTGAGAAGACGGCCAGTGGGGGCAACGGGATGGAGGATGCAGACCACAAGCGGCCCAAACGCCCCCGAACTATCCTGACCACCCAGCAGAGACGCGCCTTCAAAGCCTCCTTCGAGGTGTCTTCCAAACCCTGTCGAAAGGTAAGATGAAAGAGAGTGTCGAAGGGGGTGACGAAATAGGGCAGGCACAATATCCATACAATATTGCACTGGAGTATTTTCCATATAGTAAATATAGTAAAGTTTTAATGTCATTGGCAGAGGATGTTGTGCTTTTCTACTATGGGCTCTACAAGGGGTATGAAAAGGTAAAGGCTGTTGTTGTGCAGACTTGCAAGGTCAAACCAGAAGGTCATAGTTGTTCTCTGACTTGCAGGTACGGGAGACTTTGGCAGCGGAGACTGGGCTAAGCGTACGAGTGGTGCAGGTTTGGTTCCAGAATCAAAGAGCTAAGGTAAGTAGTGCCCTATCGTGTTACGTCCATTAATGCAATATCAGACAGAACAAAAGCAGAGTTTACAGCATGAGATACAGATAATGAACCAAGCATGCAATGTCATTTTTTTCTTTTTTCATGACATCTTTGCTGTTCAATATGTTTTAAATATATGAAGAGCAGACCATGTGATTTATGTGTGACCATGTGTGATGTTTGAGTGATTTTGTTTCTGATTTCTGATTTTTTCAAATATTGTTTGGAAACAATGTTGTATGTTTCAAATGAATTGACATTCTTATAAACGGTGGAACAGTTGAAGGAATTTACGGTATTTGCAGAAGGGGTGCAGTTATATGAAACTTCCTGTTTAGTTTCCATCTGTGCTACTTTTCAAAGAAGATATTTCTGAGGTAGATATTTTCCTTACATTGTATTTGTACAGATGAAAAAACTTGCCAGACGACAGCAGCAGCAGCAACAACAGCAACAGCAACCACAAGATCAACACAATCCCCAAAGTCTTCATTCAGGTACCAGCTTTATTATGATTCTGGCATAGGCAGCCCTGACCCTTGAATTCCAAGAGGGTTTTTAATGAAAATTAAGTAAGTAATTATGTACATTATTAGGGAAAAGAATAGAAATGTCACTAAAATGTGTGCAAGGTACCCTGTATTGTATGGCTTAGAGAGAAATCTGCAAGACTGTGACACTGCAGAACTTCCCAAAATCCTGTAAAATCATGTAATGAAGTATCCCATTTCATGGGCAACTGAAGGACGTTTTTTTGAAGTACTAGCACCCTCCAAGAATAACACAAAAAAACAAAACTAGGTAGAGTTCAGTGGACTCGTGTTCTGGATTGTGCTGTGCTGTAGATGCTCCTTTGTCCCCCTGCCAGTGCCCTCGTGTGCAGGCCTAAGCGCTGACATGGATGCTCTGAGCTCGTACCCAGGCCTGCAGCCACAGCAGCAGATCATTGCCTTAGAGCAGCAGGTCTACAAGATGGATCCCTTCCGGCAGGGCCTGACCCCGCCTCAGATGCCGGGGGACCACATGCACCCATACGGTAAAAGTCCTCACCAGTCCTCCCTCCAAGTATCATTTTTTATCACTTACTAGATCAGTAGACTCACAGGGTTTGCATTTGACACATTAGCCATTTCTACAGCTGGATATTCGCCAAAGCAATTCAGGTTCTGTACCTTTCTGAAAAGTAAAGCATTGCCCACATGGGGTTTGAGTTTGTGATCTGATGGTTTCATCGCACTACTGCTCTCTGATTAGTGCACACATAGGTGTAATGGTAATTCACATAGAGAAGCACCTGATATTGTCCAATGTCTCATAACTGTAGTCATTACCTGTTCCCCATTTATCTACTTTGTTACCACTTTTTCACATTTACATTCATTTTTTGAAGGGTTCATCTCCTTGTTGAATTGCATACAGTAACTTCTGCTTTATTCACCAATTGAAACAATGTATTTCATCTTTTATTTACACAGCTGGGATGACTGAAACTTTAATGTACATACTTTGCAGTTAGTAACATTTCATAATTACAGTTTAATGCACATCAGAGAGCATTACAGTATGATTAAATAACAGCGAGCCTGATTAAATGTAAATCAATTGGTGGTTATTGTCCAGGGAAGGGTGGCTTGATCTCAGCCTTAAATTCAGATCTTATTCTTAGATCATTATAAGACAGTTAGAGTCATGTGCATACCACACATGGCAAAGAGACTGAGAGCTCCGTGATCTGCGTTTCCACAGGCAGTGAAGGCCTGTACAGCGAGATGGATGGAGACTCTCTGTGCCATCTCGGGGACTGCCTGCCCTCCACAGACGCCTCGCTCCTCAACCCCATCGACCGTCTCTACTCCATGCAAGACTCCTACTTCACCTCCTGAGCCCCAGAGCAAGTGCAGTGCATGACACTGCCGTCCCGGATCACAGAACCCTAAAGAGGAGGCAGCCGTGCTGCCTTTGACCTGCGGGCCACCCCCTAATCTATCACACACACAATTGTCTCCACGGATGTACGTAATCTGAAATGAGGGATAAGCCACTGTGCTGACAGGAGTTGGCTGTGTTAAGGGTGCATGAAACCAATGAAATACTGAGGCTGAATGAAGAGTGGGTTTGTACTCATTATAGTGAGGACGGATGCAAAATTTTCCCCTTTTTTGGCTGATTTTAGGTTGTCATTGATTGGCGTAAACACAACCACTGATGAAGGGTTTGGACAAAATGTCTTTTTTGTCATCTTATCCTTTTGCTTTTTTCATAACAATGAAAGAAGAGAAAAGAAAACGTTGTATTTGTCCTCATTAAATGAAGTGAGAATGTTGTATTTGACAGCTGGTTTAAATAATTACACAACCTATGGATTGGAGAGGCCAGATGTATCTCAGCCCAGGATGCAGGGTAAGAAAAAAAAACAGAGTGAAGCTGATTTTCCACTTAGTCTCCCCTTATCCTTTGCGTGGCAAGCATTGCATGTCTGGAATACACAATTTAATGTAACATGTGTTGTACATAAGTTCTCCATGTATTTATTAACTTTGTTGTGAGATGTAGGCGAACTGCATTGAATCATAAATAAATGAAAAGTAAAGCAAAATGACTGACGTGAATGAAATGACCGATTTGAATGAAAGTGTGCTTCGGAAACCGGGGCGGGGGGGGGGGGGGGGGGGGGGGGGACTTTTCGTTCATCCAGGTTCGCCGGTTTACCCATGCTTTCGGACGGGGGGCCGGGGGCTCTCTGAGGCAAGTGACCTGTTACGGACAGTCGGGCATTCTATCCGGCAGGAGCACCTGAGTCAGGTGGCGTCCCGCGCTGTCACCTGAGAGCAGGGCGGAACGCAAGGTCGGTCACAGTCGGAGGGGCAGCCGCGGGCCTGGGCCCCGTCACGGTGGGTAACCCGACACCGGCCCCAGTAATGCGCAGGGCAGCCGCGTGTGACTGAAAAGGGGGACAGAGGAGACGCTGGCCAGATACCAGGCCAAGGTCAGGTCAGAACACAGACGTCTTGCTCCCTGGAGTTTTTCCATGCTTTGTGCTGGCGAGGTCAGCGGATGCTAATGCGCACGGCACCGCGCAACGATTTTCTCAGTAAGTTCGAAGACCACACTTTTTAGGAAGCATAAACCGTGGATGCTCAAGCAAAATCTAAAAGGGTGTCTGTATGTCATCGTAGCTATTCAGCCGTCCTGTATGCGTTGCCCCACACCTGAATGAAACAAAAAATACCTGTAAAGCTGAACTACGCAGTACATGGAGGATTGAGGAGTGTGTGGTATACCTTCTGGCTCTTTCTTCCTCTAGAGGAGCAGCACTAATGCTAATAACTCTCCGAGCTGTTATCGCGGCGGTTTCCGCAGTCTGATGCCTTTGAAAGATGGGTGCGTCCCTTCAGACAAAGGGTCAAAGGGTCTGGATGGAATAATACCGCCATGTAGGAAACAATCACATCCGGCTTGTGATCATGAAGGCTAACATTGTACTTCTGCCGGTCAAAGGGCATACCTGCATTTTTCAGCTCTCCTGCAGCACGGACCACCCAGGCATATAGGGCTGGATCACACTGCTGGAATGCTGCGCTGATACCAGGCTTCAGAGACAGAGACTGAAAGCTATGGCAGAATAAATGCCTGGTATGACACACAAATATGAAGCTGGTAATAAGTCTTACCTCTTTGCCCTGGCTGTGAACCTTTCGTTTCATCTCACATTTCTTACCGTGAAATCAGACCTTAGAGGTAAGACTGCAATTCATTGGTCAGGAACAATCTGACTGTCTGTCACTGCGGTATGCCACTGCCAGCCAGGGTCACAGTACAGCAGTCTGGTGGAGCTGCACCACTTGTGCACAATGGGCTCTCATATTAGAGGTATGTTTTTATCAATGGAAAGGCTGAACGCAGTGTGCGTGTAAGCGCACAGCATCAACAGTCACAAAATGTACTCATCCTTCAATACACCATCAGATGAACTTATTAAAAACCCTACCAAACAATGCATTTTCATTCTCAGACAAGCCTTTTGCTGTGAATGTTTTGAGAACTGTAGCATCATGCCTAGTATGGAATGTGGCCTTCACATGTAGCTTGGTGAAATATAGGATTCTAATAAATCAGCAGCACCCTGACACAGCAGGCACCAATAACCTCATTATTATTCTGAAAATAACCAAACAGCCGCCCGTCTGTTGATCGGTTATTTATTGCGCTTCCCATGCCAGGCGTTGGGCCACAAACCCTCTGTCTTTTAACCGGTGTAATTGGCATCACGCTGCTTCAGAGCAGAGACAGATGAGCCCATTTTGTAAAAGCATCCCAACAGGATATTTTCATAATTATACATTAGTAGCCAGCTACTTATGAATATCACAGCCTTCCAACGCCATGTATTGAACAGGTCATTTTAAAGCGCAGTAATACTGGGTGTCTGTTGCATATGTTATGCTTAACAAAAAATAATTCTCTCATGCATGTGTTGGTCATTTCTTTTGATGACATCAATTTCTTTTGAAGGATCCAGTGAAAAGACCAGGTTTCTATCTCTCTCATTCACAAATCACAAAGCACGGACCTGGAACACACACTATCAAAATTAAAAACAAAAAATGATACTGATAAAATGATAACAACTCATGAATATAACATATATTAAATATAACAGTTTAAAACAGCTGTAAGTCAATCTTCTCTTTAGTAAATTGTATAGTTTGGATGTATTTCTGTCAATCAGAGATCCCTGTGATGGAACATCCAGGATAGCATGCCTCGATCCCCAAATGTCCCCACCATTAGTCCATGAGCTGTATATATCCTAAGATGGCTGTAAGCTCACGAATCACTACAATGCGGCAGGCAAAGAGATAGTCATGGGCAAATATCACAGCTGATGTGGTGAGAGGGCGTGCAATGGCCATTTTTTTTATCTATGTCGCAGTGAAGGGAGTTGGCTGCATAGGAGGAGGGTAGGTCCCATAAAGTCACTCAGGTCCAGGCTGTGACTTTTCTGAAAGAGAAATACAGAATGACAATATGAGGCTCAGAATAAGGATTCCTTTAAATGAGCATATTTGTAGATGCTTTATGTACATACCATAAGGACACACCACGTAATGCTCTAATTTTCCTCAAATGCGGGATTTTCTAGTTGCTCCCAGAAGGAATAAGACCTGAAAAGGGAAAAGGAAAATAACCCTTTGAACTGACGCACTCGTAGGGGTATTCACTGAAAACAATTACCCACAGGAGGAGCCAAATATGTATCATGTGTCAGTTGTGTGAGGGCCATCTATTTTGAGAATGTTTGTATGTTTGGTTAAATGTGTCTCCTTAGTTTAATTTTTAAATGTCAATTGTATGCACTCTGGTCAGATATGCATCCACAAATGACAATAAAGTAAATAATTCATTTTTTTCCCTGAGAATAAGTGTACAGGCATCTCAATCACTCGGTCACTCATCCAGCATGTGTTCCACTAACATAAAGTCTTCAAAGTCACTTTATTACTCAAATAGTGTGACTTACGACGTTTGCAGAGGATCTTTGCGAGCTGCAACAGAAAAGGTAAATATAAAGTAAGGAATTCAACTCAAAGTAATAATTGAAAATAATAAATATAAGCACACTTCCCCTATATGGCAATACAGTTACCTTTTCTTTGCAGGTAAGTTGCAATGAGAAACCCAAGTCCAGCCAGCAAGAGCACGGAGGCAGCTGTTGCAGACCCAACACCTGCGTAGATCAGCATGCCCATCCCAACTGTCCTCTCCACCACTGAAACACACGAGTCATCAAATCAATCAGTGCATGTGAATGAAAGATTCAAATACCTTGAAAACACAGAGTAGTAAACAGATGCAAGAAGAGTGTCATAGGTCACATGAGAGCGTTAGCTTTTCTGTTGAACGATCTCAGATTGCGGATACCTGCACACGAGGGCAAAGCTCGGCTCCAGGTCCCGTGGGATGTGCAGGAGAGTCTCCCTGTCCCGTTGAGATAAAATCCATCCTCGCAGCGGAAGTGACACTTAGAATTGAAGCTGAAATTCCCTAGCGGGTGTGAGCAGTTCATGGAGAGCTGGGGGGGGAGGGAGGCCTCGAGTGGCTCACACTCCACAGCTGTAAAGAAGAAAAAAACAAGACTAGGCTGTATGGTACTGTTCCAGAACATTCTTAAATGCTGTCCCCACAGCTCCCACATTATAATGTGTTTGTCTGTTGTAATTTTATCTTAAAAATATCATTATAAATAATTTCTGGGATGAGAGAATCTTGGTTTATGACAGTGCACAGTGAAAGAGCTCAGTCTGGTGTCTCAGTTCCTCAGTGTGTACAGTGAGAGGAGTGAGGTTCTCACCTTGGCAGGAGGGGGCAGTGTTGCTCCAGTGCCCAGATTCAGTGCACTGCAGAGTGGGAGCTCCTTTAAGAACAAAGCCCTCCTCACAACCCAACTCACACCTGGAGCCAAAGCTGAAGTGGGAGTGAGGGTGGGAGCAGTTCATCTGGCCTCTGTCTGGAGCCACCAGGGGGCGACACTGTCGAGCTGAGAGGAGAGGACAGACATGGTACACTGCAGTGTAGCAGTTCAGTCTCATATGAGTGAAGGTCTATTATAAAGAACACAGGCCTAGCACAGTATAGCATTTCAGTCTAGTATAGTTGATTATATTTCTTCGTCTAGGAAATTTGCATTTATTTAAGTGGTGGAAAATATCAGACATTCAGGGCAAAATATCTGTGTAAAATCCACTTCAAGACTCCATTGTTTTAAAGAATAATGATTGTAATTAGGAGATGGAAACACTGGTGATTCCTGCTCTAATTGTGTTGCTAATTATCTAATTAGTAAGTAACTGTTGAAGCGAATGACTCCAGGCAACAAGGATTTAAACATCCCACTCTTGATTAGGACTACAGTCCCATCACTGGATGCTTGAATTTTTTTTTACTGAAGTACATTGTTTAATTCCTGGCCAGAAGGGGTAAATATTTCCTGACACATAGTTCCTATGTCTTCTACTGTAAGTGTGAAAAAGTATTGATGGGATATTTACCCTGACAGAGTGGAGGAGTGTCGGTCCACGTGCCTGAGGAGGTGCACTGAATGGAGGCTGTCCCGCTGAGCAGGAACCCCTCCTCACAACCCAGCTCACACCTGGAGCCAAAGCTGAAGTGGGAGTGAGGGTGGGAGCAGTTCATCTGGCCTCTGTCTGGAGCCACCAGGGGGCGACACTGTCGAGCTGAGAGGAGAGGACATAAACTTACTTTCATACCAGGAATGGTTTTTAATAAATAATACAGGTGAAGTGCACCTGGCATTTCAGTCCAGTATGCTCAATTGTATTCTTTGCCTGGAAAGAGTACATTTAGAGCAAAGTCAGAGTATTCCAGTCTTCATCGGCCACAATATCTACCAACAAAACATTTCACTTCAAAACCATCTTTCCACTAATTATAACTATAGTCCCAACACTTGAGAATCCAGACATGAAGCTACTTAAAATGTTTGAGCGTCTGCTTAGAGGGGGGCATTGTTTCTTGTAACTTATGGCACACTCTGGGATGTAACATTTACTTTCACAGACTTCCCATGTACCCTAGATGTGTGCAGGGGTATTGACGGCACGTTTACCCTGACAGAGTGGAGGAGTGACGGTCCACGCCCCCGAGGAGGTGCACTGAATGGAGGCTGTCCCGCTGAGCAGGAACCCCTCCTCACAGCCCATGTTACAGCTGGAGGTGAAGCTGAAATTCCCATGTGGGTGGGAGCAGATCATGGAGCCGTGGAGGGGAGCAGACAGTACATCACACGGTCGAGCTGGAACAACAGGAAACGGGACATTTTTAATAATTAAGTTTGAACAGTCAAGAACGCTGATCAAAACATATTCCACAGTGTCAGAGAGACAGCCAATCAAATGTGGGTGCCCAGCCTTCTGGGAGCAAGGAAGTAAAGAGGATAAATCATGTGCCTCAACCTGGATGGAGATGATGACATCACACACTGGGGTCGACATTTGTTTAGTTTAATCTTGATTTTACCGGGCAGGGTCAGTCAATTCCTTTTTACAATGACAACCTGAGGTAGGGAATCATTTGGTCAATTAACCAGAGAGATTATTGGATGGCCAGGTTGAAAGAGCCTGATTGGAAATTTTTTTCCAAGACACCAGAAAACTCCCCTACTCTCAGCAATATGTCAGATGGGATCTTTAACGATCACAGACAGTCAGAGCCTCAGTTTGATGTCTCATCCAATAAACAGCATCTCCTACAGCACAGTGTCCACAACTCTGAAAGGGGGCAATGGTCTTCTGTAGGGTGAAGACAGAAGATTACCCCCTGCTGGCTCATCGACACCACTTCCAGCTGCAACCTGGCTTTCACAGAAGGTTTCCCATCCAAGTACCAACAAAACCAACCCCGCCTAGCTGAAGCTATCATACAATAAAATGTTGCAGAGAGGTATGGCTGCAGGTTTGTGGCATGAACTACCAGAGTAGGTTTGAGTGTATAACCTCTCCCATTTCAGGAACAGTATTTTCAGTTACCAATTACAGAAATCTGGGCATTTGAGCAGAATTGACCAAATGCTCTTAATGGTCTGACACTGATAAATGCCAGTTTGTGTCCATCTCAGCTATTGACCACAGCACCTTCAAAAATCAACAAATCACACATACAATAATATTAAATATGAGCTCAAATCTTTTGTATGTTTCTCACTTTGTAACATTCCACACTAAAAGAGGCCATTCTGGTATTTCAGCTCTCCCACCAGCACTGAAAGAGATGAGGTTCTCACCTTGGCAGGAGGGGGCAGTGTTGCTCCAGTGCCCAGATTCAGTGCACTGCAGAGTAGGAGCTCCTTTAAGAACAAAGCCCTCCTCACAACCCAGCTCACACCTGGAGCCAAAGCTGAAGTGGGAGTGAGGGTGGGAGCAGTTCATCTGGCCTTTGTCTGGAGCCACCAGGGGGTCACACTGTCGAGCTGTGAAGAGAGGACATAGACTTACTTTCATACCAGGAATGGTTTTTAATAAATAATACAGGTGAAGTGCACCTGGCATTTCAGTCCAGTATGCTCAATTGTATTCTTTGCCTGGAAAGAGTACATTTAGAGCAAAGTCAGAGTATTCCAGTCTTCATCGGCCACAATATCTACCAACAAAACATTTCACTTCAAAACCATCTTACCGCTAATTATAACTATAGTCCCAACACTTGAGAATGCAGACATGAAGCTACTTAAAATGTTTGAGTGTCTGCTTAGAGGGGGCATTGTTTCTTGTAACTTATGGCACACTCTGGGATGTAACATTTACTTTCACAGACTTCCCATGTACCCTAGATGTGTGCAGGGGTATTGACGGCACGTTTACCCTGACAGAGTGGAGGAGTGACGGTCCACGCCCCCGAGGAGGTGCACTGAATGGAGGCTGTCCCGCTGAGCAGGAACCCCTCCTCACAGCCCATGTTACAGCTGGAGGTGAAGCTGAAATTCCCATGTGGGTGGGAGCAGATCATGGAGCCGTGGAGGGGAGCAGACAGTACATCACACGGTCGAGCTGGAACAACAGGAAACGGGACATTTTTAATAATTAAGTTTGAACAGTCAAGAACGCTGATCAAAACATATTCCACAGTGTCAGAGAGACAGCCAATCAAATGTGGGTGCCCAGCCTTCTGGGAGCAAGGAAGTAAAGAGGATAAATCATGTGCCTCAACCTGGATGGAGATGATGACATCACACACTGGGGTCGACATTTGTTTAGTTTAATCTTGATTTTACCGGGCAGGGTCAGTCAATTCCTTTTTACAATGACAACCTGAGGTAGGGAATCATTTGGTCAATTAACCAGAGAGATTATTGGATGGCCAGGTTGAAAGAGCCTGATTGGAAATTTTTTTCCAAGACACCAGAAAACTCCCCTACTCTCAGCAATATGTCAGATGGGATCTTTAACGATCACAGACAGTCAGAGCCTCAGTTTGATGTCTCATCCAATAAACAGCATCTCCTACAGCACAGTGTCCACAACTCTGAAAGGGGGCAATGGTCTTCTGTAGGGTGAAGACAGAAGATTACCCCCTGCTGGCTCACCGACACCACTTCCAGCTGCAACCTGGCTTTCACAGAAGGTTTCCCATCCAAGTACCAACAAAACCAACCCCGCCTAGCTGAAGCTATCATACAATAAAATGTTGCAGAGAGGTATGGCTGCAGGTTTGTGGCATGAACTACCAGAGTCGGTTTGAGTGTATAACCTCTCCCATTTCAGGAACAGTATTTTCGGTTACCAATTACAGAAATCTGGGCATTTGAGCAGAATTGACCAAATGCTCTTAATGGTCTGACACTGATAAATGCCAGTTTGTGTCCATCTCAGCTATGGACCACAGCACCTTCAAAAATCAACAAATCACACATACAATAATATTAAATATGAGCTCAAATCTTTTGTATGTTTCTCACTTTGTAACATTCCACACTAAAAGAGGCCATTCTGGTATTTCAGCTCTCCCACCAGCACTGAAAGAGATGAGGTTCTCACCTTGGCAGGAGGGGGCAGTGTTGCTCCAGTGCCCAGATTCAGTGCACTGCAGAGTAGGAGCTCCTTTAAGAACAAAGCCCTCCTCACAACCCAGCTCACACCTGGAGCCAAAGCTGAAGTGGGAGTGAGGGTGGGAGCAGTTCATCTGGCCTCTGTCTGGAGCCACCAGGGGGTCACACTGTTGAGCTGAGAGGAGAGGACATAGACTTACTTTCATACCAGGAATGGTTTTTAATAAATAATACAGGTGAAGTGCACCTGGCATTTCAGTCCATTATGCTCAATTGTATTCTTTGCCTGGAAACAGTACATTTAGAGCAAAGTCAGAGTATTCCAGTCTTCATCGGCCACAATATCTACCAACAAAACATTTCACTTCAAAACCATCTTACCGCTAATTATAACTATAGTCCCAACACTTGAGAATGCAGACATGAAGCTACTTAAAATGTTTGAGTGTCTGCTTAGAGGGGGGCATTGTTTCTTGTAACGTGTGGCACACTCTGGGATGTAACATTTACTTTCACAGACTTCCCATGTACCCTAGATGTGTGCAGGGGTATTGACGGCACGTTTACCCTGACAGAGTGGAGGAGTGACGGTCCACGCCCCCGAGGAGGTGCACTGAATGGAGGCTGTCCCGCTGAGCAGGAACCCCTCCTCACAGCCCATGTTACAGCTGGAGGTGAAGCTGAAATTCCCATGTGGGTGGGAGCATATCATGGAGCCGTGGAGGGGAGCAGACAGTACATCACACGGTCGAGCTGGAACAACAGGAAACGGGACATTTTTAATAATTAAGTTTGAACAGTCAAGAACGCTGATCAAAACATATTCCACAGTGTCAGAGAGACAGCCAATCAAATGTGGGTGCCCAGCCTTCTGGGAGCAAGGAAGTAAAGAGGATAAATCATGTGCCTCAACCTGGATGGAGATGATGACATCACACACTGGGGTCGACATTTGTTTAGTTTAATCTTGATTTTACCGGGCAGGGTCAGTCAATTCCTTTTTACAATGACAACCTGAGGTAGGGAATCATTTGGTCAATTAACCAGAGAGATTATTGGATGGCCAGGTTGAAAGAGCCTGATTGGAAATTTTTTTCCAAGACACCAGAAAACTCCCCTACTCTCAGCAATATGTCAGATGGGATCTTTAACGATCACAGACAGTCAGAGCCTCAGTTTGATGTCTCATCCAATAAACAGCATATCCTACAGCACAGTGTCCCCATCTCTGAAAGGGGGCAATGGTCTTCTGTAGGGTGAAGACAGAAGATTACCCCCTGCTGGCTCACCGACACCACTTCCAGCTGCAACCTGGCTTTCACAGAAGGTTTCCCATCCAAGTACCAACAAAACCAACCCCGCCTAGCTGAAGCTATCATAAAATAAAATGTTGCAGAGAGGTATGGCTGCAGGTTTGTGGCGTGAACTACCAGAGTCGGTTTGAGTGTATAACCTCTCCCATTTCAGGAACAGTATTTTCGGTTACCAATTACAGAAATCTGGGCATTTGAGCAGAATTGACCAAATGCTCTTAATGGTCTGACACTGATAAATGCCAGTTTGTGTCCATCTCAGCTATGGACCACAGCACCTTCAAAAATCAACAAATCACACATACAATAATATTAAATATGAGCTCAAATCTTTTGTATGTTTCTCACTTTGTAACATTCCACACTAAAAGAGGCCATTCTGGTATTTCAGCTCTCCCACCAGCACTGAAAGAGATGAGGTTCTCACCTTGGCAGGAGGGGGCAGTGTTGCTCCAGTGCCCAGATTCAGTGCACTGCAGAGTAGGAGCTCCTTTAAGAACAAAGCCCTCCTCACAACCCAGCTCACACCTGGAGCCAAAGCTGAAGTGGGAGTGAGGGTGGGAGCAGTTCATCTGGCCTTTGTCTGGAGCCACCAGGGGGTCACACTGTCGAGCTGTGAAGAGAGGACATAGACTTACTTTCATACCAGGAATGGTTTTTAATAAATAATACAGGTGAAGTGCACCTGGCATTTCAGTCCAGTATGCTCAATTGTATTCTTTGCATGGAAAGAGTACATTTAGAGCAAAGTCAGAGTATTCCAGTCTTCATCGGCCACAATATCTACCAACAAAACATTTCACTTCAAAACCATCTTACCGCTAATTATAACTATAGTCCCAACACTTGAGAATGCAGACATGAAGCTACTTAAAATGTTTGAGTGTCTGCTTAGAGGGGGGCATTGTTTCTTGTAACGTGTGGCACACTCTGGGATGTAACATTTACTTTCACAGACTTCCCATGTACCCTAGATGTGTGCAGGGGTATTGACGGCACGTTTACCCTGACAGAGTGGAGGAGTGTCGGTCCACGCCCCTGAGGAGGTGCACTGAATGGAGGCTGTCCCGCTGAGCAGGAACCCCTCCTCACAACCCAGCTCACACCTGGAGCCAAAGCTGAAGTGGGAGTGAGGGTGGGAGCAGTTCATCTGGCCTTTGTCTGGAGCCACCAGAGGGTCACACTGTCGAGCTGAGAGGAGAGGACATAAACATACTTTCATACCAGGAATGGTTTTTAATAAATGATACAAGTGAAGTGCACCTGGCATTTCAGTCCATTATATTCAAATATGTTTCTTTGTCTGAGAGTCTGGTGGAGTATTTCATTCATTAAGACCACAATATCTATCAAAAAACAATACACTTCAAGGCCCTCCTATTCCTGTTTTGAACTGTAGCCACATCATTAGAGGATGCATACAAAAAGCTTAAAAATGTTTCAGCATTTGAATTTCCTGTCACAGCCTTCTTACATCCAAATGTGTGTGTGGAACAGCAGGAAACAGGCCTTCATCTTCACTCATGGTAGCGTGGTGGAACGAACTCCCTGTCTCGCTACGGACAGCTCCTTCACCCCATTCCTTCAGACGGGGCCTGAAGACACACCTCTTCAGACTCTACCTGGACTGACCCAGCACACAATTGCTGCCCCCCCCCTCCCCAATCAGTGCTGTCGTAAATTGCTGTGCTTTTTAAATTGTGCTTTTTAAATTGTTTCTTGTTGCCGCCTTTACCCTGACGCTCATTGCGCCGTTTGAAGTTGTTGAAGTTTGCCGTTTGAAAGTGTATCGTATTAGTTGTCCTATAGACTGTAATTGTACAAATCTGATAGTACTGTGTCCTCAAAGAGACCTTGCTCTCAGCTGAGAACTGTCTCATTGTGGAACTGTAAACATCCTGTCCCCTTACTGTCGCTATACTTGCTGTATGCACTTTTGTAAGTCGCTTTGGATAAAAGCGTCTGCTAAATAAATAAATGTAAATGCAAATGTAAATGTATTAGCAGACTCTGCCAATAAGAGCCATCTTGCTGGAGGCCTTTTTCAATCTTCAAATGAGGTTGTGTTTAATTACTTTGTTAGAGGAGCTAGTAGTTCACACAGCCAATTAGAGGCAAGGTCAGAGCCATACACCTCATCTCTGTCACAGGCAAATGCATTTCTGTCAAAATATTATGTGTTTTTAAGCAAGGAGGATAGCCATGAGTAACATTAGCAAAAGAACTGTGCAATTGCCAAGGCTTTCCAGTGCCAAGTCTCCCAAATGAATGGAGTATCAGAGAGAACGTGTGAACTGTACACAGGCCTGAGCACTGCTTCATGTGGATGCCTCAGCTGTCTCTTCCTCTGAAAAAGTTAAACGAAGTGAAAGTGTCATCTGCTCTGATCGAGTAGCTTCCTTCAATGAGATAAGGCGGGAGGAAGTAAAACCGCTAGCCTTGAGATTTCTCTCATGTGCTATGCCACCCTTGGGTGGAGTTGCAAACACTCCATATCTTACCATGCCTGTTCAGTTCTCTGTGGTTAGGACAATCTAGCGTACCCAGAAAGGGTGTTGCAACAAGGGTGTCGGCCATTTCCGGCGGAGCATAAAATTACACACAAATTTCACAAGGGCAACTTCCCTAACGGGGGGGATGGAATGGCAGATAAGCTTTTCGAACCCTGCTGGTGATTAAATTGTGTAGTGCCCGTATATTGTACCTTCGCACGCTGGAACATTGTCGGTCCACACCCCACTGGAGTCACACTGGATCCTGCTGGACCCCACGAGCTGGAAGCCCTCCTCACAGGTGAATTCACAGGAGGAGTTAAAACTGTGCAGCTCTATGGTATGGACACAGCTCATGCTGCCTCTGGCAGGAGCTCTGGACAGCTCTGGACATTTCACAGCTACAGTGCAATGGGTGAAAGAGGAAGAAAAAACGAGCTCATTCATGTCTCCGCACATGCCTCTGGGCTCTCTGGTTTACCCTTACAGTTTCCTGTGGCAGTATTGCCCCCCGGGTGAACTGGTGAGACTTCCACCACAGTCCAAGCTAGATCATAGCATGCGCTGACTGTTTGTCCAGCCAGTTGTGACGACCTCGTCAGGAAGGCGCCGGTTTCTGTGGCGAGCGTGTAAAAAACAAAAAAAATCCTTACCCTGACACAATGGGGGGTCAGCCGACCAGTGGCCTGTGGCCTGGCACTGCAGGAGCGGCGTCCCCACGAGTGAGAAACCCTGCGTGCAGCTGAACGTGCAGGATGAGTTGAAGCGGAAGGAGCCATGTGTATGGGCACACTGCAGAAGGCCTCGCTCCGGAGCCTCCAGGCCTTCACACGTTACAGCTGAAGGAGAAGAAATTCCACCACACGTTCACATGGACTCAGATCCACTGTTTCCTAACCCTTGTCCTGGGAAAAAAAAAAACCCTGTGTGCTGGTGTCATTTCATACCAGTTAATATATTTATATATTAAAGTGAGTATTGAGCAGCAGTAATAGGGCAATAATCGTGAAAAAATAAACTGGCATGCTTGCATATTCTTATTAGAAACAATACTGGTAATATATTTCATATTTCCACAAATGATGCACTGCAGGATTATGAGACATCCAATCCAAATTATCTTTCATAAAAGCGCTCTTTCAAACCTAGTTAACTAATTAGCCTTCCTGAAAGAAAAAGCAGGACACTCAGTAGATCCCTGGGATGAGGAGTTGAGAAACTACTGCAATGTCTGGAGGGGAAGCTGTGTGAGCACCCACAGCTAAAATGGACAGCATTCGGTGCTTTGGCTCCATGACTGAGATACACCTGGCTGTTATCACTCTGTGAGCTGACTGGTGGGTTTGCTGGGAGAACCTCGTCGCGACTGACCTTCCTCGCAGCGCGGCCCCTGAAAGCCGGGATGACACCTGCAGCTGTAGTTACCGATGGTCTCCTCGCATTCTGCGTGGGCGCTGCAGCTCTGCTGCGTGCAGGAGGCTTTACGACACAGGAGAGGGTTACAAACCAATCACACTGCGCCTTGTTTCCAACGCCTCTGGAAAGCTCATCCCGGTCCAATGCAACGCGGAGACACAGCCGTTCAGTCAGCGAGTTCGATTTTGATTTAGCTTCACGGTGTTTGCACTAATTCATTGTGCATTTAGTAAGACACAGATACCAAATCATATTTTAGGCTTGTACACATTGTATGTGGTCATGTGAAAAATATAATTTCATCTGGACCAAAGAGTGCCTTAGATCAAACGAAAAGTTACACAGAGCAAAAGCAGGTCAAATGGACTCAGACAGCTTAAAATATGTCCAATTTGGTCCGATCTGAAGTGGTAATTTATATGACCACATATGTGCCACACTGCAGGTTAAGGTTTTCTAAACTTAATGAAAAGCACTGGTGCAACAAGTCTTTACCTTGGTAACACACGGTTCCTTTTTCACGACTGCAACTTTGATCGTTCCACTTGGCAGTGTCCTCGGCTCTCCCGATATATATCTCCACACAGTCCTCGCTCCTCCCTTGGTTGTTGGGCTCCCCCTTGGCCCAGTTCTCGGCTTCCTTAGTCAGAGACTTCTTGGTTCCAACCCAGGTCCAGACGCCCTTCATTTTCCTGATGCCGATCCAGTAATATTTTTTGTTCTCGGGCAGTATCTTATTAAGGTGTTCAATTTCTCTCTGATTCTGTATGGCCACCATGTCGGTGTAATGTTGTCGGCAATACCGCCTAGCAGATTGCCAGTTCCTATTGGGGGTTATGTTGTAATGGTATGTCCACGCGTTCACCCCTGTCTCACCAATCAGATCTGCATATAGATGACAGGGTTGTTGAGATCAAGAAATCATCTATGCAATACATTTTATTAACAAATTACACGCATGAATACAATGCCACATATAATGTCAAATGTACGATAGCAATGGCAATAAGGACACACACACCAAAACAAATATTCTCAAGATAAAAGTGTTACAGTGAATGGCATTATGGTCATTTAACAGACACTTTTATCAAGGGCAACATACATACAGTAGGATACAGTTATCCATTTATATAGCTGCCCAAGGGAACAACAGCAGTGCCCTAGCAGGGAATTGAACTAGCAATTGTTAAGAGCCTTGTTCCTTACCACAACATCACATTGTTGTCTAGTATCTTGGGCAAAAGTATAGTTTTGTAACCAATTAGTTACCAATTGTAACTTAAATAAAGTGAAATTGCAGCCACACGAAAAGGCTTTCCTACAATATAGTATACAGTGTTTATTCATTACTTACAGAGCTAAGAAAAAGATTTCATGAGAAAAGAGGAAAAGATTTTAACAAGAGGAATCAAGAACTTACCATGGCTAAGGGCAACCAACACAGCAACAAGCATTCTAAGATGGAATTCTTGTCTAAGACAGTGTACCCAGAACAGCATCTATAAAATAAAAGCATACAATTTGCATTGCCATTGTAACTCAACTTCTACTTCTATAACAATGTACTAATAAAGCTACAAATACAATACAATACGATTCCAGTACCATACAATCCCAAATGACTTGTCCTTGACATTGATGAAATATATAAGAACATATCATATGAACACAATGTATACACAACTTCTGTTATAGCTCTGGAGGCGCATTATATTGAAAGTTTAAAAGATAATGAGCAGCAAACAGTAATGTTTTCATTTTAAGAGGATGGCTATCAATGTTCCAATAAACAAAAACCACCACTTGTTTACAACATGACAGTTTCACGTATATTACACATTTTATACTGAGAAAGGTATGGCATATTCCAACACAATTCATATTGATTACAATGACATTGTTCTTTAACAGAAAAGAATGTCTTACCTTTTCATGAATTATTATGCACGCACAACTGTTTCGGATTAAGAGCAGCACCCTTGCACACCAATGGGTGAAACTTGCATGCACTTCCTTGTAATCGTATATTTTGAGCAAACTTTCTGCAGAGTCACTCTCACACATAAAAAAGGCCAACAGTTGTTTTTTTTTTTTAACAGCAGTGGTGTTTCACACCAAATTTTGTAAAAGAAGAGCAGACTGCTCCCTCATTGGTCACTTTGGTGTATATATTGCTGAAATAGATTAACGCGCAACTTTCCAATTTCACAATAGAGGGACAACTACGCGGGTTGATCTTGGCCCTGGACACATATTACATCGTTTGCACTTACTACTTTAGGCCAATGATGAAAATGAGAAAATGAGGCGCGGCTGCGGCTGGAAAATAATGTGTTGATGCGATGCTACTCTCGCAGGAATCACAGACAGACAGGATGGGTTGGGTTCACAGCGCATGTTTAATTAGCACTGGCAATAAAACAGCATAAGTAGGTTGTCAGTATAAACAGTACAATAATGTATAATACAATAATGTCTCCGGCTCCACACTCGTCGCCAGCATAAGGAAAAGGGGCACAATATGACCATATAGTTACATATTACATACTGAGCTTGTGATCATATAGTTTTACATATTACACATATTCCATGTTGATCATAGGCCTATAGTTTTTAATGCTAAACAGTACAATTACACGTATCGCTAGGACCCATTTTGTCTTTGGTAACAATATCAAATTACCTGGCAAAGCTCAAAATACAGTAGCCAGAACTAGCTAGCTAAAAATACATTTCAAACACATATACAATCCAATTTAACGTACCTGGAAATAAAACACCATAAGCAGGTTGATACGGTCATAGCTATTGGATAGTTTTGGTCCTGGTTGGTTCGGGCTGCTTTCTCACCAGTGGGACCGCACCAGAGTTCGCCTGATGATGCGGATCAAGGCCACCTCTCTTTGGGGATCTCGGGCCGAATGTTTTGGTGCGGACCTGAGTGCGATTACCGCTTTCTGACCTACGCAAATGAACTGAACCAAGGGGTCAAACGCACTACGGTTCGATTCAAACGGACTAAAGCCTGTGGGTGTGAAAGCACTCTAAGAGGACTGAGTTTGGTTCATTTAAAAAGGACTATATGTGAAAACACCCTAAATTGTTTCACAGATAAGTCCCTTTTATAGCCTGGTGTTGTGTTATGACATTTCTTTTCTCTCTTTCTCTCAGCTAAAACTAAACTAAGACTATCAAGGGAGAAATGACTAAAATATAACTAAGATTCATATGCATTTTTGTCAAAAAGCTAAGGCTAAAAGTAAATCTAAAAAAGGTGCCAAAATTTACACTGGGGTTAAGGTGGAGGGATTCTCTGGGGGAGCTCCCTGGAGTGTTCCAAAAGAGTGAAAAAGGGATGTACAGTGAGAGTCACTTTCTTTCTTTTTCTCACTCCTTGTCTCTCTCTCTCTCTCTCTCTCTCTCTCACACACACACACACACACACACACATACACACACACACACACACACACAGCCACTTTCACACATAATATCATTATGCAATTTTTTCATGTGAAGCTGCAACACTGCTAGTGGAAAAAGGGAAAACGCTCATGTTTATCTTGAAAGAAACCAAACTGAGAGCCACTCACAATAAAAATGTGATTTATTTACATAAAGAATATAGTGCACTTAATATTTGTAGTACAGACACAGTTAACACCCATGACTTCACCACTTGCATGGCAGGATGCATGTAGATTACTGTTAATTACTATTTCCATGACCACTTGAAAAATAAAAAATAGTGTATATTAAGTCTTCTTAAGAACAAGGGATTAATGGGAGGTTTATACATTTTTGAGTTTCTTGCTGAATGCAATGTTTCCATGGTCTGAAACATCATTGTCAGTAATTGTTAGTGGTACTGTCATGGTCATGCAGTGCTTACCAACACTATTCCAGATTTAAACAATTTCCTGTTAACTGTCTTTATACATCTTGTATACCTATATGCATATGTGATGACAGCAATGAAATAAGTGAGATCCTATCATCTTTTTTCATGGTGGAGATATGCGGCTTCTCTCGTGGTTTCAGGAACAGTACACCCTTCCCCTTACTTCACTTGGACCACAAAGCCATTGTCAGCTAATAGCTTTGCAGAGAAACTCTTCACCAAAAACATACATTTCACTTAAACCATTGCTGAAAAAAAGGCAATGAAGTCAAACTGATCCACAAATGGTGGGTGCAACACCACAATATTTTAATTTGCAAGAACTTTGTCAGCAAATATAGAATGCCAGCAAAAATAGCTTTTGCCACAATGTGCTAATCAAAAATATTGAACTCTGAATCTTAACAAGCAGGCTAAAAACCAGGGTAAAAGCACAGCTACAGTAGTCTCAGGTCTCTGTGGTCTCAAGTCTCATTGTGCTCTGTGCTTGAGGCCATCCTCTTCTCCCAATGGCACTTCACCTCGGGCATCCAGACTCCTGAAAACAAATTAGCATGGATAAACAGTCCTTTAAAATTTCTTCTTCTTCTTCTTCTTCTTCTTCTTATTGTTCTTGTTGTAATCATCATCATCAGTGTTATCAAGTAGCAGAGTCAGGAGTAGATTAATAAAGTGGAAATTTAATTTAGCATTGTGCTAAGTTAAATTAAATTCAGTTTAGATAAAACTGCACCAATGTTCAAGACCTGCTGTGGGGAAATAACAGATTCTAAAAGCACGCTTAGAATTAATTACATCAGCTAAAAGATAATTGCTTATTGCAATATTGTTTAAATGTATGTATGTAAGGTTCTTTTCTCCAGTTTTCAGCTTCATCAATAAGTAATCTAATGGTGTCTAAACCAGTGAATTGTTGAACTGTCTATTGTCTAATTGTAATAGTCACTGTCTATGAGCCAGGCATTGGTTAATGGGCCACACCTTGCCACACAGTGCCACAAACAGCACAAAGCACTACATAGTACCACAAAGAACCACACATAACCACAAAGTACCACAAAGAACCAAAAAGTACCACAAAGTATCAAAAACAGCTACCACAAACAACCACAAAGTACCACAAAGTACTGCATACAACCGCAAACAACGGCAAAGCATTTTTTCAGGACTTCTTATGAAGTCAACCATGTAATAATAATTATAATCATTAAGATAATGTGTCCAGTAGGGGGTGCAATAGAAAGCAACTTCTGCTACTATCATTTTCAAATACATCAAGAAAACCTTCAATCAATAGTTGATGCAGATTATCCCCATCATTTCACTGTTGTGTGCATTCATTACTGATCTAGCTTCCTTGTATTCAGTGTAATTTGCTGTACCTAAATATATTAATTTCAGATTCTTTGAATTGAAACACTTGGAACTGAATTTACACACTTGATAAGCTTCTAAATTAGGATATTGATAGGGTTTTTTTCTGCACTCATGAATTAATTTGACAGTTGAACCAATCATTACATTTATCAGATCTATTCAAGTACTAGCACACCTGATAGCAAGAATAAGCAAGACCTTTATTACTTTAAATAGCTTTGCTGATGGTGGCAGAGTACATCAAATACACAGTGAGGAGTCCCTGACCCTTAGATAGAACACTGACATTAGTAATGTTAGCTTTCTATTTTAGTGCATCTGCCTGCTCAATGAGAGGTCAAGGTTTATAATGATGTAATGAAAAAAATAAAATTGACTAAAATGTGACTTAAAACATTTGATTAAAACTAGACTAAACTATCCAGAGTTTTTGTCAGCTAAAACTAAACTAAGACTATGAAGGGAGAAATGACTAAAATGTAACTAAGATTCATATGCATTTTAATCAAAAAGCTAAGGCTAAAAGTAAATCTAAAAAAAGGTGCCAAAATTTACACTGGGCTTAAGGTGGAGGGATTCTCTGGGGGAGCTCCCTGGAGTGTTCCAAAAGAGTGAAAAAGGGATGCACAGTGAGAGTCACTTTCTTTCTCTTTCTCACTCCTTCTCTCTCTCTCTCTCTCTCTCTCTGCAGTTGTGTGTGGTGGCTATTTGTGATTGTGGTACTTTGTGGCTGATTTCCATAGCTGTGGGGTTGTTTCCTGTATTTTGCAGTTGTTTGCTGTACTTCTGTGGAGCTGTTTGCAGTATGCAGTAGTTTGCGATGCTTTGTGGTTGTTCGTAGCAGCTGTTTGTGGTACTTTGTGGTTGTTTGTGGTACTTTGTGGTTGTTTGTGGTACTTTGTTGTACTTTGTGGTTGTTTGTGGTAGCTGTCTGCAGTACTTTGTGATACTTTGCAGTTGTTTGTAGTACATTGTTGTACTTTATTAATCGAGTTACATCTATTAATTAGATGTCATTAGATGTCTCCACATTACTTGTATACATTTAAGTATGAGTACATTAACATACAAAAAAGTATAAGCAAATATGAACTTAAGTTGTTTATAGTAGAATTATTACAATGTATCTTATAGCGTACATATCTTAAAGTGTGAGAATGGCAAAGTATTGAAACAATTACAATTCTCTGACTGCAGAAACACCTATCCATGTTTATTGCCATAGATTTTCTACACGAAGAAAGCTATTGTTAGTAGTCATTGCAGATATGTGGTGGTTATCAAGGTAATGCAGTGGTTTATATTACAGACTTTTACCTCTTTTGGACAAGCTTCTTTCCTATAAAAGAATGATAACAAGAAATCAGTAACACACATTTTGCAGAACGATACAGATTTTCCAAGATGTAATATTTCTCAAGATAACCATAAATAATGGTAATGTATAGCTATAGCCCAGGGGTCAGCAGAGTAATTAGCACTCCAGGAAATTTTTAAATAAGCTTTTAGCTCACACTTGAACAACTAAATTAACAGAAAAACAACAAACGAATCAGTTGAGTCCAGACAGATTATGGCAAGCCATTTTAACATTTAATAACTCGAGCTAATACAAATGATAGATATATATAATTCATTTAGGAATAGCTTCAATTCCAGGTCAAAAAAGTATTGTATTTGGAATCATCATAATTTCAACTAAAAGTATCTTTAATTATTTCTAAATTAAAGAGGTTGAGACATACTTTTTACTAATCAGAATATAATTTTATGAGTCATAATGGAATTTTCACTTTCCTCATGAAATTTTGGATATCTGGAAGGAAATGATGTTATTACACTGTGGATATGTTGAACTGCAAATATGATTAGGTAGGTCCGTATGAAGCTCATAAAATCATACATGCTAACCAGCCTGTAATTACATAATAACAGATTTACATAATGCACAATCACAAACCATGGCATTTTGGCATTTTGACTAACTTAGCTGCTATTCCACATTATAACAACCACTCCCAGTTAACTAACTGGTAAATGAGTTGTGCAGTCACCCCTTAACATTCACTGTTATCTCATTTTACCACTGTCTCTGTTATATCTTGGATGTCGCCTTCACCGGCATTCAGTTTTGCCAATTCCGAGAGACTGAAATGACCACATGCAGTAGGGCTGTGCATCTACCTTTCTCTGGGTAATGGGAGGAAGGATGGCAGGGAGTTATAGAAATTACATTATTTTCTTCAAAAGAGAAGTAGAACTTACATGGGCATAGGCATGGATAAAATAAAAATAACCCTCGTCCTCACAAAGGTATAAATTCTGGTAAAGGGTTACTAAATAAATTGTAAATAATCAAGTATCCAATATTAAACCTAACATCCCAATTTCTTAAACGTGTGAATCTTTTGAGGCTCCCAAAACATTGTGTTACTGTGAAATTTCTGTAATTCTATAAATGCTGAAATTTGAGTTGCCGACCACTGCCGCTTCCACTGCTTTTTAATAGTTATGTCTTCCTTGCATTTTTATATGTTTTTAAATGTATTTAGGGTGAGGGGGGGTTGGGGAGGATAAAACAACTTACTTTTTCTCCAACGTATCAAGCAAATGAGTATGAAACAGGAACTTGAGAACAGAACGGCACCAGAAAGAGCTGCAATAATATTCCTTAAGCCTGGGAGGAGTAAAATTCAAATAAACGTGGTAAATTTTTCATGCGCCTCTCTAGCAGACAGGAAATGCTGGGTGGTTAAATAAAAAGATATATTGTCATCCATTTTAAGGTAAAGCAAGAATATGGTCTAAATTACCACGAAGAGAGTCAGGGGATAGAGAAATTGATCCATTACTTGCACATATTGGTTTCTCTTCTGTCCAGAGTCCTGCTGCATGACAAGTGATCTTTTTTGGACCCAGTAACCGAAAGCCCGCAAAGCAACGGAATTCACAGGTTGAGTTGACAAGCGGCCTCGATTCAGAACAGATAATATCTCCATCAACAGGTCTGGAAGGGACTTCACATTCCATCGCTAGTGTGGAAAAAAAAAAATACCATATCTTTTAAGCATTTCATAAAGGCACACCATCAATCTACCTGTCATGCAGTACTAATGATATGGGTGGAAACATAAGTCTATCAGGGGCCCATTTCCAGGAAAAAGGAAAAGAGAGGTCAAAGCGGAAACAGGTGTTTGCAGCCTGATGAATTTCAAATAGCAATATACACATATACATCCTGTTTTCATACACAAGGCAAAAGCTCTGCTGTAACCGATGATCTGTGCTGTGTACCTGTATGCCCTGATGTCTTTCTATGTGCTGCTCTGCAGCCCTTTTGGACAAGTTGTTCTCAATTAACTTACCAGGTTAAATAAGGAAATAAATAAATGGCAATTTAAAAATGATCATCATACCTTCACACACTGGTGTGTTTCCTGTCCATGCTCCAGAGGAGTTGCAGGTTGTGCTGTTCAACTGTCCCTGCAAGGAGAATCTCTCATTACAGTAAAAGTTGCATGTGGAATTGAAGCTGCTGTTTCCATGGGGACCTTGGCATTCCATCCAGCCATGTTGGGGTGACTTAGGGGTTTCACACTGAACAACTGATGAACAAGAAAAAAAGTCCACAAAATACATGTCCATATTTACAATGCCTTCTGTTTCTTAAAAGCAAAGCAAAAACATTTTGTATACCTGCGCGCTTGAAATAAGTAAATGAATGAAAGGCGAAAATGATTATGAACACAATCAGGTTTTTGAATCTTGTTTAGGTGCCTTATTGAATCCACATAACGATTTCCTTCAGCACCTAAATGTTCGAAAGTAGCATGTTTAGAAAGCAACAAGTGCAGGTGTGTAAGAAGGGTGGAAAGATGAACTGTGACCCTACATGTGAAAGCATTAACACACTTCTCTTTCCTCAGAGCACAGACTCTGGTCTTCATTTACGAGGAATAAGAGTGTCTCAGTAAGCTTTGTTCCTGCCCCTTTACGGGTAGAAATAGAAACCATCACTTTATCTATACACCTTGTCTTGCTGGCATTATATAGCTCTAAATCACAAACCATTACGTGAGCTTTTTACATTAACATTTACATTTATTCATTTGGCAGACGCTTTTATCCGAAGCGACTTACAAGCGAGGCAGAGTACAACACAAGCGAAAGCCATACACAGAGTCACAATATTAGAAGTGCTGCATGACCAATTTTCAATAGTTGGCCAGTACAAGCTAGCTGGTATTTCCACTCCTGTGTGTATTTTTAGTTTCCATAATTCTGCGCGTTCATTTATTTTATGTCGTCGCCCTATTGTGTTATTGCCATACATGTCTTTATTGTATATTCTGCACTAAGCACCACAAGATAATTTTGCCGTGAGAACCAAATTTCTATTTAATATGATTTGATTTTTTTTTTCCTTCTTGGTTTGTGAGGTATCAAACCCAGCTATGAAGAGAGCCTTGTCCATGAAATGTACTAACTAGCGCAAGGCTGTTTTCTCTCACCTTCCTGGCAGTGGTTTCCTTTGAACCCTGGAGCACACTGACAGCTGTAGTTGTTGATAGTTTCTATGCATTCCCCTCTGCCTCTGCATGCTGTTGCATTGCATTGCGCTGTGATATAAAAGGGAGGATTAATGACACAGTTTCTCCTCATGATTTTCAAGAACTATACAAATTCACAAGTGACGATTGTTGCAATCAATTGTAAGAAAATAAACATAATGTATGCAGCTGTATGAATTTACTTTTTTTAAAGTTGAACCTCCAGTTTACCAGAATCAAAGAACTCCAGCAGCAGGGACTGATGATTAGCTGCTTGATATAAAGGTAATGGTAATGCATTATGTCCCGCATATAGACGTCCATTGGCAGTCTCTCACCTTTAAAGCAAAGAGCGTGTTTTGCCTTTGTGCAGTCCTCATCATTCCATTTCCCCCCTTCCGTATCTCTTTTGATATAGATTTCTGCACATAAAACATTTTGGTTGGGTTCTCCTGCGGCCCAGAATGATATGTTTAACGTCTTATTGGTTCCAATCCATATCCAGGTGTCATTTATCTTCCGAATTCCAAGCCAGTAATATGTTTTCTGCTTTGGAATGGTTTTATGAAGGTGTTCAATTTCCTCCTCGTTTTGAATGGCAACCAAGTCTGTGTAATTGCTTTGACAAAATGTTCTTGCATTGGCCCATGGCAAGGTACTGTTACTGTAATGGTAGGTCCATCCAAATGTATATCCAGTCATTGAAATATCTAACATGGAAAACAATATTTATTGACTAATCAATAAAACTGACAAGTCTGAAAGACCATATGCCCTCCATTATTGCTTACGAAAATTAAGACAACATGATTCCATATATTTATGCAGAAACAGGGCACAATTAATAAAAAAATAATTCAAATAAAAACCTCTAGAAAAGAGAAGGTATTGTAGACAGTATGATGCTATGTTTACACAATACTAGTGTCTCAGTAATTTAGTACTGTGTATATATCACAGTACATCTTACCACAGGTCAAAATGAGAATCCACTTCAATGTCATATGCCAGACTTCTTGTCTGAAGCTGACCCCACAGCTTCTCTGTGTTGTTCATAAAGCAGGGGACAGGTCAGTGAATACTAGATATCATCAAAAAGCATAATAAATGTAAATGCAAAGACTGCAAAAGATGGTACATGGTTTAGACTTTTCAGGTACAGTATTTTCTTGTCTCTTGTTTCTTTTTGTGTTCATAAATTACAGTCTGGAAGAATGTTCTGATAGGCATGTAAATAGGAATAATCAAACTTCTAGACCCAAATATGATTAGCTTAACCATGTTTCCCGTGGAAGCATTATCGGGGTTATCAGTATCATCATTAACCTCCTTAGTAAATACCTTAAACCCATAATAATTAAAAGTATTTACAGTGCATTTTTAATCTGAATGCATTCTGCAAACTGCCTACATAGCTACATTTTGAAAAAGTAATGTATCTCACTCAAGCGAACCCTGACAGAATCCCACTTCTGACATCTTAACACATGCAATGGCATCCAGAAGAACTTACCATGACTTCTTTGTTTCTTTGGGTAAGCAATCTGGTTGGATCCTCTACCTTTAGAACGGTGACTTCTTTGAGATCTGTGATGTACTATACACGTCCCTCACTCTGCAAGAATCGGTATGACTACACAAGGCAATACAGTACTTCACTATGCTTGCCTCTTTCCATTGGCTGGGAATTAACATAAAATAACAGGAAATAATTTTTTGTTTGTTTTTTTTTCATCATGTATAATGTTAGATGTGTATCTTTTGTTTTGACATAAATGCTTATACTAAAGTAGTGGAGCTTGCTCCAGGAACAAAATGCACATTTCTAGAAATGTCTCTAAGATTTATATGTTAAAACGTTTCTTGGTATGAATATTGCCACAAGAATCTTAATTTTCCCTTTTAACACCAATTGCAATTTTACAGGGCAAAATTCAGTTTCAGAACTAAAAAATGGAAAAAGGAATATTTATATATCGTATATACATAAGTACATAAATACCATATAAAGGTACTATAAAGCTATATATATATTTTATATATTAGTACCTATTTGTTCTTTCTTCCAGCTGAATAGTTCAGTGACTGTTTGAGGGGTGATGAGTAATTCTTTAACAATTAGCAGTAGCAGCAGGACATGCCTAGGTTCTGTTGTAAAGGACCTTTCTATCACAGAACTCACAGAAATAATATTGTGAAAAGGAAGTGTGACTCTGACATGAATCAGAGTCGCGGCCACTTCAGACAAAAATGGAGCAGGGGAAAACACGCAACGGTCAATGCTTTTATAATGTGTTTACCATTGTGCACGGGTGTCGAGATTTGACCTTGCCAAACTTAATGACCTTCCTCAAGGGCCACTTTGCACGTTTAGAACAATGGTGTCCCAGTCTCTGGAGAGGGACAGGGCGGCACATGAAAGTGCCAGCCACATGATTCTGATGGCGCTGAGTCATCACAAAACTGTGTCTCTAAACTAGACTAAGTTCTGACAAAAGACGTTCTTGAGGAAAGAGCACTCTCCATTCCAAGGAAAGGGTGGCGTATTGCACGCAGCATCGTAGGTGGCCCCGTGGACTGTAACGGTACCCCAATGACATTATTCATGTTCAGTAAAATGCAGCACAGTGTATGTTATGCGATCATGTTGCGATCATGCGATCAAGCATGTTATTGTTCCACAATTTTATATTATTTTATTATTTTATATTTTCCCAGGTTTTATAAACGAGTCCAGGTGTTGGCATTTTAGATTTTGCATCATAGGTTTATTGACACAGAGACACATTAGGTAAAACGATTGAAAATAGATAAAACAATTGAAAATGGTGACGGAATTTGATAAATAAATACATTTCCTTATATAATCAAAGCATTTCAACAGTAGTGTTACATAACAGGAGGTGAAAAACAATTATGGCCAATCCAATGTTACCTCATCTCTCTGCAGGATTGTAACATTTTAACTACCCAGAACATCAAGTACAAACAAGAACAATGTGCTCTTTATTTACATTTATATATACTATATAAACCTCCCTTAGGGAGGAATATGTACAACAAGGTTGAAATAAATATTCACATTAACACAATATATAGTATCATTGTCCAGCATGTAGTTCTCGCTCCTGCTTAGTTGTCTTTGGAGCAGAATGAGTGATAGTCACATCCTTAGGGGAATCAGTGCATTGTCAGAGACAGAGGCGGTCTGCTCACGCAGACATTCACACTGATGCAGATGTCAAAATCCCTGCAATCACAAAGAATAACAGATTAAAATACATAAAGATATTGTCTCTAAAACATTACTTTTAAATAAAGAGTGAGTCACCACGGTGATGCATATTTACCTGTTTCTTAGTGAGTGGCTCTAAATCAGACTGTCAATGCTGTTCTTGTATACTGGAGGAGGAATTTCATCATCTGTAGTGCTGTGAAGCAAACAGAAATATCAGCAATAGAATAAGCCAGACACATATTCTGTTGCATGCACCATGAGACTGAACATGTACACAGGCAAAAATTTGTCTAATTTACTCTGACTGAATCAAGATGATTCATTACCAGTAATAGAGGCATAAGACACTCACCTGTTAAGACTGAACTTTTTTGCTATGGAGAGAAAAAAGAAATGAATCAATAAGAATATGTTCTGATTGTTACTAAGATTCTCTAGTGTACTATAGAGGACTGTACTTTGTACTATATAGTCCCACCATTTCTGTCAAAATTAAAATACAAAATGGTGCCCCTCAAAATAAATGTGAATTTGATCTCTTTTAATGTCACTATTTCAAGTTCAAGTCCCTGGTATGTGTTGTGACTGAATAAGGCTAACTGAACTGACAGATGTGTAATGTATGCAGCTAACTCAGCATATGGGCATATCGCTAAAGAGAAAACACCTACGCTTACCTTTCTGCCTTAATTTTTTCATAAGCAACAGTAACAGTCCAAGAGACCCCACAGTGCACCCTCCTGCCAGAGCTGTCGCGGTGCGGTTCAACAGAGGCTCAGGTTTGGCTGAAGAAGACAAATTCAAAGGACAGGATCAAAATCTCACTCTGCTTCCCTCTGAGAAGTAAAACAATGGAGCAAGGAGAGAAAACTCAGCACACAAGATGACAAGTTTATGAAGTTTCTGCAGTACCTTGACATGTGGGTACTTCTGCAGTCCAGTTGCCAGAGTGGGTACAGATTGTGGCCTCAAATCCCTTGAGGTCAAACCCTTCATCACAGCTGAAGTTGCAGCTGGAGTTGTAGCTGAACTCATTGGAGCAGACCAGACTGCCGTTGATGGGCTTGTCTATTGAGGAGCATTTCACAGCTGTAAAACAGAGATGTGATTTTACTTTAGCATCATGAATGACTGTTTTGTGTATAACTCTATATATATCTCTTAGACGTAATTTTACTTCAGTGTCATTGACAATTGGGCAAGCTCTTCTGTGTAGAACTCTAAAGGCAGTTTATCAGTCTCCCAATCTCCTATATCAGATCAAGCACTCTAAGAATGTGTTCAGTAGTGTGTTAGGTAGTGGCGTACCTGTGCAGGTGGGTGTGTCAGTGCTCCATTCTCCACTCTCAGTGCACTTAAGACTCCCTGACCCCTGAAGAACAAAGCCTTCATCGCAGCTGAAGTTGCAGCTGGAGTTGTAGCTGAACTCATTGGAGCAGACCAGACTGCCGTTGATGGGCTTGTCTATTGAAGAGCATTTCACGGCTGTAATACAGAGACATAATTTTACTTCAGTATCACTGACAATTGGGCAAGCTCTTCTGTGTAGAACTCTAAAGGCAGTTTATCAGTCTCCCAATCTCTTATATCAGATCAAGCACTCTAAGAATGTGTTCAGTAGTGTGTTAGGTAGTGGCGTACCTGTGCAGGTGGGTGTGTCAGTGCTCCATTCTCCACTCTCAGTGCACTTAAGACTCCCTGACCCCTGAAGAACAAAGCCTTCATCGCAGCTGAAGTTGCAGCTGGAGTTGTAGCTGAACTCATTGGAGCAGACCAGACTGCCGTTGATGGGCTTGTCTATTGAAGAGCATTTCACGGCTGTAATACAGAGACATAATTTTACTTCAGTATCACTGACAATTGGGCAAGCTCTTCTGTGTAGAACTCTAAAGGCAGTTTATCAGTCTCCCAATCTCTTATATCAGATCAAGCACTCTAAGAATGTGTTCAGTAGTGTGTTAGGTAGTGGCGTACCTGTGCAGGTGGGTGTGTCAGTGCTCCATTCTCCACTCTCAGTGCACTTAAGACTCCCTGACCCCTGAAGAACAAAGCCTTCATCGCAGCTGAAGTTGCAGCTGGAGTTGTAGCTGAACTCATTGGAGCAGACCAGACTGCCGTTGATGGGCTTGTCTATTGAAGAGCATTTCACGGCTGTAATACAGAGACATAATTTTACTTCAGTATCACTGACAATTGGGCAAGCTCTTCTGTGTAGAACTCTAAAGGCAGTTTATCAGTCTCCCAATCTCTTATATCAGATCAAGCACTCTAAGAATGTGTTCAGTAGTGTGTTAGGTAGTGGCGTACCTGTGCAGGTGGGTGTGTCAGTGCTCCATTCTCCACTCTCAGTGCACTTAAGACTCCCTGACCCCTGAAGAACAAAGCCCTCATCACAGCTGAAGTTGCAGACAGAATTAAGCCACAGACTGTGCAGGGACTGACTGCACTCCATGAGCATGTGAGGGTCCCTCTCTGGACTCTGACATCTAATAGCTGTGGGAGAGACACAGAGAGGAGTAGGGTTTGGTTATCCAATATAACATCACAGACTGGTGTGTCACTAAAAGGTTAGTCACTGCGACAATGGAGTGGTGGATAGCCAGTGGACAACCTGCGGGCGTGAGGTTACCTTCACAGTGCGGCGCCTCCTGGCTCCACTGAGCAGACTCTGTGCAGGTCACGCTGGGGGCTCCTTGCAACCGGTAGCCGTCTGCGCAGCTGAAGCTGCAGGTGGAGCCGTAGCTGAACTGCGCAGGGGAGTCTGCGCTGCAGGTCATGTTGCCATCCTGAAGGACCAGCAGTGACTGGCAGCGCACAGCTGCGAGACAGCAAGAACAGGTTCACTGTCAGTCCAACACCTTTCTACTGCCAGCTCCTGACCTGGGGCAAACCCACTGAGGTTCCCCTCACTGTGTGAAAGCACATTGCCTTGAAACAGAAGCCTGCCATACCAGTGGGTGAAAGCTGTCTGCTTATTACACATGTAAACATAAAATAAATAAAATAAATGTAATAAGTTGACAGGAGGGTGTATGCTTGAACACGTTAAGGAAAACTCAGGTCAATAGCCTACCTTCACAGCGTGGTTGACTGTCATTCCACTGCCCATCAGATCCGCACGTGAGTTTGTCTGAAGTTGTTAGAGTGAATCCTCTCTCACAGGAGAATGTGCAAGAAGACTTGTAGCTGAAGGTGCCAATAGGATGTGAGCAGTCCCTAACGCCATTTGTGGGGGAGTCCAGATCACTGCACTGAATTGCTTTGGAAAAGTCAGAGAGATAAGTTTATTGATGTTGACATACATATGTGTATATACATGTATATTGATGTGACATTAGTTTTCATCAAGTGTTTGACAACAACATCGTGATACAAACATTTTTCTTAATAACAAGCACCAATAATTTCTTTGTTATTTAATCTAATATAAAAAATTATTAAATTGCATCAGATAATTGTAGCGGATGAGTCTCAATGACATAAAGTGCACTTCAAGAAACGTTAATTACCTTCACAACTAGGTGGTTCCGCAGTCCACTTTGCTGCGCCTGTGCACCGTATTGGCCTGGGGTCACTTGGCCGATATCCCTTTTCACACGTGAAGTGGCAAACAGAGTCGTACGAGAAATTCCCATAGGGGTGGGAGCAGGTGACGGACCCCAGGGGTGGGCTGTCCAGCACTTCACATGCTACAACTGAGGAGAGCCGTGATGTGGTTAATGAAAAGAACTCTACTGCTTTTTGGTAATTTTGTACATAAGCAACCACTCTTGCTCACTAACCGTTTTCACACTTTTCTCCATAGAAGCCTTCAAAGCACGCACAGGTGTGGTTGTTGATGGTTTCCACACATTCTCCATGTCCACTGCAGGAGTCTTTTTGACAGGATGCTGGAAGAGAAAAGCCAAGCATACTTAGTGTCATCAAAAACTTTCAGGCTTGAAAGTTGGATGGCTATAAGAGAGCATGAATTTTACGTCCTTAGCCATAGCAGCTATCTACATTACTTGAGACATGATGACTAATTTATCTACAAGTTTTCGAGCAGAAAAACAGATTCCTCAGTCCTGACACATACCTGTGTAGCACAAAGCTGTTTTCTTTTTTCTACAAGATTCATCATTCCACTTTCCAGTGTCAATATGCCTCTTTATGTAAATTTCTACACAGTCCTCATTGTTCTTCCCATTGTTAGGTTCTCCTGAAGCCCAGTTTTCTGCTTCCTTTGTCAGTGTTTTGTTGGTTCCAACCCAGGTCCATACATTCTCAATTTTACGGATCCCAATCCAGTAGTAAGATTTCTGTTTTGGCAAAAAGTCATTGAGATGCACAATTTCTTCTTGATTCTGAATGGCTACCATGTCTGTGTAGTGTGTCCTGCACCATTGTCTTGCATTTTCCCATTTCATATCTGAGTCGGAGTAATGATATGACCAACCATCCACATGTGTCCATGTAGCTGCAATGGGAATACAAAGAATGACAGTAATATTAAAATACAAATGAAACTACTCTCAACTGTATACAACATTGTTGAAAAAATTGCAAAGAATAATTTATATATTCTCACAGAAATAAACAACGGCCAAGGGGAGCAAGGAATTCCAAATCCTGACACCATGAGCTTTCTGTTTTCCACAGAAAAATTCCTGAGAAAATAAAGAGATATTATAAAGTTAATGCAGAATTCAATCAATATAATCTCCTTAATTACAATGAAATGAAATATTTTCATTTATATATATATATATTGTTATTAAAAATAATTAAGATAAATCAGAGTTAAAATGATGATATCTGCATACCATTGTAAATATAGAAGTGACTGATTGCAGTAGATGTGCTCCTGATCTTATTAGTTGGTGAAACTGTATTCTTCTCTTGTTCTGCAGGGATATATATACACACACAGCCAAGAGATCCATTTCCACATTTCCCGGTACCTAATGTGACGTTGGATGTTTCTGTAGTGGAAATTCCCGGCTGGAAACTTTTTCTTCCTGTGGGCTGATGCCTTTTCATTGTTATCTGTTAGGTTTCTTAGGGGAAAGTGTTATCGTTTCACAGCTAAGGAGAGGGAGGAAATCCAGGGCTTCTCTTCAGGAAACAGGACTAATGGACTTGCAGATAATTGTATTTTTACTCAGGAAAAACGCCTCAAGCTCTATGCATTGGGCATCTGTAGACGTACAGCCATCGGCATTCCTGGTTGCAATACGAAAACCCACAGCTTTCCTTCTGAGGTAGTGGTCTTCGGTGTGAATAATGTGTTGAAACAATTTCCAATGTGAATGATAATAACATCTTTTTGCCATCATTAGCACACTGTAAGATGTATCCTTATTTTGGTGTTAGAGGCTATTTATCTGAATATATATATTTTATTTATGGGCTTATTTGTTTTACATATACACATATAATTATTTGACGAAGCATTTTTTGACATTAAAAAAATCTACAAAGACTCAGAAATATGTTTTCTGAAATACTTTATATGAATATAAAACATTAAATTAAAGTGTGTTATTAATGCCCATAACTACAGTAATGTCCCAGTTTCTTTTAATGTTTTACTCAGATTTGCTTATTGTCTAAAACTTAGCACATCCTGATAGTTTATGTATAAGAATTATAGTGTCCATCCCTGTAAAGTCTTGAACAACATCGTAATAAATAACCTCTGGTTGAAAAGTTCCTCAGGAAATGCATGACACTGGACTGGCGGGGCTGAGACATTCCAATTCAGTTTAAACAGAAAGGAAATGACCCATCACTGTACATCTAGTGTGCCGACGGCGCCTGTTGTATAGTCCTTAACCTTCAACTGGAGACATCTTGCTTCCCTCTCCGTCTCATAAAATCCAATTTTCAGGCAGGTTTTTTATTTTCTTTCATGCAGAACTGGCCCTTTATAACTATGTTTTCTAGACTGTGAGAACCAACATATACTAACACTTATATATATATATATATATCACTATATAAATATATAAATCACTGATAAACAGGAGGCTGTCATGTCCATTGAGTTCTGACCCCAAAGTTAGGATATTGGCATGGGTTTATTATTGAGGAATTTTCAAACCAATTTCAAAGAGTGACATTAATTTTCATTTTGCTATAACAATGGATTGCCATGTAAAATGTGCTATCATTCAAAGACTGCAGTATACAGTTATATAGCATTTACATTTTACATTTACATTTATTCATTTGGCAGACACTTTTGAGTACAACACAAAGCATATATATGTACAAAAAGATCCAAAGATTGAAGATAAATATGAGATCTGTTTATTGCACATAACACCTGTTTATTTTAAGATATCCTTTAGTTTACATGGTCTTTAATTGTTTGTAACATACCAGGTCACAGGTAACAAGAAACAGGTTTCCTGAGTTGCAGTCAATGGACTTTTTTTTTCCTGTGAAGTTACCAGCTATCAGCTAATTGTATCAGGAAAAGACCAGATCAGTATCCTTCTACATTGCACACCCTTTTGACCTTTTGTTCAGTCTATTGTAGTGAGTACACTCTTTGGCCTGAAAGCTTTACCAGATTTCAGTCTGCCTTACATAACATTTTTTTTAAAAAACTAAGCATTTAAAAAATACTCGCTGTGTGAAATAGCTTATTATTGTATAACTTTGGCTACAATTTGATGAGGAAAACAGTTTGTAACCTTGATGAGATCCCCACTTGGTTGGACTCCCAAATGGCTGACCCAGCTAAAGTGTTTGCTCTAGGTGCAGGGGGTAGGGTGGGGTCATGTTGGCAGTGTCCCCCCGTCTCTCTGTCACGCTGCGATCCTTTGTAACCGCTGGGGCACTGCTGCTGTACCCTTGAGGAAGGTACTTAACCCACTATTTCCTCAGTAAATATCCAACTGTATAAGTGGGTAACATTGTAGAAAAAAAAAAACTGTAGCCGATGTAAGTTGCTCTGGATAAGAGCATCTGTTAAATGCCAGTAATGTAATGTCATGTAATGTAATGTAATGTAAAAGGCTCATGGGATACCTGCAAAAGCCTTTGGTGATGTCAGCAGGAATCCTCCTATCTGCACTTGTGACACAGTGTAGGACTTGCTGCATGCAAGTGTATTGTAGGATTACAGAAGGAGCAGGAGGACAGAAGGAAGCTTGGCTGTGAGAGATGTGTGAAGAGATGAGACTCTTGAGAGAATGATATCCATCTCAAGGGAATAACATCGTTCTCACTTACAACTACTTATCCAACTCAGGGAACTATATTTAGTGAAGATAAATATTCTTCTCTGACCTATCCTTACATAAGCATGTTCACACTACTAACACTGTCTGACAACATCTAGATCCCTCTAAAGTGCGCCCGTGAACTCAGCTTCCTGAGGTGGGAAAGTCCACCGGATAAAAAAAAATAGTTTTTGCGTTTGCACACTCTTCTGGCTCCTGGTAGTGTTGGCGGCAGTATGTCTTTATCTTGAATGACCAACGCTACTTAGTGGAAGTGACTCACTGGGAAACGTCCAACAGGCTCCTGCATCCTTACTACCTCCGTTCACCCCCTTTCATCTTCTATTCTGATTATTTTATTAGTGGCGCCATGGCGCCGCGCCACTAATTACCAGAAAGTAAAATTAGACCACTGCTTGTCATCTCAATATATTTGATTTACTATTTTTATCTCAGCTAGCTGTTGAAAAATTATCACCATTACCGCTTCTCAGGCTGAAACTGTCCCACAACCAATTGGCGACTCTACATGCGCGTTTAATCAGTTTTAATACATGTGGACAGGCTACCACTTTAAATGTGAAATAGAAACCCTTAAAAATTAGGCCCCACCTTCAAACTATGCCCATGTTAGGTTGTAGAGTGCAGTGTTTGGCTGTCGGTTGTACTGCAATGGCAGACACGTTAGGCAAGGTTTCTGATGTGGAGATCGATCCTGATGGAGTGTTTAAATACATTTTGGTAAGGGTGAAAGTAAAAGATGGAACAGACCACAAAGACATAGTGAGGGGCACAAAGAGTGCCCAATATCACAGTAAGTTCATTTTAACAACGCAAGCTGATCGCTTTTGGAATGTGGCTGTCTGGCTGTGTATTGACACGCCTCCATAATGTTATGACCAACGGTGCATTGGAAGGTGGTTAGTTTAACGTTAGCAAGCACGAACATGTTACTGAAATGCAACTAAAAATGTGCATAATGTTAGTTTCTTGTATAGCTAACGTTTGGTGAAATTGCTGATATACAATGCTAGCATTTAATGGGTGACTACCCTTAAAATGCATTGTCAGCTAGTCCAGGAACAGTGAAAACACATTACAGCTACAAAAGATAGGTTTGCTAATGTCGATACACATTAAACGTCAATAAGAAGTTTAATTACGATTGATTTTGTGGTTTTGTGACAATATTTATTGTGGGGTGTCATGGTCCATATGCAATGCTGTTTTTACTTTGTTGCGGTGTTGCAATGCTCAATCTACATGCTGTTTAGGTCAGAGCAATGCCCAGACTAAATTGGTAGCCTGATGACCTCAAGCGATGTAAATATTTTTTTTTTCTTGAGGAACCCCTACCATGGAGACAGTGTTACTGTTGTCAGATGCAGTCGTTTGTATTTCCTTTGTAGGTTATTTTACATTATCTTCTAATGATATGCCCCATCTAGATCACATATTTGAGAAGGTCAGCCCTGAGATGCAGGGCTTTGGACTGGAATGCAGCTGTCTCGGAGGAGGGAAGATCGAACACAACAGCAAAGAGAAGAAACTCCGAGTGTTTGGTGAATCTACAGTAAGTGAGCTGCAAACTGGCTGTTACTTGTTTTGGGGGTCACGCTGTTATTGTTATGACTGACTATCACTAATGGGACCATTCATTATGTAGTTGTTTTGAGGCTTCTCTTTCCAGTTGAATAATATTTATATATAACGTGTCATTGGTCTGACAAACACTTTTTTTTACACCTTCAGGGTTATGGAAAAGCTGACCATTCAGTGACTGCTGAAAAGCTGAAGTCTGCCTTTCAAGACTATGAAATCAACTGGTCTGATGACAAAAAGTAGATGGGGAATTGCACTATATTTCAAACATTCAAACAGCACTGTTAATTTCACGCATCCATTTTCAGCTCTGTTGTTAAATACATATGAAATCTGCAAAGACAAAAGTTGTCATACTGCATTTGAGACATGGGCTTTGTGGAAATTTGTATGAACAATAATTTGTCTGAGGGGTTGAAATGTGTGAAAAGATGCTTTTAGCATTTATGCTCGCAATAAATTAACTTGTTTATCCTTTGCTGTGTCATGTGTATTCATGTGAAAGTTGTATGTAGGAGAATGAACACAGAACAGTATAAGTTTATTTTAAATGTGCATTACATCACACTTTCTAATATTCTCTTACTTGATTCCTCACAAGGGAAAGGGCTCTGTATTTCCATCACATTCAGGAGGCCACTTCCAAAGATGAAACAATGAATCTGCTGATGTAAATGCTAAACATTTGCAATAGGTACAGAGAAGAGAGGGTGTCTTTATATAAAAAATGGGCCCCTAGAATGCTGAATAGGGGTCCCAGTTTATTTTGAAACAAGTAAAACCGAAATAATAAACTCAATTTCTCATTTCTCTCAATTTCTAATAATAACTCAATTCTGTAAATGTCAGCATATATTGCTAGTAAATTCTATCAGTGTTAATTTCTCATGAACTACAGCATTTCTATCTTCATTATTCTCAGTTTAAATTCACATTATTTCAAGTTAGTATAGCCTACCCAGTTGTACCCTTGTTTCAATCAAGATAATTTATGTAAAAATAAAAAACACACAGCTCTCAGTTCCTCAAGTCTTAATTTTCGTGTTTGCCTGTTTAATCAATTTACCAGGTTTTGAAATTTGTCATATTTTTGTACATTTGGAATCAATTCTATTCAAGTTGTAAATTTTACATTTTTTAGAGTTGAAGGATAGACTGGTGACATAGGCAGACATCCAACCTGACTGTCTTAAGACACACACACACAGACACACAATCAAATTAAAGAAAGAGTCAAAGAAAAGAAAATATATTTTTGCAGCCTCTGTTCCTTATTGTTTTCGTAGTTTGTGAGTTCCTGTTCCTATTATTAGCTGGTGTTTCTCTCCTTGCTACCTATGCATCTACAGGTAATTGAGTGATAAAAGGCAGAGTCAAGGCATAACAGTGGCAAGAGTGACTGGGCTGTGTATTCCAGACCATTTTGTCAGCCAACCCTGACAGACTGTATCATCGCAGCATGTCTGGTGCGTGTGTTTCCAGCTTTAATCGAGCCATCTGATCATCCTCAACTTAAATATGAGAAGTCTCTCCTTCTGTCCCTATATATACAGTGTGCAGTTCCTTATTATTACCAAATTGGAACTCAGCCATATGCTGGTGGATACTTTACCTAGAACTGGCTTGTATTTTTGTCCATTTGTCATGCATTATTAGGCTGTTAATGAAATAAGTAATGGGGAATAACATTTTCCAATTTCATGCTGTTGACTTTTTCCATAAAGCCAATCGGATATGTTTTTCTGCTTGCACAATTCATTAGAGCTTCCTCTACAGACTCAACAAAAACCCAACATGTAAAATAAACATTTGCACTGATGTGCCAACTTTGTTGGCTTGTGTACTATCTGGGTTTACTGGCACCATTATAATATGGGTAGATTATGTTTATTCAGTTTTTAGCTTTCCCCAAACCTTGACTCCAAGGTATAAACTTTAAAATTTACTTAACAGGCACTTTTCATGTTGGATAAAAAATGTTTTCCATTGTCTTGTGCCAGCTTCCTTTGGATTTTTGTGAGTGGAAAAAAAGGACTGAAGGATGTGAACCCCATTATTAGTTAAGAAGAGGTCAGCAGTGAAAGGACGGTTTGGCACAGGTCAGATTTCCAGTCTGCTTCTTGGAAGGAAAAATTGCCAGAGGGGATTTTCTGGGTAATAAGGGCTAACAAGGTCGCCAGGGAAGTGAGTTGAAAATTAAATAAGTTATTAATAAAAGAAGAGAAAACATTTAAAATGATTGGCTATTGTACAGTTCACACTAACCCAGCCCTTTAAAATTTAAGTTCAAATTAGCCAACTAGGAGTATATTGATTCAGTAAGTACATATGCATATACCTGCATGATCGTCATGTGAGTATCATATCATGTGAGTATATGCAAACACATTCAATTATAAAAGGCAAACTGAAAATATTTATATTGTGTTGAAGCAAATGCTATGCAATGGCAATGAGCCAATTCATGGGCAGAGAGAGGGTGGCCAGCATGCTTGTTCACGGTAGTTTTGGGTGGAGGGCATGTTATGGCATACCACTAGGCGCCAGTTTTTACAGATTTGATTGTTAAACTACAAGGCCTTGTGAGAGATTGGAGGAAACAGATTGCTTTTTTTTCTTGATATTGGGTTTTTCCCTCCGCCTATCCTGTGAATTAAAGAAATTCCCAGAATTTTAATCACAGACAGAAAACACTTTGAAAAATAGTTTCCCAAAACACACCAACATCTTTCAGTGAAATATCCCATTAACAGAAGTAAAAGCTAAGAAATGTCACGCACATATTTTATAATGTTGGAGGTGATTGTGCTAAATACAGTGTTATTTGTACTTGCAAGCTTATGATTAAAGACAAATTTGCAGCCCTGTGACAAGCGGGGACCTTTTCAGTAAGCATTTGTTGTAGAAATTTGTGCCTTGCCATGCACCATTGAAAAAACTCAAACTCACATAGCAGGCATTTTCATTCTAGGCAGCTTACCATACACAAGCCATCAAACACATATAAAGGAAATTTACATTTAAAGTAGAATTTGCAAATAAAAATTGCAGTTTTTTAAACACAAATCTCAGCTAATAAGCAAGCAATCGAATACAAGTCACACAGAAAGCAATATTTAACATGTAGTTTTGAGAGAAAGCTTTTTTTTCTTGCCGTGTCCACTGAATATTTTCCTGTGGTTTATAGAAACAAATGCAAAGAACAATTATCGATTATTATTATTAAAGACAACCAATAATAATGCACAGAACCACCATCACTTTCTTTCTACAGTTGTGTTCAATAACTCATAATTGTGCTAACTTTAGCTTCACATTCTGCCATGCATCTTGCTGAACCGTTGATGTGCAAGTGACTTCTGGCTTCTGTAAATGGAAGTGTAAAACTGACTTTAAATCATATGTTTTGAAATGGAGGATAAAACATCTCCTAACAGACTGTGTGCCTGTTTACATTTGGGAAACGCTGGTTGGACAAGAATGAGGAGTTACGGCTAATAGTAAACACTGAGATTCCTTTCTTTGTTCTCATGGCCCCTGTCCTCAGTTTTACAGTACGATCCACCCAGCCACTTACATGAAACAGTCAAAGGGGAAACACTGTTATCAAATAAGCAGGGAAGAGAAATATTGCCCTTAACAATGGCAGTGAATCAATTCAATGATGCACAAAATGACGGGAATTAGGATTACATTTAGAGAAGACAATTTTCTGGATCAGTATTTAGTAGCACCAAGAGAAAAATATGTACTACATTTTCTGGTAGCAGACTTTGCACTACCAGGGAGGAGGCATTGCAGGCAATTACAACAGTCGTGCTTTGAGCCACACGCAGGATAGGCATAACCACCTCATCTGTGATATATATGTATATAATCTTAATATATGTTAAATTAAAATAGTCATGTGTTAATCTCTTAAAACCTAGACTTTCTGTGCAAATTACCTGCATTAAAATAGCAATACACAAACAATTCCTCGGACTCAAGTCAGGCCGGGCGCTATGGGGGTGCTTAGGGGTGCGTTGCGCCCCCCCCAGTTGTCTCCTTATATCCCTATGTCTACATAGTATTTATGACTTTCTGTGTACACCCGTGGATTGCGATTGCACCCCTCTGTATCTTCTCCTGGCGCAGAGTCTGCCTCAAGCATACAAACAATTCCTCGGCTCAGACATACAATGAAGTGTACACCGTGGGTATATGATTCATATAATATGAAATAGTACTAAACATCAACCGCGCAACGGTTTCCAAGAGTGAGCTCAAGAACTGAAGTGGAGTGACACAGTTCCTGCGTACTGTGCAATTATGACGACTATTCAGTTCCTCCTCGACTTCGGCAAGACTATCTCCTGCCTTTAGCACACGCGTACCCCGCCTCTAATGCAGGAAATCTTCAGCGATACATTAAAACAACGATTACTCACCGCGTTACACTACAATTGGGTTACACAAGTCACGTGGAGTAGGTACACCAATCAAAGCACAACTCGTTTGAGCATCCGAAATAAGCCTACCAAAGGCGCCAAACCACATCGACTCCATTTAGAAAAACAAAATCAAAACAGAAAACACAATATGGTCATAGTAAATATTTGCCCACATCTAAATGTGCATAAAATGCTATTATTACTGTATTTCCATTGGGCGCTTGTGGAGAGATAAACAAAGCGGCACATATCAACTACTCGCAGTACCCCCACATTGCAAACTGAATGGTTAGAACCAGCCGGTCTCAGACCAAACGGAGGCAAAATTGAAGACGGTATTGCCCTGAACCTAATATGTGATTAGGTATATAATTATTTAACGCTTTGCAGAGAATTTGATGACAGAACATCCGTAGATAAGCGTTGTTTTGTTAATTTCTGAGTGGTAAAGTTAATAAGACAACGTCATTTAAGTTTTTCATTGTTGTGGAGCTTGTGAATGTAGCTAGCTTGCTAACTTGGCATTTACTTTCGTTTCGGTAAGGCTGTCTAGCGTGCAGATCCTTTGTTTTTTAAAGATAACCTTCAGCGTCCTGAAGTTAGGCCTTTGGCTAGCGGTAACTTTACATATAGTAAAGTTAACAAGTGAGCGGTTGACAAGAGACATCGGTTACTTAGCTAGGTGGCTATTATTACGGAATTCTCTCTGATTAGCTAACGTTACCTTACAAAGTCTCACTCAACTTTTACGTAGTGGTAGTACCTATTTTTAATCTTAGATTTGTAGACTAACTTCAGCGTTACATCAGAAATCGTAATGGTAGACAGTCTGTCAAGTTATCGACGTTAACTTGACGGGGGGGGACGAATGGGTTCTACTTACTGCATAGAACAGTTATTTTTAAGCTACAGCCACTGTTGCTGGCCTGGTTAGCGCACTGTACTAAACGCTGTTATGTGCCGACATCAATCTGTTGCAGACTGGTTTGTGGCTACCTTGCTAGCTACGTACGACAATGTCCCAGACCACTCTGTTGGAAGAGGTCACCCAGTGGTGCGAAGAAACATGTCGACAGGAGGTCAAGTCAGTCCTGCCCAAGCTTATCATATCCTTTCACTAACAGTACAAATCTCATAACACAACTGTCGGGGGTTGCGTAAGTTTTAAAGGCTTTTAAAGTGCAGACTTTGAATCTGGCATCACATTGATCTGCTCCCAGTTTATGGTGAATGCTGTCACTTCCCATGGTTTGCTTTAATCTCAAAGGTGCATACAATGTAGTCCTAATTGTCCAGTATCCATATGAGTTAAACGCCTTATTGTGATGCAAAGTGAGAAGCACAAAAATGCACTGGTTAAAATTCTCGCAGTTGGAGACATTTGAAGAAAGGGCAGACATCATTTGGGAGCATAGACTTTTTTTGTTTCAAATTTAATAATTGTTCATAAAAATGACTTTTGTTTTAGATTATTAAACAGAATGTCAAAAGAAATCACTGAATGTGATCTTTAACTCGTGTACTCCATGCATTTCCATTGTGACAAATGGGACGAACAAATACGTAAGTCATGTCAGCGAGTGGTTAGATTTTACATTTCAACAAAATAACATTCGATTTGCATACAACCACAAGGAGCGTTAGCAGCATTGATAACAACAATCACAAGGGTCGGTGTCTTCTGCAGGCATCCTGAAAGTAATCACAGATATGTTTCTGCCCCATCTGAATGAGTCCCAGCTGGAGGAAGAGTGCTTCTCCAAGGTTTTACCTAAGGTGAATATGTCTTGTCTCCCTGCAGAACGTGGTAAGATTATGGTGATAAAAGGACTCATCATAAAACTCATCTGCCACTTTGCCAATTTTTCACAGGCAGCAAAGATGTTCAGGAATTTAATGGAAGAGATTTCAAGCCAAGCTGGAGGACTGTCCAGTCAGAACTCAGAGCTGCGTGCCTTTCTTAGGAATACTCTGCAGGTAACTGATGTGTTGGGGTTGGTTTGTTTCTGTGTTACTGGGGCAATATAACCCCTGAGATGTGTAATGGATGTCACTCTGTGCCAGGCAAGTAGATACCTTTGTGGCATCATTCAGCAAACTGCTGCCATGCTGGAATGCTGCATCATTTTTTGTAATGTGTAGTGGAGAGTGAATGTTGTAATGCAACAGGAGGTTTCTATTTCATGTCTTAACTGGTGTATCTCAATTAGATTGGCTAGTCTGGTATTTAAGTGAGCCCAAAAAACTTGTTTTTAAACCCCACAGATCATGGTGCAAATACTGGAAGCTCTGTCTGGCTGTGTTCGACACCTGTGCTCTTTGGAGAGCACTCCAGCTCTAGAGAACTTTCGCTCATTACCTTCCTGCATTTTGAAGGTCCTGAAGGACACCTTTCAACACTGTAAGGTAATAGGCTACTGAGAAATCCGATGTAACATTGTTTGTTTATTTAGCAGAGCCCTTTATCAGGATGACTTAGACTTTACACATTATGTTTCCATATCCATCTGTGCGGCATGATATTTTCTGAAACTCTTTTAGGTAAATATCTGTGCTACAGCTCAAACAATGATGTGTCCTGCTCTGGGTTTAAACTGACAAACTGGTTACATTCTCAGTCATACAATGCACATGTCACTCAAATCTCTTTGGTCCATAGTACATGGCAGTCTGTGTTTGACCCCCCTGTCCCTCAAACCCTCCTTTTCCAGGAAAGTGAAGCTGTTTACAATGGGCGTTTGTCTCTGGTCACTGATCTGCTGCAAGCCCTGTTTAAAGAAGCGTACTCTCTTCAGAAGGGCCTGATGGAACTACTGGACAGGATAGCCTTAGAAAACACAGCTTCTGAGGAGGACATCTCCGACATTGTGACAGGTGAGTCTGTGAAGACAGAATAGAGTAGTCATAACTGCTGTCTCATATAACACACATTAAGAGTACCTTGCATTTTTCCCCTGCTGTTTAATAGATTGGGGATTGATACTTCCAGTCTTTGAGGGTCATCTCTTAACTCTTGTAATTATTTTATTGAGAACTCATTTGTCCTGTTAACCATGTGTTGATCAGTTGCTAATGAAAAAGTCACTCATCAGGACTCTGACTCTAGACAGTGTTAGTTTCCCATTGTTAGCCTAAATATTCTTTTTGCCAGCACTATGCCCTCCTATCTCCATAATTGGCACACTAATCTCTAATTTAACAATTTCTGAATAATGCTGTGTTTATCTTCTGCAGTGATTCATAGTCTGCTGGAAATATGCTCTGTAATATCAAACCTGGACATTGCCTTGCATGCCAACACATGGAAGTTTATTATTAAGTAAGTGTACAACCAATTATATTGCATCTTTGGTATTCATACTGCATTGGGGTGACCTGTTTAATTGTTATAAAAACCTGAAGCACAAGTGCATGCAATGTTGACCCTTCCCTTGCCTTTTTGGAACCTAGTAACAGGAACATAGCTGGTGTCTTTTTTCTTAGAATGTATTATATTGTCTACTGTATTCTTTGTCTTGCAAAATAATCAAAAAAATTGATCAAGTTAATACCCAGCCAGGTGCTCAAGCATTTAGCACCTCCCCCTGGTGGGCTAGCATAGTCATAGTGTTATTTGCCACATATAAGATTTTGCACAGAGCAATGGCTGATGGGATATTGTTGCAGGCAAAGTGTGAAGTACCAGGCTCTGGTGGAGGAGCAGTTGCGTCACTGTGACATCGTGTCCTGTCTGTGTGACGACCTGTTGGCTGCTTTTCGCACCTGCCTGGAGCTCGCTGAGCAGATGAAGCAGTCCGTGCCGCAGGTACGAACATCCAAGACCGCTGCAAAAAAAACAAACAAAAAAAAACATTATTGCATCATTGACATCCACTGCTTTCCATGTGTTCCATTGAGAAGCCCATGGCCTGATCAAAGACCAGTCTTAATGTAAGAGCAGGGACTCCCAAGAAAGTAAAGAGGTTGTCAAAACAATATGGGTTCTTAGCACTTTGTAATTTACTTAATGTTATCCACAACTGTGATGTGTGCTGCCTTGTGAAGTGCTCTGAGGTGTTCTCTGTTGTCTTCCAAAGGAGAGTCTGCAGAATCCCGAATACAAGTTGTTCCAGAAAACAACGAAGATGTGTAGGTTTTTTGCCAACACATTAGTTCACTACATAAAGGTAATAAAGTGAAAGGGTTTTTAATTCAGCATATTTATAGCCCTGTGATCATTATAAGCTTAATACAATATTATATATATACAGAATATTGTAATTAGATTTGGAAAATTTGTGTTCATTTTTCAGATGCCTTAGGCTTAAATATTCAGACTGACTAAAATGATCTATTTAGATAAGAGCAGTACATTTCCTCTAATTTGTCTCATTGGAGTGATTTAGTAAGGATACAGTGATGCATCAATCAATTGCTTGTTTGTGTAAATATCTCAGCTAAAAGCCAGTTTGCACAGTGGTTCTTTTTAATAATATTTAATAAAAACAAAGGCACCATTTAATGAGATACTTGCAGTTTGATTAAGGAAACCTCACAAATCACCTATGCAGGAAAAAATATTTGTTAAATTCCTTCAATCTTAGCTGTTACTGTTGAAAACATACTCATGTAATTCAGTTCTAACAGCTGTCTCTCCTATAGGAATTTAAAGCTTTTCTGGCCAAGTCTTGCAGCCGGCTTCACCATCTGTACCTTCAGATATTCAGGTGATTTAATAGTTACCTCAAGGAAACTGATTTCTCTCTCTGGATCAATTTCAGCTGAGCTTAACTGTAGAGGCTGTAACTGAACTAACTTGTACCACAGCTCTCTTGACATAAGAATGCATTTTCTTATTTGTGCTTAACATCTAAAAGATGGACAACTCTTGTTCTTCAGGGCTAAAGGGGCAGGTTATTTTCCTCCTGTTATTGAATTATTTAGATTGGAACATAGTTCATCTGGAATTTAGTTGCTGATTGGTCAGTGTTCAGTTTAAGTTTAAGCTGATTAGTCCTAAGTCATTTGCTGATTAGATAAAAGGGGAAGCTATGATTTATGACCCCCCTCCTCAAATACTTAAGCTGTCTGTAACCTGTAAGTCGCTGTTACATTTGTTGATGCCTTCTGTGTAAATGGTGTTGGTCTCGTAAATCTCTGTGAGAGTTCAACTGCTGTACTGTGCTCTCCAGCAAGTTCCCCCCCAGCCTCTGGTCTCCGTCCGTTTCCTCCACACACTACAGCGAGCTGAACGGCGCGGTGCTGGTCGCCATGGACGCCCTCGTCGCCCAGCTGCTGGCCTTCGGACCCTTTGCCGAGGCAGTGCTGGCAGAGAAGCAGCGTGAGTGCGTTTCCGTGCTGCGATGGACGGGGGCGACGGCTCCTTTCAGCACAGGCTGCTTATGCAACTGCTTTTGTGGCTGAATAGAATGGTATCTGTCCCATACAGTACAGCTTCGCTCAGCACTGCCCCATGCCTTTTCCTCCCCTTGATAACAGAGGCTGTCTGTGTAGTGTACTGTACTGTGTGTATGTGTACTGTATGGACCAAATTAATTAGGGTCGTAGCTTATATTACTCCATTAGTATGGCTTGGCATTCATTGTGATGTTTTTCCGTTTTTTTATTTTTTGTTCTTTATTAATCCAGAGTCCAGTCCAGAGCTTGTGTTTCCTCACTGCCTCCTGCTTGTGAACATCACAGGCAAGCTCCTCTCGCAGCCAGAGGAAGTGCTTCGCCTGTGGTGTGAAGGCAGCCAGTTCCCAGAGGAGACGCCGAAGTACGAATCCGCTCGCCAGGCGTGCCACTCGGCGCCGCTGTACATGCCCCCCTGTAAACCAGATGGTCGCTAACCCCTGCTTTGGTCCTGCTCTCTGTGTCCGGCCGGCCTTGCCAGGCTGTCTGTCTTCCAGGCCCTGTTCCAGAGTTTTCGGGCTTGCTCCGCGGAGAGGGCCCTGCCAGTGCTGGTGCCAGGGCTGATGATGAACGGGCAGGCCCAGAGCCATGTCACCCTTCATCAGCACGTCTGCGTGCAACTGTCGGCCTTTGTCGCTGCGCTGCCCGCGGCACACTTCCCCCAGCTGGTGAGGCCCTTCTCCTTTTTGGCTCACCTTCCTTCGGCTTCCTGCCGCAACTCAGCAAGTACATTTTGCAAGTCCGTGGTAGAACAGCAGAGATGAGAAGGGACAAGGAAAGAATGAGGACTCAGACAAGAGAGCAAAAGGGCATGAGGCCTTTAGAGGTGCACTGGGCTTGTGTGGCTTGTTCTGAAATGCCCTTTGATTGGAAATCAGTGTTACTGAGTTGGGGGGGGTCGGTCACACAGTCTCACTGGGCTTCTCTTCTCTGCTCAGGAGCGCTCCCTGCTGGAGGCACTGCTTCAGCCAGACACTCAGACTGCTCTCCTGGCAACCGACATCTGGTGCTTCCTGGCGCGGTGAGCTTTGCTTTAAACAGAAAACACCTACACACGTGTCAGACAAGAGAGAGCTGTATGTGTAGAAATACGAGACATGAGTAGATTCATAAAAGGGTGATTAGGGTATTTATCAAAAAAGAAGCTCAAAAGAGGAACTCTGAACTGCACTGCCATAATTCAAGACAGGTGTCAGCTTGCGTTACAGCTATTTACAGACGTGTGCTGCAAATTTATCTTGTGAAGATGTTGTTTTTTATTGAACTCTTAAATGCTCTACAATGGGTTTAACACTGCCTTGACATTTATTTTTCAAATAATTAGTCAAGATTATTAAAATGTTATGTTTCAAAATTATTTTAACAGTAGTTTCCTCCAGCTACAGTAGAACAGACACACTCTTACCTTAAAACGGGTTAGTTGTGACTTTTGCACAGATTGTAGACTGTTGCTACATCGCTACCTCTTTGGATTCCTTTTCTTGTTGTTCTTACCACATAGTCTTTCTGAACTGCAGTGGGCACTGAAAGGCATTCTCTTTTACAGCTATGGAACAGCAGAATTGTGTCTACATCATGTGGTCCTCACAGCTCATCTGGTGAGTAAGAATGCATTATGTAGATGACCTTTTCTGAATATGTCCAAAACTAAAGCTCTCTGGGAGAGACACAGGAGGGTTCTTCACGCTAATTCAGAGCCTGGCCTCTTGGAGACTCCCTGCCAAAGGTGACAATTAGTGGCAGTTAATCTGGGATCAGACACCTGTCCGTTACATGGAGGGCGCTGACCCCCGGCACACACACACACACACCCCTCCACCCTGTGTCACGGCCAGATCGACCTTTTTCCAAATTATCTGCATGAAGGGACTGGTTCTCTGCGAAGTCTGACATTTACACAAATCCAACACCTGTAATGCATGGCTGAATCATGTAATGTAATGAACAGGAAAAAAACAGGCATTTTGACATATGACCTGATGCATGTAAATCATAAGGGGGGAATGCACACAGACCAGTTTTCAAGCAGTATGTTTTCTACGCAATTCATTTGTGAAACGAGATGAATAAGTGCTTCCTTAGGAGCAGTTTGCTGTATGGGTATACCTGCTAGTAACTCTAACACCTGTTCTTCACAATAGATCAAATCCTGCCCAGGGGAATGCTACCAGCTGACCCACCTGGCTATTCTGCTTAGGCGAATGATGTTCCTGATGACACCCAACCACCAGGTCGGAGGGGGGGGGGGGGGCAGAGATTAGTCATTTTCAAGAGACCATAAAATAATGCATGTTTAATGCATCCCTGCCACGCGATTATGGAGAACTCGTCTGTGTGGGCGTTCAGGTGGAGGTGGTGGAGACGTTCCCCCCCAGGCTGGAAGAGAACCTGCCGGTGTGGCGCCATGTCCTCCTCAGGGCTCTCTCGCAGGACGTCCGGCGGCGGGTGGAGGAAGACATTGCGAGCTCGGCGAGCGCCGTGGTGACCAGCTGGCTGGAGAAGGGCTGCAGGCTCGGGGAGCTGGACAGAGTGGTGAGGACACCAGGCCGGGGCCAGGCTCAAGGTCGTACGACCCTGAACAAGCATAGGAAACGTCCGTGTTGGCCAAAGGCCACAGTGCTACAATAGCGCAGAGATATCGTCACCTTGGTCCTGCCCTCGAACAAGAAGTAAACAGGCTCATTTGTAGACCAGGACTGTCTTATAAACTGCGTAGCGTTGCAATACCCAAGGACCTGACCCTGAAAGTGCTGAGGAAGAATAGCTGTGCCCGTTCACATGTTCCCATGGCCATTTACAAACCGGGGGATGAAGAGGTCATTCATAGCTGACTGGGAACAAGTCTGGGTGTAAAAGAGCTTAGGTAGACATTTGCCTGTATTCACAGAGCTATTTTAGGATCGCTTCAACTAGGCTGTGGCCTACAAATGGTCACCATATTTTTAAAGTTCACTATTTTATCTTAGATTTTAGTTCAAAACAATGAACAAACAGATTAGCCTTGGCACAGAAACAGCTCTGTGAACAGGGACCCATGTGAAAACATATGTAAACTGAATGTATGTATTATGCATTTTCATTACGCTTGTATTGCAGCTGAACCGTACTGATGGGATGCTTGTTTCCTTTAGAATGTGGCACTCTCCTCCTCGCTGGCTGTAGTTCGAAGCGAAGCTCCAGATTCAGAGTGTGTGTCCGCCGTCCTGAGACTGGTCACACAGCTGTGGCCTCGCATGTGTCCACAACAGGTAAGGCAGGAAACAGGTCTCGACACATCACGACACAGTGATGCAAGATTTTATGTGAAGGCCAAAAATAAAGCATGCGCTTACTCTCTCGGGATGAACGTGTGAAATGAATATGTGCGTCTTTGATGCAGTGCCAGAACAGATTTGGTTTGGTCCGAGTAATGTGCAGTTTGGGTCATCGTTTTTATGGACTGTATTTCAGGTGCAAACTTACCCAGCGGTTCAGTGCACTCTGTGTCTGCTCCTTAGCATCTCTGCTGTTCTCGTGCAGAGAGTGGACTCCCCCATCATCTGCCAGGTACCTGGTCAGCCTGTCTTCACAACTTCATGGCCATTCATTTCACTACCTCCTCTAGCTTTGAGAGCCTCGTCACGCGTAAGAGGAAACTGTGTTTTCACTGAAATACGTAATTGATTTTCGTCTCAGGCTCTGACGTGTCTGAGCTCCCTGCTGTCACACAAGTGTCCTGATGATGTTGTGCTGGCAGCACTGGACTTTTTGGCATCCATGGGGAAGGTGTTTATTCCTTCAGAAATTCAGGTATATCTACATGTTACACTGATTAATTTCAGTCATTTAAATGCCTCATTTTGGTACATCATAGAAAAACAAAAATTATATTGGGAAAATCACACCAGTTGGACCTTTCTGTGGGCCAGATCATTAACTGCTTTAAAACAGGGGTCTATTTCTGTTTGATGAGTGGAGTGTCTTGTCCCACAGAGCCAGGTTTTGCCTAAAATCTGCAGCCTCTTCAGTGTCCTGCTGGCCCAGGAGTCTTGGATTCTCTACCAGCACTCTCTAGAGGCCTTCTCCCTATTTGCAGAGGTGAGTCTCAACACATTCTCATTACACCGTAGAAAATCTGTAAAATGGTTGATGTGAATAACAGCCTTTTCTTTTCAGTCTTGTTTCACTGAATTATTTGGGGGCTTGAAGGAAAATAGCATAAAACTTGTCTTGATTTTTTTTTTTTATTTGTTCGATTTATTAGGCAACTAATCATGAAGAAGTGATCTCCCAGAGTTTGTCATCAGAAGAAACAAAAAATAAAGTCGTGAAATTCCTCAGCAAGGTAAACTTAAAGTCCTGAATGGGAAATTCTTACAATTACCAGTAAAGAAGAATGTAATAGAGACCTGTCTTTTGATCTAGACCGTTGATGTGCAAGAAACAGAGCAACAACGACTTGAGAGGGTAAAAATGGAGAGGTCCATTTTTGAAAGACACATCAAGAGACTGGAAGCTGATGGAGAGGAGTCTACAGCTGACTTACAGGTGGGCCTTTCGTACCTTCATTAAGTGGACATTGTGTTGTGTATTTATGAAGGTAAGGTGGTATGGGATACACATTCAAGAGATACTTGTGGATGTATTATATATATACCTACAGCAGATTTTAGACATGCCTGCTGGAGGTTGGAGTGTTACACAGGCAATGTGAGCAAACGTTTGTCTTTCCTTCTCAGCCATGTCCGAAACGTGCCCGACAGGAGACGAGCGAAGAGGAAGAGTGCGAGAAATATCTCCAGACAGCGGAAAGCGCCCTGAAAACACTACAGGCCTTGACTGAAAAAAGTCCCCCGCCACAATGGGTGACGGCCAGGCTCTGGGAGCTGCAGGCACTGATAACCCGAATCAACACAGCCAAGCCCCCAAGAACATAGCACTGCCGTGGAAGCGGGGAAAAACGTCCCACTGTACTGTACATTCCCTTGTTTTTATGAAGTAAGCTCAATTGTGTTCCTTTTCAACAGGACTGTTCTGTGATATATCAGTCCTTGCATGTGTGTCACAAATGCTGTTTATATGGCAAGGGTCAGCACATGGTCACAAAACAATGTCCTTTGATATCTTATTAAACTTTAATATTTGAAAATTATAGCGCTCTTAACGAGTCTTTTACTAGTGTAATTTGTTCCTGCTTTTTCGTTCTGCGTCAAATTTCCAACCAGCTGGACATTATTATTTCCAAGAGGTTTCTGTTAAAGTGTTAGCTAAGTACCACTTTAGTTTGATTATGAAACAAGATCAGCAAGAAATTCTGTAAACAGTCTTCTATTCATTTAGCTTTTCATGCATGTCTTCAACAGAAAGGTAGGCTAATTGCTCTCAGCAGTTGAAAGCACTGTAGTCTTGTCAAACAATAAGTGTCTGGAACATTCAATAGGTCTGTGTGTCAAGTACAAGAAGTAATAAAATGGAGTCAAATAATGATTTATTCCATCAGCAGCTGTTAATACAAATAAATTATACGTCTACCGTCTCCCCAAATTAAAGGTATATTTGTTTCACTTTGTACAAGGCAAAGTGTCCTCATAAGGCCTGTTCTTACAGTATAGTGATGAAAAGTTAAACCTATGGCACATCTTAGCCTTGAAAATCTACTGCAGTATCGGTCCATTGTCTCCAAATTTAAATCCTGATCCAACAACCAAAGCCGTCTACTAAATTTTGTTGTAAGATTTGGCAAAGTGAGTTAAGCGTGTCCAGTCAAGCTGAAACATTACCCAGTAAGTGTGGCCTCTTAAAAGAAATAAACGATCACCGTAAACATTTTGTCTGAAGAACGACCAAAAAGATGCTAGTTCAATTTGTAAGCTTAAAAACTGCAGAGATAAAATGATCAATAGAAAACATCTCTAGATATCGATATCTGAAATCACCTTTTCACATGGTTTCAGAGATAACAAGACAAAATTAACCCTAATGCATGGAAAGTGAAGACAATTCCCTTGCGCTCCGATTGGCCTGTTTGGGGGGGGGGGGGGGGGGGGGGGGGGGTCGTAAGCTGTGTGCCGTGTCCTGCATCCACTCAATGGCTCAGAGCAGGCTGTGTTCCAGTTTGTCACCAGGTGTTCTCATCGTCCCAGTTCAGGTCATCGCCATCACCCCAGCCTTCCGCTTCGGTCTGCAACAACCAAGCACACCAAGTGAGAACCACTGAAACATGAACATAGCCTAAACACAGCCTACAGCGAATGAACATGCCAATGTTGCTCTGAATGAAATCTGGAGAGATTGATTCTTTTTTGCAAAGCTCAGTTTCCAGTGACACTTACTTCTGCCACGTCAGCTGCGGCAAACTTTGCTGTGAGTGTTTGCGCGTCTATTGATTGATCCAGCGCTGTGGGTTCAGGGTGTTCGGAAGGTGCAGCTGTAAGTAGGCCAGCATTGGCAACAGTCCTTTCAGAGGGCAGCAACAGCGCTGCCGAGGACAACTTAATGTCTGGGACCATATCTGCAAAGAAGTCCAACTCAGGGTCTTTCTGTGGCTTCTTTTTCACTTCAATCGTGAATTCCTCCCCCAAAACCCCGCTTCCTGTGTCTTTTCGTGTGTGATTTGGCTTGGCAGAGTCTACTGATTTGTTTGGTTTCACATCCCCCTCCTGGTCCCAGCTATTGTCCCACGTGGTGGGCTTTCTCTCTGTTGCAGTTTTAGAGACAGAAGACAGCTTCAGGGCTTTGGAAGGCTTTGCTGCTTCTGGTACAGTGCTCGCTCCAGAGCCTTCATGCAATGGTACCCCAGAGTCCCAGGCTGATGTGGTAGGGGACTGATCTGAGGTCAGTTCAGAGTCGTCAAAATCATCCCACGGCTCCTCTTCCACATGAGACACGGCAGGGGTGTTGCTGTTGGCTCCTTCCTGCTTCTCTGCAGGCTTAATATAGATCTGGACAGACTGATCTTTGTCCTTTTCCACCTCGTCTGTGTCACTCCAGTCTGGCCATTCCTCAGATTGTCGGTCAGGCTTGTCTAGTCTTTTTAAACTGTAGGCCTCTACCCCAGCCAGAGCAGATTCTTTTCCCTCACTGAATCCATTCAGTGGTAAAGTCATGTCTCTCTTCATTGCTGAGACTGTAAAAGGAACAGATAAATTGCAAAATTAATGACACAGTACAGATTTTTATCTTCTCAAGACAATACCTTCCCAAATACCTTGCACATTAATCAGATATGTGAAGACCCAATTTCCCAAATAGATTTAGCAAAAAAAAAATTTTAATAAAGGACAGTGAGATTCCCACTTCCAGATCTGCCTTTGCTCAGTACCTGACTTTTTTGCTGGTTGGAATTCACCAGCATGCTCTCCAGAAGAGAAGGAGTCCATGTTCTCTAGGACCACCTCTCTGCTTCCAGAGGGCTTAGGGAAGAGCTTAAGGATTTTAGATGGCTGAGACATTTGTGGCTGTATAGTGTCAACGATGTGAATGGGAGAGCCTACAGAGAAAGAATACCTCTGTAAACATTCCACTAAAAAAAAATGACCTGAAATGTGATGTGAAATGTTTTGAAGTACCAAAACTGCTTACTTTCTGGGGTGACCTCGGTTGATTTAGTGAAGTTTGGGGTTGTCCGCTTGAACACCTTTGCTCTTTCCCCACCTACCACAACCTGCGCTCCAAGTAGAGGAACCAGAACTGCTAGACTCTGCAGCGTCATGGCAACTAGCGAATCATTTGTGTCTCTCATTCCAAGTAAAATCTGCAGTGTTGAAACAAAGAGGAAAAATCTATCATTGATGCAGGTAAACTAAAAGTCCCAATTTCAGAACCATTTCTGAAATTACATGCTAATGATAATGGCCCATGAAATTAATGCAAGCATCAAATATCCATTCTGTGCCAGAAACAGCACAGCATTCTTACACGACAGGCAGGGGTGATCAGCCATAAAAATATGACAGAAAAATAGATACAACAGATTATGGGACCATTGTGGGTGCTGTAATATGCAATGTAACACACTGTAACACATATAGAGGTGGAGGAAAAGTCTTTCCAAAATCTCACCTGAGGTAGTATCTGATTCTTCAGTTCATCATGAGAGAAAAGATCAGCATAGGCCTCAATGTGGGACAGCAGCACCATTCTGACGTGCTCCTCGTTAACTTTGAACAGCTTCAGTAGGTGAGGGGTCACATATTTACGGTAGAGGGGCACAGACAGGAGACAGTCCTCACTGCTGCCACTCGAATCTGACCAGAACACCAAGAAAAGTCAAGTAAACAAAAGCAACCTCATGACTGTCACCATATACTAACACCAAGGCAAGGGCTTTTCCTCATTTCCTTGAACAGTACAATGTCAATATTTTATCCCAAGTGACAGTAAGTAGAAAGTTAGAATTTTCACTGTAAGCAAAATGCTTAGATTCCAACTATAACTTTGGCCATTTCTAACATGCAAAATGGAATATAACAGTTATTATTCATTATCTGTTTTCTTGGCGTGGCATGTTTGCAATATTACTGTTGAAGACAGGGTTCAGATGTACGGTTTGACAGAGATTATTCCAAAAGAAAAATCCATTTTGGTGTACTGCAGATATTGTTATTACCCTTCTTTGGCCTGAGGAGATGTGGGAGGAAGCTTTTTATGGCTGTGGGTTCTGCGAACACCAGAGAGTTGAGGAGTTTGGGGACAAGTCGGGCTGCGATCAGCTCCTCAGGAAGGCTCTGAACCCGGTCTAGGAGAAACCTGCACAGACAGGCCCACAGCGGCACTGACACATGCATTTCTAACAGCCTCACCAGTTTACCCTTGTGATTTTGTAGTCATATTCAAATTAAATATCTAGTTACATTAACGCTAATCCCAGGAGTCATTTTAGATTTTTCAGATCTAATACTAAAAATGAAACCTTCAGATTAAGTACTGAAAAAATATCATACACTTAATCTTGCTTGTGAGCCATTAAGATTCAAAAATAACGTACAAAGAGGACAATATGGGCGCTTACTTGAAGAATTCATTCTTCTCTTCTTCAGTTTTCAGAGTCAAGCTCTTCAGAAAATTCACTATTTCAAGAAAGTCATTCCTGTTTACATAAAAACATACAACCAACATTAAAACTTCATGAATGAAACAACAGTCAAAGGTCAAAGGTCAGACCAATTCAACTCAAGTATAACTTTCCGTGTGAGAGGAAAATGCTCTGCGCAGGCTACATTCACGGCAGCACACCTGAAAAACTCGTGGGTCAGCAGAGTGCTGAGAGATGGGCGAGAGAGGGGGTCGGGGTTCAGAAGGCTCTGGTGCAGGGTGCACTTCAAACTCTCAGACAGCTCCTCAGAGACTACAGTACAGAAGGACAAAAACAGAAGATGGGTCAAATCATCAGTTCTTCTACGATAGTCAATAACATTGTATCTGGCACAATAACTCTTGCATATAAACAATACCCTTCTAGGTAGATTTTCCTGTTTTAAGTCATAGTTTTGGAATGTCATCTTCAAGCCACATGATATTTCTTTTACTGACTGTAAGTAGTGGGCTCAGAATGATGAGTTCCTTGGGATGAGGTGGGAGGAAATGACAGATTTAAATATTTAACTTACCATAACCACTCAGGAGAGGGATGAAAGCTTCCACCATCACTCCAAAGGAAAAGGTATCTCTTGAATGCCCATATTTGTCTGCTAGTGTTTTAAAGCTTTCAACCTACAATGAAAATGTTTCTTTTGACTTTCAAGAGTAATATATGTAAATCTATTTTTTAATGAAGCACCATCAGAGGAGTCCTCTACTTACCCTTTCCTCAGGTGGAACTGCACTTTTCTCTCTCACTGTCTGAATGCTTCTAAGGAACTAATAGCATAAAGAAAACATTGCATTTGTCTGCCAATGAAACACGCTAAATGACTTTTAATAAAATTCCTGAACTGAACATCTGAACAGTAAACTGAGATTCTTCTTATCGAGTTTAAGTGTTTCAAATTACATTTTTAAATGATTATGAAATACATTTTTCAGTCGTTTACACTTTACTGGAGTGTCTTTGCAATGTTCTGAGTATAAATCCATTTTTATTCAAAGAAAAACTATCACCTCAGGAGTTGCTTCAGAAAACTTGCAGACCGTCTCCATTCCCCCAAGTTTCCAATGGCCATCTTCACTAACAAAGACTGACGACATGCAGACATTGTTGTGGCTTGACTTCCCCTGAGTTAAGGGATAGTATATTGTTGTTATTTCAAAGATCAAATGGTAGTATTGAGTAGAGTGCTTTTTTTTATTCTGAAGAGTAATATCTCAAGTCAAGGTCCAAACACAATACAAGGGTACAGGACAATACAGGGATAATACTGATGACATTAATAATGTCAAACCACTCTCATCCATATTTTGTTTGTTTAGAAATAGTTCCTCTGAGAAATCTTTTTGTCCACACTGTTAGGGATCGCTTCTGCAAAGCTGGCTGTTCAAAGGAGATGGATACCCACTCTGTCGTGAAGGAAGACAAGGGCTTGCAGGAGGTCGTAGATTCCAGCACAGATCTCCTCAGGGGAAAGATTCTCCAGCAGCAGCTCCAGGGGCTGCACGCGTTCCGTAACCAGGTGGATTCCCCCATCCTGAACCGAGCAGGACAGGAAACGCAGCAAGCACGGATGCCGCAGGGTCTTCAGGTGCTGAGGGAGAGGGGCACGCAAAGGTAGACCATGACAGGTCACGAGCAGGGTTCGTTGGTCTAGGGGTATGAGTCTTGCTTAGAGTGTGAGATGTCTCGGGTTCAAGTACCAGATGAGCCCTTTTTTCGTGACACTGAGTTAGCAAATCTCGAATGAAACTGCATGAGCTTTGCTTGGTCTCTGCTCTTAATTACATGACACTTTTGTACCCTTGGGAAAAGGTACTGAACCCACAATCTCCTCAGTTAATATCCAGCTGTATAAATGGATAACTTGTCAAAAAAACTAGCCTATCTAAGTCATTCTAGATGAGAGTCTGCTATATGACAATAATGTAATGTCACATGTGGAGTAGATGCAGATGCACAAAAGCCACTTGAATAATTGTAATATACTAACCAAAAACTTTTCCCAGCCTCAGAGAGAAACACCAATCACTTCCACAACCTCAACAGGACACACTGCACAATTCATTTCAGGGTACCAAAGCAGCAATTTTATGGCATGTAGCGCAACAAGCAACAGCAGCATCTCCTTTAAAGTCTGGTTACCTTTGCCGCTTTGCTGACTTTGTCTTCGTTGCCCTGTTTGTGAACAAACACGGATGCAGGCTTGCCGTCCTGGAGCTGGGCGGAGTACATGGTGAGGCCCGAGGGGAGGGTGAGAAGAGGCTCCTCCAAGGTGCAACTCCTCACGGCGCTGCTCTCCGCACCCATGATCACCCTGGAGGTGCTGCGATATTGGACCCAGGAGATGACAAGGCCACCCTTCACAAAGCACATCGTAACTTATAATACTAAGCGGACGTAAACACGGTATAAGGACCACGTACTAGTGTATTTGATAGAGTATAACATTCACTCAGGCTCTAGACTCTCAGGTATACTTCTCTGACAATCCGGCAATGGTTTTTTGCTTGCATTGTGCTTCCATTGCAGCAATAATCCCACCGTAAATAAATGTTTCTGTGATAATCTCAAAGTAAAGAATAAATATATATTTATTTTGTACATGTGAACATCAAAATGTGGTACTATTCGCAGACATCGGCCATTCTGGTAGATTTTTGAGGTATACATACTTTCTAGCTAAACACGTGTTCATGTTAAACAGAAGCTACAAACATTTCATTGTGAATTCATGCATTTTTCAGATAGATAATTTCACTATGTGTCAGGTTAATTAGCTGTTCTCATGATTGGAGGAAACGAAATGCAGCTGGCTAACTGGTAACTTGCTAACGTTGGCGTCCTCTTAAGCTATTTACTAGTGTTGAAAACTTCGGTCGCCAGATGCCTTAGGAAGCTGCATTTGCTTACAGCCTAACTGGTGTGATTGTAAAAAATATTGCTTATCGTAAGTAGGGATAACTAGCTAACGTTAACTAGATAGAAAGCAGGTCATCGTTACAGGAAGCTAACGCTAGCTATCTCTGCTCATGACATGAGCCTGACAGGAGTCAAAGAAGAAACATTTCAGCTAGCTAGCTAACTTGATATCTTGCACTGTTGCCAACGGAATATGATACAGTAATGTTGGCTCCATGCATTATTACTCAGAGCTACCCTACGCATTTCTCAAAATCGACGTGTCACATCGGGGTTTACCTGCGCAGTGGTATGTCACTTCTATTTGAGGTGTGCTGGCTAGCAGGCTAGCTTGTTAGCTAGCTAGCCATTGATGGCGACTTGGCTTTTCAAGTTTCACGCGGCGATTACACGGCTTGATGCCTGTGCCTGCTAGCTAAATGATACGTCCAATGACTAAAAGATATGGGGATATCTGCATTCCAATCAATGCCAATACATGTACAAAGAGTCCATTTTCACTATTAACATCGCGCTAACACCAGGCTTCCTGTATCTTGCGTGTAAACACCGGTTTTTCCTGTCACGGATTTGGAATGAGCCATTACAAACCAGGGGATACATACACAGTACAGAAGCGGAGACGTCCAGTGAAACGTCAATTTAGAAGCCAGTTATAAATTGAGAATATTACTCATTACATGTATTTTTTCATATTTAAGTTACAACTTCCGTGAATTTGCCCAATAAGTTACGTGGGCGTCGCTAGCTTGCATACTCTACATTTGACTGTTATGGTCTCTACCACGTAACCAGTTGGCCAGTGTGAAGCAACGCAGGGGTTGTGCATAGCGCAGCCTAGAGGAACATTCAGCGATGCACGGAAGGCCAAGTACAACGAAAGTCACCCAGTTTAGCTGGACTGCCTTAACTGAAGGCAATGCGATGTAACGTAATGCAAGTGTAACAGATTGCCGGGCACAAAATGCCATATCTGGAACTATAGGTAGTTAGAGAGTCATATACTACAAGCAGACTAAATCAGTTTGGCAGCTAACATCCTCCGCGCCTACCAACATTGAAGTAACCTTAAAGTAACTCTGTGGCAACTTCACCTTGCACGATATTGCGTCAGAGAATGCGCGGAATGACTTCTGACTTATATCACATTACAGCAGACGCTCTTATCCAGAGCGACTCACATAGGCTACAATGTTTACGTGTTACCCATTTATACAGCTGAATATTTACTGAAGCAATTCTGGGCTAAGTACCATTTTGCTACAACAGCAGTGCCCCAGCAGGGATCAGACCAGCAACCTCTTGGTTAGGAGTCTTGCTCCTTACCACTATGCTATACTGCTGCCCCAGTTTGTATTTTTATAGCTCCTACTCAGACTTTGACTATACTTACATTTCATGTAGAAATGCACATGCAGGCTACAAGACATTTCCATTGAAGTTCTGACATTTTGGGGCGGGGGGGGGGGGTGTTGCTCTTATCAGTGCAAATCACATGTCCAATTGGACTGAGGTTTGGAAATTGAATTGAATATTGATATTGTGCTCACTTAAACATTTCTTTGTGGATTTAGATTGTTGTCTTACTGGAATGTTAATTTTCAGCCTCACCTGATCTTCTTGGCAGAGGGAAGTACACATGTAGCCCAAATTGTTTGTTGTGTACTGGGGTTCATGACACCCTTAACAAGGGCTCCAGGACCTGTTAATGGAAAAAGCATTCAAAACATAATAACCACCTGCCCATATTTCGTCATGGACATGGGGTCTTTCTCAACATAAGCTTCTATTTTACACCAAACATTGCACTCATAAGCAGGCCAAAAAGCTCAGCTATTGCTTCCATCTGACAACAAGACAATACTTGTCATTCAGATGTAATTAGCCAAATTAAAGGCTTCAAGGCAGCTCTTTTTGTAGTAGGCCTTCAGAAGAGGGGTCTTCCTGACACCTGGCCATAAATGCAGTCATGCAAATGATTTAGAATAGTACTTTTTAACACTCTGTATCCTGAAGATGCCACTTAGTTTTAGAGATCTCCAGCTGTTGTATTTACATTTGCGGGTTGCCCCACAAAGCTTTGATAAAGTAAAATAATTCAATATGTACATTTTTTTCTTTTATATATTTTTATTCCTGTTTAATAAGGGTATTAATAAATATGGACAACTAGTCTTTATTAGGACATTTTATTACTTAGTTATTTTAAGGCCATATTTATGTTATGCTATGTTTTTAAGTTATTTTATTAAATGCTGTATTTCTAGCTTTTTAATTTTTTTTGTACAAAACATATGTTCAGGGTATTTGCTATTGAATAAAATAATCTCTGTGGGCCTGTGTTCAAAGGAGGAGTCCTGGGTGTTGTTTTGGAGACATTACCTCATTACTAAAATGGCTCAGCAAATTGGACAAATATTTTCCTCCTTGTGCTGGTTCTTGCACCAGTATCATCAAATGTTTTTTTTTTTTTATCATGAGAGAACTTCTCACACAAACCATTGCCTCATTACATCAATTACAATAATGAAAGCATTTGCTTTTTCTATTAGCAATGAGTAGAGTTTGGAATGGTTTCCATGGTGGTCATAACCACAACAGGCTTACAAATATTGGAGATGAATGGTTAAAAAAACTTGTCTGCAACACCCATGTCTACCAATGTTTATTTTATTTTGAGACAGGGGAAATGAGGTTGCCATTCAAGCCTATTCTACTATATATTGTGCCTTTCATCTTTATGGTGTATATAACATCTGCGTTACACATAGACCAGAAAGAGCTGGGCTGGTGGAGGTACCCTGTCAATATAACATTGAATGGTAAGTTACTTACTGGTGTCAGTTCCAGTACATGCAGACAATTATCATTGCATAATCACGAAATAAAAAATGAAATAAAAAATAATTTATTCCAGTAAATTATTGGCTTGGGGAACCGATTTCCCAGCCAAAAATGGTTAATTTCAGTCTGAGATTCTGATTTTGAAATAAACAGGATGAAAAGAATTGTTGAATTTGAGCCATCATAACAAGACAATTATTTTGATACATACCCCTTGAGTTAATTGGTGTTGATTGGGTGAAAAAAAATATCAATTTTAAGTCTGTCATGCGATGGAACATTTTGTTTTTGGGCATTAAAAAGGCAAAAGTCTATGATGTCACCCGGTGCTCTTTAAACAGATGTGTTTTGATGTTTGTCCAGCTCTTGCGCAAAGCATGCGGGAGTGAAACCCGTACAGTCTGGGATCTCTTCCTGTGTGCGTATAACAAAGTCTGGGCCTCTAGTGGGCGCATAATTTGTGGTTTAATTTGCTGGATTTGCTAATTAGAAAGACCTGCCCTGTCAGACAAATCCTTCCCCTTCACATCATATAAAAGCTGATACCCACCTAGGAAAAACTATGTGAGCTGGACAGGAGCTCTCTTTCCTAAGGTGGGTCATTTTCTTTGTTTCATTCACAAATCATTGTTGTGGCATTTACTCTGTTTTTACAGATATTTTGTATTTGGACTGAGAATAACCACATATTCCGAAATATTATTCAAGGTTTTTACACTTTTTATTGTCTCTATTTTAGAGTTATATTTTGCCATTCAGTTTGGAACAAGTACAAGCGATGGCTGCTTCATCCATACTTGGTATCCTTCTGGCAATGGCCTGTGTTCTTCTCCCATTATGTGAAGCCCAAGGTAAGTTCAGTCACTGAGTATTTTGCAGACTTTATTAACGAAGTGAAAGTTTATTTCTAAGATGAAAGTGATGGTAGAAACATTTATATATTTTTAAATAACATAAAGAGTTACTGATAGCACAAACCAAAGTACAGATAAGCTTCTTTCTTGAGTCCTGACTGACAACGAAACAGCATGTGCAGTCCATAGCCCACTCATGTACTACTTACTGTGTACATAATAGCAAATCATTAGCCACCGGCAGATGTTAAGAAAGGTTGTGGTTAATTCAGCTCACTTGTCGTCTTAATATTTTAATTGTTGTGTGTCCAAGTTACACTGAAGTCCAACTATACTGGGAGTGTTGTTAGTGTAGATTTAAAGTTATTCTTGTACCTTACTGTATCATATGGAGCTAAACAGATTCTTTTAAAGGAATATGTCGTCTTCTCACTAGCAAGCTGCAGTGAGCGATGTGGAGAATCATACTACAGGGGTCATATCTGCCATTGTGACTACAATTGCCTCATTCACAACGAATGCTGCAAGGACTATGAATCCATGTGCACTACAAGTAAGGCCTTGATTATCTCCTCAATTTATTCTGTTCTTGTGTTTGATGTATCCAAAAAGAAGTACACATCATTCTCACAGCCTATCTGTATAATAGTGTAGTGATGAGAGAGTAGTATGAGTTAGCTGAGTTCTGTCACCTTTGATCGTGAGTATGGCACATTCACTGCATAAACTTGAGAGCAGAATTGGTGCTGTCTGTACACAGTGCAAAAAAAAAAACCTAAGAATGAATTTTTATTTCCTTAACTGAGTGCATCAACTTTTCTTTCACTTTGTAAACTCATCAATGTTGCTGGGAATTAGAGGTAATACTGAGTACCTGTAGTCCGTACAAAATCGTCTTGGTTCTGCTTCTCAATAAGGAGGGGCCCACATCAGCAGATTTAACATCATTAATAGTGGCAAAACAAGCTCCTCCATAACCTAGCAGTTTTGGACGGGGAGAACTGAATCAGTTTTTAGTTATTTTACATTTACAGTTGAGCTTTAAATGAGGTTTGGAAATGGACATAGGTATATCCTCTGAATCAAACATTATAAGTGATGCTGCACAGGGGATTGCAGTAGAACCACATACAATATAAATCATAGTGTCATGCGCCAAGGCTTTATAGATGTATAGGTGGAAAATTACTATTACTAGAAATTCCTACTATTGGCTTTCCAGGTGATTCATGTAAAGGACGCTGTGGTGAATCCTTCAGGAGGGGTAGGCCTTGCAGCTGTGATTCTGACTGCGTTCAGTATAACCAGTGCTGTCCTGATTATGAAAATCATTGTGGTAGAGGTAAGGTTGTTTCCATATTCAGCATATAGACTGAATTCTGTGGCTCCAAACTAATCACAATAATTTGCATGATTTTCACTTTCTGTTGTCCTTCCATATGCTGTACAAATAAGCCAGACAGTTGCATTACATTTTCATGAGCAACAACACATCACTATGCATCATATGCACACATATTGATCCTGCTGTCATTAATGGTCAGGAAATTGTATGTATTTCCCAGACTGAACATTTGTTGTTTTGACAACAACATTGTATGTCGTTTCTGTGCCTATTAATTTTGAATCATTATTACAGAAACTACCACAAGACCTGCAAGCACAGCAGTCCCAGCAACAACGCTGAAAAGCACCATATGGCAAAATTCAAAGAAAAACAAGCCATCAGGTCTAACTTTAGTAAAAGCATGGCAACAAAATGAACATTTACTACATTAAGGAGTAATCTATTTTGCATACGTCTTTTTAAGATGATTCTGAATTAAACCTCTTTCTGAGAGCAGTCACTGTCAATAAATGCTTGTTTGCTTAGAACTATTTAAAATGAATTGTTTTTAGATTCACTAAAGAGCAAACCCATCAAGGAGCCGTCAGATGTGACTCAGAGCCCTGTCAGCACTAAGAATGAGGACATTAACCAAGGTAAACCCAAATGGAGGGGAACTGCATTCACTCAAACAGTGCCCAGTGGTCAAAAAGCAAAATACTGTATTTGAATATTTCTTGAAAATGCAAAAATGTGCATGCAGTCCTACGGGAAATAGTTGCATTGTCTTTTTTCATTAAAATGAAATATTATTTTAAATGATGTAATAACAAGCCAGACGTGTGCTGGGGATGGTGTTTCCCAAGTGTTCAGCCTGGCTGTCAGTTCATGGATATCGACTGAGTTTCAGCGTCAGAACGCAAGGCCAACTCCTCTCACAGGCATCCCACGTCTTTAGCCTGTGGGCCAAGGGAAATACAGGGAAATAATGTAATTTGGGGGCTGCACTGAAAGGGAGTCTGGGCTCAGTATCAATCGGACTGAGGAATGGGGAATGAGTCATTGCGTAAGCAGTGAGAGAACAGGAGGGGTTACTCCGGGGAGTTTTCAGGAGCTTGGTGTGCTATGGCTGTTCCCACCCTGCTGGGATCAAGCACCAAATTCCTGTCAGTGACACAGGCAGGAGTCAAACCAACTCGAAGAAGGAATGTTGTTTGACTCCCTACTAATGCTATTGATTGAGACAAGTAAATTGATATAACCCTTTCAAAGTGAGGCAGGAAAGACCAACTGAGAAACTGGGAGGTATCTGAAACTGCCAAGAAATACTGCGAGTATTAATTCTGAAGAGACATAAATGTGTAAATTCATTCTTTTTAATAAATGCATACCATTTTAGATCTATCAGAGAGTCTTCTCATTCCCCTGTCCACCCCTGCTGAACCCATACAGCAGACACTGGAAATACAGAGAGATGGTGAGTACATGAACTTGCAGGGGCAGTCCCTATGAGTCATGTCAGAAGTAATTACCATCTTGTCATGTTTGTCACTTTCTCAGCATCAGTGTTAAAGTGAACGCCCCATCCCATTGTGACTGGATTATTTCTCACAGAGGGCATAGATCAGACGCTGCATCAGGTTCCAGCTCCAACGATTGAAACTGCTGATCCGGTGTCAACTCTGAGCCCGGAGAGCATGAGTGGACAAGAACCCTTACTGATCAACACAACCGAGGACATGCCCACACCTGGTGATGCTGAGACAACTCCAGACCCCACACTGCCCAGCCTAGAAACACCTACGTCACAGGGAGAGCCAGACGCATTTGCAGAGGAGATCCACACACCGGTCCCTGAAGAGCAGTTGCTGCCATCCAACCCCACTGGAACTCCTACTGTGGATGAAAGCAACGATATCTCCGTTGCAACACCAGCAATACCAGCCAGTGAGCCTCCCATTGAGATAACAGGTGACCGATATCTGTCTTGTTACAGAGGTATTTCACACTTAACAAGATGTATTTAACTGGCCAACTCTTTCATCCATAATGACTCACAAGACCATAATCAGCTCATAAAGCGCATCTGTCATGAAGATTCATCATCCAGGTTGAGGTATGCATTAATGAACTAGCTGATTCGAATAATTGAGACCATTTTCTCCGTTTTTGACAGACAATACTGCTACTGCTACTTCATCAACTTCTGGAGGCCAGACAGATTCTAACAGCAGTCTATCATCTTCCGTGATGCCAGTAACAGCACCTAATGGATTCTTGACCCCTCAGCCTACCGCTGAGTCTATGCAAGATCTTGCTGAGACGATGAACCCCAACACATCTTCAACCAGAGAGGATGAAGAAATCTCCCCTGTGGGTTCTGAAACCACCACTCAGATCGCTGAAGCCCCAGAACCCCAGACCACAGCCACCACCTCTGAAGCAGACACACCTGCCCCCACTGGTTCAGGAGAGGGCACACCCTCAGTTAGCCAGAGTTTAGATGCATCTGCTGCCCCTGGCCTTACAGAGAGTGCACCATCAGTCAGTCAGGATACAGACAAGCCTGCTGCTACTGCAGACAGTTCACCATCAGTCAGTCAGGACACAGATATACCTTCCTCTACTGGTTTTGCAGACAGGTTATTGCCTACAAATATGCCTGAGCTGGTCTCTGCAGACAGCACCACCCCGGCCTCACTTGATGAGACTTCTGCAGCGGCTGGCACTCCCTCCCTGAGTATGGAGGCAGATGAACCAAAGGTAGAGGGTGATGCCTCCACCAGCTCCCCCCCTCAGGTTAGCCTGTCCGTCACTCCGCAGGCCGAGACAGAGGCTCAGTCTGGCCCGGCGTCTCCTGGCGCGACAACGGGAGCTGACACACCGTCTGCAGGCAATGACATCACCAGCGCTGCTCAGCCTGGGGGCTCAACATCTGGGCAAGCCACTGAGCTGCCACCCACACCTGCTGGTGAAGCTCAGGACTCTGACACGCAGGCCACCCTCTCAGGCAATACCCCCAGCGCCCCACTAAAGCCCAGTCTCCCCTCAGCATGGCCTTCCAAGAAGCCCAGACCCAGCACTCTAACAGACATTGCTGAGGCACTGGCCACCAACAGCCCCAGTGACCATTTAGCAGGTAGGAGCATCTGTTCATTTGCATGGTGTGCATTTTCATTTATTTCCATTTTGGCAGCAATTACACTCTCTGAAGCAACACACTGAAGCCAGTTTCTTTGGTTTAAAAAAAAAATAGAAAAAACCCCAGCAGGGGTAAATATCCTGCTTCGGGAAAAACTTTTGTCATTTACACACATCCACACGTAATTCAATTTACCAGTACATCCAATAATTACACTAGTTGTACTTTGTGTTTTTATCTGGGAATGTTTTTACTCATTGGAGGCTTTTTCTTACTCTTTGTTCAGATGACAACAATGACACGAATCTGTGCAGTGGCAGGCCCATCAATGGGTTAACCACGCTTCGGAACGGAACAGTTGTTGTGTTCCGAGGTATGTCCTGTTCAGATGACCTTCCACTTACCTTATTTGCTTTGATGAGCATTCAGGAATGATGATGCAACTGCCTAATTCCTCTCTGACATTACATAACTTTGTAATTTAGTCTTTTTTTTCCCAAGTTGTTTTTTTTCCATTTGGATTTTAAATGAAGAAGTGAAGTAAGGCTGGATTCTGCTTCTATCCTCGTATTTTTAAAACATTAATCTCAGAGGGGAGAAATGTTCTGTAAGCAAGTGAGACTGAAAATAGCAGAGGAAAGGCTCTGTATGCATGTGATGGCTAATCTGAAGAACTTTCTGCTTAAGTTTACATAAAAGTAAGCCTCAGATTTGAACTGAGAATGAGGATTGTAGCACAGTGATTGGTTGAGCTCATCATATGATCTGTGGCCCTTCTTTGAGTTATATTTAACCTTTTGTGTCATCAGGACACTATTTCTGGGTGTTGGATGCCAACAGGGTGCCTGGCCCAGCCCGTGGTATCACAGATGTGTGGGGCATTCCTTCACCCATTGACACAGTCTTTACTCGTTGCAACTGCCAGGGAAAGACCTACTTCTTCAAGGTATACAGGAACATCTCCAAGGATTTTAAGAATCACACAGCTTCCCCAGCTGACATATCTTTGAAATAATTTATCTCTAATACTTCTATAATATAATACTTCTATAATACCTCTGAAAATATTTAGAAGCTAGGATTAGTTGTAATAGTAAAATCATCTCCTCATACAGTGCACATTCTATTTTCAACAGGGAAATAATTACTGGAGATTTGAAAATGATGTGATGGATCCGAATTATCCCAAACCCATCTCTGGAGGCTTCAGCGGACTGGCTGGGAAGATCACAGCTGCTCTGTCTGTGCCTGCTACCGACAGGAGGCGCCAAGAATCTGTGTATTTCTTCAAAAGAGGTGACGTTCTCTCTGTCACTGCTCTACAGTGCATAGTTTTCAGTTTATTGTCCTCTGACATTTTCCTTTCAATGGTTTGCTTGTAGGTGGCCTGGTACAAAAATACACTTATCTGCATGGGACTAACCCAACCTGCAGCAACAGAGTCAAGCACATAGTCTATGCTGTAAGGACCCGGACGGCCAGGCAAGCAGGTATTGTACTCTTCACTCTTGATATTCTCAGAATCTTACAGGAAAAAAGTACCAGTAAAGTATTCTCATTTGTGTACACCTCTGAAGTGCCTGTGCGTTCCCAAAAATGAAAAAGATGGGGAAATGTATGACTCAGGGGGGTACAAGGTTCAGATTCTGCAAAAACTAACAGCTTAAACAGGTTTGCTGGGAAGTATTGCAAGATGTAGCCTACCCGCCACTCAAAAGGTTAAAAACAACATATCTGGGGATTTAAGGGCACTTGCTCAACTTTTAGGAAGGAAACTACTCAAAATGTCCTCCAGGCTGACAAATTGATCTTGTATTATACTGTGCAAGCTTGAGAAATGGGGAAAAATAACATCAATTGATTGATTGGACATTCCTCTTATTTAACACATTAGTAACAGAAAGCTTATAACTGAAAAGCGGCTGGTGTGATTCCCCACTGTGGGACTGCTGCTGTAGCCTTGGACAAGGTACCCAACCCAGATTTGCCTCAGTAATTATCCAGCTGTATAAATGGATAACATGTTAAAATTGTAACCTATGCAAGTCACTCTGGATAAGGGCATCTGCTAAATGACAGTAATGTAATGTATTGATTGTTGTTCATTCACAGCACCTTCCCAGATGAGCCTTAGTAAAGAGATTAACATTAGGCTCACATGGAGGGGATTCCCTTCTGTGGTGACGTCCGCAGTGTCCATACCCAGCCCAAGGAAACCAGACGGATACGACTATTACATCTTCTCAAAGAGTAAGTAAATGATACGGAAATGCGTACAGGGCGATTGTACTGACTTTGGCACATATTGACTTTGTTTTCTGTTTACTCATGCCATGTCACACATGCACAGAGTGTGACTCAGGCTCCCTGCACACATTGGCAGTTTGTTCCTCAGAGGTTGCCGGACGCTGTTCACAGGTAGTCAAGCCTCACAGGGAGATCCAACTGTCTAGTCATTCTGTCACTAAAGAAACAAAACTGCACCAGACCTCAGGGGTTCGTCATCTCACGAAAGCTCCCAAATTTCATATTTTCTGCATTGCCTGTGCGTGTCTGGCACATACACCAGACTGCACACGCATATAGTTGTTTCTCTTTTTGTTGATTCAAACGCAACGACGAATTTATTTCATTCAACTTTTGAGTCCGGGTTTCTTGTAGACATGAAACAAGCTCTGCACAATGACTATATTCTAGGTACCCGACGTTCACAAGGGGACTCTAATGTGACAAGCAAATAATGTTTCTAGAATCTTACAATACTGTTTTGTCTTCTAGCCAAATACTACAATATCAAGATGGACGACGAGCAACCAGCTCTGGTCACTCCACTGAGCCAGACCTCACAGCAGAACTCCGCTAAGAACTGGTTCAAGTGTCCGTAAAACGTCTCTCCCTGAAGAATGATTGCACTCAGGACACCAAAAATCTTCACAAAATTTATTAATAAAAAGAAACATTGCTTCATAAGGACTGATGTACGACAACAACCCCCCCCCCCTCCCAATACACACACGCAAGCGAACATTTAAAGCGCATTTAGGCAGATTTCAATACCTCAGAAACTTAAAAAAACAGAAGCCTTGGGGTATGGCGGCACGGAGTTGATGGTCAATGACTCCTGCTTCACCTGGAAAAGCGGCCTCTTACTCCCATCACACCTGTGGGAACAATGGCAACACCCTGTTTAGCGGGACAATAACTGTCAAACCACGGTGATATTCAATCTGCCTTTGAACCTGCGAATGATCCCTTAAAACCCTGTCATGTAGAATCATACATTGTATACAGTGCCAGTAAAAAAATTAACAATAATCCAGACAGGAATCAGTTAAATTAACACGCTGCTTTGTAATGTTTATTTTCTAACACTTGTTATTTTTTTTTTGGAATGTACATTAAAGTTTGATTCTGTCTAAGTGGTGTGTGTCAGGATGTGCCCTCACTGAGTGCCAGAGTGGTCCACTGCGTGGGGGTCTCACCTCTCTTGATGTGCCTCCCCCTGCTCTCGTTCCAGCGCTGCAGCTGGCGGTTGGGTCCGGGCCTCAGCGGTTTGGGCTGACTGCTGGGCATTTCTGACGGGGCAGATGTGTTAACCAGGGATGTTAAACTGCTGCTGAATCCAAGAACTGACATGACATCACTCACAATCACATCACCACTGTTTTTTACTTTGCACATCCCCATTTAACCTGAGAACCTGCAGCCCGATTTCTAACTGGTGGAGAACACCTGTAAGGTGGCGTTTTAAAAAATAAACCAAGCACCTGTTAAACCTGGGGAAAACATGGCTAAATTCAACAGCATTCTATGGAAATATATGTTTGAACAAAGCAGATGTGAAGTTAAGCATGGATCCAGACTGAGTCAGATACACTGCGCCCCTCTCGCACTGAGGACTGCTGGCGTACCAGTGGAGCTGGAGGACGGGTCCTGGCTGGTCGAGCTCAGGGTTGCTTCGTCCGAAGGCTGGGCCGGCTCCTCCATCTCTGCCTGGCTCTCTGGCTCCAGGGAGGCCTCAACACTGGTCCTGACCAAAGAAAAAAAACACATACGTGCCATATTTCCATTTCATTTATTTACACTTATTCAATCAGAGTACTTGGGGATTAATGATCACCAAGGGGATCAGCAGTGTGGTGTTGGGGAAAGGAGCAGGTTGGTGGTTTGATTCTCTGTTGAGGCATTACTGTTGTATCCTTGGGCAAGGTATTTAACCCACAACTGTCTCAGTAAATATCCAGCTGTAAAAATGGATAAAACTGTAATCTATGTGTAATCTATGTTGCTTTAGATAAGTTTATCCACTAAATGATGGTGATGGGAGAGCCACTTCACACATCAGTGCAGCAATACACCTGGTTAGGTTACCACTTTGAAAAGTCAGGGTTTTCATTTTTACACCTCCTTCAGCAGTGTTCCTAATCACTTCAATAGGTAATTGGTCCTGTTGAGCCCAGAAGGCATAACACTTCCCTATGGCCCAACACCCCAACATCTGGCAGAAATCTGGCTTTCATTTCAAGGCCTTGCATCCAACTACCATGCTACAATCCAGCATGGCTGCGTTTCCTCTGTGACATGCCTCAGATTTCCAGTCTGCTTTCAATTCTGTTGTCCACACAAACACAGCTGCTGCGTTGAACTGATACCGTACCCTTCGTTTTCTGCCTCCATGAACACCTCGTCTCTCTCGTCTCCGGGGCTGGGGTCCCCAGGAGCAGACAGGCCCGGTGTGGACGTGGTCACCATGGGAACCGACTGGGAGGCATTCTCTGGCACGTCCGATGGGTGGGTCTCAGTAAAGACAGACACTGACAGAGACAAACACAGTGATGCTTCACCTCACAGTCACACACCAGCGCTGTCAGAGGGCCACTTTTGGGCCAACACAAACAAAGCGAAAAAAAAAAGCACAAACCAGCTGTGAAAGAGGACAAAAAGATAATGGTCTTGTTTCTCCCAGTCCCCAATAATACCATGAGCTACAAAGGAACGTTTAACACTTTCTCTGTAATAGACTTCAACTTTTACACAGAATCCATCAAACAGTCATGATGTTGAAGGAACAAAGCATAACAACACGAGCAGTTATTAAAACGTATTCCAAAGGAGTACGAGTGAGATGTACCACGGCGTACCTGGGGCAGCAACCTGCAGGGGAGTGGTGGGAACACTGCGTCCACCAGACTCCTCTTCGTGTGCTGACAGGAACAGGGGACTTTCGTACATTCCCAGACCTGTACAACAAATTACATTACATTACGTGCATTTCGCAGACGCTCTTCTCCAGAGCGACTTCCATCACAATTACAGACACTGTTCAAAATTACATCTCCAAACTGGAAACAGTTACAAATTACACCTTGGAGGCTGTGCACGGTTCATTAAAGAGCGCAAGTCCATGTTTCCAAAAACAGTGTACTGGCATTTCAAATTTGGCTTTAACGATCCAGCCAGAACAGCTGCTGTGGATATATTCAGAAGTCAACATGCTAAGAATATGCAAGTGACAATTACGCCTTCCGCCATTAAGCGTTAAGAGAGAAACACAATGTACTTCCATGAGACGCCAGCTGTCCCAGGTCTGAGTGGGAGGAGCTTGTCTGTGCCATGTCTTCAGGCGGGCCGAACCGGAACCGTGAAACTCCGGCCACCTGGGGCGAGCTGAGCGCACAAAAAAACAGAGGCCAATGGGTCAGAACCAGCAATGGTACAACAGTAGAGACATGGGTAAAGCACCGACCTGACCACATTCGTGGGCCTGAGTGTGTCCACCACCAGGGAGGTTACATTTAAACATTTAACACACTTAACAAGTATCTACACCATAAAGGTTCTCAGCAAAGAAGGACACCGTCTAGATAACGATACTCACTGGATGGCTTCTGCGAACCCGTCGGTGCGATGAGGCACAACTAGCGTGGGGGTGCTGGGGACCATCCTGTCATCGTCATCGAAGAAGTGTTGCTGCGTGACACGAAAGCGGAGATGAGCAGGGGGGGACTCTCTCAGCCTCGGCTGTCAGAGACAGATGAGACCAGCCGGAGGGGGGGGAGACACTCACCATGCTGCTGCCGATCCCTGGGGTGAGCTGCAGCCCGCGGCCCACCGACTGCCGGCGGATGGGAATGCGCTGTGGGGACAGGAACACAGTGGCTCAACACAGGCCCCCCCGACAGACAGCAGCAGGCAGCCAGAAACATCCAAGCTAAGATATGTGTACAGCAATCTGACAGATATTTGGTGCACATATCATCTGATTAAACTGATCTGATTTTCAACACTGGAGAATTACAAAGACTACAATGTGTCTGTTGCAAGCTTACTGCGCAAAGATAAGAGGCAGCAGTGTGATGTAGTGGTAAGGAGCAGGGCTGGAAACTGAAAGCTTGCTGGTTCAATTCCCCACTCAGGGACTGCTGCTCTACCCTTGGGCAAGGTACTTAACCCAGAATTGCCTTCGTAACTATCCAGCTGTATAAATGGATAACACAGAGTAACCTATGCAAGTCGCGCTGGATGAGAACACCTGCTAAATGACAATTACGTAATGTAATGTAATAATGTAGAGGGTGGTGGTGGGGGCGGGGGCAGTTAAAGCACACTGCACACTGGGAGGCGTGCATACCTGCACCTGGGCAGGTGGTCCCAGCTCCTGGGCCGGTGGGGGGTGGATGTTGAGACGAGGGGGAAGTGGGTGTGGTGGTCTCCGAGGCGACTGTGGCGGGCGGGGGGCTTGGCGGTCAGCAGAGCTGGTGCTTGCCTGCTGTTCTCTTGGGGGTTCAGCAGAAAAGGACTCGGTGGTGCTACTGCTCCCCTCACCTGTAATGACGGGGGGACAACAGGGGATTAAGACGACTACTTACTGAACACGAAGGACCAGGAGACGTAAAGCTTATAATATGCTTATACGCTTATCACATGTTTGTTTTTAGCAGCGAGAGGACAGAGTACTCATTGTTAATTGGTTCAGAGTTCACAGCTCATAGGTAGAGTTTACGCGTTAACAGACAGTTTGGGTCTTACAGCTGGGGATCTGGGAGTCGGCCAGCCTCTGGTTGGAGTCAGTGGCTCCCAGGCTCTCCTCATTCTCAGTGCCTGGGTCGGTGGCCTCAGCTCCCTGGAGGGTGAAACAGAAGCCATGTGACTAACCGGCACGTCGCGGAACAAACGCTACGTTTCAGCATCCTGCCCTGGAAACAACGCGCTAGGTCTGAGCTCATGATTCATTTCCCATCCCTCGAAGCAGAAGCCTCCAGATAAACAGGGAGGCAGACATGTGTGAAGGGCATTCCCCCAGAGGTCTAGTAAAATCTCCGAGAGACAGCTGCGATCACAAAGCCACGTCGCCGCTTTGTTCGCAGCTCCGTGGCGCTAACATAAAGTCATCACCAGAACGCTATACGCCTGCTGAGACGCTGATTAATTGAATCCACATTGCGGGGTGTGGCGGAGCGCAGCGGCTGGCCCGGTCGCGGCGTGGGCGTAGGCGTAGGCGTTGCTGGCTCCGGGGATCGTGGGGGATGTGGCTCACCTCCGTGTCGTCTCCTTCGTACGGCTCGTTGCCGTCCCCGCTCCCGCTCCCCTCGTTGCTTTCCTCTCCCTCGTCGCCCATCCCAACGTCGTCATCTTCGTCCTCATCCTCCTCATCGTCGTCTTCCTCCTCCTCCTCCTCTTCCTCTTCGTACTCCTGCAGGGAAACATTTCAAAAGATATTTAATGACCAGCTGGAGATCCCTCTGGAAATAACAGGAAATATTTATTATTCAGGAAACATACTACAATTCAATGAGCCAGCATGTTCTTACTTACACTACAGCATTGCTATGTCTGTATACTTACACCTGTAGTACTTGCTGTTTATTTTATGTGTAGTATTGTTATACATTTTGGATTCTGTGATCTAGTGACTGATGTATGGTAGTATACTTGGCTTCCCTTGTCTAGTCAGGTTGCATAAGTTAACTTGTGGTGGGGTTTGAATAGTGTTATGCTCACACTCACTGGTCTGGGAGTGTTGTTAGCCTGGTCTGACACTGTTACTCATTCGACTTGAATGGATATACTTATGTTCTACTGTGCCAGAAATCGCTCTGGATAAGAGCATACGCTAAATGAATGTGATATAACACTTAATGTTTCAGATGAGGCGTACCTGGTCCACTTCCTCTTCTTCCTCCTCACTCTCGCTGTCTGTGCCGATGACAATGACATCATGCTGCTGCTCCTCAGGCTGCTCAGTCATGCTCTCCTCCAAGGGGACGAACTGGGATAGCCCCTCCCCCTCCCCATCCTCCAGCACAGGGTCCTCCTCTTCCACAGACACCTAGAGCCACACAGATGTGCAGACAGACAGACTGTTCAGCGCCTGTTACAGCACCACTATCAGACATGGCTCCAAACGTCACAGACCCTTCAGAGCAGGTCTCACCTGGGAAGCGTCTGGGGCCTCCTGGCTCTCTCCAGGGACCTCAATCTCAGCGTCAGTGCTGTCATCGGCTACCACTTCCTCCTGTAGGAAGGAATGGTGATGTCACCACCATCAGGCAGGGCAAGGCAGACATGTGAGACACAGTCCCACAACCATGTGCGGCTAGTGCAGCAACCATACACCACGTCACAGCACACCTTGCGTGAAAGCAGCCTTTGAGCTCGAACAGTGCGTGTGAGAAAGATTAAGGGCGCGGCGCTCACCTCCGGGCCCACCCTCTGGATGATGCGGAGCTTCTTGGGAATGGGCGGCTCGCCGGGTTCCTCCTGCGTCGTCTCGGTGTTGTCTGTGGAGCTCTCCTGCTCTTCGTCGCGGGGCCTCTTGGGAACGGACGTGCCTGGGGTGGCTGAAACTGCAAGGCCCCACAGTTAGTCCTGTGCCTCCAACACTTCACAGAACCCCCACTGCCTACACTGGGCAGAATCAAACCCACAATGTAAATCCACTTGGGAAATGATTTCTTTGGGGTCTTGCCACAACACTTGCTAAATTACTCCTGACAGTAATGAGAAGTTATGTAAACAGTACAGCTTGCCAATGGCCCAGTTTCTGAGCCTGGCATGAAACCATGGTGTAGAGAGTGAGGAACTGGACCCACCTGTACCAAATACTGCAGTGGAAGTGGAGGGCCTCTCCATCTGGGCGCTGGGCACGGCCTCCATCACGCTGGGGGTCGGCTCCTGGCTGGTCGGCTCCACAGGGGGCAGGCTCTGCTGGGTGGGCTGCACGAAGGCCGTGGCCTGGGTCTGCTGCTGCAGGGTCAGGATCGGCTGCGACAGCGTGGTCTGGACGTTGGGGCTGGTGGAGCGCACGGAGCCGCTGGCGCTGCCGAAAACGGTCACATGCTCCACGGGCCCCTCCGAGGACTGCATGGCTGGGGGTTCAGGCGAAGGGAAAAAAACGGCAAAGTGATGTCATGTTCCGGTAAATTACAGCAACGTAGTAACTGCATTCCAGCAAAGCGTGCAGACGTTGACTAAGACCCTCACAAGAAGAAATGAGAATGAAAAAGGCAGCTCCATTTGAAATGAGTTTAGAGAAAGATCCCTCAGGAAATTCCTGACTGTCAATGCTATCTTAAGTCTCTGAAGTGAATCACCATAAAGCAGACAGAACTTACATTCCATACTCAGCTCACCTTCCTGTGTCTCCACCTGGGTGGTGGGCATGACCGTGGCCGTTGGTGTGGGCGTAGTGATGGTGGCTGGCGTGATCATGGGCCGGATGCTGGCCCTGGGTGTAGGCTTGTTCCCAGGGATGGCAGGGGGTTTGCTGGGGGTCGCCACCAGGGGAGTTGGCTTTATGTTAGCCGTTGGTGTCTCTGAAGTGCTGGCACTGTCGTGGACAGAGGGGAGTCATTTCAATCATCACCGTGCAACGCTAAGTGAAGACAACACTCAAATCACATGACGGAAGACATTTAAACATCACAGTCACGTGTGAATTCATGCCGTGCCCCCCTCCATCGTCCTACCTCCCTCTGTCAGCGGCTGGGGTGGTCTTCAGTGTGATCTGCCTCTGCTCCGCTGGTCTCTGCTGCTCCTGCACCTGTGGGGTCAGAAGCTGGTGTAAACCCTGCATGATCGATCACCACTGTGCGTCTGTTCACCGCCAGGTTCGGGCAACTGACTGTCCCACCCTGATGGGGTCGCTCCTCTCCCCGGCTATACACGTCCCACAGGGGTCAGGACAGCGGAATCACTGGCCATTTTCCCACGCAGACTGAAGACCCACCTCTTCAGACTACATCAGTTCCCACCCCCTAACACCTGCTACTTGTATTACTTGCTGTATTTTATGTTTAGTGTTTGTGTTTTGGATTCTGTGATCTAGTGAGTTATGTATGGTAGTATACTTGGCTTTCCTTGTCTAGCCAGGTTGCACAAATTAAATTGTGGTAGGGTCTGAACAGTGTTACGCTAACACTCACTGACCTAGGAGTGTTGTGAGCCTGGTCTGAATGTCGCTCATTCAATCTGAATGGATACACTTATGTTCTTCTGTGCTGAAAGTCACTTTGAATATGAACGTCTGCCACATGAATGTAACGCAATGTAACATAATGTAATGTGTACACAGTGGACACCCTGGCCTCGCCCCCTACCTTGCTGGGCCCCTGCTCGGGGGGCTCGTCGCGCTGCTCGCTGTGCCTCTCCTGCTGCTCCCGGAGGTCCCGCAGCTCGCGCTCCTGCCTGCAAATACGCCCCTCGTACTGCGACTTCAGGGCCCCCATGCGCACCTCCAGCTCCTCCCGCTGCTGCTTCAGCTCCTCGTTCTCCTTCGCCAGCTGCTCCTTCGCACCTGCGCCACAGCCAGGGGTTCGGGTTACGAACGACAATGTCTGTGACCCGCACAGCCACACTAGTGAGGGCCGAGCGCTACGCTACTCACTGACGAGCTGGTTGAGCTTCTGCTTGGCCCCCAGGAAGGCCTTCTTGGTCTTATCCTCCTTCTCGGCCATCTGCTGCCGCAGCTGCTCCTCCTGCACGGACTTCTCCTGCAGCTCCTGCCTGAGGCGGGCCAGCTCCGGCTGCAGCTTGCTCACCTGCTCCTGGAAGCCCCTGGCCTCGGCCTCGCGCTCGCCCACCGTCTGAGCAGACAGGACACAGTCAGCCTCGCTGTCACTCACCAGCAGATATGGCATGCAGGCACAGAAACCCATTCTGTCCACAGAGTGTCTTATTTTGTCTGGTTTCTGTTAGACTTTTATACATGAATAGGTTTAATACTAGTAAAACTGTTGTGTGGATGTTCTCAGGTACAAGAAGAGAGGAGAAACAAATAGAAAATCCACTACACACACATAAAACACGGATGCTTTTTTTTGGTTCCATGAGATAAGCCCACAACTGCTCCAAGAAGGCTCTCTCACCTTCAGCAAGTTCTCCACTTGGGCCTCCAGCTCTCTGGTCTTGGTCTCTGCTTGACTCAGAGTGTCCTTCAGGGTCTGGATCTCTTGGACTGAAGCCTGCTGAGCTTCCTGCTCCTGGGATGGCTTGGCAGCGGCTTCAGCGACCAGCTGTAAGATGTGTCCCCACAACAACAAATTCAGGCCCACCAATCCTCAGAGTAAGTGAATGGGTTTGAGTAGCTTAAAGGATGAGGCTGAAAGCTATTGCGGTTTCTGCCCATGGCAGGGCACTGTGTCACCTCACCTTGTCATGCTGGACCTTGAGCTCCTCATACTGGGTTTTGTATCGGCGGCCAATCTTCTTGACCTGTGTGATGGTCTTCACCTTCTCCTGGATGTCCAGGACTTTGACCTCCAGCTCCTTCTTCAGGTTGTCCCTTTCAGTGGTCACCTTGCCCAGGTTCTCCCGCAGGTTGTGCAGCTGGCTCTGCATGGTCGTTGCAGAAGCGTTGCTCCTGTTTTGAGGTGGGAAAAGTTAAGATATTTACCGCCGGCTCCCCCAGAAAATGAGCAGGCCACAGGGCAGGCACTCAGTAGCAGAACCCAGGGCAGGCACTTACCTAGCAATCTCAGCCTTCATCCTGCCCGTCTCCTCAGTCAGCTGCTGGATGCGCTTCAGATGGGCCTCCTTCTCAGAGTGCAGCTTCTTGTATTCCTCTGGATCAGTGTCTTTCTGCTGACTCACCAGGTGCTGCCAAGACACAACAAACCCCACATTAATCTTAGGCACACAAGCACTTGGCCACAGGATCTCGAATAAATACGTAAATGAATATAACCGTCATTCTGAGTTTTCAATTATAAACCGTTTTGCTGGAGGTTCTATTGCCTGCCTTTTTCTTGGATCAATTTTTAAGCGCTTTCCAGCTGGCTCTGTCTGATTTTTTTTGTCTCTGGAAAACATACTTCTTTCCCAGTGCTTCATGATGAAACGGTAAAAATGCAGAAGAGCAAATACACGTTCGTGAATAAATCCTATACACCGCAGCGGGGCTCTGACCTGAGTCCTGGCTTTCCAGCGCTTGATGTCCTCCTCCAGCAGCTTCTTCTCGGCCTGCAGCATGCCGCTCTTCTCGCTCAGCTCCGCATTCGACTCCTGCAGGGGCATGATGTCCGCCTCCAGCTTGCTCACCTGCCGGTCACAGCCCACAGCAAGCATCAGCATGGAAACCCTCACAGATCTGAGCTGCTTCCAAGGATACCAGGATTCAGACTGACAGCACGTCCTCATCATCATGTAAGACTTAACACAGACACGATAGGGCATAACATGAACCCCAGTGCTTAAGCACAACTCAGATCATGTATCTATATATGTCTGTGTCCGATTTTGACTGCTGCGGGAGGTGACTGCAGTGGGCCTGGTATTTCCCCACACGGTGAGCCCTCTGTGTGCGAGTACGTGCCTTGGCCTGCGTCTGCTGCAGCTCCTGCTCCAGTCTCTCTCTCTCCTCTCGAAGCATCTTGTTGGTCTCCACCAGCACGTTCATGGTCTCCGTCTTCTTCATCAGCTCGTCATGCTGTGCCAAGGTCTTCGCCGTCACCTGCCCCGCAAATGGTTACAAGTAAGAAATGAGACCCCAAGGGCCCTGAACTGACTGTCCTGGCTGAAGATAGCACTCCTTTTAATCTCCAATCATCTAACATCAGAACTCCTTTGTTGTTCAGTTCAGATTGAGATATAATGGTACTCGCATTACTGTATGTAACGTAATGACTGTAATGTAATATTTCTCTGCAGCCTCACCTGCACTTTCTCCCGCTCTGCGTTCAGACTGTCCTGCAGATCCCTCAGCTCCCTCTCCAGGTGCTCCACCCTCTGCCTGTGACGCAGGCTCTCCACCTGAGCCACCTCGAACCTGGTCTCTGCAATCTCCTTCTCCTGCCGCACGAACCTGCACACGACGAACATTTCCACAGCCAGGTGAGTCAGGGAGACATTCAGGTGCACTGAGACTGAGTGTCAAATATCCTGTATGAGATAAGCCAGGCAATCTGCTTGTCTAAGCTAGAAGAGAAACAGGGGAGAGGCAGTCAGAGGAGGAATGAGAGAGAGAGAGAAATGACAGAGAAAGAGGTCAGGTTACCTGAGGATCTCCAGGAGCTGCTCCTGGGACTTCCCTTCCTCAGTCAGGGAGATGTTGAGGGGGCTGTCCTGTGCGGCCTGCTGGACAGACGCCACCATCTTGTTGCTCATGTTCTCGATCTGCTCATGGAGCAGGCCGTTCTGCTTCTGCAGGTCCTCCGTGCGGGACAGCAGCTTGGACACTTCCTCCTGGGAAAGAGAGAAAGGGTCAGAAAGAGGTGAGTGGGGGAGCCAGCGAAAACCAGCCCAGACCTCCCAGACCGGGCCTCTAAGCGCGGGCTGCTCACCTTCAGCATCCTCTCCTGCTCCTCCCAGGACACGCGGGCCTCCAGCAGCTGCGCGCTGGCCCTCTGCGCCCTCTCCTCCAGCTGCGCTCGCATCTGGAACACCTGCAGCACCTGCTTCTTGGCCGCCTGGAGGGCCTCCACGTCGGCGGCGTGCAGCATCAGCTCCCGCTCGTACTTATTCTGGGCCTCTGCAGCCATCTTCGCCTGAAACAGACCGCCGGGACAACCGTCACAATGGCAGCGCCTGCAGCTGGCCCATTATATCATTCCACTCATCATTAATGGGTTATGGTTGTTCTCTTATTTTTGTGTGGGGCAGTCTTGGCCCTGGAGCACAGAAGACTTTGTTTTTGTTTCACCTTGTAAATAACATAATTGGGGCAATTATTACGGCGTATGCAGGTGACTGTGTGCACTCGGTGAAATGCTGGGCACCCCAAGAACTTGGTGACCTGAATCAATTGAGCATGATAATTAATCCAATTATGTGAAGAGCTCAGGGAAAACAAAAAAAACAGAAACACTTGGTAGAAACACCGGCACTCTGGCTGCCTCTCTCTAACGTGGGGTGACGTTACCATCCCTAATGTTAGCGGGGTTGTGGAGAGCAGCTGTGCTGGGTGGGTGCGGTTCTCTCGTGGATGTGCGCACTCCTCACCTGCTGCTGGCTGTCCTCGATGGCCTGCTGCTCGTGGGCCGCTGCCACCGTCGCCCGCTGCAGGGCTTCCTGGAGCTCCGCCTGCAAGCTGCTCAGGCTCTTCTTCAGCTCGCTCACCTGTCGGGAGGAGAAAGATTTCCAGCTTCAGCTCTGATGGGGCATAGCTCAGAGGTGCACGAACAACGGACTCACTTTCAGTTGGACAAGGCTTACTCTGTACGGCTTAACAAAGTACAATAACTCACTACACTGCATTTCTCTGTGCTTAAAGGAGATATATTAATACATATGTCTTAGGAATCTATAAGATAAATATCAAAATGAGCTATCTGTAAAGTAATTGTCCATATGAGTTGAAATAGACAGGTATAACTGACACTGTATTCTGCTGTATATTTCTGACTTCTAGGCAATGTTCAAAGAAGACATCCATGGTCTGACATCCATCTGTGCTGCTGAGAAGACTGTTGATCCTGCGGTACCTGCTGCTCTATGTTCACGACCGCGGTGCGTTTCTCCTCCTGCAGGCCCTGCTTCTCCTTCTCAGCATCCAAGAGCTTCTTCTCCAGCTGCTTGTGGTACTCTTCGGCCTCCTTCAGCCGGTTCTCGATGGTGGAGCGAGCCTGTTCCGTCACCTTCAGAGAGAACGAGGACAGACCTCAACACGGTGACAACCTGTAACAGCCGGTGGGCAGCGGCAGAGGCAGGTGCTGGGCCATTTGCACACTTCTACAAGCACTGCGGCATGCAGGTTGGTCTGACCTGCTTCTCCTTGCTGAGGGACTCCTCCAGGCTGAGCACCATGGCCCTGTACTGCTCCATGTTGGTGGCGGTGGTCTTCAGCCGCTCCCTCAGCTCCCCGGCCTGCTCCTCGGCCTGCCTGAGGCGGCCGTGCAGTTCCTCCACGTCCTGGTCCGACCCACGCAGCCCTGGCAGTTACACAAACAGGAGTCGCAAACCACAGAGAGGGCACATCTGTTAGGGCTGCCCAAAAACCATATCCTGCGTTAAATTTTACTGTATAAGTAACATAACAGTCAAGATGGCGTTGTATTTCAAAACCACAGGCTTGAATGTAACTTTTAATTGCCTCATTCCCCTGAAAACATTAAACACCCACCCTGTTTACAATTTCAACTCTGTTGTAGGGCTTGACCTCCACTTACATATGGAAAATCAAACAACCAAATGAGACAGAATTTACATGTTTCTTCTCAAGCAAAAGAAGTGGGACACATATTTTAAACATAAAAAGGCTGGCCTAGACTAACTGAACGCTGACCAGCCCTCTGGGTTTGAAATCAAACACATGTAGCGTTACAAAACAAACTTCTCCATTCTGTAACTGAAATCAGGGATAAGCGCGATACGCAGTTTCAGTGACGTGCTCCATGCAGAACTCCACAGCCTCGGCAACCCACACCTCTGAGGATCGCTCCCGGCGACGACAACGGGGTGAGACGATTCTCAGAGCTACTGAGCTGCTGCCGGAGAGTGCTGATCTCCTGCTGGGCGGCGTTCAGGAGCTCCTTGGTCTTCTGGTGCATGGCGCTCTGGGCCTCCAGCTGCTTCTTAGCATCCATCAGCTGCAGCTGGAATGTCAATGATACAGAACGGGGGGTTACAGGTTACAGGGGCCTTGCTGCGCGAGTAGGGCCGCTCTGAGAGAGAGGGGAGCAGGTGCTTACGTCTTGGTTGCGGCTCAGCACGTGCCTCTGCTCCACCTCGTGCTCCAGCTTCTTCTGCAGCTGGCTGATCTCTCGCTCCTGCTTCTCGATCTGGTTGTTGAGGCGCTGCCTGGTGTCGGTTTCGGCGCGCTCCAGGGTGACCTATCGCACGAAAGAGGGAGGGAGGTGCTACACATCAGGGCCCATGTACCAATGAGTGGTTTTCCAAGGCCGTTTTAAAGGCTGTGCTCCTCTCACATGTACCTGGATGGACTTGAGGTTGGTGAGGAGCAGGTTCTGCCCTCGCTGCTCGGCCAGGATGGACTCCTTCTCCTGGCTCAGCCTGGTCTCCACCATCTTCAGCATGTCCCTCTCCTTCCTCAGGTTCTCAGTGCGGGCCTGAGGGAGACCATGCGCTGCATAAGCTCGTGCAGTGAGAGAGTGGCGGCTCTCACACAAACAAACAAACAAACAAACAAACACACACACACACACACACACACACACACACACACACACACACAAAACACCCAAGCGCCCTCTCCTACCTCAGCCATGGCGAGTCGTTCGTTGGCTGCCTGCAGGTCCTGGGTCATGGTGTGGATGATCTGCTCCTGTTTCTGGGTGGTGGCTGTCATTTTCTGGCTCTTTTCACGCAGTGAGGCGATCTCGCGTCGGTATCCTTCCACATTGTCCTGAAGCATCTCATACCTGAAACACACACAGGAAATGAAATACCACATTTACAGACTGATATGTGTGATCCCAGACCTGGTTTTCCAATTGAGGTACTATCTAAATGGCAAAGATGTTTTAAAATCCAGCAGCTAAAGGGACCACAAAAAAAACAAATGAGATGGGAAATATTGACACAGGTGGTTTTAAGTCTGTTCCAACAAACTCACACATTATAACATCTCACAGCTATAAACAATGTACTACCAGGCAGAGAGATCCTCTATGCATTGTTAGCTTACCGTTTAGAGGCAAACTCCAGCTGAGTGGATATCTTGGTGTTCTGGGAGCGGAGTTCAGACACCTGTTCCTGCAGCTTCTCATTTTGTTCATTGAGAATCTTGTCATTCTCAGCTTTTTCCTTCTTGTATGTGGTGAACACCTCTTGGAGCTAAAGCAACAGCACAACAGATTGTATACCAACACACTGCCTATTCAGAGCAAACTCTCACCAAGATGAAGTGACTTATAGCTATTTCTATTGCTGGTAATCATTGACAATATTCATTCAATATAACTCAAGGTTGATGAGACTTAATTTTCAAAGCAAAACTAAAGACGAAGAAGGGACAAACCTGAAAGAAAAATCTTATCAGAAGTTGAATACTGCCCTCTAGTGGCATGCTTGCCAACAAAAACGCACTTCCATTCCGAGAAGACTTCACATTATTTGTCCGAGAGCTGTCCTCACCTGTTTGAGAGCAGCCTTGGCCTCGACAGCCTCTGTGGACTCTGTTACAGCAACCTGCACAGGTGTGGCTGTGGTGGGAGTGACTGCTGGTGACCGGCGAGGGGTGGAGGTCAGGGAGAACTCCTCTGGGGTTGCACCTAGGAAGCGTGAACCGTATGATGAAGCGAATTTTTTACATTACCAACTACTACACCTAGGTCCTGGGTGCCTTTTTAGTAAGGCACATAATGCATTACAGAATTTATGAAATATCAGTAGCAGGATGACATTGTGCATAATCTGTAAAGAGCTGATACTGCAACACTGCTATAAAAGAGCCATTCTTTTCCGTCTCATCCATCTCATGCATAGACCTACCACCTCAGTGCCAATACACTGCCAACTTCGATGGCTAAGAACTTCACCTCACACTGGCACTAATACAGTAACTGAACCATTAGCTGTTCATTTCACCCTTTCTTCTCGCCCCTCTGGTCTGAAACTGAATGTCAGAGGTCCTCCTCGTTGCGTCAGAACGCAGCAGAGGGCCGGCCCACCTTGCACAGGGAAGCTGACCCCGGTGGTCTGGGCCAGCAGGATGCGGTACATGTCCCTCTGCCGCACGATGGACTCGGTCAGCTGCATCTGGTGGTTGCGCTGCTCCCGCAGCTGCTCCAGCTCGCTCTGCACCTTGTCCAGACTCAGCTCCAGCTCCGTCTTCCTGCAGGGACAGGAGATACTCTCCAGCACTGCAGCAGCCATCCAGATACAGTCACGAAAAGAAGCTCTAACACAGTCAAGCTTCTTTAAGGTATACTACTACCTGGCACGCTCACTCCCTAATGCCAGCAAGCCTACTTCAGGGATGCACCTGATTAGTTTTATTCAAGCGCAGACAAAAAGTAGCAAATGAGATGTTTGGCATCATCTATACTGGTTGTTTCATTCAGGACTTTAGTTACGTGCTAAAATGCCTTAAATTGTTTCTGAATCAAATTACTGAATTCAAACAGGTCCTGGTTTTGCCTGCTAAATATAAACTCTCTATAAACATGCATTACTATCAGGAAAAAAGCAGCCTATAGGAGAAACAGAGCAGACTGAATATGGCACCTTGAAGATGCAGCTTCCATCTCCTCCTTTTCTTGGGCCTCGCCCAACTCCCTCAGGGCCACTAGGAGGCGCTGGTTCTGCTGTTGCAGCTCTTCCACACTGCGGAAGGTGACCAGGCATTGAGAGATGACGTCAGAGGTGCTAGTGATGTCAGCGGAGCTAACGTCCTCATCATCTCGGATCACATGGTTCCCACGGGCCTCCTCCAGCTCGATTAGCAGAACGCGGACCTATGGCAAGCGGTTCAAGTCACTTTCCCAATACGACAAAACCCAGCTTCGTGAACCAGTGATACTTATATTTTTTATACAGGACATAGTTTTAGCACACCTGTTGAGACATGTCAGCAAGCTGCAGCTCAAATCTCTGATTGTCCCTCTCCAGGACAGAGGAGCGCTGGTTGGCCTCGTCCGTTTCCTTCTGCAGGCGATGAATTTCCTGGAACAGCAATAAGGTAACATTATTAAAAACGCCCCATGTGTACCACACTCTCCTTGTAGATCGACCGATAAGCTTCCTCCCACCTTCATGGCTTGTTCCAGCTTGGTGGACAGGCTGGCCACGGACTTCTGCATGCGCTCAAACTCATCGCGCTGGCGCTTCAGCAGGGGCGCCTTGGCCTCCACCTCCTGCACGATCTCGTCCAGGTACTTGTTCACTCGCTTGTTCTCCATTCGTTCCATCTGCAGCTGGTCCTGCGTCTCCACATACGCACTGTAGAGCTAAAACATAGGGGCACAAGGAAAGAGTGTCAATTACACCCCATCACAGGGGTTCAACCATACCCACCAATGTACCCTGATGGAGCGCGTCAAAAAAACAGTCAAGCTTCCTTCATATATCATGCCGTTATTGAGGCTACAGAGTTGTGATGATGACTTGATTTCATACCTCCGTTAGCTTCATGCCAGGCTTAACAATCTTTGCTACAGCTGCTGCAGTCGGGGACATGGTGGTCAGCTGGTCTTCTGAAAGGACATCTATTCCTGAAAAACACCATCAATCCACTAAAGTTCAAGTCACCACCTGTTCTGCTGGGCAAAGTACTAAAGAATTTATCATGAAGACACTGCATAAAATATCTCTGAACACATTTGTTTTGCCTTTTGTATGCACCAGGAAATACTTTACTTGCTTATTCTACATATTAATCTTGTAAGTCTCCCTGGATAGGGACCTCTGCGAAATAATTACATACATGAATAATAACTCATTTATAATGAATTTCTCACCTCTGCGCTTGGTATCGGAGAGTAGCACATTGGCATTTTCTAGCTCTTTTTCCAAGCTACTAATCTTGTCCTTCAGCTCTGCTTCCACCTGGTCCTTGGATTCCTTCATTTCCAGCAGTCTTGCCTCTGTTGCTTTGTTGGCTTTGAGAGCAAGGAAAAAATCGTTAGCAAACAGTGATGGACCAGCTATCCCATCCTTTCAGATTCTAACCCGCTTCAGAAAAACGTTAATGAACATTCAGGTTGTGACATAACCATGTGTTTACTGTTTACACGCGTTCACAACCTGTTTGAAAATGACAATGATTCTGTCGATGACCATTTTAATGGAGAACTCTGATAGCGAAGTCAGCTTGTCGTGTCGATTAGAAAAGGAGGAGTGGATTTTTGGCTTAAAGGGCCACGATCTGAAATGCTCACTACATTTATGTACATAACACACATCCTAAAATTTATTAAATTTGAATTCAAATGCAAGCTCTCCTTTAACAGGGTTCATGTGCAGAGAATTAGTCTGGAAGGGCGAGCGTCCCTCACCTTCTCCTGCCTCCTTCAGCAGCTTGTGGAGCTCCTCAACAGCACGACTCAGCTCCTCGCTCTTGGACTCAGAGTCCGCAGCTGCACCCTGCAAGCACCGGACAACAAGGCCTGAACTTTTAAACGGCTGCACTGGCTAATCAGAGTGCCCCTTCATGTTTTACTTTAACCCCCCAGCTAAGTTCTACAGCCTCCACACACGCCACAAAACCCCTGCGTGCATAAGTTCTTCTTACCTTGTACAAGTTGGACAGCTTAACGTGGGCATTCAGTTCATTGCGGAACTTCTCCTCCATACTGGCGTGCTGCTCTTTTGCCTTATGAAAACAAACAAAATGTTAGGTATCTGAAATTTCAAATTTAAAGGCAAGTCACGACAGGGAAAGCCAAACTAAATTACCTCCTTCAATTTGTTTATAAAGTCCTCTGTTTGCTTCTGGAGGTGCTCATTAGATGTCTTGAGGCTGGTCACTTGATCCTGGAGCCTGGTCAACTGCACAAGAACAGACCACAATGTAAATAACACTGTCTATGGCTTCCCTCATAGGAAAACGTTTTCAAAATCTGTGAAACAAGCAAGTCCAACGGAGAGCCTGCACCACTTTCTATGTTACCTCTTCATTCTTGTTCTCCAGGTTACATTTGAGCTCCAGGATCTCATTGCCCTTTTCTCTGGAGAGGGAGAGCAGCTCCTCGCTTTTGGTTTTCAGCTCGGCGTTCAGCCAAGTGATCTGGTTCTGCAGGAGCTCCTTTTCCTGCTCCATTCTCTTCTCCCTGTACTGGAACGCCATTACAACCATGTGAATTGGTGGGCATAATGAAACAGCAACATCTGCAACACCACACTGGGATCTGTGATCCTTCTGTCAAGGGAGAGAGGGGAATGCTCCTCACCTTGATGGAAACCTCTGAGGACTGTAGCTCATCCAGTTTTAGCTGGAGTTCCATCTTCCCTGCGTTGGTCTCAACAAGTTTGTCGCTGAGGCGTTTCAGGTCCTCTGTGAGAATTTTAAATGGAACCACCAAAGCACCAATAAGCTATTTAACACATTGAGCAAAGTAGCGTGGCTGTACTGTGGTATTAGCTCAGGTATACAGACAGATACATTCACTGTGTACATATCATGCTAATGATGACATTAAGTTGTTTCAAACTGATGTTTTGGTTTTCCTTAATGGGACGAGGAATGTATGTCTGAGTCTGTATGGCTGTATGAGTGCCAAAGCAAATAAATGTCCATACCGTTAAGATGCTCCACTTCTTGGGATCGCTTCTCAAGCGTACGCACCAGCTCCCGCTTTTCCACCTCAAGCTCATATTTAGCCTTGGAGAGTTCACTCTAAAGCCGAAAAAAGTTTAAGGAAGAATATTATAATAAGACGCTTGTTCAGTGCTAACACAGTTATTATTCCATATGACATTATTTAACAGTGTAGAACCACTACTGCATAAACTGATAGACTGACAGAATGTTTTCACCTGTTCAGAAGAGAACCTGTCTTTGGATGCTTCGTGTTCTTTGTTCTGTTCTTTTACAATCTTCAATTCTTCACCTGCACAGACAACATGGTTTGTCAACAACGGTCTGCACTGAGAGTGATATAATTTCCACTCGGCTGCATTCACGGCAGTAAGCAGATTGTCCGTTCACTTACTGAGCGTGGCAAACTCCTCTTTGAGCTTGTGGTGCTCCTGAGTTTGGGACACAAGCTGCTCCTGACTCTGTGCCAGACGCTTCTCAATCTCGAAGTATTGTTGCTCTGATGTTGTTAGACAAGGTTGTGGTTAATTAAAGAACAGAACGGGATCCCGGCAATGGGAAAATGTAACGTTAGGCAAAATACTCGTTGATGCACTGACATTCTACGTGAGTATATTCGTGAACTTGAACACTACTTAACACATTACCGACAACGTGCCCGCCACCATATAGCTAGGTAGCCGACCAACATGATGGCTTGTGCTGGCTCATCAGCATACCTAGCTAACATGTGAGACCAACTAGATCACCAATACGGATAAACTGAATTCTGAAACAAGACAGAAGGTAATGAAATATATCCATGTTTAAATAAATGGCTCAAACACCGACCTGTTACAAGTGAATATGACTACATGTTGCTGACACTATTAGCTAGCCACGACAGATCTGTGAGCCATTAACATCAGCTAACTACCATTTCACTGCGGAACACAACAGAAAGCTAAGGGCTGAGAAGTGACACTGTTTCGGTAAGTTTACGCCGGCAAAAAGACACCGCTTCATTATAAATAAGTGGTGTTACCCAGTTACCGGGTTATTAAAAGATGCGTCCAGCACACAAACAGTAGCTTGTTAGCTAATTGTAGCTAGCTGTGTCATAGCCTGCTTGTCGGAACTCAACTAGCTAGGCCATCTTCCCGAGCACGCAGTTTCAATACACGTATTTCAGAAGAAATATATTACGCTTATATCTGGTCAGTTAGCAGAAGCGCCAGCGATTAATGCAGATCACATAGTACGCAGCCTTCTAGCTAGCTATTATAACCCAGCTCATAAACTTGCAAGCTACAAAGCTAGCCTCGTATCTAGCTAGTGTAGTTAGCTAAGTGTTGCACCCCATGCAAATCATCAAAAACAAATGCTTTTACGTTACAACTTACCACTGTCCACTTTAAAACGTTCATGGTACGATTTGAGAGAATCTACTTCGGATTGCTGGTCGGAGAAGAACTTCTCGAGTTTGTTTTGAACGGCTTTCGGCAGTTTACTTATCTCAGACCGCTCCAGGATCTGCTGTATGACTGCCGCCATCTTTCACCCTGCTTGCGATTTGAACCGGGGGATAGCGCCAACCTTTGGATGGCCCACTTCCGTAGTGTAACACAGGCTGGGGAGCTGAACCTCCGCTGCGACGACCTGGATTGGCCCTCGTGTGTAGTTAAGACAAGAGACTGCGCTCCGCTCACGTCTGCGTACTATAGATACTGTAGTAACATAAACAAAAGGCATGCGGAGACTTTCATCGTCACGGTGTCTATGAGCGAAGTTGAGAAGACATTTGCTGAAGATTTTTTACTGAAAAAGATATTTACTGAAAAAGCACCCGGGCTGATTTGCAAAAATGTGTTCACGCTGGGAGACTAAAGTTGATCAAGTGATGATTTGATATGATTTCTACACTTTTAGTGGATGTGATTTTAATTTTGCTACATGGTGCCATCAAGTACTGTATGCCAAACAACTGAGTTTTGTGTAATATTTTTGAAAAAAAAAAAAAAACGGTATGTCCAGAGGCAAGGGCGTAACTTTGGGTTGAACATGGGGGGGGGGGGGGGGGGGGGGGGGTTGTTGAGGTCTCCATAAATATGATTTTTTTTTTTTTGGGGGGGGGGGGGGGGTGTTTACAACCCCCCCCCCCCCCCCCCCGGTAATTTATGCCCATGTCCAGAGGTATTCCGAGGGTAGCTGCCTCCCCAATGATGAACAGAAATGATAGCATTCGTTACGACAGATTATAGTTTTGTGTTTTATGGTTGAATGGTTTTACATCTTCAGTTAGGCAGGCCTAGCTGACTCTGTCCTCCTGCTTATCAAGGGAATGCCAAGCATACCAAGGGAACTAAAATGAGAGTAATTAAGCAACATCAAATCTGAACGGTTTCATATTGTCATATTGTATAAAATATCAAAGCTAATACTTTTTTGAGATGTACTATATATATTCTTTATTGCTATCAAAAGTCCATCGTATATCTGCTATAGCCTATGGATTCTCTTTTGCATTACACCATATGCACTGTGCAGTTGAAGGGAGCCATACACTGTTGAATCCATATTCACATCAACACACCTGCAGCCAAAGAGGTAACAGCACCTCAGTAACCCACATGGCCCAGTGCAGGCCCCATTTGTGCTGTCACATATGAATGCATACTGATACATGTATTTTATTTCTTAGCTCTAACATTTTTAACAAAATCTCTAACATCTCAAACAAGGCTATCCCGTCTGGTCCGAACCGATGGAAGGTCTACTGAGTCACAGAAAATTTTAATGATGGTTATGGGAGGAATGTGTCACAACACACAGTGCATCGCACCCTGCTGTGTATGGGGCTGCGTAGCCGCAGACCGGTCAGAGTGCCCATGATGACCCCTGTCCACCGTCGAAAGCGCATACAATGGGAATGCGAGCGTGGGAACTGGACCTTGGAGCAGTGGAAGAAGGTCGCTTGGTCCGATGAGTCCTGTTTTCCTTTAGATCACGTGGATGGCCATGCCGCTTACCTGGGGAACTGATGGCACCAGGATGCACTGTGGGAAGATGACAAGCTGGGGGAGGGAGTGTGATGCTCTGGGCAATGTTCTGCTGGGAAACTCTGGGTCCGGCCAATCATGTGGACGTCAATTTGACACGTGCCACCTACCTAAACATTGTGGCAGACCAGGTACACCCCTTCATGGCCATGGTATTCCCCAATGGCCTCTTTTAGCAGGATAATGTGCCCTGCCACACTGCACACATTGCTGGAGAATGGTTTTGAGGAACATGATGAAGTGTTCAAGGTGTTGCCCTGGCCTCCAAATTCTCCAGATCTCAATCCGATTGAGCATCTGTGGGATGTGCTGGACCAACAAGTCCAAGCCATGGAGGCTCCACCTCACAACTTACAGGACTTGCTGCTAATGTTTTGGTGCCAGATACCACAGGACACCTTCAGGGGTCTTGTAGAGTCCATGCCTCGGCGGGTCGGCGCTGTTTTGGCGGCGCTGTTTTGTCATAATGTTTTTGCTCATCGGTGTATATATATACTGAAGCACTAGATGGCGCAGTTGGTCCTCAATTCATTTTTATTGGGTCCTATGAACGTGTTGTGAACTTGGTGTTTTAGTTAGCCGTTATTCACATGTTATTCACATCAGAGTATTGTTTCTGTCACTTGAACCGAAAATACAAACGGCATTTGCTCCTTTTTTAAGCCAATAAACCATTATATAGAAAACTGGTTTTAGAAAATTGATGAAAAAGATTGTAAAAATCTGAAACCTTTTTGGCAAAAGGCCAATTGTCTTAGTGGATTTTAAAAGAGAATTTTGAATAGCAAACTCTAGTGAACAACATATACTAAAAGTATTATCTTTCAAGGGCTTTAGTGTATTGGGAAACACCATGTTTGATCCCTTTGTATGCTATAGTTCTGTCAGCTAGATGTTGGGCCTACACTGTATTCTCAAACTAAAAAAAAGACTGCACAAAAACACAAGTGTATCTCACGAGCTTATCTGATGATTTACTGCTCGGCTTTAAGTCTGTTTTCAGTTTCAGACACACCCATTTCTATTTCCTTTGTGTCATAGTTACCTGATACCCACAAAGCTTCCTGACCTGTTTAAACACACATGTTGTGTGATTGCATATGATTAATCAAGCTGGAATTTGAATGAAAGGGGAGAAAGACAAATCAAAGTCATTCAATAGCTCCAGGCGGTAGATATTATACAGTATGAGGATTTCAGTAACCTCATGTCTGCATGCAATGTGACAGTTTGTGTCATTCACTTTCTCTCACTTTCACTCTGTGCCGTGACGGCACTTGTTCTGAATCTGAATGAGACAACAGACCATTTGATGACTACAGAGAACTGAGCCCTTCCCTCTATAATTTATGTTGACATGCTTATCTACTAGTTTGATCCACTTACTTGCATATTGTCAAAATATTATCTTTAGTACTTTATCTGTGGTTTTCAGATAAACAAACACAGAAGATATAATTTGATCATGAAATATGTGATTCACATCCAGTGTTCTCTACCAAAAATATTTGTACTAATGGGTTTCTGAGGTCTTCTAATTGGACTCCGAGTGCTTCTACGGCCCCTTAGCAGGGAAACAGGTTTAATTCATGGCAAAATGTCAAAAGACAAATACCTCACAATGATATTATTGTAAGGTATTCAGCTTCTGTCTTCAGGTTGTAACATGTTTCATTATAACAGGAAAAGGCTGTCATATCTGGGTGATAAAAGCGAATTATCTGTTTTCCATTACAGTCTCAGTGAAATTGAGCCTTGGTTGTGTCACAATGCATCCAGTTCAATAAATCTGGAAATTCTGATCCTGGGTTCTGGTAAAAAAATATGATATATTTCACTCTTATCTGGACAGTTTAATCACCTATGTAAACCCAGAGGTGAGTAATCCTAGCATTAAGTTTGATCTTAAATGGACTTTGGAGGCTATGAATTAGGAAACATATCCACAATTAGATCTTTTCTTAACTGAAAAAGTCTAATTATGCATAGTTGTGATGTAAATTTTCCTAATGACCATGCTTTGTCTCACTTATAGTTAGTGTCCTAACTGGAATAGCATCATTATTACTCCAAGCCCCCTTAAGATGGCTGCAAAATGCTTTTAGAGTAGATTTCAACATTTTATTCAATACTTAATTTGCATGGTCTGGTACCTTGGTATATTTCAGAGTTCACGGCACCATATTTGCCCAGAGAGAGGAGCATCGGAAAGGTCTTTTTTGTGTGTACCAGAAAATGCTTGAAAATAGCATGCAGGTTTTTACTGTGGGTCTACTGTGCAACGCAATACAACACAGACAGGTAATATTCAGTTCTTAAAAGTAATCATTTTAAAATAAATTTTCAGTTTTTAATTTTCCCCTTGTTTTCATGCCTACTACCACACTATTGTTACTTAGTGATGTACATGTATAGTTAAAACATATCAATTATGTAAGCCCCCCCTGTATGTTAATAAAATACAGGCTATAATGGAAAACTACTGCTCTGGTGTTGATACTGTTCATTTATTTTTCTCTTCGTGTATTATGGTTACCATTTGACTAAATAAACCACTTTGCGTGCGAACACTCTTACACGTAATCTTTGATGACATTCCTATAGGCAGGAGGGCTGTAATTTATACGGCTTCATAAGGCTTTGAGCATTGCCACCCCCTCAGTTACCTTTGCTCTTCAAATTACTCATATTTGTGTCTTTGTCATTGTTTAGGTGTGGCAGTGGCGGCCGGAATTGCCATTTTTGTCATAGCCCTGCCTCTGCTCTGCCTCCATTCATTTCCAAAAATGCATGCCCAGAGAGGATCCGCTGACTGATATTACATTCTTAGAAACTTATCCGAAAGGTTTTATTCAAGGACGGTTTGCAGCGAAACTGAGTTTGTACTATCTCAAGCAATGTATCTTCAAGCACGTACATTTTTCAAATCCATCTTGTACTTTATGTGTTGATTACTTTATGTGTATGTATTATCTACTGCATCTTTATGAAAGGTCCCGCTGTTGATCAGAGATTTGGTTTTGCAGTCTTTGACATTTGTAGGCATTTACACTGAGATGTTGCATGCGTCAGCGACGTTCTTACCTTCTCTTTATGTGTTTTATAATGTAACACGTCACCCATGCAATCCCATGGACTGACTCACTGTTGAGTTATTCCAGGCCACGGTCTTTATTGCAGCTTCTTGCATCAGATGAAAACCAGTTTTGTATGGATTAAATAGGCCAGTAACAGCTATTGCAGAATGCCACAATAAATCTTCTCATGTGTGTGTAATGCAAACTGAAAGAAAATTCTCGATGCATCCAACAGAGTAGTCTGTGCCCTGATTGGAACATTTAACACACGAGTAGCTATCAAATCAAAAGAAGAAAACTTGGTTATGTATTATTAAATGGAGATCATTTATAATTTCATTAATATATGTGAGTACATATCAGAATTATTTGCATAGTCTCCTCTTACAGGAAAGACCCCTCATGGAAACATTTTATGTTGGTTAGCCTCAAGTGCATCCTCTTGTTGTTATTGTACTTAAACTCACTTTATTGACAGTGCACATAACACAATCCAGACAACACTGTATCACCATGACTTGCAATTAAATCTGCTTTTGCAAATGCACACATCATAGCTGAAATGCCACAACTGGGATGTTAGAAGCGGGCCAGTGGTTACACGTTAAGGTATGAGGTCCAAACATGGGGAGGAAATTAAAGCTGAGGCCTCGGCTATTCTGCTACGTACAGTTGCGGTGAGCACTGTAATCGTTCTTGCGGAGGGGTATGTCTGGAGGATGCTGTCGGGACACGCTTTCACATTGAGGAGACGACCCATTGCACGAAACAGACTTGGATGTCATGCGAAGGTTACATTAATTTCGTTATCATGCGCTTTTGGTATCAGCAGATTCCACAGCATGCTCTTGCCAAGACAACATCCACAGATTCCCCTGGGAAAAAATGGGCTAGCATGCAACTTCGTATCATTTTTTCAAATGTAGCGCTCTTCTTCCCATATGGTAGGGGTGCAATGGATCACAAAACTCACGGCTCGGATCGGATCACTGTTTTTGAGTTACGGATCGGATCATTTTGCGGATAAGCAAAAAACTTCTTAAAAAAGGTCTTAAATGAAAACAACATTCAAGATGTCCAATGTTTAGATAAAATCTTAAAACAAAATATTCAATACTCAGTTTTTACACAAAGATGTTCATACAAATGTTCGAATAAACTTGCAAACATAAAACTATATCCGTACGGGTCACAGATCAGCTACGGTCCGTTACACCACTAATATACGGTATAGAACATAAACAGCGAGTACAAGAACTTATGTGATGTTGCGACAAACTCATATTGGAAATATGAGATTTAAATTCAAATTGGCAATTCTGTTTAATTTATAGGCCAGCTTGTGTTAAAAGTTACATTTTTCTGGCCATATTTCTCCAAGTTTAAAATTGATTACTTTGGTGTGACTGCTCTTACGAGCGTGTATTGTTTTAGTAATGAATGAAAGCATTTTTATTCACATCAGGTAAATATGCAACCAGGTAAATAAGCAGGGTTTGAAAGGATTTACAGGTATGATGACTACTTTTAAGGGCCATCCAGTGAAAACGAGATGGCAAAGATGGACTGTGTAAATTTGTACTGTATTTGTGTTGTACATGACCAAACGTGTACAGTAAGGAAACATTACGGTACCATCAATTATTTTCAGATTTGGCTTTCTTTGTTGGTCACAGTCCATAAATTTGTGAAAAATATTTTATTGGCATAGATGTCATATAGTTTGGCAGCCATCTTGCATGTAGCAAACATATATTGAAATGCTTGACCTGTCAGTAGCATAACCATCAAAGTCTGTATTGGCACTAGTGTTGCCTTCAAAATCTTGGACATCATGTGACACAAATTCATTCATATTGATAAAACATATGCCTTGATAGCCATATTTCATAAATGAAACGTTAATATGTTTCAGCTTGGAAGGCTTTGAGAGTGTTGGCAACCTCTAGCGGTTGTTGTAATTGTTATTAATATTGTCGTTACTAACGTTGCTGTTATCGTTATTCCAGAAATTCATGAAGTTAATAGTGTTGCATAATTATTGACAGCAGGGGGCGCAAAACTCTAACTTAATTACTGGAATTAAATTAACACAGCTGGGACAGGGACATCTTCCTCAAACATAACTGAGACATGTTTCTCTTCTGCCCTGTGAATCTACACTTGCACTATAAGGATTTCAGCTCCAGGCCTTTGTACACGATCCTTCTGTCCACATTGGTGCGTGGAATAATGGTCCAAGAACAGTTTCAGTTCAACCAAATGCCTGCTTCACTTTGTGCATGTGCACTACAGGAGCTGTCAGTGTGACATAAGAAAGCTGCTTGCTTTAATTTATGATTCATAAAGTCATGGGGAAATAATGGAGTCTTTGTTTTAATGTGTCAGCAATATATTATACAAGAACTTACTTGTGCCAGGTCACATTTGAGTCGCACCCATATTTTGCTTAGTCATCCAACATGTGCGATCCTGCAACACAAATCTATAAACCCATCCATAAATTTAAAACAAAATGCACTGTACTGTATATATCACTTATCCACACATTATGTTGAATATTTTGACTAGATCTTTCCAGTATGTGCATTATTTCCAGGAACAGCATGCCCAAGGAAAATAAGTGCATCCACCTTTCTTTTAGAAATCTATAATTTAACTTAATTTTTGATAGATGCCTTTGAATTTTGCTTTAGACTGTTCTAAATATAGCACATTATTTCTATTCATAGGTTTCATTGACGTAACCATTATATAGAAACAAACCTATGACACCATGAATCACTACACTTCATTTAACTCTTTATTTTATTATTGTTCAACACAAACTTACATTAGCATTGGAAAGTTTTTAGAATGTATAAACACAAAAAAAAAACAAAGGGAATGTTATTTGTTATGCAAGTTCAAATGGAGATGAAACCAGCCCTACAATCTAACAGCACATCCTTAAAGAGCTGTGTGAATGATGGCATATTTCATTGAGCTGTTACCATGTCCTTGAGCAAAACTCAGAACAGATGGAAACAACTTTATTAACATGGTTAATGTGTGCACACTTGGGAACATATTGTTCACACTTAATGAAACTGCCTTGTTTTACAGAATCAGAATCTGAAACAGCAACTGAAGCAGACTCTTAATGAACAAATTGATCTTCAATGGACAGTACTAGACTTTTTCTAACTTTGTATTTTTCTCAAAAAAACTTGATATTTATTCACACACCACTCAGAATTGTGGATTATAGAGCAACACAAGCAGAGCTACTGCAGAATAGCCCAAGAGCAACTATGCTTTTTGTCAGTGCTAGCTGAATGGAAGAACATCTATGGTCTGCTGATTGTTAATGTTAGCTCAAAGGAAGAACAGCTAAGGTATGTTGATTATCAGTGCTAGTTCAAGGAAGCAGTCCATTAAAACCAGAAATTGCTGTAGTTTTTCCCTGAATGTAATGTAGTTCAATGCATTGTGAAAGATTTGCGCATGTATCAAGATATGTCTCTCTTCCTCAGTAACATTGCTAAAATGCCATGATGGATTTTAAATAGACTGATTACTCACTTTTTAAACTTTACATGCTTTCAAAACTTTTCATCAGTTGACATTTAATTCCTTTTAAACAAATGCCAAAGATATTACGAGAACAAGATATAAATCCCCTTTTTGAGGCTGTAAGGTTTTCATGGTTAAGGATATTATCCAATTATCAGCACATTTGTGTCAAAAGTACAGTGCTTGGTATGGTTTTTGTAAACAAATAAAAAGTTGTATAATTTTTCTGAAAGAAAGAAATATTACACAAGTGAAAAGTTCACCATATGTTACTAGAGTGCTTTTATCCTTTATGAAACATCTCTACAGCAAGCTTTCATATCACCCTTGAAATTCAAATCTGTCAGAGATATTCCTATTCAATGTTTTTTCATAAGCCATGTGCCAAGCATGCCTTTCTTAAAATTATCTTCTCAGTGGCATTTCATAGAGGTTTAAGGAAGCCAGGTTTAACAATCACAGTTATAAACTACACTCTCCAGCATGCTTCACTTGCCAATGAATGCTGGGACAGTTATGCACGCTGGGAAGCATAGTTCCCTGGGAAGTAACTTAAAACAAACAGAAAATAACTTCATGCATCACCAAAAACATTGCACACATGGGACAAAGTGCCAATGAATGTACTAGATCAGCGTTTCCCAAACCTCTCCTGGAGGACCCTTTGTCCTTCATGTTTTAGATCTCCCCCTGCCCCAACACACCTCCAGGAGAGGTTTGGGAAACACTGTGCTTGATCATAGACAACTAGATGACTGTCACTCTAGCCTGTTTTTGACTCTGTAGTTCACTGCCAAACTTGCAATGTTTTTGATCTCGCTACTGATGAAGAGTATTACCAAACATACACTTTTTGTTACACGCACAGACTGTTCACAATGATGTGAAGAATAAACACACGAAACATCATACTACACAATGTTCCACTAAATCTTAAATATATTTTGTGCATCCTGTGTGTATGAGTATTGGTGTATAAATACCTGTATAGACACCGATGTTGTATTCTGTATCTTAAGCTGAACTGCTTCAATAAATATACAGCTGCATAAATGGATACGTAAGATGTCAACTATGTAAGCCTCCTTGAATAAGGGAATCTGCTGAGCAAGTGCTTTTAATACTATAACGTCTACATTAGACTGCTTTCTTCATCTCTCAGGAAATACAAAAGGCTCTCATTTAAGGTGCAGCTCTCACTATTTTTGATTGTTGATGGACAAAAGTCTGTGTCTAGAAGCCTCTGCTTGCTATAAAGAAGAATAATGAAACTTATTCTCTGAGAAGCCCATTCAGCCAAGCACTCTCTTCACTCCACGTCAGCCTCATCCTCCTCGGTGCCACCAGGATTGAAATCCTTCTCGGGCAGCAGGCCATACTCGTTCAGGAACGCCTCCACATCCACGGCGAAGAACTCTTCGTTTAGGTGCTGAGTGACGCACAGGAAGTTACCCAGAAGCTCCCCGGCTTTGTACACCAGCAAGGTGGGCAGCACATCGTCTGAGAAGCGGTCGCCCGCGCCGGTGCAGGAGGCCTTGATCTTGCAGAACTTGACGGTGGGGTACTCCGCCGCCAGGCAGGTGAAGCAGTTGTTGAGGGCTTCGCAGCCCTTCACCGAGTCCTCGTAGATGTGCACCACCACCAGCGTGAGGCGGTGCTCCTTCTCGATCACCTCCAGGAAGGCCTCGCCGCTCTCCAGCTCGTACACGCCCTCGAACTTGGGCCCGAAGCTCAGCCGCTCATGCATCTCCTGCATGCACTGCTTGCGGTACTTGCGCAGGCATTTCTCATCCTCCTCCTTGATCAGCTCGTATTCCTGTGCGCTCATCTGTATGGGGGGGGGGGGCGGAATTCACATAGTCAAATGGAATGTTAGGGTTGAAAGGCAGGGGGAAGTGTAGCATAGTGGTAAGGAGCAGGGCTCATAACCGAAAGGTTGCTGGTTCGATTGCCCACTAGGGCACTGCCTCTGTACCCTTGGGCAAGGTACCTACCCCAAAACTGCCTCAGTAAATATCCAGCTGTATAAATGGATATAATGTAAAAATTCTGCCCTGTGTAAGTCGCTCTGGACAAGAGCGTCTGCTAAATGAAAATAATGTAATGTAATGTAAAGGCTGGGTCAGAGAACACGCCTGCAAAAGCTATTCACTCTTCATGTGACTCTCCATACAGAGACTGTGTTTGCCATCAGTACTTTAGCAGTGAGAAGCTGTCCTGCTTTGGAGCCGCATTCCACATTTAGTGTGGCTGAACCCAGAGGAGTAAAAGTATGGCTGGATCTGGCGAGTCCCAGAGTTTGTAAATGACGTAATCAAACAAAATAAATGCAGCAAAGCCTTACTTCATCCTTTCATTACCTCTGTTTACCTCAGCTTTACAAACACAAACGCCTTTAGGATGTAAATAAAATGAATCTTGCTCATCTGTTGTGATAGTCTAACCTTACGGTTTCCTCTCTCCCCAGACTCGTCCCTGGGATTTTGCGGGGAGGACATCTGTCGGAGCAGCTCTCGCTTGCTGGGGGGCAAGGCCTCCTGGTCCACACTCTCCAACTTAAACTTCCTCCAGTCATTGATCACCCCCTTGGGACCTGGAGCCATGTCAGGGTGAAAATGGCAGAATGATCAGTGCAAGAGGATACCCACAGGAAAGGTTCTGCATTTAAACAGTCACAGTTTTAACAGTTTGAAGGTCAGCCCATGCAGTGTATTTGACAGCCTTGTGGCGCGGCGCTGCAAAGCCGCTGGAGGTCATGCTGACTATACAAGCGGCCGATGGATTACGTATAAAGAAGCGTCTTAAGGGCGGCTTCTTAATTGCAGTGTCGTTGGGTAACACAGGAAAAGCAGCTTAGAGCGTCTGTCTTTACTTGTCCATCTCTTAATTGCTGATTGACAGTGCAGCCAATGGAGCTGAAGTCCCTGAGAAATGTCAGTGTGGGAGGAAAGAAACGACAGTAACATGAATTCACATGGTTTGTGTGGAAAAAGGTGAACATGCTGAGCTACTGCAAAGCTTGGACCACGCATTTCAGACATAATGAGCCAGACATAATGAAAATGGGAGCTAGTTGTTCGTTCATATTTTTGAGGTTCATGTTATTAGAAAAAATTCACAAACTGATACTAACGGACCCTACGTACCTGTTGTGCTGGGCATTTCTAGTATTGGAATGATCTCCAGAACTACAGCTTAGAGCCCTGCTGCAAAATGAAACCAAGAGCCTCAAAATTCTTGGCTCAATGCTACCTTTTTTAACATGGTACCTCCACATTGTGTGGAGACCTCTCCTCACCTGTGTGGCTTACTGGCAGCTCCTCCTCACCCACAGCTGGGCCCGACATCTTGTTTTAGAGTCACCTAAAAAATATAATAAACCCATGCTTATGTCTCAAAGTCATTGGTCCTTATACCTGTACAGCGCCACCTGTGGGTCCTGTCTTATCAGAATTAAAAGCTGATCTTAATTCTAAATGGATGACTGTCATTCTCATCAGCCTATAATAATTTCCTTGAAGAGCTTAAGGTGACTGATGAAATTATTTAAATACTTAATTGCTATTAAATACATCTGCATCAAACTGATAAGAGCTGTGGTTCAATGATATCGCCTCAAAGAACATTTACCTAATGACTTGGGAATTCTGTATTTATTATGCAATCGATGATGTGCTGTGCGAAAGGTCCAGGATGGCGTAAGATAAAGGAAGAAGCTGTCAACATCACTAAGGTCAATCTAGGTTGATGTGGTATTAGAAGATTAGGAGTCTATCCACTTTGTTTGGTTTTTTGGCTCGAACCATTACACATTACACACTCCTCTTTGTGGCAGCTATGTTGCAAAGCAAGCATTCCTGTAACAGGAGGCAAAAACATTCCTTCCATAACAAGATCTTCAGTTCTCAGTATCACCCATGGTGGATAAAATATATGATTATTTTTACCTTTAAGAAAGTTACTTCCACTGTTAGGTGAAATATTACTGTACTGTAATCTTGTATGTTTTTCATATTAACTTGCCTTGCCATACTAACATGTCTTGTCACATTTAAACGTTAGATATTTTTAGGCACTTGTATATTGATGAATGCTACTCTTACCTGTTCTAAATCATCCTTGAGAAATTAAGTTCAACCATAAAGTAGTTATAGGAGTAGGCATTTAATACAATAACAATGTGTTTGCATGACATTTTATTTCATTTGAAGTTGGAAATGGACCAAGAACACAGTGCAAACAATGAAAAGGTAACAGTAAAACTAATTTTTAAATGGGAAGACCAGTGAATACCCATATGCACATCACAAATGGCATGCAATATACAGAAAACACAGGTGGTTGAATTGAAACGTGTGTTTCAATGAAGGACTCATAAACTCACACACCAATCAAACATGAAGAAATCATAATTGATTTTTAAACATCTGACATTCCTCACATGAGAATAATATTTATTCATCCATTTATGAATGCTGTCATGGATGATATCATTAATACATCATTTAGCCGATCACTGTGGACAAGACAATGCTACTATTCAGCAGTTTAACCATCAGTAGTGGATTATTTGTAGTACAGCTACTCCTTAAATAGCTATCTGATAATCTTTTACACACATATGGAAAACACATTGCATTGCAATCAGCACAGCTACCCAAGTAAATTCCGGTGCTTCTGAGCATGTGAAATAATGCCAGACACTCTGCTATTGGCAGGGAAACTGATATGGCAGAGATAAGCCTCATTAATCTACCTTGTCTCAATGTTCAAATCTACCCCCCCAGCCCACGTCCATGCTGTCCCTACCACACTGCCGCCGTAAACCCTTCCCCGACCTGATCATCTCAGGATACGGTTGAGCAGATCATTACCGATTGACTTCAGCCTTGTCTTTGTGTTCACCTTGGGTTCATGGAATCACCAACAGCATGCATAGTAGCATTTGATCATAAGTCCACTCTCTCTATAACCCTTCCACCCCTACCCCCTCAAGATAGAGTCTAAAAATACCTGTAGAAATGATTGCTTTATGTCTCCTTTTATAGAGGCCACTAAACTCACCTAGGAGAATGTAAACAACAAGCAGAGTTTTTGAAATACGCCCAATAACTGAAATCTGTTTGTAATAGGATTTAGCACCGGATGTTCATCTGCAAGCTACACTACCTAAGTCTTGCAAAAGGCAAACTGTGCAACTGTAGGCAGTTTCACAACCTTATATGTTTAATGTACAACATATATCCTAGACCCATCCTGCACCTGAAATATCTCCTGTGCCGTTATATCCATATGGTTTCCTTTACCATATAGTCTTAATATGTTTCTCTCTCTGTAATTTCCTCTGCTTTTTGTATTTTATGTTCATTTCCCCATCTAGTCATTTTTGCTGCTAACTACATTCTGAATAGTATGTAAAGTAGTCTCCTTATTGACTCCTTAGTACATCTTTTTATTCTGAAAATTTATTTATCAGTTTATTAAATTATTTACATTTACATTTACATTTATTCATTTAGCAGACGCTTTTATCCAAAGCGACTTACATAGGTTACAGTTCTTTACAATGTTATCCATTTATACAGCTGGATAAATTATGTAATATTAATGGCTATAACATCTGATATATCTGTGAAAAAAATCATGGTACCAAACCAAAAAGAGAACATTACATTAGAAGTATAATTCCTAACATGGTGAGTACCTTTAGCACCAATAAAGCAAGGCCAATGCAGTTTGTGAAGCATCTGTAGTTTTAAAATGCTCATGTAAATGTTTCATTAGTTCACTGTTCCATGAATAACTAATATTAAACGATAATTAAACGTCTTTCCGGAACACAAGATATATCAATCGATGAATGAGGCCAGAGCAAAGCAATTATTTCTTTAGACAGAACAGGACGATAGCCATCTGAATGGACAAAATCCCATCCTTACCTGTGCTTATCAGGCGTTCTGGTATATTTCCTCTGTCAACAACAGCTCCTGTTGTAATGATTTGCAGTGACTTGTCCTTTCAGTTGTCCTAAGACACAGCATTTGGGATAGATGGGCAGGGCCAGAGGGAGTTTTCTTAGAATAAGACTGGGGCATAATGGTGACCCCTCTCAGAAATAGCCCAGGGCGCTTAAGAGGATTTCACTGCAGGAATTAGTGAACTGCACTCAATTAGGCTTGTGGACCCACACAGGAGGAGCACAAGGGGTGAAGTTTGAATCAATGACAGGGGACAGTGACAATCCCTCTCACTCTCTGTGGTGGTGGACATGTGACATTACTATCTTTTATTATTTCCAAAACATGAGTATAGACAATAGGGGAAAAATAGCTTATGTACAGCATTCTTATTTCAGGTGACTGGTGGCAGGGGTTATCTCAGGACTATTAGACCACACTTTGTATAAGGTGAAATGAAGGGGAAAACTGGGAGATTAGCATCTAAAAAAACAAGAGCCTCAAATTGTGTGAAATCCTGTTTGCGCTCCTCTAAGACCCACCACACTTGGCTGCCATGGATTTTGAGAGGTTGTTTGGCAGACATACACATACAGCCAATGCATAAGTGGCTTCCTCCTTGAAAAAGGTTGTTCCATTCAGCAGAGATAGTGATGTAGTCCATGTAATTACACTTTTTGTCTGCAGGGTAATATGTCAAGCATAATGGACATGCTATGCTCAGGTGCTGACTCACTGTTGGCTTAGCAACCACCCTAACATTGGTACAGCATTAGAGAGACATATATAATGCAAAAAGGGTAGAAACTATGAAACTGTGTGTCTCCCATATACAGTACCAGTCAAAGGTTTGGACACACCTGAGTAAGATAATGGAAAACATGCATTCAAAGACATTTTGATCTAAAAACTTATGCTTAAATGGTTGAAATGTGTTTCTTAGATACATATAAATACTGGAGTTAATGCCTATGTATGAATTTCTTTCCAAAAAATAATTTTAGCAAATATTTTTGGCTACTTTGAAGAATCTAAAATATAAGATCATTTTGATTTGTTTAACAATTTTTTGGTCACTGCATAATTCCATTTGTGTTGTTTCATAGTTTTAATGTCTTTACTATTATTCTAAAATGTCAGAAATAGTAAAAATAAAGAAAAACCCTTCTTTGATTAGATGTGTCCAAATCTTTGACTGTTATTGTGCATAACCTTCACTTTTGGATAGATGCCACCAAAGCCTGCCCAGATCTGGATTTCCAGCTCTGTAAGAGAACATACTGCCAATGCTTTGAACAGTATCGCATTGTGTTGCAACCGTAATTCTTGAAATTGGAGAGCTAAGTGACTGTCCAGTTTCACAGTGTGAATACAATGGGACTGAAATCCAAACCCAATCAGCTGACTTACAACCAAATTGAAACTGTTTCTCTTTGCGCCTCCCTCATACATAAGGCCCACATCATACTAAATATGTAGCAACATTGCCATTAGTGGGTTTGTGAGTACGGATAGAAACTGATTCACTGTGGTCATAAATTATTTTATTCCGCTTATCACAAACAGTAAGTGTCCTGGCCAAAGTCTTAATCTGACTGTACAATTATTCCATGATCCAGCTGAATGTTCTTGTGCTTTATGGGAGCTATGTGTCAGTCATAGGGATGCTTCACATAGAATTTGTTAGCCTGGTCTGACACTGTTGCTCATTTGAATACACTCAATGAATACACTTATTTTATTTTGTACTGGAGGTCTTGAGGTTTTTCACAGCTAGTCACTCCCTCCTCCATTCATTGTAAATCTCTTTGAAAATCATGAAAGGCTGAAAGCTGTCATATATATTCAAAAGCACTTCAGTAAAGAAATATAAACGGTATCAATTCAAACACCTTCATCAACACTTTGTATGCTTGAATGGAATAATCTAACTTGAGGTGACCAATTTAGTTAGAATTAGTGTTATAGTTATAGATATTTTTGTCTGGTGGGAGAATTCAGTACTGTAGTATGTCTTACTTTGGTTAATTTGTTAATATGGTAACTATTACGGTCCTGTTATATTATGATATTCCAAACACACGGTGTGAAGAGTGTGGCCTAACTCTAGATGTAACTCTAGATTTGTAACTCTAGATTGAAATGGTGTTAGGGCACAGTAGTCCTTGCCAATGAAAATAATAACAGATTGATTAAAATAGTATTTCCTCAATATCTGGTTTACTAAGTCAGGACGTGGAAGATGTTTGCAGCAATTCTATTATGCACCTATTGTAACTAAGGGTGTTGTTTAATCTTGTTTATCTGACAACAGACATGACACCCAAGCTACATTCAATCATTTCACAGAGTAAAAATCGAAAGATCGAGATATGCATAATGCTAAAGGCTCAGTCATGGGCAACAAGCCGTGGAAAGGATACGCGTTATAAAAGTCTGAGAGTAAATTGTCCATAAAGTGCAGAACTGTCATGACTTGATTATTCCAGCCTAACCATGCCTGTTCACTGATTTTCAGACATTTGTAACACCAAAATGGTACACCCCTGTCACTTCATTTCAGTTAAGAGTTTTATTTCCTATGATCGGAATGAACCACCATTTCACTGTTTTTATTTACACAAATGTGTACACAATATTTACCTCCCTGAAAGTTTATTTTAAGGTTTACTAAACTCTGGTAATTTTCACCTTGTTAGGCTATTTTTATTTGCTACAGATCTGTCCAAATAGGAAGAATCATAGAAGCCATCTTTTGATGTTTTGGATCGCAATACAGATAAAGTAAATATTCATCTGGCTGTTGATGTGTATTGCCATCTGTAGCTGAAGTTAGCTGTAAACATTGCCTTGTTATCAATGCTGACAGTTTCATGTCTGAAAAGCATAATTATTTCTGTAAACTGAGGCTGAAAGCCATAATATTTGCTCAAATTTCATTTCACAACTATCTTGAAGGATTAAGTATTTAATTCCTCATTCCTGTCTATGCTCTAATTGTCAAATTATGCATCTCTTCCTGATTGGAGATTCAAAACATTGTACAATTCAAAGGGCCACATCAATGATGTTGTAAATCTGTCTGATCTGAGAGGCTTAAATTGAAGCATGTATGAAACAGTGTTTAATCACCTTGTACCTGAATGAAATGTGGCTCATTTGTCTGTAAGAGGTTTGGCTTCAGTTGAGGTGTGGTCATCCAAGTGGAGATGTTTGCAAGGAGTGCAAGTCCTTGAAGACACCTGTGGGAGAAGGAAGAGCTGAATCATCTCCCCAAATGCTATAAAACCCATGAGAGGCCTGTGTGGTCTCAGTGAATTTTTTGAATGAAAAAGAGTTATGGGCCAAGGACTGTACCTAATGGATTACCTAATGGATTGCCAGTTGTTAGGTTTTGAGCCTTTCCAGAATACCAGGTATGAACAGCTTGGTAGGCACAAGAAGAAAAGATTCAGGACAGGACAGTATCTTGGATCCTGAGCCCCCCTTTGAAACACACAGAAGGATATGATGCCTGAGGAAAGTAAGGCTGTATGTGTAGTGTGGCGGGCATCGGTCAGGGCTGTCTCCATGAAGCAACCAGTGTGGATCAAAACACGTGGGTCTAGGCTCTTTAGAAGACAAGATGCTAATTGTTTACGAAAAACACCTCAATCAAGTGTTTTTGAAAGAAAAGGGGAGAAGAGTTAATGAGCAATCATGTTAGACAATAGCTGGATGAAGAGTATCCCCTAGGTTCTAAGCAGAAAGAGACGTGTTACCTGGAAGGGGGAAACACAAGGACACACAATTTCACAAGCTGCAGTCATTAGTCCGCTTAATTAGGTAGAGGAGAAGGAGAGGGGAAGACATTAAATGACTGAAGGAAATCAACAGACTGGGTGAACTTGTGCATGTCGCAATTTGAGTCACCAGGCAGAATCAGCTGGACTGCTTTCATCTGGGAAAGTACAGAGAAGGAAGTCCAGTCCATGGAGGAAGTTTAATGAACCTGCAGCACAACATACAAGGATAAACAGTTTCACAGGGGAGATAATATGGATGAAACACAGACGGAACAGATAAAGTTGGGTGACTGAGAGTTTCCAGAAATGAAAGAGCAGAAATGCTGTGTCGCCAGCCAATCCCAGAGAAGCAGTGGGACTGAGCATATACAGATGACATCTAGTCAAGAAAATCCATGTTAGATATGGCCAAAAATAATGTGAGTCTTCTTGGAGGTAAATTGGAAGTTCTATACGGAGCCTGAAAGGATTAGCAGGGTGGTAAGCAAGGCTGCAAGACACCTGGGAAGAAGGAAGACAAACCAGTATAGACTGGGAGGTGCAATGGGCTGGTAATATATAGGGAATGGACAGCGAATTATGTAACAGACTGAAACACATCATGCACATAAATTAATAGGGTCACAGAGTAAGCTGCTGGGTGACACTGATCCTTCACCATTGGCCTTCACTGATATGCAGATAGATTCCTTTGTGTTTGTGAGTGATGTCTTTGTGGAGATCCATGCTGATGCTACAAGTATGATTGACTTGCTGGCCCTGTGGTGCAGCCACAGCAACGTAGAGTTGAACATGCTCAAAACAGTGGAGATGATGGTGGACTTCAGGAGGAATTCCACTCCCTCACCATACTAGGCAGTGCTGTCTCGGCTGTGGAGACCTTCAGGTTTCTGGGATCTACAATCTCCAAAGACTTGAAGTGGGAGACCAACACTGTCTCCCTTGCAAAAAAGGCCCAGCAGAAGATACACTTCCTGCGCCAACTGAAGAAGTTCAACCTGCCACAGGAATTGCTGGTCAAGTTCCACACAGCAATCATCGAGTCTGTCCTCTTCCATCTCTTTAACAGCCTGATTTGGTTCTGCTGCCAAACAAGACATTAACAGACTACAGCACACCATCAGGACTGCAAAAAAGATCATTGGAGTTAACCAGCCCACACTCTGAGCTCTTTTTAACACCAGAGGCAGGAAACAGGCAGGTGAAATCATTGCTGACCCCTCGCATCCTGGCCACCACATTTTTGAACTCCTTCCCTCCGGCAGGCGCTTCTGATCACTACCCACCAAAACAAGCCAACACCGGAATAGCTTCTTCTCACACGTCATCACACTCTTGAACTGTTAAACTTGCGACATTTCAGCTGGATCTCTGTTCTGCTTGGTCACAGTGAAATAGTTATACAACTATAGTTGCATATCCATAGCCTGTACTCAGGACACTTTATCTCATGCTCATTGTGCAATAGCTGTATATAACACAGTGCAATAGCTGTCTATATCAAATTGTTGTACAGACCCACAGCCTGCACTTCTGTACACTCTAACTTATTGTGCAGTAGCTGTTAATGTATTGTACAGTAAGTCTTCATATTTATTTTTATATACCTCATTCATTCCATTCTTACGCCATTCCATGTGTGTGTCCTGCACTACTGTCGTTGTTTGTTGCACCACTTCTGTTGGATGGTATTTATTGATGTCACCTTGAAAATCATTGTATGAACGCACTATGAGAGACACTGGAATTGGAGCCAAATTCCTTGTATGTGTAAAAGCATACTTGGCCAATAAAGTCTGATTCTTTTAAATAGTCAAAAACTATCAGCCTACCAATCTCATTTGTTTCACATGATGAGCAAGTGAAATGAGTGAGCTCTACTCCCCTAGCAGATCAAACCAATTTCAACTGCAAATGTAAGAAAAAATAAACTCACGTCAGATACCTAACAGCAAAACTACCATTGATGGATCTATCACAATAAAATGGACTGTCCTATATCAGGATTACATTTACAGGGTTCCTGAGTGGCTTAGTCACTAAGGCACCTGTCTTGAATGCAGCCCGAGCCAGCCAGCCTAGGTAGAAAACCGGCCATGTTATCTGCTGATGTGCTCTACTTCTCCCTGCTCTCAGGCTTCTTTAACTTACTACCATGACACAAGCCAAATGTACAGTTGGCAATTCCAAAACAGGTTAGCACAAATGGGAAACAACAAACAAACAAACCCAATTACATTTATGTCTCCCAAGAAGCCCCCCGGATGTACCCAACCTGCTGTGTTTTCTTCATGTTGACAACAGCTGTATCATTGATAAGTCAGATATCAGTTAATTTTCTTGTTTTCTTTTAAGTGCTCATTTGAGACATATTTTAATTTACCAAGTGAAGCTGTCATGTGCACTGTGTATTTTGAAAGTATGAAGTGTGGTGTGTCTTGTTTTCCTGCCATTTGGACTCTCTCCATGGTTTATTTTCACAAAACACATGCACCTTCATTTTTATGTCAGCATTTCTCAATGTACTACAAGTGATGTGATCTTGTTGTCAGTAACCACACTAACACAACACTGACTCTTGGACCCATGACAAGTGATGTTTTTTAAGAGGACACAATGGTCTCTTTTCAGTATAACCGCAATGTACTTTGTCCTTCACCTCCAGTGACAAATTTAATCTTTTATTTTTATTTTTTTTTTTGGATACCAACTCAACATTATATATTTGGGTGTCATTATTTCAAACATGAAAGACTTGCTTAACAATGTAGGCTTGATTAGCTCAAAGGACAAAGCACACTGTTCTTAGACTGAACTGAAGCCAAAGTCAGTAAAGTAAGAATAACTCTGTCACTCTTCCCCAGTCACCCATTGATTTAACTGACTGATTTAGCTAGGGTGGAGTACACGGTTGTTAACCATCACTTATTTTCCAAGGGAAATCCAGCTGCGAAAGTTACTGTTGACGGCTGTTGAGGGGTTAAAATGAGTTTTGTGTAAGGACCTGATCGCTCCAGACAGAACTTTGTAAATAAGAGTTTGCTCTGGAATTCATAGAGCTCTTGGAGGCATTCTGCTTCACACGAACAGCAGATGTGCGGAACATTTTCAAAGCTGCAATCACCTTCAGCTAAAAATTGGAATGCAATATGCAATAGTGCTGTTTCATGCAGTGTTTGGTTGCATTTGACTGGAAAATTACCATCAATTTGCAAGAAACCACATCACAGAAACATATCAGTCAAAGCCCAAAACAGTTGTCAGTCTTAACATCAAATTAATCAGACAACGATTAAAATGAGGTCGTAAGTTGAAAGAGTAAGTTGAAGTGAGGTGAATGATTAAACCAGTGTTGCCACTTCACATGAAGGATGACATTGGTGACGGGCAAACTGGATCACTTCAGATGACCCAAAGATTGTGAAAAATCTCTCTTTTGAGAAGAACTAAATAAAATTATTTATGATTGAGCCTTATTGGTTTTATATAAACACCTCATTGCCTGCATTATGTATCCATGCAGATAAAACCAACAGAGAGCAATGAGACCTCACAATGACATCAGACATCGCAATGACGTCACAATAATATGATTAAAGGATTATGAGTGATAGTGGCACAGCTTTTTCAGGTATGCTGAATCACTGAAATTGGAACACAGCTGACATTTGTTATTATGAAACACATCAGTCTGCACTTCTAATCGTCTACACCTATACTGTTGACAATGCATAGCAGATTAATGTAATTAATGTTCAGAATATTTATTGGCTTAAAGGCTTACAGGGTTTTATTTTAATGTGGGTAGAATGAATGTGCGTCACTAGGGCCTAAAAGGTTTGGGTCTCTTTTCATGAATCAAAACATAGTTCTAGCTGTCGCTCCCGTCTTTCTGTTTTTGAAATAATAGATGAGGTCATTCATTCCAATCAAACATATTCACCATTCATATAGTCAAATATATTGTACATTTTTCTAAATGGTTCATCAGAAAGTTAATTTAAATGAGCTTGTTTCATTTTATTATGTAGTATTTGATATTGCACCGTATGCTGTTGTAAGCACTTGTAAATCTAAGACTATGTAAATCTAATCTACTTCTAGCATTGTGTACTTCTGGATTTCATTTTGTCTTCAAGTCTACGTCACATCCAGTGACAAATGCAGTTAAAGCATGGGGAAACAAAAATCTTCTTTTACAATAGTGCAGTCAAATGGTGCAAACACTTGTATTGTTTATAAGCATATACCAGATAAAGGTAAAAAAAAACTGGGTTCACATTTTTGCATAAGACTTGGGCTTCCAGTATGAACCACATTTAATGACTTATGAGGTTACATAACATTTTACAATGTCTAATCTTGCCTCAGGTATACAGACAAATCCCTGTGGCTGTGTGTTATATAAGTGTCTTTGGAGAACAATATTGGATAGTGATGGTAGTAGATATTTCACATTCTTAGTCAATGGTTAAACAGGTTTTCAATGTGAATCACTAGAGGGCAGTACCTCTCACAAAAACTGCACAAAAATATTCAAGTGTCCTTCTCTGGTAGTCAAATGTCACTTTAACATTGTATGTCTACATGTATATTTGTTTTTTTGTCCTGTCCTGTGTTTAGTTACGGATGTGACTGGTGAATTTGTCAGTGGGTATAAACATACACACATACATGTGTGTGCATGTACGTGTGTACATATGACTGTATGCTTATGTCAGTTTGTAGGGCACAGGGCTAGAAAGCAGAGGTAATGGTTATCATGATTGCTGCTCCTTTAGAGCAAGTCTCTCTTGTTGAGTGCTCTTTTGGCAAATTTTCAACATCTTTACCTGAAACAAAGTTTGGTTAAATTATTTGCCAGAAAAGATGACATTACTCTTATTTTACTCTTGTGTAGCAGTTACAGTTACTTATTATATTAATAATTAGGATAGCTACCATTAGGCAGCAAGAGCATCTTTTTCTGTGTTTCTGCATGTATATATCATTGCATTTATTGTGTTTGTGCTGCCTATCAGGCAAGATGGAATATGACCTAGTTTGTAAACCTTTGGGGAAATATTTATGGTCTGGTGTCTGTTAGAGGAGGGGTTGTTATCATGTAATCCAAGCAGAGGAATTTAACCACTGCAAGCCCTTTCTGAATGAGAGAGTATATGTAGTGTGTATGTGCAAGAGAAAGAGAAAGGAGGGTGGAAAACAGCCAGGGAGAGAGAGAGAGAGGCTGGAGGACTTCATCTTTATTTACTTCAAGCCAGCTGCCCTCTGTTTGTACTTGTCTAACCATTTATCTGACATCAGATCCCTGGTTCTTTCAGACAGCATGACCTCGCACCCTCCGTAAACACTGCACACATAAGGAAAAAGTTGGCTTCATCTGCTAGACAGCGCTCAGAGGTAGAGAAAGTCGTAATGACAGTGATGCGTGAGGTGACAAGTGATGCAAGAGTGCAAGAATGCAGGCATTGAGATGGCAGTTAAATCTTATTGACATGATTAAGGAGTGTGGGGAGGGGGGATTACCTGAGGACTGATATTCAAACTAGTTTAGATTTTATTCTAACCTCAATTATACACCATAACATTTACATTGCATTTATTTGTTTGGCAGATGCTTTTATCCAAAGTGACTTACAAGTGAGGCAGAGTACAAGACAAGCAAAAAGCCATATAAGGAGTCAACAATATTAGAACTGCTACATGACCAGGTTTCAATCGTTGGCCAGACAAGGGACAAGCTAGCTACTAGACATAGAAGTGCATTAAACCATTAGATTGGACTTTTTTTGTGAAGTAAAACAAAGTTTAAGACTTGCTTTAGGTGGTAGTATTTCCAGTGATCAGGTAAGTGTGGAAGAGCTGTGTCTTCAGATGTTTCTTGAAAATAGTGAGGGACTCATTGGCACAGATGAAGTGCAGAAGCTCATTCCATCACCAGGAGGCAATGGCGAAGAAAGTTGTTAAACTTAAATGTTAATAAATGTTAACCAAAAATAGAATTTCTTCATATTTCTAACCAGATACTGTATATCTGAGAATCTGGCAGATAATGTGAGCCTTGAGAGGTTCTGGCCTGAGGGAAACCAGCATAGTAGAACAAAGCATCATGAAACAGCACATGAGAGTCCCTTACAGAGGGTGGCATCGCCCTCTAGTTTCAGGACAAGAGCTGCTTCTCTTTGCTGAGGTCAATGATGCTTAGCCCAGGTAGCAAATCCTATTTCTCATTTTGAGCAGTACGGGCTCCGGTTCCAAATCCAGAGAACGCTTAACTCTATGGCACCATGCCTTTAGGCCACTGTGGGCATGGGAATCCACATAGTTTCTTTTTCTACCATTTCTTCCATTGACTGAAATCTTTCGAAATGTAGCTTAATGGCGTCACTGTAGATAATAGAGTTTATATAACAGAAAAAGTGCTTAAAATGTACCTATTTAAACAACCAGATGTTCACACTAGTTTTGCCATTGGATATGCATCATTATTTTACTGATGAAACAGAATGAATAGGACATGACAGGTCAGCTATGGTAGCAATGTCTAGTCAAAGCAAATGGTTATTGACTCATATTGGAATAGTGGTCACGCTACAGAATTTGAAGCACTCTCCAAATGTTATAGAATACTGGGCTTTTTATCTCTCCAATATTTTGGTCTCCCCTGATACCAATTTATACACAAATGACACGGGGTTTGCCCTTCCAACACTTCCTGGACTTTGTTGAAATATATATTTTGGGACTGTGAATCACCTTCCAGCATAGGGGACTTACTGGGAAAAAACTTCAGGCATCAATTTCATGTATTTGTTGTACGATTACTTATCTAGGTCATTTTGGATTGAATTTACTGCCATCTCCCTCTCAAAAGCAAGACAAGAGAATCATAACAAGAAAAAGTTTAATAAAGAGATCCCTTTAATAGATACTTTAACAAAGAGTGGAATATAAATGATACAGCATCTCACATGTACAACTGTCCCATTTTAATTCCATTTGGAGGAAAGAAAATAGTCCCTTTACCTGACCCAGGACCAGGCATCTCAGCCCAAATATTTAATTGCACTGGCACACCCAAAAAGAAAGAGCAATTCAATGTGAAAACAGGAGTAGCTTGTAATTCACAGATTTTATACTTGTGGCTACTGTTACCAAAATAACATGACCAGCACAATTATTTTTTACATTATTTCTCCTTATGTCTTGAGAAGCTTTAGGCCTCCAAGACCTGCTGGTGAGGGAGTGTCTTCCTTTAGATAACCAGACAATGCAAGTCTGGACAGCCCCTTCATTCCTGGAAATACTGAGTTCACAAAGGAAATAAAACATGTGTGGAGATATACTGTCAGCTTGATACTATGCACAGAAAGTAAAAAATAAACTATAATTCCATGAAAGACATCATCTATATAGCTGTAATACTCTTCCTCTGTTAAAGATATAGAGCAAATATAACAATTTGGACAGACTGTACAGACCAAGCATTAAAAATTTCATATAAAATAATAAATTGTCTACAATGCCAGTATGCAAATATATGCAAATACACAGTGCCAGCTGTTTTGTTATATCAATCTTCAGGAAATGACTAGTGTTGGAAATTACCAGCATTGCCACTGTCTGAAAGTCCAGGATTGCCTCTTTAAGACTATTGCTAGTAAGTTTCCCTTGATCTGAATCCATTATTTTCCATTATTTTTTCCTTTTTTGTGCATCTCACTCACATTTTTACTTACTGAAGGGAGGAACCCTAGATTTTGTAACTGTTGGCTCCAAATTTGTTAACAGTTTTGTCATCACTTCATATTGTCTATTAACACTTCCAAAATGATGCTTGATTGTATTATACTATGAATGCAATGTTAGCATATTGTTAAATTACCCAGCTAGTTTGTTAGCAAAAAAGTTTGGACACTATCTCAATCTCTGTCACGATCAATTAAACTTCAAATATTTCTCTATGAAATAACATAGACTACCCAGCAATGAAGGACATGGACCTTCCATGTCTCTCACCCTAGCAGCAGTCTAGCTCATGTTATATATTCAGTAGACAGCTCTTTTGCATATTATAGGATTGTAGTTTTTAGGTAGACATTGCCTGCTAATTTAATTAGCTGGCTATGACACTTTCCTATTATAGCCAGACATCTATATATAATAGGCTATTTGTTCTACAGCATTTACCTCAGGTGGCTAGTGCTGTATAGTCAGCATGCCTCACCCAATGGGATTCCTGCTTGACTGTGTGCACTGCCTGGCTATCTGTTCCACTGCAACATGTGGAGCTGTTAGCACGTGTAAGCAATAGACAAAATGACATTTGAGTGATTTTACCTACCTAGCAATCTAACTTTTGTAAATTTAAAATGAAATTATTTTATAAATGCCTAGTTAGCTAGGTAGTTTAGGGAGGATTACAGCCAGGAGGGTTGCGATCAATGATTGCTTGGTTGTCTAGGTCATCACCTTGCAACTGTGCTTGTGTTGTCTTTAGAATTCCATTAATGATAACAATTGGGGGACTTAAATTTGTAAGAGGCTAAAAACAAGGAACAAATAAGGAACAAACAAAACTGTGTATATAGTACATTAAGTTGGCCATACAGTAGTATACTATGTGTAGTTATATGAATATATGTAGTTATATGAGGAGCAGTATTTGTGTTAGCCTTTTGCAAAGAAACCATGACAGTAAAAAATCCTGAAAGAAGACAGTTTTATGACACTAAAATTTAATGTATTGCACAATAAGTCACCCTGATGCAGTATGTATGCTAGAAGTATTATAAACATATGTGCTTGAGAGTATTTACAGAGCACAGTGTTGATTTTGTTGGTTTTCTCAAGCAGTACAAATATGCAAACACAGGCAAGGAGCCCTACACGCAGATTTTCATGGCATTTTCACAGGTGATTGCCCATCGTGTGCCGGATCCTTTGGTTAAACCCAATTTATTGTTCACCGCCAATTAAATTTGTCTTGGCACTTCTCAAAATATGAATATGACTACATAGTTGAACAGGGTTCATGATTCTTGAGTAACTGTACACATACCTCTATGAAAAGTGATAAACAAATCAATCATGATTAAACTTTTGTTGAACTTTGCTGAATGTACTGTCAAAACCAAGTTTTCCATAGTACAAATATTTAATTTATACAGCAAAAAGTAGGTATATTAATGTGCCAGAAATTACAAAGGGTGTTGCATTAATTACAGCAGCTTTTTTATTAGATGGCAAGAATCCATAGAACAAAATAATTAAATGATATAGGAAATATATTTGTTACTTGGCTAAAAATGCTCCATGCAAAAGTTCTATTAGAAAATGTCATTTGTGTGTGTGTGTGTGTGTGTGTGTGTGTGTGTGTGTGTGTGCACTCACCTGAGCAAGTACATGCACTTATGTGCGTGCATATATGTGTGTTGTACTGCTTGTCCCTGCCCTCATTTATTTGAATGATTCACTGTGGTTTTGCTGCCACTTCCCTGATGAGGCTCTGGAATAAATTAGCAAGTTCCTAATGGTGGACATTATAATTCTTGATATATGATGAATTACCTACTCCCCTGACTCATCAGCTTTCACCCCCCTTTGTAACCTGTACTTGACACCAACATGCCCATATTCCTACCCTTAGGAGAAAAGCTCAGCCTTGTTACAACCTGCCACTTCATTACAGAATTAAATTCATTATAAATCAATCAAATTAAAGACGTTGTTATGCCAAAGTCAGGTATCAAGAGTGGAAGCTGATAATGTCTGATATGTTGCATGACTGTGAGTACCAAGGAATATGGAGATATTGTATGGTAGGGTTTAACCCCCACTAAAGCTCTCTGTGGGCTCACCAACCACAAACACCTCCAGAGTGGCAATCCATGTATTCCTGTAGTTGGTAGACCCTGGGCAGTCTGGAATGGAAGAACAGCAGCATTGGTAATGACATGTAGTGGCCTGGCTCGTTACATGTTACAAAGCTTTTTGCTATATGGCATATAGTTACTAGAACAATCACCACGCATCATTTATTTACAAAGTGCATTTCTATGCACCCAAACATGCTGTACATAAGGCAGTGGGTGTACACAGTGTGTAGTCAGATTGAACACGAGTAAAAACTACAGAATAAAAATCAAAATTAAAACATGAAGATTAAACCTTGATGATGGACTTTAAAAGTTTACTATGATAGGATAAATATGGTATGACATTATATGGTAAAATTATAGACAAAATGGAATACATTAAAAATAGTCCAAACAGTGGGTTCAAAGTTTTAAAGCCTGAGCACTAAAGGCTTCATCCCTTGTTAGGTGTAACCTGTTCACAGGCGCAAAGAGAAGGTGGGAATCAGAGGAACACAGCCTGGTTATAGGGATATAGGGCTGTAGTAGGCCATGCCTGCAATGTTGTTAGAGCATTCAGTGAACTGGGTGTGAGCAGAATAATTCTACACACACCCTGTGTGTGGGAACTGATGGGGATGAAGGAAGAATCTACTGGGATCTTCAATGACCCAAGCATGTCAGGAATGTAGTTTAACATTTCATCCCACAGGTACCATCTCTTTCAGCGGTAGGAGCGTCCCCATAATTGCACTGGGGTTTTCTGCCTGGTGCCAAGAGAAGACTGCCCCCTTCTGGCCCACCAACACCACTTCTATCAGCAAACTGCTGTCCCTGAGAGGGCCCCACCAAATACAATCCAAGCCTATAACCTCTTAGCATCAGCAATCTTGCAGGGGGGAGCCAGAGGGCAGTATGGCTACCAGCGCAGCACTGCAGAGAGAGGAGATGAGACACAACCAAGCTGCTTTAAATGTTCAGCTGGGCAGCCTGGACACTCTCTTTTTGATTTAATTACTTGCCAGCTTGATGGATTGTACCGATGCAATGACAAAAACCACAACTTTGTGAGTTACACATGGAAGGATGTATACCTCCATTAGCAACAGGCTAAATCTGGCTAACTTCTCACTACTTTGGAGGATAAGCATCACTTAAAAAACATTGTCTGAAAAGTTGTTGAACTGCAGTGATGAACAGATCTCTGTCATCATTCACTGAATGATCCTTCCTACTATTTCCAGTGAATTCCCACTTCCCTCTATGAATGAATGTTCCTTTTTTTGCAGGGTGTGCACAAGAGGAGTGCTGCTCAAAACATGCAAATGAATTTTCCCTGTGCAATGAAGAGTAGGGCTGGTGTTCATCTGCCTCTGAATGCTATCCCCTGCATGATGCTACCCCGCTACACAGTTGAGAAGGAAGTCTGTGAATCAGAGTGAAGTTTTGTCTGTGAATCCTGTCCTGTGGCATTTGTGAATTCTCCTGTGCCAATCTTGTAAATAGTGTTTGTGAATATTGTCTGTGAATTTTGTCTTGTAGCATCTGTGAACATTGTCTGCCGTGCTAGTCATTGTCTCTAATGTCTAATGTGATGTTGGATGTCTAATGTGATGTTGATATCTGCCTATGTTTGATGTTACTGACACTGCTGAATTGAGCTTACCCACCATGCTGTACTGAAAGCAAATTCCACCGACCTCGGTCGTGTGGTCGTTAAAAATGATTCTGATTCTGATTCTGAAGGGAAAGTCTGGGAAAGCAGGATGTTTTGCAGAATGAAAAAGTCCCATTGGTGAGTGTGTTAATGCCCTTCCCTGATTCAGAGTCACAGGAAGGCAACTGTGCGTGTGTTATGAAACAGCTTGTGGTCAGTTTTTGCCGGCCTCTGTTTCCTCGACTGCGATGTAAAGTGACTCACTGCCCCCCTAACCTACCCCTCCCCCCAACCTCTGAAGTGACGTCATAGCCATGAGTGTGCACGTGTGTGTGTTGAAACTGGGTTTGAACTTTTAGCCACTTTTACCCATGACGCTCCAGAATTATACTAAAGCAGATGAACATAGAAAAGTCTTTCCACCAATGCACCACTAGGGGGTAATGTAGGAGCAGAAAGCGGAGTAACTGACTTACTGATTTAGGTACAAGTTAGAGAAACAGGATGAGTTCCCTTTCAGAGGAGGGATTGTGGTTTCTTTCTACTGCCCAGGTTCATGTTCCTTCTCCAATGACTTAAAATGACTTCATGATACTGAACAGTCAGAAGAGTAAACAAACACATTCATTCTTGGCTGTGTCTCAAAATTGTATAAATAAAATTATGAACAACCTTTACCAAAGAGCCTGAAAGATAATGTACAATGTACAATGTACAATGTAATCATACATGATGTTCATCACAAAGATCACCATAAGATCGGATGACTTTTATGAGAATGTTAAGAGACTGTTGCCTTCTATGAGTTCTAACGTGCTCCCTACACACAGACAGGAAGAAGGAGGTGGAATACATCATGCAGCGAACAGTTGACTTTAGGACATGTTCTCATTTAATGCTTGTCTTTCAATAGGTGGTTACTTTCTTACTTCAGCGGCTTTTTTCATCAGTAAGGCATGAATTTTGAAGCCATAACCCTTATGTTCTCTCATGCTCAGACCTGATAATCCCTTGCATGTGAAGGTGGATTTCCACTCTCTCCCTAAATTCTATTTATGTCCGTGTGAAAATTTCCACATATGTCCTAAAAGGCTGGTGTTGTTTGAAATAAAGCAACGTATATGATCTGCTGTCTTGAGAAAATTAATTGATTAGAGAGACAAGTACTCAATGCATTTGTTGCTTTCTGTTGCGCTGCTGCCCGCCCCGCCCCCCTGCACGTGGGTTGAGGCCAAACACACATGTAGGTTGAAACAAAACAGCCGTTTATCTAACAGTACAGAGGGACGTGAAGAGAGGTTCAGGTTACGGATGCAACCCTTCAGTCTCATGTGATCCCGTGATTGAAAGAGTAAATAATTCCCACGCTAATGCTTCTGCATTTCAGTGTATTGCAAACACCCTGCCACTGTGTATATGTCATGAAGGTGCTTTTCCATCCTCGGATATACACAATCCAGTCAAGCTCCTCAGTCCTTGCTTGCAGTACCTAAATCAGGCAAAAATCTGAATAAACAAATCTTTTTCAGAATGTACTAGCTCTTTTGGACATGCTCTGATTCCATTGCAGGCATTCAAGTCCTCAGTCTTACTAGTCTTACTCCAAGTCATAATGACATTTAGAGCAGATGTTATGTACGAAGCTATATTTGGATTCTGAAAGTGTTTGTATTTTAATAACCAAAGGTAATCATGGAAAGACCTTGCTATATTTCATCTCCATTGCTGTATTTGACAGCATAGCCAAAAGAAAGATTCTGATTTGTGGTTTACATTGACTTATAAAAAACTCATTGACTTATTTATTAAACAGCACTTGCAGAACCCAGTAATCTGGTAAATTGTTGAGTGATACCATTCAATGGGCTTTGAAATTCTGTTGTGGACACAGTCATTGGAATATCATCTAATTTTATTAAGAATTTAAAGTGTGCTTTGATTTCAAAAGAAAAAAAACAATCTTTCACATCTTTGCCTTACAACAGTGTTTCTCAGTCCTACTCCTGGAGGCCCCCTGCTCTGCACGTTTTCCATCTTTCCCTGCTCTACCTACCTGATTGAACTCATCAGTAGCACTTTTGATTAGTACTTTGACACTGCTGAGCAGTGAGCACACCTGATTAAATCAAGCAGCAAGGATAGATAGAAGATATGCAGGACAGGGGGCCTCCAGGAGTAGGACTGAGAAACACTGCCTCACAGAAAAGGAAGAAAAAAATCCCTTGTCTACAAACAATAGTTTGCCATGTTTCTGTTGGCCATGAACCGGCACTGAGCTCCAGAACATACCGTTTATGTTTAAAGTATTTCCTTTTGTGTCGTACCTGGTGCTGTGTGGGTAGATAACATCTTTCACATCAACATTGCGTAGGAGATTACCTGCGAGTATTTTGGTCCTTCCTTTGTGGCACATTCCAGGGTGTCGGGTTTCAGTTTTTCCACATTGTGATGCCGCAAACTGGCATGGTGTGCCCCAAGGTGTTCCCCTGCTTAACCTGTCACAGAGGGGTCACCTACAGTAGTTCTAGAGTTGCACTGTTTTCTTCCTTGAGCAAAAACTTGCTTTGAAGGCAGTGACGCGCCAGTTCATTGCCCACCCAAACTTCCACAAGAAACTACCTCTGCAAATGTTGCAAGATATTTACATAAAAAGCAGCTGCTGCTATTTTAGGGGAGAGAAAAGTTCAAGCAGGTTGCACTCATTGTGATGGTGTATGATGATAAACGAGCAAGGGTTTTGCTTCGAGTCAAATTCTTTTGCGTTTTCATTTGGTCAAGCAATCACAAGTCAGACGTTTTTAGTCTGAAACCAGAACTGGCCAGTTCTTACTGCTGACTGATGTTACAACAATACAGTGAGTCACAGAGTGATCCACTGTGAATATGGTATTTTACGATATTCCCATTTCGTGCAGACAACAATTAAACAATTTCATCATGCTTGTCTGTGACCTTAGACTTGCAGCCAACTCTGTTCAGCCTTGCCAAAAAATTATTCCTCAGAAAGCTGCTATTTTTCAGACTCATAGCCCTCAATGGAAACAATTTATTTTTTCATGAACTTGAAAAAAGGGAAAACCATCATAGTAATACTTTCCTTTGTGTGTGTGTGTGTGTGTGTGTGTGTGTGTGTGTAGGTGGAAGGGGGGCACTCTGCACCACTTCTTTTCTTGTTTGTGTTCCAAAGTGACTGTTGTCTAACCTCATCACCCACTAAAAAGAAACGAGGATTCAGATGCCACGGATGACAATTTGCCAAAAGACAATTCTGCATAGAATTCTGCAAGAATATGTTTTAGTTTCAATGCAATCAGTGCAATAGTCTGGGGGGGGGGGACTGTTGCATGTTTTTCTATCTGCTTTTCTTCAATAACAAGAAAAAGTATCTGCCTTCTTCCAAAAATACTGTTCTTCAACTCCTGCCAGAGACAGAACATTCCTGCAGTGCACTCCACCTCACACACAGGTACTTCTCTGACACCATGCTGCGAAAAAAAACGGCCCTTAGTGAGCCCTTAGGAAGACAGCACAGTGCACAGTATACACAGTCAGCACAGTAAGTTTACTTACACAGGATTCTCGCTCCGTTAGTTTTACACGGTCACACAGTATCACGTAACCGAATTAGATTAATTATTTAAGAAGAATCATTTCATAGTCTCTCATATTGCAGATTTGCATGCTGAAAGATCTGAACCACTAATATTGCTGCAATACACAGTGTGCATGTTTCTGGATATATATGGCCTCACTTTATATTCTCACCCCGGACATATCAGAAACAATGTATCTTTTTTTTTTTTTTTTTTTGCTTAAAACAGTTTAAAATGTTATTCTTTCAATTAAATAGTATTACACGGAACAAAGTCACATTGTTCACAAATAATGAATTTTACTTCTGAAAACACAAGAGTCACATTTATTCACACCACTTTTATTATTTTGTATATCCTCCACTTGTGTGGATTACACTGGTGACATGCTTCTTGAAGCGTGTTATGGGGTCCTGGCATTTGTGAATTAGAATTTTGGTCATTAAGGTGTGGAGACTGAGATGGCCACCTGAGACATTGATTTTATTCTATGTTGTCCATTGCCTTGTAGATTTGGACGGCCACTTTGGACTGATGTCATGCTGGAATTTCCATTTTCAGCCAAGCTTGAGCTTGTTGGCAGAGGGAACCAGGTTTTTGGCAAAAATGCCCTGGTACGTGTTGGAGTTCATGTCTCTCTCTGTCTTCACAAGGGCTGTAGGACGTGTAGAGGGGAGGCAAACCTCAGAACATAATTGACCAACTGTCATGTTTCACGGTGGGAGAGAAGAGGAGGAGGAGGAGGAGGAAATGAGGAAGCTTAGCATAGTGGTAAGGAGCAGGGCTCATTAGTGAAAGGTTGCTGGTCCGACTCCCTGCTGGGGTGCCGTTGTTGTACCCTTTGGCAAACCCAGAATTGCCTCAGTATATATCCAGCTTTATAAATGGATAACGTAGAAACTGTAATTTACTGTATATAACTCACTGAGGATAAGAGCCTCTGCTAAATGACTGAATAATGAATGAATAAAAGATAATGTAACGTAATATATTGAGTGGTGGTGTGAGCTTGATAGAGGTGTCAGTGATATGAATTTTATACAATGACTATGTAGACAATATCTATATATAATATTCAGAACTAACTCAAACTAATGACATTGTGCTTTGTGCTTTCTTCTCTTAAGTTCTTTGAAATAAACATGTTACATTTTTAATTTGGTGACCTTCAATTGCACAAAAGTGTTTAATCATTCCAATTTTGTAAATATTGCTTTATTTTTGGATCTTATGAGATGATTACTTGAAAGGACTGCAATATCACATCATAAGCCACAGACACTGTGTCCTGGGGTACTCCAAAGAAGATTAACATCTATTCTTTTCACTACTTGTCACTCAGCTAACAGCTAACAGAAATTAACAAAGTTTCAGGACCACGGTGAAAATGTCCTTCCCCTCCTGGCCTCTTGGAAAGGAAAGACCTCCTCATGTCCCAACCAGTCTCTGGACTTCAATTGATGCAATGAATGGACTGACATTTTATACCATTCCATTTTTTTTAACCATTCCAGCTGTTTGTTGGAAGTCTCTTGACCACCATTTTCAGGGTTCATGTGATCTTTATTTTTTTCCAATTAACTCTGGGTTTTCTGGTTTTTTTTTTTTGCAGTTTTCTCTGGAAAACACATTGTGTTTAGGGTAAATATGTGTTTCAGTAATTAAAATTTGATTGATTGATGGCATGTGATGTCATAGTCTTGGTATGATCTATGATATGTAACATGCATGCTTGTTGTGCAAATCAACATGAAACCAGTGAACATCACCAGGTTGATTAGTCACTTTTTGGAGCATAAGTAACCCTTCAAGTCACCCTTTCATCATTAGCGCACCCTTTTTCTCACACCTTAGTACTAAAAATAGAACATTACTCACACAGCATTGTGTGTATGAAGGAGTGGTGGTGATAATGTTATCGCAACCTCAGGTAGGCTGGTAAAGCTCTCTTGGCATTCAATGTGTAGTATTTGCATTAGGATGGAATGTCTGTGGAGGGCCATTTCTCACATTGATATCAACTATGTTGCAGCATACTTTAGGGATAGGGTTGGGCTTATTACAGGTCTGGTAAAATTTCCAACAGACTGACTTTGTGTATGACTATGTAAGCTTCAGTTCTGGGGCAGGACAAATTATTGAACTGTTCAACTTGAACGGTCCTGCACCAGTGACAGTGAATGCAAAAGATAAAGAGGTGCACCCGTGATGGAGCTAGTGTATGTCTAGAGCTAGTCTTCTTTCCTTTCCTGAAATATTGGTCCTTGTCACAGTGATACATTGTTAACAACTCATCTTAGTTTTCATCTCACATACTGTACAGATGTTCTTTGTATACACATATCCTATGTGTCGCACAGTTGTGGCTTTAAGTAAAATGCCATTATTGTAGTGTCTTTGGACAGTTTGGGTCATTATTGCACCAACTTGCAGATCAATAATGTAAACCTCCTTCTCAAAGGCCCGAGCGCGCTACAGTGTTTTTGAAATGTGTTTGTGACGAAAAAACCGGTAATGATTCAGTGCTACTTGAGATACTGTATATTTAACAGGTAAAAAAACACTGTTGATGGAATTACTCAGTGATGAGTGTTGGTGAGTTAATGAGAAATGAAGACTGAGCTCCATCCTTTGTTTATTTCTTGTGTTCACTGTTCACCCTCGGTTGCCCCAGTGAGCACAGTCCTGGCCTGTATCACACCCTTTGTCTCAACAGGAAGAGAAGCTGATGACTGCAGTGACACCTGTGACAAGACTGTGCCCTGCCAGGTGAAACCAGAGTGTCGTAACCCCCCCCCAACCCCACCCTACTGTCTGAGAGTCATACATGACTGAATGCCAGAAAAAGTGACTTATAACCAGTGGTGCCTTATTTGCCTGTACCCTCCTGATGGCTTTACACTGTCATTGTTGTTTCACTTCTAGTGTTCATGGGAGTGCATCACTGGGCCATCCAAATCTGAAACCTCACTGCTTGTGCTTTTTTCTTACAATTGGGGGAAAGGCATGAATTAGGGGTTGACAGCATGATTTGAGGTTATAGGTGACAGTTGTGTGATGAGACCGTAAATGCGGTCAAAATGCTACTGCAGCAGCTTGTTGGCCTTGTTCACACCCCATTGAACTGTGTCTGAACACGTAGGTGTACCTCAACCGGAAACAGTGCTAAAGCTGAATACTTTAAGCCACATGGCAAGCATATTTTAGAGGTCAAAATGTGACTAATAGGAAGAGAGTTAATAAGTTTATTGTTTATCTTTAAATTGGTTCAAGTTTCCGTGTATTCTTTTGTGAGGTGCCACACCTGCAACAGGTGGCATGGGAATGTAATGGTTCTATACCACCCTGTCTGGGCCTTCAGAAGTGTCAGTGAATTTGTTGTTGGTGTTAGCAGCCCCCCTTTTCATGTTTAAATTTAATGCAGTCTGCTGTTAAAATGTGTGTGTCTCTGGAAGTGCAAGTCATAGCCAGCCATAGAATATACTGAAGGAATATTTTTTTTTTGCTTTAATCATTTCCCTTGCACACTTGAAGCACCTTGATCACACTTAAAATTCTCTCAGACACTTTTAGATATGTAGATATTTTAAATATGTTTGTACAGGTGTGACATGGTGCTCATAAAGTAGCGTATACACACTGTCTGTCAGGAACGGGGATCGGGACACAAACGCGGACCACTGGGTAAACGTAGCCAAGCGTTTAATTACAATCAGCGGGCAGTTCGTCGTACAGGGACAGGCAGGGTTCAAAAACACGGGGAAGCAGTCCGGGGGCAGATCCAGGATCGGAAGTCGGGGCGGGCAGAGTCGGTAACCAGGCGGGCGAAGAGTGTCAGACAGGATGAAGTCGGCGGGCGAAGGACGAAGTCGGGAGACAGGCAGGATTCGGCAAAACGGCAATCAGAACACAGGTTTACTAAAGCGGGGACGAGACAGGAAGAAACTTACTGTAACAAACTAGCAACAAGACAGAGACACGTAGGGAAGATATAGGGCTGGGGTAACGAGGAGATGGGAAGCAGGTGAGCAGGCAGGCAGGTGCAGGCAATGAGGGAATCAGGTGGGCGGGGACCCGGCGGGGAGCCGGGCGGGGCAGGAACACAAGGAAAACAAAAGCACAAGGACAGGGAAAACAAAAACACTGCGGCTTAAGGGGGCGGAGCCCTGACAGTACCCCCCCCCCCTACGGACGCCACCGGGCGTCACAGCGGGTTCGCCAGGGTGTCGGCGGTGGAAGTCCCGGATCAGGGATGGGTCCAGGATGTCCCTAGCAGGAACCCAGCTCCTCTCCTCGGGACCGTAACCCTCCCAGTCCACCAGATATTGCCGACCGCGTCCCCGACGCCGAACCTTGAGCAGGCGGCGCACGGTGTGAGCCAGCGCTCTGTCGATCAGGCGGGGCGGCGGAGGAGCCCGGGGAGCAGGGCAGAGAGGACTGCGGACGACGGGCTTAACCTTGGAGACGTGGAAGGTGGGGTGGACACGGCGAAGAGAGAGCGGGAGCTTAAGCCGGACCGCCGTGGGGCTGATCACTTTGGCGATGGGAAAAGGACCGATGAAGCGGGGAGCCAGCTTGCGGGAGTCCACCTTGAGGGGAAGGTCCCGAGTGGAGAGCCACACCCGCTGACCCTGGCGATAGTGGGGTGCCTTGGAGCGGTGGCGGTCAGCAAACCGCTTAGCCCGAGCCGAGGAGCGGAGCAGTGCGGTGCGCGCGCGTCTCCAGGTGCGACGGCAGCGCTGCACAAACGACGTTGCCGAGGGGACCCCCACCTCCTCCTCCTGGGCCGGGAATAGGGGAGGTTGATAGCCCACACAGCACTGGAAGGGCGACAGCCCCGTGGAAGCAGAGGGAAGGGAGTTGACGGCGTATTCGACCCAGGGGACGTGCTGGCTCCACGCCGACAGCTCCCGAGATGTCAGACACCGTAGTACCGTCTCCAGCTGCTGGTTGGCCTGCTCGGTCTGGCCATTGGACTGAGGGTGAAAACCAGAAGACAGACTGACGGTGGCCCCCAGTAACCTGCAAAACGCCCTCCAAAAGTTGGATGTGAATTGGGGTCCTCGGTCGGACACCACGTCGGAGGGTAGACCATGCAGCCGGAATACCTGGCTGATGAGTAGCTGAGCGGTCTCCCTGGCGGAGGGCAGTTTGGGTAAGGGGACGAAGTGCACGGCTTTAGAAAACCGGTCCACGATGGTGAGGATGGCGGTGTTACCGTCAGATGGTGGCAGGCCGGTAACGAAGTCCAGGGCGATGTGGGACCAGGGCCGTCTGGGGACAGGCAGGGGTTGCAGCAGACCGGCGGGGGGTCGGGTGGAGGTCTTGCTCTGGGCGCAGACCGAGCAGGCGGCGGTGAAGTTCCGGATATCCTCCATCATAGTGGGCCACCAAAACCGCTGGCCAATGAACGCCGCTGTGCGCCGGGCTCCAGGGTGGCCCGCGAGCCTGGATGAATGCCCCCACTGCAGGACCTGCGAACGGACAGACTGGGGAACAAAAAGGCGGTTAGGGGGACAGGAGCTGGGACCCGGTTTGTTCTGGAGGGCGGTGCGGACGGCGGTCTCGACGTCCCACAGCGCCGCTGCGACAACGCATCGGGCTGGCAGGACTGTGCTGGGTTCCTGGGAGTCCTCGGCCGGGGCGTGCTGGCGCGAGAGGGCGTCGGGTTTACCGTTCTTAGAGCCTGGTCGATATGACAGGGTGAAATCAAAACGGGAGAAAAAGAGAGACCAGCGGGCTTGTCGGGGATTGAGGCGCTTAGCTGATCGGACGTACTCGAGATTCTTGTGATCAGTCCACACCAAGAACGGAGCACTCGCCCCCTCCAGCCAGTGCCTCCACTCCTCGAGCGCCAGTTTGATGGCCAATAGTTCCCGGTCGCCGATGTCGTAGTTACGCTCGGTGGGCGTAAGGCGGTGAGAGAAGTAGGCGCAGGGGTGGAGCTTGTTGTCGGTGGACGAGCGCTGTGATAGGACCGCCCCCACTCCCACGTCCGAAGCATCCACCTCCACCACGTACTGACGAGCGGGATCGGGCTGGGTAAGGACAGGCGTCGAGGTGAATCGAGCCTTCAGGTCGCGGAATGCCTCCTCGGCAGCCGGAGCCCAGGTGAAGGCTCTGTTGACCGATGTCAGGGCGGTGAGGGGAGCCGCTACCGTGCCGTAGTTGCGTATGAAGCGACGGTAGAAATTCGCGAAACCTAGGAATCGCTGCAGTTCCCTGTGGGAGGTGGGGCGCGGCCACTCCTCGACTGCGCGGACCTTCTGCCGGTCCATGCGGATACTACCTGCCGTGATCACGAAGCCCAGGAAGGAAGTAGTGCGCTGATGGAAGGCACACTTCTCCGCTTTCACGTACAGGTGGTTTTCGAGCAGGCGCTGCAGGACGCGGCGGATGTGCTGTACATGCTCAGGCAGGGAGCGAGAGAAGATCAGGATGTCGTCGAGGTACACGAACACGAACTGGTTGAGCATGTCTCGGAGGACGTCGTTCACCAGGGACTGGAATACGGCCGGGGAATTCGTCAGACCAAACGGCATGACCAGATATTCATAGTGCCCCGAGGGGGTGTTGAACGCCGTCTTCCACTCGTCCCCCTCGCGGATCCTGACCAGGTGGTAGGCATTACGGAGATCGAGTCTCGTGAAGACGGTAGCGCCCTGTAGCGACTCGAAGGCGGACGACAGAAGAGGCAGGGGGTAGCGGTTCTTGATGGTGATGGCATTGAGGCCCCGGTAATCAATGCAGGGACGGAGGGAGCCGTCCTTCTTCCCTAGGAAGAAGAATCCGGCCCCCGCAGGAGAGGAGGAGGGGCGAATGAGACCGGCCGCGAGAGACTCCCGGATGTATTTATTCATGGCCTCGGTCTCCGGTGGCGATAAAGAAAACAGTCGCCCCCAAGGGGGGGACGAGCCGGGCAGCAGGTCGATGGCGCAATCATACGGGCGGTGAGGAGGCAACGAGGTGGCGCGGGACTTGCTGAACACAAGTTTCAGGTCCATGTATTTGGGCGGCAGCGCCGACAGGTCCGGGAAGTCCTTGGGAGCGGAAGCGATCGGTGACACAGGGGTAACGGCATCCCGAAGGCAGTGGGAGTGGCAAAAGGGGCTCCAGCCCAGGATTCGGTTGCCCTCCCAGTCGATGTGGGGGTTGTGCCGAGCTAACCAGGGGTGACCCAAGACCACGGCGGCTTGCGGGGAACGGATGACGTTGAGGACAATCTCCTCGCGGTGGTTGCCCGAGACGAGGAAGTTGACCGGGGGAGTGGCGTGGGTCACGCGAACCAGGGGGGCCCCGGTGATCGCGTGGGCTTCCAACGGCGAGTGCAGGGGGACGCGGGGCAGGCGCAGCTGGGCTGCCAGGTCGGCGTCGATAAAGCTGCCATCCGCCCCGGAGTCAATCAGGACGGAGACAGCGTGGCTCTGACCTCCGACGAGCAGGGTGGCTGAAAATAGAGGACGGGTCTGGGGAGAATGACGCAGGGGGGTTACACTCACCTGCAATCCCCCCGCTGCGGGTGACCGCTGGCCCTTGGCCGGGCAGTTCGCCACAAAATGGCCAGGCTGCCCGCAGTAGAGGCAGGACTGGGTGCTGAGTCGCCGTTGTCGTTCCGCGGGAGACAGGCGGGTGCGGTCGACCTGCATCGGCTCGGAGGTTCCCGGGGATGGTGGTGCAGGGCTTCTGGCCGCCATCGGGAGGGGTTGCTCACGGACAGGGCCGGGCAGGCTGCTGGACGCTCTCTCCCTGCGTCTCAGCGAAAGGCGCTGGTCCACGCGGATGGCCAGGTCCACCAAGGCCTCGAAGCTGGCCGGCAGCTCCCGAGTGGCCAGCTCGTCCTTGATGGACTCCGCGAGACCGTGGAGGGAGGTGTCGAATTGGGCCTCCGCGTTCCACCCGCTGGTGGCGGCCAGGGTGCGGAAGTCGATCGCGTAATCCGACACCGAACGACGCCCCTGGCGAATCTGCAGCATCTCTCTTGCTGCCTCGCGGCCCTGCCTGGAACGGTCAAACACCCTTCTCATCTCATCGGCGAATCCGGCATATGAGTGGCAGAAGGGAGCGCCGGCGTCCCAGACAGCAGTACCCCACTCCCTCGCTCGGCCGGTCAGCAAGGTAATGACGTAGGCGATCCTCGCCCGGTCTGTGGGGAATGTGGAGGGTTGCAGCTTGAATATTAGGGAACACTGTGAGAGAAACGAGCGGCAGGTTCCCAGGTCCCCCGCGTACGACTCGGGGGGTGGCAGCCGAGGCTCCCGGCTGGGAGGCGCTGGCGGAACCGGTGGGTAGACAGCCGCTGGCGGAAAGGGTCGGCTCTCCTGGCCGAGCTGCAATTGTTGCAGCCGCGCAGAGACCTCGGCGAGGCTGGTGGCGAAACCCTCCAGGGACCGGCCGATGGAATCCAGCTGGTTCTGGTGTCCGCCCAGCAGAGCACCCTGGAGCTCCAGGGCCGTCCTCAGCTGTGGTAGGTCCGCTGGGTCCATGTGGCTAGTTCGTTCTGTCAGGAACGGGGATCGGGACACAAACGCGGACCACCGGGTAAACGTAGCCAAGCGTTTAATTACAATCAGCGGGCAGTTCGTCGTACAGGGACAGGCAGGGTTCAAAAACACGGGGAAGCAGTCCGGGGGCAGATCCAGGATCGGAAGTCGGGGCGGGCAGAGTCGGTAACCAGGCGGGCGAAGAGTGTCAGACAGGATGAAGTCGGCGGGCGAAGGACGAAGTCGGGAGACAGGCAGGATTCGGCAAAACGGCAATCAGAACACAGGTTTACTAAAGCGGGGACGAGACAGGAAGAAACTTACTGTAACAAACTAGCAACAAGACAGAGACACATAGGGAAGATATAGGGCTGGGGTAACGAGGAGATGGGAAGCAGGTGAGCAGGCAGGCAGGTGCAGGCAATGAGGGAATCAGGTGGGCGGGGACCCGGCGGGGAGCCGGGCGGGGCAGGAACACAAGGAAAACAAAAGCACAAGGACAGGGAAAACAAAAACACTGCGGCTTAAGGGGGCGGAGCCCTGACACTGTCATCATGGCAAGATGTTGACATTGATTACTGTTCATTCAGTTCCTGTCAATTTCCTTTTTCTTCACTTTAATATGAGAGTATTTGTACATAAGAATGATATGTGATGATTTCACTGCTTTATCACAGGAAGCTTTCAAAAGAAGGACAAAAATAATACAACATAGTCTATGCAGGAATACCTACAACAAATGCTTTCTGAAGAATGGCGTGCCTCATACATATAAGGGGAAAGTACATACTGTATAAGGAGAAGCCTTCACCATCATGGCATGCCCCAGAGCCAACACTAACAAAGCATCGAGCAACAGCATGGCACCCAAATCTGGCTGCGTCTGCTCCATCCCCACAGTGACTTCAGGTGCCTTAACATTCTACATGTACAACACCTCCATCCCCTCCATTACCACTACTACCTACATCAGCAAATCCATTCAGGCAATGTGGGCAAGGAATGCCTTCAATACACTTATCACTTACATACACCACCAGCTCTCTGGCAAAAAAGTCCCCTCTCTAGAAGACTGGGCAGCAAAATGCTGGGAAGAATGACAGGAGTGAGACCTGCCAATGTACAGAAGCTTTTTCATCCCAAAACTACTCCACATCAAGACCAGGTCTTGACCTGGACAAGTTTCTGTGGGTCTTCATCAACAGTAACTAAGTCAAAACTTCCACTGCAGCATGGACTGGCAAAATACATCGCTCATGAATGAACAAATTTTGACTGTTTGGGCAACTTCAAAGGCTTCAAAAGTCAAAATTGATACCTGTTGAGGTCTGTTCAATATGAAATGACCTTGGTGAAATGGGAATCCGATAGTATGAGACAGGAGGCTTTAGTGCTGCAAATCCCTCTACAGTACATACTAACAGGTGAGCATAGTTCTGTTACCTGATGAATCACTGTTACCCCATAAATAGCAGTGCTGTTTATATTTGCAATGCTTTTAAATACAGCAATATGACATGTGGACCGCTCAACAGTGTTGGAGGATTGCCATGGTTATTACATGTAATAATAGGTCTTACCAACCTTCCAGGCATAAAACATAGAGCATGCATTGTTTGGAACTCGCTAAATGACAAATCAGTTTAGTGTTTATTCAAGAAATTGATGCCGTATGTGTTGTGAGAGTGCAGCAGTTCTCTCTTTGTCTCCACAGCAGCGCATGCACTGTTAAGTGGACTCGTCAGTGGATCATCCTTGGAGACGGGAGCTGTTTTAGAATCCAGGAAGTGTTGCAGAGATGGAAAGACAATCAGTTGCCTTATATGGCTCCGGAAAAGGGCCTAGGCCCGGCGATGACTCTCTCAGTGATACGTAACGTAAGACATCTGGTCGTCATAGCTCCAGTGTAAACAAGTCATACGTCAGGCATTCCTTTTTGCACAACTGCAGAGCTCTCCCTGATCTCATACACATGACTCAAAAGGACGGTGCAGGTACCACATGTGGTTTGTACCGTCACCATTCCCTTTCTGGCTTCTGTGCAGACGCAAGTCTGACAGACCCCGCAGGTGAAGCGGGAAAATCCTACTCCCTGCTGGTCTCCTTAATCCCTGACCCAGCCCGGTAGTAAGATTTGTTCCGTGTGGGCGAATACTCCCCTTGACCTTCTTGCTGACATAACACTGAGACTACCACTGAGGGATGTAATATTTTTTCTCACTTCCGACATCCCCACGTGAGGTGTGAGCAGTGATACGGCTCAAAGACACAACATCAATACCATATGTATGCACAGAATACATTAAGAAGTAAACCGATATGCTGTTTGCAGCCTCACTTGCATGCATGATGCACCTGAGGAAGTGGTTTTGATATGTTGACTTTTGCACGTATCATTATTGCCTCTGCTTGTGTTAGTGGTTTATGTTACAAGCACGTATTGGTCCAGGAGTGTCTCAGTTTGATTACTCTTCCTGAGGAAAACACACTTGCCAGGTACTTGGCAAACATGGTGAAAAGAGATAACCGTTGTCAGTAACACTTTTTCTGAAAGCAATTCATTCACCTGTGTAGACAGGGAGATTCCTTCCCCCAACCCACACCTACAGTTCGGGAATTCTTTTTATTTCCTTCCAGCACAAACCATGACATATTTACTCCCCAGACCATCCATGCCAGCCCCCATTCCTAAGCAATTGACAATGAGGTTAGTTGTTTCACCTGAAACAAAGTGCAACAGTTCCTGTACACATTGAAACAGACAGACAACTTAGTGTGTGCGTTTTATACTGTAAAGCATATTCTTACTCAAACCAGGGGTCAGGTAGATAGATGTTCTCAATACAATCTAGTATGATTTATTTCAATATTGTCAGCACTGCTATGCTGAAGAGGAGCATGAGTGCAAGTGAATGGCTCTGAAGCCCTCTGATTAATGATGAAACACTGCCTTCGCCAAGACATGGTACGAGCTTACCAGCAAAAGCCTGATATGGGCAGAATGTTCCTCATAGGCCAGATCTGTCAGGTATCCTACTGCCGTGTGAGGGAGCGACTTCCCAAGTCTGGTTCATGTGAATCACACTGACCCGTACATAACCACAGAGATGCACCCATTCATGCATGAGTATGTTCCACTTCCTGGCTAGGAAACATCAATAAAAGCATTTCCTTTCCTGACAATTATTCAAAACACACAAATTCCCCTATTATAAACTGATGTTAGCTAGGTACTGTAGTCTGTTATATTAAATGACCAGCAGTAAATATAGCCTTTATGGATAATTGCGAAGGCTGTGATGTAATGTGACCTTCTGGCCTTCATCGCTGTCTGAATGTTTCTGATTTTAAAAAATTTTGGAATGAGGCTTCCATTGGTAATTGTCAGACGAAGTCTGGGGTGAGTAAAGTGCTAGTGCACCGTAACTTTCCACTTTTCAGGCTAAAAGTTAACCGTGTCGGGGGAGGTGACGTTTCTGCAGACACGCTGGCTTTGTATCAGTGTGTCAGATGTTCTAGAGCGCCCAGCCATTAATAACAGTCAGAAATGCTTTGAAGTCCGAGCATTGCGCTCTGGTTAGTTTTCACAAAGGGATGTGATGAGGGTCTTCCGCAGTCATTTCATTTTTGCCCGATGGATAAAGCTGTGCCACGTAACACGGTTCGATGATCGTAACAATGAGATTGTCCAGCGGTCGAGAGCCTAGTGAAAAAGACATTGATTCATGAGCTGTGAAGACTGCCCCTGATCATTCGCAAATTGTACGTGCGCATGAAGGCATTTGTTTTTCCACTCCGTCCACAGACCGGGGCTATTCAAGCTGCTTAAAACGTCTGTGGGTAATTTATAGAGGAAACATAAACCTACATTTGCACAGGATCTATCTGAATTTCTACTGAAACGTGTGATTTATGTTTCAATCGTGAAATGGAGAATGTGAGAAGAAAAAGCCACCAAAGATTATTTTTAGAGAGCTGTGAGACCAAATAAAGATAATTGTGCTATTGAACATGTTCAACATGTTCCAAGTGATTTCCTTATTTATGAATTTAGTGGTCCTGTTTGTATATTTGCATATCAGTAGTAGTATTGGTAGACATGTCAGAAGAATTTGACATTTACCCAGACGAAAATGGAGATACACATGAAGGCCCTCATTTCTCCATTCTTTCCATACACTAGAGCAAGTCAAACCACATAAATGTCTGCAGGCAGTTTGGAAAGGAGCAAATCTACATTTGTACCTTATCTGGTAATTTTATCTCAGAAATGTGTCATTTAGCTTTACATTATGGTATGGAGCATGTGAGAAAACCTTCCAAAGACTAATGTGAAAATATAGAAAATTATAGGACATGCAATAATGAATATTTACAACAAATTAGGTTAAACTTATGGTGTCATTCTTAGTGTTTATGGATTCAGAATCTTAACATATGCATATTTATGAAGAATTTTATAGGTATGTATATAAACACATATTTAATTTTCATTATGAAGAATATTACAGGCTACTTCATTAGCATCCAAATGTATAAATACAATGGATGCTCTCTTCAGCATTTTCAAATAAGCAAAACAGTCACATTTTAAAATAATATCTGACAGTGTCCTTTAAGACATCATAATCAGCCTCTATGTAAATGAGACATGCACTCACACCCTTTACGTAGTCTGGTGTGAGTGTAAGGCGTGTGTCTGTGAGGCACCGACTCAGGACAACATCGTGCTTGGAGACACGTCAACATTCCTTCCATTTTTGGGGTTTCAGTGTTTGTCTTGGGTGAGAGGGAAAAAAAGAAAAAAGTACAACCCTGTATCGTCACTCAGTGTACTGGATTTCCCCGGAAGGAAGGAGTCAAATTGATGAGACTGTAAAGATCCCTAGATCCTTAAAAATATACCATAGCCATACAGTTGTTTGTCTACGCAGAAGTAATAAAGTATTTTGCTGGGAATGTGGCTCAAAACTGAAACAAGCCTACATACTACTCTAATGCTCCTAAGCATTTGCACTTAAAACAACACATTTGAAATCTTGTCTGTGTTATTATTATTTGATAATGAAATGCTACCAGAAAACTTCAGAGCCTAGAGAGTTCACAGTTCAATCAGTAGTATTGTCTCATAATGGAAACACATTCTAGCTGGGAGCTGAGCTGGTATGAATTTCATACTAGGCATGCCGAGGTAAAAAGGCCACATGAACATGTAACATCACATGTAGCCAGCTACTGTACACAACCAAGGTTGCATTGTGGTTGTTATATTAAAAGGTGGAATAAGGAAATAAGTTTTCACCAGGCCCAGAAAAGTTAGAGAAAGTATTTGTTTTAAATATGATGAAATTTCCATTTGGTATCTACAAAGAACTGATAGCATGTTGGGGTATCAAGTAATCAAAAGACCAATGAAATATGTTTCCATTGCATTTGTGATATATAAACAGTGGTTTGAAGCGTCCCTGCTTTGGATCATCTGAATGGATCATTCATAATTATGAATCATCTAATCTCTGAGCATCTGAATTTATACACACAAACTTTTATGTGAGCATCAGATCACTTGCTGAAATAAAAGCATGTGTAATCACCTCTGTTTTATTGTTTTTTCACACCTTGAAATTTATGGGTATATTTCTGCACAACACTCATGACAAAAACTCATAAAATATTAGCACTCAGTCTGTTCCCACTTCACATACAGTACGTAAAAGAGTTCAATACAGTCATTAATATTTGTTCATTTTTATTTTCATTTGCTCATTCAAAATGTCCATATATAAATGAGATGCATACACGTGGCAGCCCTTCTTTGATTTGCCTCATTTCTGCTTTTGCTTTGATATAACATTCATCTGAAACATTATAGGAAATTTGTTTTTTTTTTCCCTTTTATCAGCTAAAATGTTTAGTTTTGGGCTCTGCAGTCTGTATGCCTGGCTGAGCTCTATCTTTCCAGGATCTGGGTGCTTTTTCCCGCAATTCCACCACCAAGTGCTTTTCCTGGCAGGTTTTCACATGTCCCAAAGGTGGAAAAATACAAGTGCAGAAATGCAAGAAGTGAAAGCAAACTCCTCTCTGCTCAAGCATGTTCATGGTCTGAAGGCAAGGAGTTGGTGTGAATTTGTGTATTGCCACAATGACAGAATCACTTCTCCTTCTGCCTGAGCCAACCTGGCTCTAATCCATAAAACTTTATGAAAAGATCAGATTAGATCAAGAGGGAAAAGGAACTTTTTCTTTGAATTCTGTAGTGGGCACAAAGACTAGTGAGGTACTGCATCTGTAAAAGGTACTGCATGTCAGAAGTATGTCAAATAGTAATTCATGAAAATAATCAACATTCTGCTTCATTACATGATATGCTTTTGATATTCATTTATTGACAGTTGTTGATTGATTCAGCTGTAGCTGTTCAATAATTAGATCAGTGATTAAGAGGGAGGTTTGAATTTTTCTTTATTAAACGAGAAAACTGAAAAAAGTAAATAAAGGTAGTGCAAATTATTAAAAAAATAGTGCAGCTTTATTACCTTACGTCATAGTGTTATTGATGTATAATTTTATGCAATTCTTTGATTGGTTTTCTACATAAGTATAAATACTTTCACAAACAATATGCATAAATAATATTGTTTAAATAAAGAGCATGCATATCACACTCTTTTCGTTTTATTAATTGTTGATACATTTCTTTTTGAAGGCTTTATCAGCTGTTCTCTGAAGAATTCTTTTTTTGAACATCTTATACTGTAACATTATCTAATTGTACCTCTGTATTAACTTAAACAATACATTATAAAGAGATACCCAATGAAAACGTTTCTGTTGGTGGACAGTACTTAGCATGCACCAGGTTGAGGTAATAGCAGGGATAAATCTTAAACGCATGGTAGGTTTACCATTTTACGGGTTTTATTTTGTGAGAACAATCTATGTGCCCTTTAATTGTGCTTTGATATGGTTTATATCAGTTCAATATGTGTAATATGGAATTTATTTAAACAATATATTATCCGACTGGGTTCTCTGCAGCATTTCTGAACGTGCTGTAGCACATAAAAGAAAAGATAAATAAACAAGACGTATGAAGACACACAAGAAATGCAATTTTATAACAACAATAAAAACCTTTATTTCAATTTCACCAAATTGTTCAAGTACCAAAAACATTAAAAATAGGCAATACTTTTGTGCAAAAATAGGGACTAGAACAAAAAAATCACAGTTCATCTGTATTGTAGTCTGTTTTGTAGTCTGTTTTGTATAGATATGACGGTACTGTCATATCTATACAAATGGTATATACACACATATTGTTCAAAGATTGTAAACTAATATTTTCAGTTCAAGTATTAAGCTGTTCTCGGTTAACCAAACACAAAAACTTAAATTACAGATACAACGTTGTCAATGTTGCACATTGTTCTGAGGTCTTTGTAAATAAAATATATACAAATAAATATAATTATACATAGAATGTAACAAATACAGTGGAGCAACACAAGATGAGGAATTAATTATTCTTGCTAATATTATGCTCTGAAAGTACATTATAAAAATACTTCTTTATATTTACTTAGAACTACAATAAATAAATAAATACAAAATAAATAAATAAATAAATATGGTTCATTTCCAGTAGTTACTGGATTTACTATTTTGTTCTCTTTTGTGGTTATCAAAGCTCAGAGGTTCTTTCTTTCAGAATGACAGTCGGGTTTAAGTCGGTTTGTCTAGAGTGCGACGTGCTCGAGTTGATCGTGGCTGACCCTGCATCTTTTACATCAGGCACGTGGAAGGACGCCACTGGACAAGGCCCCTTGACATTGCGACAAACCAGTTTCTGCAGGGAGGCGGTGTTAACGATTTCAAATCCAACTTTCCCACCAAAGGTGCTTGGCTTCCAGTACTCCGGAGAGCAAATAGGGTTCCCCATGAGTCCTTTCAAGGAATATGGAGCTCCCATTTCCACCATGGTCTCCCCAAAGATAGCATTGGGCCTTGGCTTCTCCACCAGCAGACCAGGGTACAGCTCCATGGCATCAATGTCCCCATACAGCTCTTCCAGCTCTGCTGCCATCTCTGTTTCTCCTGCATGGCAAAGGGAAACTCTGTTACAATTTCAGGCTGGTTTCTCTATCGCTGTTTATGTATATAACAATATTCTGGTGGCATTTCTCTATGATCACGGAATCTGGACGCTAAATAACACAAACGGACTCAAATTCATATTTGACGATTGGCCTTCCTCCATTTAGCTGAGCAGTCAGCAGCCATATGACCATGGTACACAAATGACAAGCCATGATATTTAAAACAAAAATATAAGAGCTGAATATATTTAACAATCATGGGGAAGAGTTCTGAGCCTGAACCAAAACTGTTCACACAGCAAAAATCAGACTGATGCTAGTTGTTTGTTTGTCACCTGTCAGATCCTGGAATGAGGTGTACGGCTTCATCATGAAGCGTTTCCTGTACTGATTCAGGGACTGGTAGCGCATCTGCCGGCTGTGTTCAATGGACTTCATGACAACCATCATCACTGCTGGAGGCACGTTCCGACCACCAGCCACCTGTTGGTAGAGTTAGGGAATACAGGTCAGTTATCAGTGCTGGTTAAACATCTCCACGCCCCCCTTTAAAACTGTAAAACTTTAAAACACTTGGAGTGGATCGAGCTTGAGATCCTCACCCTGCCGGCGATCTGCTTAGTGAAAGACTCCACCAGATTGCGAACGCCATGCTCCATGACCAGGGAGTTGTTAAAGAGGAACTGCGGGTAGCTGTAGACCTGGTCCTCGATGTGGAAGTCGTCAGGCATCAGCGGGTGCCAGTGGTAGAGTGTGTTGAACTCGGATGAGATGCGGTTCTGGTACTGGAAGCGCTGGTTGAACAGCAGCTCGGGGTCGAATTTCAGCTTGAAGTGGTAGCCGCTCAGGTGCTGAACGTAATCCTCGATCACAATTTTGATGGTCTCGCCTGCGGATGGAAGAGTACCGTCTGATCAGACCTCGGTCCAGTGCCCCCCCTTTTCGTAAACATCCCACACCTAAAGCCCCACATCGTCTCACTTCCCCCTGGAACTATTTACAGGCAACATTGTGTAAGGGGAACTGGCCGGCTCCGGTTCCCTGGGAAAGATGGAGGAAGTGAAAAGCGCTGTTGTTATGGCTAATTGGGGGGGGGGGGGGGGGGGGTGACTGTTTCTGGGGGTTCACTGCTGGTCGCTCACCGATCAGAATGAGGCGGGTGGTCTGGAAGAGGCGCTCGTCGTCCCAGTCCGGGTGCTCCTGCTTCAGCACATCGCAGACGCGGTTGTGCTCCCGCAGCCAGATGGTGGCATACATCATGAGCCCCGGGACCAGGCCGAAAGCCTCGTGGCCAACAGCGAAGCGGTGCTCCTCTGGGACGTGGGGAGGGTAGTGCATGTCCACCTGGACGTCTTTTACAGTAGGGGGGTACACCTCCCCATCAACAACCTGTGGGTGCAACACACACCTCTGTCAGGATATGCACTAGCTTCATGTACTTTCCAGGTAGATACACAAGCCATTCAACCTCCACAAAGGTACCTTACAGTCTTTTTTGTCAATTAGTCAGTTTTGGCCAGTTATTTACTGTGACAATTAATTAACCCATTCTAAGGTGACATTGTGTTCCATTGTGAGGCTCAGTACCTGGTATTTCAGCTTTCCGTCTTTGAAGAGTCTCAGTTTGTGCTGCCTCTCCAGGGTTTCACCATAAATGTGGCTCAAGTCCACCTGAGAGTAAATATCAAAAAGGGTAAGGACACTTCTACTGGAAAAAAAATGATTTCAACAAAAATTGGAAAGAAGTGGTTGGATGTTGTTATTGTTTGTTTGAAGGACACTTACTCCGTGGTTCTGTGCTCTGGTGAAGGCTGGCCCTCGCTTCATATCTGATTTGAAAAACTGATGGGTGAAATGCTGAGCAAAGAAAGCAAACATCAGACTGGTGCCTTGGGGGTCTGGGATAAACTTTCTCCTCAACAGAAATTTTTCCACCACCAACTTAACATCAGGCAAGGCTTTTTTCCCTGTGAAACAGAAAAACAAACATATCAGCAAAATAGGTAATATCCATTCATATTTTAATACTGTGCTCCAACAATAAGGAGACACATATTCGAATCAAGAAGGTTGAACTTAAAAGTATATCAGAGCAAGCAAATATTACTTAGCTTTCCTCTGCAATAGGGGTAGAGACAGACTGCAAAAACTTACCCTCAGGCCTGTCTTGAAACAGGCCTTACGTCAGTACAATGACATATTCTTGGTAAGCTTTTAAATATCTCATAAAACCGGTTTTAGTGCTCACCTGCAACTCCCATGGGTGTTGGGCAATCCTCAGGTACAGGAGGCAGGGTTCGTGTGTAATACGAGAGGTTTGAGTAGGCTTCCCAGCTTTTGTAACCATAATCGGAATTGTAGGTCGGAGGGCTATCAATTAAATGTGACCGAGCTGCCGAAAGAGACGGAGATAAAACGTCATTCAAAACCCCTGGCTTTTGAGTCACGTGTATGTCTTTGGTTGATGTCAAGTGATATTAAGAAAAGCAATAAACTTACATGTCAACACATAACGCATGATGGTATCCCTTAAAAACGGTATGTTGTTCAGGATGTTCCAGAATCCTTTAAAATGTGTAAGAATGTAATGCACGGTGTTCGGGGTTGGTTTCAGTTTAGTTCTAATCCACGTGAAGAGTTCCGCTGTTGAAGAGAGAGTGAAAAAAATACTTAACTAAAAGTCGTGAACCTCAAAGCAATAATCAATAGATTCTGAGGTCAAACGTGTTGATAGATTTTTTTTTTTGTACTTACGAGTGGTGCAGTTCTCGCCGTAGTATCCAGTCCTTGTGCAGTCGCACTCATACGAGTCGGTGCCTATACTCGTACAAATACCCCGATTCTGGCATGGTTGAGAACAGCAAGGGTTGGCTGTAACGCCAAACCATGGGGACATTTTAATCATACCTTGAATGATATTTATTAATACAAGTGTATTATGTATTCTAAACTCAATATAATACATTAGACAACGTGGAAAACCATATTAGGATAATATAATATCTGATTGTATCTCCAAAATCATAACTCGAAAAAATTAAAGATTTCTACCATGATGATGTATCTTACCTCCCTCGCAGGCCAAAATCCCCGCATGGAGAAGTGAAATAAAAATTATGATTGCTTTCATTCCAGTGCCTTCTCTTGATTACGCGTTTCTAGTAAGCTTCTCCCAAAGCAACCACTTCCGAGGTTGTGAATGAACCCTCCGCGGAATGACTGATCTTTTATAGCCAACCTTTAGCTGTGGGCGGAATTCACCACGCCCTACAAAAAACCTATTCAGAAAAGAATATTAAAACAGTTATTTGCACTGCAATATGACCACTCTGAAATGTATTATGAGGACTTCGATAAACATTCTGATGTGTTTATCCAGCTGAGGGAAGCCTATTTATGAATGTGGAATTATTCGTTCAACCCGTCACGTAGCGCTGCAGATTCAACTCATTCATCAGCCTGTCTCACACAAATTACTACTATTTATTTATGTGTTGACTACTCGTTTACTCAGCGTGTCGCTTAAATTCCTGAGGTTATCAAGGTGTGTATTTACTTACTTTTATGATAACTTGTTGTATTATGTCTTCAGTGATTGATCACTAAAATGTTTTCATATAGCAAGTGATTAAACTAAAACAAATTCAACCGCAATAATAATAATAATAAATATAAAAAATAAAATAAAAACTTCTGTTAAGTGACACTGACGTCTGTGATGATGAGTGAAATAAACTAGCTCACAGCTATCATAGCTCTTTCACACGTAGAGTTACATGAATTAAGACAGTGGGCTATGATTACATAATAACTATGAAATAACATGGAATGTTCAACTATACCTGTTTGATGCATTGTGGCAAAAAGGTTTACTTTAGGGATTATAACAAAAAATCAAAACAGAATGTAGGATTTCGAATACATCTAGCTGGGGTTAGACTAAACCTGTCTGAGTATCTAAATCCACCAGCTCGAAATGTTCTTTGATTCTTATTTCATAACTCTAAAATAGTTTTGATTTACTCCATTTTATCTTTATGTTATAATTGTCTTTTTTATTTTATTTTTCCTTTCTGTCATTCGCGAGACGATTGATCCTGCATGACTGTAGGACTCTGAGAGAGATTCAGTGAAAAAGTGGAAAGTATATTCTGTTCCATATAACATTTACAGTATATTCCATATAACATGTTTACATGTTATAGCCACTTGAAGATCAACAAATTATCAGTTTACGGGGTTTAGGTATATACTTAATACTTTCGTTATATTTATTTTTATGTTGAATGTACGTCATGTTAACTAAATAATTGTATTAATTAAAAAAGCGCGTTTCTATTCTTGCCATTACTGCGAGCCTTAGCGAGACAGAAATTGTCTTTGACCGCCCTCTCGTGGATGGAAGTGAATTTTGCATATTGTAAATCCATGCAGGAGTTTGGACGAAATGCAATACTGAATTCTCAGTGGAAATTGAAGCGTTTGCGTAAACACGGTCAGCACAAACCAGATTAATCTGAATTCCTCATGGCTGTATCACAATAATTTAAGATAGTGAATACTTATCCTCTTATCTTCCTTATCTACAATTTTAAACACTGTTTAAGTAATCTCAAATCACTTAGAATTCATTCCTTTATGACTTAGCTACTTCGAATTTCAATATCTGATTGTTTTAAAACTAAACGTTTCTAAGTAATTAATTCAATGCGCTAACCTATCAAAAACAGATACTGCCTTGCGCGGTTTAAAGCTGAAGCGACGTGGTGTGTTCCACTTTAAGAAACCGCTTTCTTCGGGTAGTTTTTGCTCGTGGTAGATGGAGTTCGGATGTGACTTTTAGCACCCCCTCCTACAGCCACAGCACTGGCTCGCTGAGCAAAAGGAATGTGATTTTTTTGCAGGATTTATGTTCTCACAAGTAGCAAGGTAAGTGGCTATATATTTTACAAGTAATAATATAAAGAATCTGTATTGTCCAGGATGGGCACCCAGTTGCAACCCGTTTTGTTCATGGTAGCTGTATGTCTTTGAATCAGTATAGTTGTGCACTTACACTATAGACTATTTAGTGGTCACTAAGAAGGGCTGCTCTTTCTTTACCAGAGTTTGGCCAACCTTTCCCAGGTTTGATTTAACTGTTTGCGAAGGCAAGTGCACTACGTTTGGTTATCGAGAAGACAAACATAATAAACCTATTGTATTGTAGCCCGTTGATGTCGTGATAGTGCAATGCACTTTTTTTTCTTGAATTTCTGAAGTTTAATTCCTCTTAAATTAAATAATCATATTTATTATATGTAAAGGTTATTTAGTGTCAGGCATCACTGCTGACTTTGTAATACCTCGTTTATATAAAGCTACATGATTCTTCATTTCACTCATGGAATTTTTTCCTGATTGCGCTCATTAGGAGTTGCACGGCGTAACTGGTTGCTCTTGCAGTTTATGATTGCCGTAGATTGTTTTAGATTGTCTGTCTGGGTAAAATCCCATTGTATGTGCCACATGGCATTACGTTACGTACCGTAGGCTTGTAATGCTGAAATCATTACCAGCCTCAAAACCACGTTTCTTTGCAGATTGATTGAAAAATGAAATTAAGTTTGTTCGACTGAATCATCAGTTCCCCATTGGTTAGCCATGTTCAGTTATTGTTTAATCTGTCGACTGATTATTGTGGAGATAAGTATTGTATTTTGATATGCATTCCTAGGGTCAATAAATGCTGTTTGGAACATCTGGAGGCGCTGCCCGAGTCTGACGACACACGGTGGAAAGCAGATTTCATCCCGGAGTGAATCTAATTTCTGACTGGCAATGTCTTCCATAGATCCCTATCAGTATATTATTGTAAGTCATAAATCATGGATATACAGCTGGATTCGTGGCGCCTACTAATGATCATTTATGGCCTCCATAGAGCTGGGGAAAATGCTTTCAACCTTTTCTTGTTGTATTCGTAATCCATTAAGACAACACCAACTGCATGTCTTTGGAAATCTTGAATTCTTCCCTTTGGGGTGATATGTAGCTTTTATACAGTATGTTATTTACATTAGGTTGTTGGACAGAATGAGTATTTGAGTGTGTTTTCTCAGGGTGGAAGGCACAGTATAAAATTCAATTTCAGCATGAAAGAATGTTGTTTATCATCTTACATACATAATCATATTGAATTACATTTAATGGCATTAAAATAGCACTCCTAATCAGTTATGACAGAGTTGTTCATCCTACGATTTTTTTAAAAATAAAAATAAGACAAATTTCTGTAGACTGCTCATTTGAATGATATTTGCTAGGACCACCATGTGCAGAAATCTGATTTATTTTTATTATATTATCTTTCTCTTGGACACACTCTTGAAAGGTTTGTTTTGGTGTGCAGGTGATATTTATGCCATTTTCAGATTATAACCTTTAAAGTGGTTGTGTGAGGATCTTTTTTTCGATGAAAGCTCAAATTCTTTTTCACTGTGTAGCCGATTTTTTCTCAGTTATATATCTGAATGGCAAAGACACTATAAATTTTCTGAGAGAGAGTGGGTTCTGTCAGGCTTCTTTTGGCAACATCATTACAGTGTGATGTCATGGTTATTACAATCACCACAAAGATTTTCAATTTCCTTTCCAAAGTTATCTGGGTTGGAAGTAATAAGGAAAAGGATGTTTTCTCGTTGATGTTCAAAATGCTTGCTCTCCCGCACCAGGAAATCACCTATGACATGTATAGCTCATACTTGGTGTTTATTTTACGTGTAATATCACAAAGTGTTTTGGATTCTGTGATCTAGTGACTGTGATGTATGGTAGTGTGTGTGCTTTCCTTCTCTTAGATACTAGGCTGTCTAGTCAGGTTGCACAAGGTAACTTGTGGTGGGGCTTGACTAATGTTTTGCAAACACTCACTGGTCTGGGAGTGTTGTTACCCTGTTCTGACACTGTTGCTTGTTCAACTTGCATGGATACACTTCTGTTCTTTTGTGCTGGAAGTCACTATGGATAAGTGCATCTGCTAAATGAATGTAATTATAACATCATGTAATATAGTGTAATCTGACATGAAAGACTTCTGGATTGTAGCAAAACCACAATGTATGATGTAATGAATGACAGGGTATTGAAATATATGAACAGCAGTGTGTATGTATAGTCATGCATGTCTGACTGCAAAATATGTTAATTACAGCGTATTGCATCATATGGGGAGAGTCAAGGACATATGCAGGAAACATTGAACATCTGTATTTTTTCCCTGTTGTAGTTTTCTGTACAGCATACACTTTTTTTGGTTTACTACTCCTGTGATAATATATCATTGTACATCTCTGGCATGTTTCATGAAATTGTAAATATCATGTACAGCCACGGTAAGTGAAATGTCAGGACAGTCATTCTGTAGATTGTTTTCTGATATCAGTTTAGAGATTCATATTTTACTATCATATTTTATTATCTCATTTTTGACAGTGATGTATTGCACTTTCCAGGTTGAGCAGCAGTTTTCACACAAGTTCAAGGTAACAGTGGTACGGGCTGAGAATGTTACTAAGGGGGTGCTTGGAGACTTGTGTAAGTACTTGAGGTGTACATGGGTTCAGAGGGTCTTTCAGTGCAGAAACAGGACATGGCACATATTACACTGTTGTATGTTTTAAAATGTATAATACGCATATATCAAAAATGTTAAGCTACAACATTTTATTAATAAATGAGACTGCAACATCCATCTTTTACCTTATACCAGCTGTAAACCTCATATTGTAATTACACTCATGGAAGCTGGCAATCAAAACTATAATAATATATGTATGAAAGTTCTGCAAAGAATGCATATATATATATATATATATATATATATATATATATATATATATATATATATATATATATATATATATGCTTTGTACATACTGTATTTTGCCAGTCCCACTACTCACCACTACCCAACATAACAATGGCTCCATTATGCAGCCTCTGTGTATTCCCTTAAAGAGACACTCTCCAAAACTAAGACTGCATGTGACCAAGATACAGAAACAAGATATAAAGAATGAGTGCACCTCAGATCATGACACACCAAAAAATTGTACAGTTGATAATTAGGTTTTATTTGCACATGCACACATTATGGAATGCAAGTTTTACAAAGTACTTTTTCAATATGTAGCAGAGGATAGCACATCCTGAAGATTTAGTTTTGTTTTCAAAGATGAAACTTAGTCAGTGGAAAATATTCTTTGTGTTAGTTTGTAAGTAAATGGTCAGATTCAGACAGAACAGGTTATTTTGCAATAAAATGACCTTGAATGTCTGTGAAGTCAGGACGATTTGGTGACTGCCAGCCTCTGTTTTCTTCAAGGCCTTATATTTCAGCATTAAATGATGTCATTATGAAAACATGTCCTCTTCTTGAGACTTCTGAAACATTCTGAATGTACGTGTGTGTGTATGTGTGTGTGTTTGTGTGTATATTTGTGTGTGTGATGAAAGTGGACACGCCAGACCCCTATGTGGAGCTGTTCATCCCATCTGCCCCTGAGAGCAGGAAACGGACCCGGTGCATAGACAACAATGTGAATCCGGAGTGGAATGAGACGTTTGAGTTCATACTGGACCCCAACCAGGAGAACGTGCTGGAGGTCAGCCAAATGACATTGAGTCAGTGTCACGCTACATGCTGTAAACATGTACACGTTATGTCACCACAACGGCTTCTGTGTTAAAGAGCACCGGGTATACCGTTGTTCATTTGTTTTGGTTTGTTTTGTTACCATTTTTTTTTTCCGTCCAGGTCACGCTGATGGACGCAAACTATGTCATGGACGAGACTCTGGGAACAACCTCCTACGACATCTCCAAAATCAAAGTGGGGCAGCCAGAGCTGGTTCCGCTCCTCATAGGCAATGTAAGAGTCCAAAAGATTCTGAAGACTTTGCAATCGCTCCTCTCCCTGGTAACAGTAAGAATCTGACGTAAGAATCTGAATGTCTCTGCAGTGTGTTCTCGTGACTCTGCTCTTCATGATCAGCTGTGTGAGATCTGTGTGGACAGTGTGTGAGCGTGATCATAGTGCTTAGCACAGTGGCCAACCCAAGTCACTGTGGAATATGGGCTTGCATTAGAAGCTGAGTCATCTTTTTTCCAGATTGTCCTTTGTTACTAGTGGATGGATGCCCTGCTTTTGACAAGTAGAATTGCTTTTCCCCTGTATGGGCGCTTCAGCATCCATTTTTTTGCTGTTAAGAGATTTATCAATGGCAGGTTGTTGGGGAATAACTCCTGTTTGTGTTATTTTTATAGGTGACCAAGGTGTATCTCGAGATGTCCCTGGAGGTGTGGTATGTATCACAACTACCTTTTTCTGGTCATGTCTGTTTGGTTTGGCCATCAAACATCAAAAAACACAGGCTGTTGCAGTCTTGTGGTGCTTTGAAAATTTGTTGGGTGTTTCACCATTGTGGAAGACAGAGTGGTCTGCTTAAAGGAGTTAAGAGACCTGATAAGGCAATATCATCATCAATATGTGCTGTAACAAGCAACAGTAGTAATGAATAGCTTCTATAACCAGACTCCAAGGGAATGTAAGGTAACTGCAAGTCAACATTGCAGTGTTACTATCCTGAGCTATAAAATGTAACCCTAAAATACAGCAGAGTAATGAAGTGTCATGTCCTTTGTCAAACCCTACAAAATGACATGATGATGTTGTTGTCTTTAATGACAACTAGCAGCTATATAAAAAACAGCACTTTAAGAAAGGGTTATGATTGATATTACAGCTGATACAGGTCTTGGATTTGTTGTGAACGCCCTCCTAATGAACAATTAGACTCCACATTCCATGTCACAGTGTGGTGCCTCTATGCAGACCTTGGCTTCCTGTCTGAGATTTACAATTTCAAGTGCCCTGGAGCAATATTCAATCAAACCCTTGAACCATTTACCCAGTCACAAATGAAAAACAATTTTTTGACAACTCCCTTTGATGTTAAGCCAGTGGCAGAGGAATTAAAAGTGACAATGTGTTTAATTAGACCTCCGTTTCAAGCTGCCTAACAACAGAATGCATGTAGCTGGTGAAACCCGCCGCCCCAGGTCCTCTGTTGGCTCTCAAAGTGTGCGTGACAGGCCAAATGTGACGATGCTACTGGTGGTGTACTGTCCTCAGCTCTGCCATGGACCTGCGCTTCAGCTTGGCGCTCTGTGACAAGGAGAAGCTCTTCAGGCAGACACGACGGGAGAGGGCCTTGCTTGGCATTAAGAAACTGCTGAACATGGAGAAAGCGCGCTGCCTCCCCTCCTCCCTGCAAGAGGTAGGTGTCCTCATGGCTGCAACTCGGCCCGCATCTCCATTATGGCATTTAAAAGATTTCCCACCTCAGACCTGAGGATAAAAGAAAATACTGCCCATAATATTAGGCTAAAAAGTTGAAATATGAAGTGTATCTGTTTCATTTTAAGTAGTGGTATGCATTTCTTCCTCGTCATATCTTCTGGTTACATCAGTCTTTAACACTGAGTTGCAGTTTTGGCTGACTGCCCTTGGCACCAGGACCTTCCAGTTGTGACTTTGGCAGGAGGCTCTGGTGTCCTCATTTGGTATGGAAATCCATAGTCATGAGTCAATAGGAGGGTGCTGTCCCTAGACTCACTCGGGGGCGAGGTGTAACAGTCATTCCCAAATTTCCATACGTATACTGCAACAATCTGACAAATTATGAAGAGGCCATTCTAATCGATTGATGCAGTTTGGGGTATGGTCACATTTTTCTGTGTCAGTCAGATGGACGGGGTAGACCTGAAAGCAGAAAGAAGCATCGGACGAGTTTTCCAGCAAACATGATGGGATGTGATTGCGAAATCAGGCTGCGTGTGACAGTCCCTGTGCCCTGTGTGTTGCAGGTGCCGGTTATCGCCATTGTGGGCTCTGGAGGAGGGTTCAGGGCCATGGTGGGCTTCTCTGGGGTGATGAAAGCCCTGTACGAATCTGGGGTTCTGGACTGTGCCACCTACGTGGCAGGACTCTCGGGATCCACCTGGTTAGTGAGCCAGTCTGTACCTCTGACTCTCTCTCTGTGCTGTTCTTGAGGAGCTGCTATGATTTTGCCCAGTAGGAATTCAAACATCACAATCTGTTTTATTTGGATAAGGCATCGCTGCCTTTGTCAGGGCTTCTGCGAACCACACCATTTTCATATCGACATTAAGTCCAAGCAAAGCTTTATGAATGCATAAAGAATACAGTGGGGCAACTTATAATTCATTACATTATTGTCATTTAGCAAACACTCTTATCCAGATCGACTTACATAGGTTACAATCTTTAAATGTTATCCATTTATCAAGCTGGATATTTACTGAGCCAACTGTGGGTTAAGCCAAGGGTACCGCAGCAGTGCTCCAGCAGGGAATCAAACCGACAACCTTTTGGTTACAAGCTTTGTCCTTACCACTATGCTACATCACCAATTCAGTCATGCCTTGAATGAGTTTATTGTTTTATAATGCGGTGAACAAGATTAATGTGCTTCATGTATGCATGTTTTGAGGATAATCATCCTCCTCAATTATTGCGCAGATTGCAGGAGATGTTAAATATCCATGACTTATGTAAGCTCTGATATTTTTGGTTGTGCTACACTATGGAGTCAACACACACAATGAAATATTAAATTCCATGGTGTAAAAACAAGAGGAAATGAAATAATATGTCATCTTTGTACTGACAAAAAACTGCATTTCTGAAGAACTGGGAAAGTGAAAAGCAGCCAGCTTGGGGGGTACTGAATAGGGATTTGTGGAGCCCTCTTCTGTTGTTTTGGGGGGCAGCTGGGAAGGACAACTTGTCTTACATCTGGACTGTCTGGTTCCTGGCTGGGGGGGTTGGTTGCAGGTACATGTCAACGCTGTACTCCCATCCCGACTTCCCCGCGAAAGGCCCACGGGAGATCAACCAGGAGCTGATGAACAGGGTGAGCAGCAACCCCCTCCGGCTGCTCCTGCCGCAGCACGTCAAACATTACATCCAGGCGCTGTGGACCAAGAAGGCCTCCGGGCAGCCTGTCACCTTCACTGACATCTTCAGCATGCTCATCGGAGAGACTCTCATCCCAGATGTAAGACGCCACCCCCCCCCGCGCCACTTGCCCACAGTACCTATAAGCTCCATCTTCGGACAGTAGCTCACTCAACAGTGTTAATCTGTGTAGACATTTGAGTGTAATACGGGTACATGGAACCAGTGATAGTGAAATGGCTCATTTATTTGTGAAAGCATTGAACCCTCACAAAGGCTTATGGGATTTCCCCCATGAGGTGAAGTCTCAGCTAATGTACCGGTGCGAGCGTAGCCTATCCAGTTAATGTTAACCTCACCACTCAGAGTGGAGTTGCTACCTGACACAAGCAAGCAGCTAAAGGATAGATGTGACGCACATGAAACTTTAACTTAGTGTTATCTAGGAGGAGTGCTTATCGCTTTGTGGATCTGCTGGCTGGGAGGATTTCCTTTTGGGTATCATCTAATCTGATACAGCACTGTAGCTGCCATAGTCACATCATGGTATCTGGTGTTGTGAGAATTATCAGAATACTCAGAAGCCCAAGTGGCTCCCCTTGATGAGTAAGAGAGATGTTGTTGATAATGATTTTTTTTTTCAGTTTAGGGTGGCACTGGGAAACCCACAAAGCTAACCATCTAAAATGCATTAATGTTATGAAAACACTACTCAAAGTGTTGAGGGTTGCAGTGACCCTGTGCTAGTACTTTAGGGAAGTGTATAAGACATTCTTATTTGCTATTAATACATTATATTATTGGCATTTCACAGACACTCTTATCCAGAACAACTTATATCAGTTACAGCTTTCTACAGTGTTATTCATTTGTACAGCTGGATATTTTCTGAGGCTTTTGTGGGTTCAGTACCTTGCTCAAAGGTACAGCAGTAGTGCCCCCGCAGGGAATCAAACTGGCAACCTTTTAATTATGAGTCCTGCTCCGTAACCACTATGCTACACTGCCACTCCAAGCTAATACCTACAGTATGTTTTTACTCATGTGACAGCAGAATTCGTTTTCAATTGTATTTTTACTTGTATATACATCTCACTGGTCTGCGAGTGCTGTTAGCCTGGTGTGATGCTGTTGCTCATTACCTTGAATGGATACACTTCTGTTCTTTTGTACTGGAGGTTGCTCTGGATAAGAGCCTCTGGTAAATGTAATGTGACGTAATTGTAATGTATTGCAAATTCAACTTACATCAAAACTATACTGTAAAACATGAAAGAAATCAGGCTCATATCCATTGTACTGAGTCACATGTATTCAACAAGTCTAGAATGATTTCAGGCTAGAGCACGGCTGCCTTTGCCTCCTAGAGAATGGACACTAAGCTGACTGAGATGCAGGCCAAGGTGAGCGAGGGACAGAGTCCGCTGCCACTCTTCACCTGTCTGCATGTCAAACCAGATGTGTCGGAGCTTATGTTTGCAGGTATGTACACGTGTGTGTGTATGCATGCATGCATGCGTATGTGTGTGTGTGTGTGCACGCGCGTGTGTGTGTGTGTGCGTGTGGATGGCATGTCTCTACAGGTCATCATGCTGATGCATAGCTGGCAGGATGATTTATTGACATTCACTTACCAGGAAAATGCAACCTCTCTGGTTTCCAGTATGAAGGGTTTCGGTAATTTTTTTTTACCGAAACCCTTCAGTCATCATTCAGTCCCATCTGATGCTGAGTTTGACTCAGCAATGACAAATGCCAACTAAAATGCCAGCTGAATAGGAGTGTGATTGCGGTGACCTCCTGTTGAAGGCACATTATTCTGTGGGCGTGAGGGCTTGTTACATAGGAGGAAGACTTACTCATCAAAGTGACGCTCCTTGCCTTGTCTGTTGGCTTCACCTCCAGACAACATTGGTCCATGTTGTAGAAATGCAAAACTGATTGAAAGATTAGGATAATAATAATAGTCTTCTGTTGTCTGTACATCACCTGTTGAATTCCCTGTCAACACTTTGTAGTATTTCATAATCAAGGACACCTGCCGTTCAAAGTCAAATAACCTGGTGTCCTATTTTTGGTTTTCATTTGGTTCAGGTTGAATAGACATTCAGCACTCTGGTCTGTTTCCTTAGCATCATAGCTCCCTTTGTGGAACAATCAGTTGTAACTCAAACAAGTAGCACATTATATATAAGATGTATACTTATTGAGGGCATACATTTTGTGAATTGCTTTCTTCAGATTAATTTCTTCTGAAAGGAATCATGGAGTGTTGCAGTAGGGTGAGTTAGGGTGCTTGTGGTTAGAATGAAAAGGTCTGGTAAAGTGTGACAGAGTCAAAGACCAGGATTATCAGTTTTGAACTATCAAGGTTTTAATCAAATCATGTATATAGGCTGTGTCTTTCATAGTATTGAATCTAGCTGTCAACAAGCAAAAACATCTTGCTTTCAGGGCAGGCATAAATTCAAAAAGTTTTGGGTGCATGTCTCCATTGACAGACTGGGTGGAGTTCAGCCCATATGAGATTGGAATGGCCAAATACGGCACCTTCATGACACCCAATCTGTTTGGAAGCAAGTTCTTCATGGGCACTGTGGTGAAACAGTATGAGGAGAATCCACTTCACTTCCTTATGGGTAAGAAATGTGTTACAGTATACCCCCTGGCCAGCATCACTTCACACACTTATTCACACAGGTTTCAGAGTCTGTGTGGCGCACCCACTCTGAAAGCTGGCAACCAGGAGAACTGTTACCAGTAATTAGACAGAGACGTGATAAAACATGACGCATACTTTTCTTGGATACTCTTATATGTCCAAGCGAAAACTTCTAGGGTTTCACTTCATATTGTCTGGTTTATTCTTTTTTTGGGAAACCTTTAAGTACCAAGAAACTTAGTGACTCAGGGATGAGTTTCCTATTCGGTACCCACACATGCGGTCAGAGACGCTGGAGAATGATACTCCCACATTAACTCACGTTTGTCAGGTCAGGTTAGGGTGTGAGAGCGTGTGTGTGTGTGTGTGTGTGTGTGTGTGGGGGGGGGGGGGGGGGGGGGTGTTCCGGACTGTCAAGTGACATCATAAATTAAGAATGCATACCATCATGTGCTTCTGTTCGTGACTCTCTGTGCGTGTGACCTTTACCTGAATTAATAAGTAGTGCATAAATTCCCAGAAACTATAGTAGGTTTCTATGTATGTTGGCTCAAAAATTCCAAGAAGGATGATGAAAACACCCTTAAGACCTTTGCTCTCTAATTGTATTTAAAATGCAAATACATTGTATGGAAAAAAAATATATATATACTATACAGTATCACCTTTACTTTTTCTTAATATAAACCCTTTTTTAGAATAAATTGTTATAGCTGTAATAAATGTATTTACAATAAGGAAAACACCATGTGATGTGAAATCATAGAATAAAGAAAATCATTATTAAAAGACAAAGAGCCCAGAATAATTGTTGGTGTCTTAATGTATTTCCCGTGTATTTTACAGGGGTATGGGGCAGTGCCTTTTCTATCCTCTTTAACCGAGTCCTGGGGATTAAAGACACCACAGGGGGCAGCACCATGGAGGAGGAGTTGGGTAGGAAAAACCCCAGGGGGAATGAAAAGAACACATGGCAATTTATTCTAGACTGGAGGCGCTCTACTAAATTTTTGGTCTCTGCTTCATTCATTGCTTCTGTTTTCTTATTGCATGTTCTCTATTGTTATAGAGAATAGGACTTAATTTGTTTGAGTGGGACAGAAATTACACGTTCCAGATGGACTCCCTCAAAAGATCTGCTCTGCTGTTTCCTAAAATAAACATTTGGCCTTTCAGAGTTTGGGCGTGATTCAAAACGTTAACACCATACCAGCAAACTAGCTGAAGCTAATCTGAAAACCAGTTCTGTGTGTTTGATGGATTACTGTTGTTTGATGTGATGTAGAATTAAAAAAGTTGACACAGCACACGCACACACATGCATGCACACATACTGCATGCATTTTTTATTTGATGGCATTTTTTTCACATGAAGCATGTGAGTTTTGACACACGTTTTATGTTTTCACAGAACAAATTAAACCGGAGCATATTGTGGGAGAGGACAGTCTAGACAATGATGAGGACCTGCGGAAAGGTGAGAACCCCGGTGCTCTTACAGGAATACACAGCCTCCCAGTGCACTAACATGATCAGCATTAGCACCTGCCTGAGGAATGGTCACCACGGTCATGTCATGTTTCTCTGTGCAACAGTGATACGGCCGTAGTGCTTCACTGTAGATTTACCTTCCAGACTGCACAGCCAGGACTGACCCAAAGCTGTCACCCCTAAATCTCAGTGTGCCTTCCCTCCAAACATGTTTTCAAACCTTCAAATGTCACATGCATGTTAATGTCACATGCATGCTTATTAATTTTTTTTTGTGTAGAAAAATATTACAGCTAGTCTATGTAGCTGTTTGTTGTGTGTAGGCATATACAGTCACTGTAAAGGGTGAGCAGGTGACAAGTTGCTCCCTACCCAATGTCACAGTATGCAGGAGTGGCCCTGCTGCTTTGTACGTCAGTGCCATGAAAGCGTTAGATATCTATGACAAATTTCTTTGGGGTGCGATGTGGTGCATTTTACTGTACAGTTTCATTATACAAACTCACTTCACTGAGGCTACATGTGTGAATTCTAAGCATTAAATCTGGCATTACTGGTGTGTTACTTTGTTTCCTTATGCTGCATGTATTATCATTAAGGTAAACAGGAGGAAAATTTTCCATGATTACCTCAGATATACTGTGGAAGTATTTACAGTACATTTACATTTGTCCAGAGCAACTTCCAAAGCAACATAAGTTCATGTAATCAGGCTACATGGAAAAACAGTACATACAGAAAATGTCTCCCGTAATGTGTTCTTTGTTTTCTTAGAATAGGTTTCCTGAATAGCAACGCTGTTTGCATCTTGGAGTTCAAATTGTAGTCACAAGAGTGTTCCTTGAAGATGTTCTGACAACAAAGCATTGTAATTTTCCCTTACAACAGCCTTAATTAGAGCAGTCAGAGGTGATACAGGATGTCATGGTCTGTGTTGTTGAGTATATGTCTGAGAGATTTTGGGGGCTGATGTTGTGTTTGAGCGGATGTTCCCGTGCGTGTGTATGGAGGGTTGAGTTAGGTGTGAGTTTAGGGTGTGTGTTGTGCACGGGGGGATGGTGTGAGGAGTTTGGAGGGGGTGTGTGATGTTACATAAGTATGTTCCAGAGTGTTGGGATTTAGATGGCCTGTGTGTGGTAGTATAGCTGGTGTGAAAATCTGGTGTGCTCACTGTCTCCCTCTGTCAGAGGGCCAGGGAGGAGAGGATGAGTACCATCCGCATGCCCAGGCCAGCTGGGTGCAGCGCATGTTCACCTCCCTCGTCAGCGACTCCACCCTCTTCACCACCCGCGAGGGCCGCGCGGGGAAGGTGCACAACTTCATGCTGGGCCTGAATCTCAACACCGCCATGCCGTTCTCGCCCGTGGGAGACCTCACGTGCCAGACTCCTGTTGAGGAGGAAGTGGACGCTGTCACAGGTCAGAGAGTGGGCGAATGGTACGCCATGATGGCAGCAGTGTGGTGCAGCGGTAGGGAGCCAAGCTTCTAAACCAAACCAGAGGTTGATGGTTTCATTCCCGTGTGGAGCCCCGCTGGTATACTCCTGAATTGCTTCATTAAATATTCACCTGTATTAATGGAGTGTTAAAAACTATATGTGTTTATATACTCAGCATGTATTATGTTAATGTGTAAATACATATGTTTCTCTTGGTAAGACCCTCTGCTACTGCTGAGACAGAGGCCAGTGTGAAAGGAGAACCAGTGGCCAAAACACCATATATGTAGTCTTACAATCAGCTGTTTTGTTGTCCCTTGTAATGAATTTCTTACAAATGCACTTTGTGAAAGATCTCAAGTTAATATACCTGATGTTTTTATGTCTACTGTCTGGTTCTCTGATTTAAAATTCAAATGCATATGATTCCTGAATGAATTTTTTGAGCATGGAAAATATGTCTCTGAAAAAATGCCAGGGTTTACTTAGCAAGCTGCTCCTGTCACCCTATGTTTAAAGTGTGTACTATTTGTGGCATACCTCACAGTCCATGGCTGAATGTTCACATGCATACAGTCTGCATCTGCTTGAGCTGTCTGTGATCTGGTCTGTGTTGTGGAAACTTCAGACCCGGATGAGTTTGATCGTATCTATGAGCCTCTGGATGTGAAGAGCAAGAAGATCCATGTGGTGGACAGCGGCTTGACATTTAACCTCCCATATCCTTTGGTACTGCGACCGCAAAGGGGTGTGGACCTCATCATCTCCTTTGACTTCTCCGCCCGTCCGAGTGACTCCAGCCCTCCATTTAAGGTAAGCGGTCAGTCTGGGTGTCTCTAGGATGATGTATCAGACCTGTGTGTCTCCATACACTCAACCATGCGCCCACTGCACAAACTGGAGAACACAAGCTCTGCAATCCACAAAAATCACACTGTGCAAAATGTATTTGAACAAAATGTATTTGTTGTGTATTTGGGTATGCATAGCTACACTGGTTTCATGTCCCTAGTATTTGTCGTCATTTTTGTTTTGGGATTGTATTGTGTTGATTAATGTTTATTATTCTAATAAAAACAATTCTAATTTATTTGAAATGTTTGTTGGGATACAGGGGTCAGGATTTTGCAATATGGGCTAAAAATGTCAGAGTACCAGTTGTAGAACATCAATCGGCTAAGTCTAATCTAATGTATGAAGAGTTAATGTATATTTGGATTCAAAAGTATATGATTCAGTGCCTCACTGCCTACAGTGTTTCTTAATACTCACTTGTTTTATTGGGAACTATTTAAACATACACAGTAGACAGTGTGGGTTGATTTTATTAAGCCTTTTTATTAATCCTTTTTATGACGGTGCATTTGTACTTGCATTTTCGTAAGTACCATTTCATGGGAATATTTTTGCATATTTCATAAAACCCACTTTAAATCCATTGGAACACAAGCCTATGACATGGACTGGTTGGTTTAACAAAGGGACTATAAATTATAAGCTTCAGTCATCAGGAATGTTTGTTTTATCACATGTAAAAGTGCTATTTTCTATTGCTAGGAGCTGCTGTTGGCAGAGAAATGGGCTCGGATGAATAAGCTGCCCTTCCCCAAAATTGACCCCAAAGTGTTTGACAGGGAGGGCCTGAAGGAGTGCTATGTCTTCAAACCCAGGAAGGGCGATAAGAACTGCCCCACTGTCATCCACTTTGTGTTGGCCAACATCAACTTCAGGAACTTCAAGGCTCCAGGTGAGAAAGAACTGAAAGTGAAAAATGGCCCTACAGTATAAAGTGTGATACCACCTCTTTGAAATAATTATGTGACTGGCTTTTAATCAATCATTAGTCATGTGTTTTGATTTCATATATAGTTTGATAACTATGTTGCAGATGGGGATTCAGGAGTGTTTAATGCATTACTAATGTTACACCGTGCAAATAATTAATGAATGAAGAATATGTTTTTGATTTAGCCTTCCGGTGATATAAGCATCGTGAATCTTTCCTGAAGATTAAAGATGTTTTAAGGAATGGAGAGCAGTTATGGGTGCTTTTACGGGCTGCCTGGAGTTGAGTAATGAGCCTGTGTGCGGCCCTCTCAGTCTTGCCGCCAAGAATCTCCCACATATCTGTGGTAACAGTCTATGTAAACATGTGATAGATCATCCTGAAAAGCAATACTATCAAAGCGGTCACCTCCTCCTCCTTGGACTCACCAAAGCACTCTTGTGCAACCTGGTTTTCTGCCTTAAACCCCCCCCCCCCCCAAATCTCATCCAGAACCGCTGGAATTCTCAGATCTTTAAAGGGTGCGATAACAAAAAATAAAGACAAAAATCCAGGAACTCTGAGCAGTTTTTGGACCACTTTTTAAAAGATAAAAAAGATATCCATGAAGTTGACCACTTAACTGACTGATTTTTGTGTGAAGGAGTGCCCAGAGATACAGAGAAGGAGAGGGAATACGCTGATTTTGATATCTTTGATGATCCCGAGACGCCATATTCCACGTTCAACTTCCAGTACTCCAATCAAGCCTTCACCCAGCTGCACGACCTGATGGAGTTCAACACCCTCAACAACATCGAGGTCTGTCTGCCCAACCTAAAGCACGATCATCTTCACAACACTACCGTCACACAGTAGACATAATAGTAATATTTCCAAAACTTTACAAGTAATGCCAAGATAAGAGTACATTCATTTATTTGCGTTGTCAGGGATATGGGTGTGTTGGCAGTGCTAGGTGGTTCATGAACAGGGAAACAAGTGTCAAATGCTCATGTGTCCTGTCCACTGGGTGCTCTTCCCTGTCCTGTGCCAGGTGATCAAGGATGCCATCAAGGAGAGCATCCTTTACAGGAGGGAGAATCCGTCACGGTGCTCTGTCTCCCTGTCACTCAGTGAGATCCAAAACAAGAAGTTTCTGAAGAGGGAGACCCGTGGAGCAGCCCATGTTTGACAGAGATAATGTTGGATCCCTCCTTTCAGTAACAGGTGCCTTTTTTATTTTGGACAGGTATTTATTTCTATTGTGTATTAGGTGGGACACGTGAACAAATATTAATATTGTTATTCTGTCTTTTCAGTGTGACCACAGAAATGGTTATGTGAAGACCTAAGAATGTGCATGTAAGGAAAACAAGGGCAAATTTTGCTGTAGCTCTGTGTATGTTTGAAAATACTTCCCACTGTATGTACAGGTGCCATCTTTTTTTAAGCTCATTTATTGGCTGCCTAATGTCAATTGAAAACATTTCACGTGTGTGAACCTTCCCAAGTGATTATTTTTAAAACACAAGTCTTAAGTGTTTATTACATTGTATCTTGCTCAACGAACTGGCTTCATACAAATTTCGTCTTCAAAAAATGCATTCTGATGTTCTTGCATTCAGGCAAACTGCCCCCTACTGGAGAGATGGAGAGAACAGTTTGTGTGAAATGCTTCCAAAGTGTGAAGAACATGTTCTTCCCTAACCCTTACTTGTGTTGAACAGTGTGGGAGGAAATGAAACTACTGTCATGAAGGCAATTGCATTGAAAAACCCTGAAGCATGCAGTAGTAATTACAGTGTAGTAGATAGCGTAGTCTATAATTACAGCGTGGAACAGAGCCAGCCATCTCAGGCCTATGCACAAGCTATCTCTGTGATGGGAATTTTCCTGTGAATGTGTTTGGTTGCCTGGGCACCAACCCTTGTGTAGCTACACTTCTGTGATCGTGTTCAGTGAATAGAGAAGGAAAAACACTGCATCTACAACATCACTGTGATGATTTGGAAACAAGGTTTGAAACACTTGGCTGTGCCACATAGACTCAGTGTTTTTTGCACTGTGTGAGAACCGACATAATATAGTCCTCACATTATCCTCATAACACATTCCAATGTTTATTATACTTTTAGTTAGCAAACGCCAGCTAGTTGGCTTGCAAGATTGTTTTTACACACTCTTCATCGTGTGCACATCAGACAGTAGTGGAATGTGACAATAGGTTCTAGCTTCTGTGTATTTTAACCCTTGAATTGATTTGGAAGTATAATGTGTGTGGAGACAGACTATGAACTTAATCTCTGTTTGAAGCAATGTCTTTTAAATATGTGCTCATTTTGATTTGCTGTTCCTTACTTTTTCTGTACTAGGTATCCATATGAAAAAGTGCTTTATCATAAGACTGTTGAAACTCAATAAGACACTAAGCCAAGTAATCATCCTTCCCATAAACTGTTTTTCCTGACTGTGTTATTTCAGGCTGCCTCATATCCACAGACATAAAGAGCAATTTCCTCCACTACCCCTGTTTAAGTGGTGTGCGTCGCTGTGAGAGGGGAACAGATCATGTAACCAGGTTCATGGCTTGTGTTTTTGTCAAGCCAGGCTTATGGAGAGAAAGCCACACCCCCTCCTCTTGGAGGCTGGCATTTGAGTGTTGTTTTACGCAAATAGTGGCATTTTACACAAAACAAGGACAGCTTCAATGCCTTGACGTGTACAGCAAACAGTGGAATTTTACACACGGGTTACTTTTTCCAGCTGTTTCCAGCTAAAAACAGAACTTTGTTTAACTACTTTAATTACAAAACTGTGCAGATGACCATGTGCAATGTTTTACATTGCCAGCTTTGTTGTCTTGGATGACCATTAACCATCTGTCTCCCTCAATGTGTGTTTTACACAAAGTTGTGTACCTATCTGTGCCTTAAGCTCACAGATAGGTACACAACTTTGACCATTCTGAGTGATTTTCCATATTCAGCTGGTATCTTGGTGTCATAACACCAGACATAGTATTCATAATCTATATTGATTGAAAAAGTAAAAAAGTTTGTAAGGATGTTAAAGGAAAAATGAATCATGTTTGAACATTGGACTGTGTACATAAGCAGAAGAAACTCATTTAAGACCTTACAGATTGTAAAGTTTATTTTTTCAGTTTGATGCAGTCTTCTAATTGTACTAGTACAGTTTTGTAACAATAGTGTTTACATTTATGAAGATCACTAGTAGTATTTTCAGTTGCTACCAGACATGCATCCCAGTGGTTACATATGCAAATGTTTAACCTCTCTTATGGTGGTAATAGCAAGGCTTAAGGTCATGTACAGTAACCATTAGGTAATGATATATGTCTGTATCTGCTATGAAATGAAAATGACAATTTATCATCCCATTTTCCACTACATGTATGAAAAGAATATGTGTTTGTGTGTACTCAAATAAACAAACATGTTGAATCAGGTCTTATTTCTCTGAGTTTCTCTGAGTTACATTCGTTTTACATTACTTTACATTCTTTAGCATGTATGTAATGTAATGTAATTCGTTCTTCCAACCACTCTAACAAAAAAAAACTCAAAAACATCCGGAAAGATCAGAATTTACTTAAGGATGTTCCATTGTAACATTGTGTGCCGCATTTTACCCTGTATTTAGTTGTCAGCTCAGTGCTACAGTAAACCCCGAGTGTTGTGAAACTAAACCCTTGCTCTGATAATCACTAGTGGTTGGGCTAATATGCCTGTGCATGTCAGGAGGATTGACTATGTATTTCCTCAAAACATGAATAATGTTGCTACTGAAACTTAGCTGACATGCAGCAGCTTGGATCAAGGGCTGGGTGTTACAGACCAAACACCTACACGATGGGTGGATTATTCTAACCAAAGAACGAGTCAATTCCTGGTTGTCACATACCTGATATTGAGATAAGATAAGGAGAGGTTCCCTCGGTTGCAGTTGAGTAGCAAACCTGTTTTGGCACATCTAATAAAAAGTCAACAAATGACTTCTAAAATAATCATGTGAAAACAATAAGCTCATCTTTAGTATGTTTACATTAAAAACAAAGCATGTGTTAAAGTGCCGTGGTGTCACGCACATCTGGTGATGTTCTCTGGTTTGGAAAAAAAAACGACAAAAATGCATCTGTCTTGTCCTCCATCCATTGTTGACATTTTGTTGCTTAGTGTTGCTGACTGCAATGCCTATCATGCTCAAAGCCACAGTTTTTTTAAATGACTTCTGTGTGATGAAAAACATGTTTTGTCACAGTTTTGCTTCTGTGTGATGTGACCATCTGCACATTTATACGTTTTTCTCAAAATACAGAGTCACTTTACCCATTCAGGTATGTATTTATGTACTCCTGGAAGACCACAAAACCAAGGTAACACCGCTACAGAAAACCATGCCACTGTAAAAAGTGAACTATCCCCATACTGACCTACATTCCTGCCTTGTTCTGCTCCGTTGGGAGTCATGGCTCTGACATCACTGTTCTGTTAATTCCAGTGCCAAGCAGTGTGTGTTTCAAGTAATTCCCTGGGTGGGTGCCAGCCTGCTTCACCAAGCTCCTGCGCCACCAGCAACCTCGTTGTAGTTTCACTCCTGGGGGTGAAGATATCCTGCACTCTTCTGGTCATTCAGACAACAGAGCTATGATAATGAGTCCCTGTGTTACTGAATGAGACAATGAAGCTGGGCTGTGAACTTGGGCATACCATAGCAACTCCCACTGGCTGGATAGAGGCAATAGGTACTACAGTTGACTGCCTTTACATTTTTTTTTTTTTTTTGCATTTGGAAGAGGCCCAATGATCTACGCAGCCAGTTAAAATTTTCGGAATCTTACACAAGTTGTACTACTTGTGGTTTAGAGCTATAAACCAAGCTTTGTTGTATTTTTTGATGAGCCTCAGGATTTAAAGATATATTTAAAGATATATTGTAATACTTGGCTAGACTAGTATTGTACTTCCTTTTAACACGCCGAAAGCTCATGCATCACAAAATCCAGACCGCTACGATGTCACGCTAGACCACCATGCTGGACGCATTGTTTCCTTTGCGGTCAGCCTGATTAGTGATCTGCTTCCGCTGACGCTGAAAGTAAGGGATATAGTGAGTCACACTCGGGAGCTGTATGGCAGCTGTTTGGACTTTCGGCTTCCACAAATAATCCTCAGAACACAAATGGGGAAAAAGTTAATGGATTGTTATATACAAGTGCTGAGACGGAAATGCCCACAGTATCAAGTGAATGATGCAATGCTGCATGACTCAAAAGCTCCTTTGGCCCTACAAAGACGCACCAGCATATATATCGAACAGTTAGTATTCTACAGAATGCAAAAACTGGAACTTTGGTGTTGAAAAGACAGAGATGACATTACAAATCATGCTTTGTAACATGACATGCAGGTGCAGCGTTAGTAGCTAGCTGTTAGTGGTTAGTAATCAGCTGATTGACAATAACATCTTTTAGAATAAAAAAAATGCTTTGTTATTATTCAAATACCCCATGAAGGTGCAAAGCTCATTTCATAAAGATTGTTCAGTGGAACTAAATCCCGGCCTTTGCAGAGAGAAAAGCAAATATGACCACTTTAAGAAAGCACAGGTATTATCCTAAAGCCACAGATAGAAGAGCTGTGTGGTGATGCTTAAACAGTTATCAGCTATGCCACCAAAATGATCTGCCATTACCTCTGGTGAACAACAACAGATTTCCTACCTAGAACAGAAAAATTTTAACAACTTTTTACTGATTTTAGATTGTTCGAACGTTCCTGTGCATTGAATAAGTTCGATATGTTTTGAAGACAATCGATATTTCTCTTCGTTACAGGACAGAAACACATCAGTAGAGTGCATGTGATCAATTCATGGTGAATTAGTAGTAAAATAACTCCGCTTTAACACCACTAGGCCTATTTATTGTCCTTTAGCATCACCTACTGTTTAAAGCTGGTACACACAGAAAATGGTTACAAATTCAATGACGTTTGAATACAGTCCTTTTTGTTGTTCAAAACTGTATTAGCATACCATTAGCAAAGATGTAATTAGTACAGTAGTGTCACTCTACGCAAAATAACCATATTGATCTATTATTTAATATCGCGATTGACCTACGTTGTTCATACTAACAATTCATATAGTTGCCTATTTAGGAGTTAAAATTCAGCTTAATTGGCGTGCTCAAGGGTACCTGAACAACGCCTCATCGGGAGGTGAACCTACAGCCTTCTGGTTTGAAGCCTAGTGCCTCCCAGCCAATGTTGGGCGATGAAAACGAGCTTTCATTGTCATACCACACAGCAACCACTGGGTGAGCTCAACTACGGAAGTGAGTGGAACATTTCTTGAGAGGAAGGAAGCGGAGGTTCCGTGTCCATTTCTTGAAACATATTAGGATCACTGTGCTGTATTGCTCAGTTTTAATTAATTAGCCTGGTAAGCTAGATAATACTTTATAATGTCGAAGAACACCGTGTCTGACCGTTTCAGGAAGGTAGATGTGGACGAATACGACGAGAACAAGTTTGTCGACGAGGAGGATGGTGGAGAGAACCAACTAGGTCCAGATGAGGCAGAAGTTGACTCTCTAATCAGACAATATCCTTTTAAAGCATTGTGTTTTGCAAAAATAATAATAATAATGATTTGATCATATGCTTTGATTATTCAAGTTGTTATATTCACTTGGTTATGGACGGTTTCAAGGATTGCTGTTTTCTTCATCTTTGACTGTTTAGTTAGCTTAGCTAGCTGGCTAACAGTTAAGCTGGCTACGGCAGGGTGCCTCACTAGCTGGCTAGCTTGTAGGGTGTGGTGCAAGTCTGACTCATACTACAACCTATATATTTTCCTGATTTCGCTAAATAAATGTATATGCACGATCTGTTATAGTACCGCAACAGCAGGCTGTGAAGGTAAATGTAGAGAATATAGACTAGCAGCCACCTAGCTAGAATAAATACACAATCAACTAGCTAGCTAGCTAGCGAGCTAAAGAGTGGGCAGTACGTAAATGTCAAATTGCAGCCGGCTGGCTTGCTAGCGAGTCATTGCCAATGAATGGGAGTTGCAGATTTTAGATAGCTAGCTGTCTCTATTGTGCTTACTACAGCAGAGCTAACAAGCATTTTAAAATGGTCTCAGCTTGCTTTTCGTCTGCTAGCTAACTTGATAGCAAGCTACGACAAGTTTATGAGGCGGTACTGAACGCGTGATGGGATATGTAATAGAGTGTGAAGTTCTAATTCACGACTTAATTCAGTTTGCGGGTTAATCACCGTGCCAACACGCACATTTTGGAGTTGGAAGTCATTCGGTACTGAAATGCCGTAAAGATAAATGGTTAGCGTTCTAGCTGAATGTTCAGAATTTGGAGTAGGATTCTAAGAATAATTTAGCCGACCGTTTATGTCCAGACTTGCCTGTCGCGAACATTCCAGACGTTATTCCAAGAGGCATTTCAAAAGAATAGTCTCGCTTTTCCTTGCAGTAACGTTATATTTGTGTGTGCAGTGTCGCTGATTAAATGACATGTTTCTTATTCAAATTAAATTTTCATGCAGGGTTATTGTTCTGAGGAGCAATGTCTAACTGTGGCTGTCAGATCACCTCAGTAGAGGAAGTTGGGCGTGAATACCTTATATGTCAATAATTTGGAGTTCTCTCACACTGAATTTCCTGTTTAGTGTTTCAGTGTTTGCGGCTATGGTATGAGGGTAGAATCAAAATTAGCTTAGTGCTTTGAAACGGAACATTTACATGTAAGAAAGACCGGGTCTGTTTGTTTAAAGGAACTACAGTTTTGAAACCCCCATGGAAACAGCTCATGACCATTTCTTAATTAAGAGTAGTACAAGCTGTAAGATTCGGTTAAGGCATTATTATGAGCCACGTCTAACTACTTTCCGAGCACTAAATGTACAGCTGGGTCCACCAGCAATTTCTAAATTTAGTGATGTTTTTGTCTAAAATATATAAGATTGGAAATTAGACAGGTGCCAATGTTCTGAATGGCATTCCTTAACCTCCCTGCACAGGGAATTTAATGGAAGCCCTGCAGGCGGTCTTAAAGAACCCACCGATCAACACAAAGAACCAGAATGTAAAGGTGAGCTTATAAGCCCTTGTCTGCAGTGCCGTAGAGTGTCCTTATTTCCTCTCCTTATTTCTATTTGAACCGAATAGTCATTATAATCTGTGGACTGTCTTGTTTAAAAATTGGTGTGGACACACCCACTGGAGGATTGTGACTTAGTTGACTATGATTTCCATGTGCAACCCAGCATGTACCTCTGGGCTCGTAGAATGCCCCAGGGCATGTGCTGTAATTCTCCACTGTGGTTTTCGCGTAGGATCGGGCAGAGGGCTTGGTGCTGAAAGTCCTCACTGCCTTCAAGAGCAGTGACATTGAGAAGGCGGTGCAGTCTCTGGATAAAAATGGCGTGGACCTCCTCATGAAATACATCTACAAGGGCTTTGAGAAGCCGTCCGAAAACAGCAGCGCTGTCTTGCTGCAGTGGCATGAAAAGGTAAGGTGGCTTTTTGGCAGGTAGTTAGGCATTTATGGCCACGTTGTACTCTCATAGCAAGGGACACATTCAAAGAACTCAAAACACTAATGCCATAACATGATTAATTAATTGACCCAAACGCATCAAGCATGCAGGACAGTTGCAGGCCTGTGCAGTTAAGCCTGTAATACGGAATGTAATGTTGACCCTGTGCTGAATAAAATGCTATTTTCTAGGCCCTGTCTGCTGGTGGAGTGGGCTCCATTGTGCGAGTACTGACCGCCAGGAAAACAGTCTAAGGGAGATATCTGGACCTGCTCCACACCGCAAAGAGATGGTACATTAAAACCAAGAGTTGGTTCACAGGGTGCAGTGGAGGAATCCCTCCTGTATGTTCTTCCTTCCTTTATCTCTGCTTGCTTCAAGCCTCTCCCGTTCCCTCTGCAGTCACACGCCACGGGCTCACCATGCCTATCCAATGCCGGACACTTACAATGCAAAGAGTGGGATGCACTCTGTGGTGAGGATCTACCTAGAAAGGGTTTTCATATTGAAAAAAAAAAAAAAAAAAAAGTGGCCAGTATGCTGTCACATCTGTGTCAAGGGCAGGATGACTCATTTTAGCTCTCAGGAATATCTTCATCTTGAGGTTCCTTTGATTAAGAGGACCGTTGGTCCTTTTTTTATTTAAAGCAGATTGGCCATTTCATCAGGATTATATTATAGTGATTCCTATGAAATCCTCAGGCGGTTGCCGAAGTGGCCCAGAGCGATCATACCGCAAATGGAATCCTGCTAGGCTTGTGGTGGGGGTCGCCTCCTGCGTGCCCTACTTTAGGCTTAATACCCTCTGTGTGACACATGAGGCCCATCACCACTCACACTCATCCCATCACCACATTGCATCATTTCATTCCACAGCCAAGGGCATTAGCTTGCTTTACTTACTTAAAAAAAAAAAAAAAAAAAAGGGATTGATTTATTGCTGTCAGAACAAACAAAGCATCCGACTTTGAGAACCCAACACAAGCTATTCTTTGTCTAAAACATGAAAGCCAAATCACACTTAATGTCTTTTGTCCTTGGCATGCTGTAGTCATGTTAATGTTACAGATCTTAATGTTCCTGTCACATTCCTCAAACGAACCTGCTGTTCGCGGAGCATGTGCGCTCACACTGATGTTGTTCTTTTCTCCTGTACTGTCCAGATGGTACTGAGGGGAAAAATAATTAACTTTTTTTCCATTTTTTTCTCTTAATACGCTTTCTTTATCTGGTGAACTCATTTGATCATGTGTATTTAAAATAGGAACATCAAAAAAAGAAAAAAAAATCATCAATGACATTTTAAGTGTTTATAACTGTAACCTGCATCTGCCTTGCTGTGTAGAGGTGTTGTTGCCAAATTGTGGAGTAATTTCTCAATGATTATCCGTCTGTTCAATACCGGAACTGCTATACTTATGCTCATACCTAGAACAGGCACTGCCAATCAATTAGTTGAAAATGTTAATTGAAAGCTAATTGAAAATGATGAGATTCAAATTGAAGATTTTACTAAGCCAATAATCTCAGAACAGTTTGATAAGTAAAGTACATAAAATGCATTAAGCAGAATAAGCAGGTAAATTGTAGGCAGAGATGATACAGTATCTAAATGAGGATGTGTGCGTACAACCCACCATGCAATTTTTAGGTTTCTTATTCATTACAACACTTTGCCATGAGCAGGTATTTGCTGATGACATCACTAGTGTTAAGTGACTGCACAACAATATCTGTACCTCCTGCACATTCTTTACTTGCTTTGCACTTTCATGCTGATGTCCAATCAGCGTTGCATAACATTTTGAGAAGTCTGAAAATTCTCATCAGGAGTATTTTTGGTGTTGGCTGCAACCGTGGAACACCTTTATCGAATTAGAGCCCCAACAGAAATTTACAAGAGTTAGTATGATTGGACTCATTGGACTACCAGTTGGAGAGGGTGATACTGTAGTATGATTTACTTCAGAGTTTAAAAATGTATCATGACTGGATCTCGCTTCACAAGGTGTTTACACCTACTGCTCTAAATAGGGTTTGGGTACCTTTTGTAAAGATGGGTGTACATTTACTGGAACTGAAGGAGAAAACACAGACAAGAGAAAACACAGCACACCACTTTCTTTAGACACTGTTTGCAAAAACGGCAATATACAAACAACATCACCCAAGAGGTAGGCCTAGGTAAAGCAGGTCTTTACAATTATTAGTAAAAAGAGGAGAACTAGTTTCCCAACTTTTATTAGTCACGGGTTATATGGCGAATATAAGCCGCACCCATAACATCCATTATAAAAACCCGCTTGTGGCTGTTCTAGGTATAACTATATTCTATTTTATTTCCGTGATTATGAATCTGAGGTACCGCCAAAGTAGTAAGTGTTTGTATTAGGGGAAGGTCACAAACTTAAGCGTTGCTGGTATTATACTCACAGATCACATTAAATGTACAATTGTAACAATAATAATTTAATGTCAAATTTACTGATCCACTCAGTATTGCTGTATTTCTGATACATTTGACAGGCATAAAAGTGCTGCTCATCTTTAAACTCCCGCAAATGTTTTTGGACCAAATATCTCCAGCAAATTGGCTAAAAGTCTTTGTTCTGGATGATAGAGTCAGTGTTGTGTACATAATGAGCCTCAATAAGATCATAACGTACCAGTGCAAAAAGGGTAATTCTAAACCTGCATATAAAAAGTAAATCTTTCAACCAAGACAGACCAAAATATTCAAAATAACTGCAATGCATTTTGCTCTTAACTTTGAGTATAACATTAAACAAATAAAATGTTTGATTCTCACACATTTTAAAATTAAATTGTACATTGTGTAACTATCCAAAAAGCGTAGCATAACACTTGCTTAAATCCGTGACTCAAAGTTAGAGACAAAGCACATTGGGAGTTAGATTGAATGTGAGTGTAAGTGTAACTTCAGGCAGCAGAATTTATGTAATTACTATTTTTGTAGTTCAAAAATCAAATAGGCTCTGGTTTCATAAGGTTGTTTTTCTATGCACTTACAGCTTTAGTGGACATGCTGTGTTAGTATGTCGCTGTAAGCTGTTGGAGATATAACTGCATCATATTGTGTGAGGCAACCACACTTAATGTTTACTGTGAAATAATGAATTGTTTTATTTCACTGATACTGAATTGTCAACAACACGTCAGAACAAGTCGAACTGTTGATTTGGTGCAGTAATGTTTATTGCTCTTGTGAACAAGTGCAAAAAATAACTACCAAACTGGTGTACAAACTGCCTTATTAAATATTCCTTTTTATGTTTGTGCTTTTGTGATACAATAAAAATATATATACAAATGCAAAACTGTTTTCATGTTGTCCAGTATCTGACAAGTGGATGTTGTAAAAGTAGTTTCTCATAAGACCATCTCTAAAATATTCCTCCGTAAACCATATATATTTCACCTGTATTCTTACTTTTTGCTTTTCTGGTATAATGCTTTTATGTATCTTGATTCTCTTTTCCTCCTAAACCACAAATAAGGGAAACCATTTTTGTGATTGTACATTTATTGTTTTCTTTTTAAAAAATGGAATACAGTACTGCATAGAACAATTGCAGAAAAAACACTTATATACAAATCATAAAAATAGAATACATCTTGGTAACTGAGTAAAACGGACTTATGAATGGGTCCAGAGGCATATGAACCTGTAATGATATGACTAATGACTGTCCACAATTGTAGCTACTACGGTAACAGTGAAGCGGTAGCTACAGTGTTGATTCCAACAAGGGCAACTGGATGCCCCTAGAACATTACCTGGCACCCGCTCCACTTCAATTTGTTGCGTTCTGAAATGACAGGATTCATTCTACAAGGGCACCACTGCAGACCAATCAGGCAACAGCTCCTTCTGGTGTTCAATAGTCTGTAATCTCTTGGGATTTCTCTAGGGCCAATCAACCTGGAGGTAATTATGCAGGAACTGCCCTTATTCCTGTTCAAGCTCTTCCCAATAAGTTAAATAGGTAGATGTAAAATAATATCAGTTTGGATTAACAACTCTTTCATCTTACCTGAAAAGGAGCCTGTTTAAAACATCCCTAAACATCATTGTCTTTTCTGTGCTTGTGAAACCATTTTTTTACTTTTTACAAGACTGAAGACTGTTGGAGGAATGGTGGTATTAGTTCTAGATACTAATTGATGTTTTTCCTCCAAATGCAACAAACAATTCTCCTCTGTAAACATTCCACCTTGCTCCAGGAGGCAGTGTTGAGTCCTTTAAAATGCTCCTGGGCTAGAAGTTCTCCTGGCTGCAAGGCCTTGCGTGTAGAAATAGTCTTAAGTGATGGCTCCCGCCACCTCGCAGTGATGTATACAAAGGCACATGCTGGGCCCAAAGCGCTCTAGTATGGATAGGCGGACACTGCGATGTACACAATGAAAGTAGTCTGGTAGTCGATGCCGCCGTTGGCGCTGTAGGACAGGGCCCGCACCTTCATCCTGTAGGTGTGAGGCTCGCGCAGCGGGCGCGTGGTGAACAGCACCCCCTTCAGGTTCTCGTCCCTAATGGCAAAGGGCAGGGTTACATCCTCGTCCACGACCAGGAAGGAGGTGCGGGGGTGGACCACCCCGTCCTGAGTGTAGGCCACCAGGCGGATCAGGTCCTGGTTGGCGGCGATGCCGAAAGGCAGGGACAACAGCTTATACTCCAGAGCGTAAGGGCTGAGGGCACACTCTAGGTCATTGGGAGGGCAGTTCTTCAGACAGAACCTGTGACATCACACAAAGGACACTTTTTATAACATGACACAGCAAGGGGAGAACTATTTAGAATAACTTTTCAGTACTGTAGTGATACTTTATATATGTAAACCAACCTAAGTCACCAACACTCAAAAAGGTCAGTCACTATAGTCAATCACTATAGTTATCCATAGATGTACATCTATTGCTATCACATACAGTAAAAGAGACGCCTCTTAAGAGATATCCTGTGCACTTGTACAGTAAGTTGTATTTAAGAGTCACTAAAAATAAAATGAGCACAAGCCTTGACGTATTTGCAAAACGCAGTGGTACTCAACTACATCTATTGTAGTACAAGAAATAAAAGCTATTGCAGAAAACAACCTTGGCTGAAGTAAGGGCAGGGAGTGGTTATTTACTGATATTTGTGTTTGACTAAAGTGAAACATTGGACTCATTACACTGAGTCCTTTAAAATGTTTCTGGGCTAGATGTTTCCTGGCTGCAAGGCCTTGCATGTAGAAAGTCTTAAGTGATAGCTCCCAAAGCCTTGCAGTGATGTATACAAAGGCATGCACTTTTCCATTTGGGACAGGGATTCATTATGTAAACAATAATGAATGTTCTGGACCCTCTGACCGGTCCTAAATTGATCTTATATTATAATTTGGTTGCTGTTAAAGAACTAAACCTAAAATCTGTTTTTTGGCATACTTCTGTGAGTACATGTGTGTAGAGGAAACAGTCATGTTCAGATTTGTCTCTGCTCCCTAAATATCCTAAACCGAATTATTTTGGGATTGTCTTTAATGTAAGTGCTGTGCTAGGCTGTGTTGCCACGTAAGAGTCTAACATGCACTGAACCTGTCTGGACAGGACAATTCTCACCCTGTGGCAGGGTCCCTCTGGTAGTTAGGTGGGCAGGGCGTGTCTATGCACTGATAACTTCCCCTCATGTTGAAGCACATTCTGTTAGTTCCGCACTGAATGTCCTGTTCGAGACACTCGTCGATATCTGGAAAGTAGAAAAATACACAGTTGGCAGCAGCCAGTGCTTCTGACCATAAACAGGCCATTTTTAAAGAAGTCTGTTTGATTAATCATATTAAATAATCCACACCAATGTTTTTGATTTGTTGTTACCACTGTTATCACTCTCAATTGTCCTGTTTTCCTCTTTGTTCTCCTCTGTGATATCATCTAGTCACATGAGCTTTTGTAGTAAGTGGATAATCATTTATGGCATGCTCTGGTTGTCATTGCAAAGCAAGTACTAAATGAGACTGGACAGATCGACTGTCTCACCTTGACAGGTTTTTCCGTTGGTCATGAGCCGGTACCCATTCGGACACAGACACCTATAGCTCCCCGGAGTGTTCATGCACTCGTGCTGACATGTGTCTCTGCTCTCACACTCATTAATATCTGAAAAAAAGAAAAACAACGCCAGTAATGTCAATAATATAATATGACATACATCCTCATTTATTACCAAACCTAGAGAAGCATGGAGACAGTGACGGCTAATCATCTGTTGAAACATACTATTGAGAGACAGGTTTGTAGATACTTGGCTACTGCATGACATCTACTCCTTTTCCTCTTACATTTCCATGCATATTAGACCGACATTCTTTGATTAAACTTGTAACCCTTTACATTTGTTTACCAGAGCAATTGTGCCATTTAACAATGAAGTGCCAATACACAAACAGGATGTAGTTATGATTTGTGGTATTTCTATCACTTTGCAGTTTTGTTATTGACTCATATTGTTTAGTGTAACAGAAACAATACATGCATGCTTAAAAGTTAGTGCTGCCATGGTTCACAGTCTTTCTTAAAAATGGGATGTGCATTTGTAGTTGCAGTTTGTAGTTGATATTTCTTAACCTATACAGTCATATCAGTGTTAGTAGTTAAAGATCTGTATATCAGTGTAACTGGCAATGTCAATCACAATGTTAGACAAAGATTGTGTCTGGGATATTCTCAAACAAAACATTTTATATGGCAGATGTGCTCACAGAACAAGATGCATGGACAGCTTGCCAGATTTGCTTTGAAGAAATATTACTGTTGAAATATAACCAATGTGATGGAAAGTCATTTATTCAGATAGAAAAGTGACAAACTCTATGCGGACCCCCATCCTGGCTGATAGTTACCTAGGCAACGGCCATTCCTTGTTTTAAAGCCTTCGGGACAAGCCCCCCTAGCGGCCCTGCGGGAGCGCTGAGCGGGCCCCCTAATGTAGCTATTGCTTGCATAGGAATGGTACGACTGAGAGGCCAGGCTGTGGTACTGCTGCTGGTAGGAGTTCCTCTCGGGCGAGGACTGCGATGCTCTATAACCGTACGAATAGCTCTCATAACTGGGCAGCCTCTCCAGCCCGGCGCAAGATTTCCCGTCGCCCAGCAAGTGGCGCCCGGGAGGGCAGAGGCACCTGAAGCTGCCGGGGGTGTTGAGGCACTGGTGGGCACAGGGTGTGGGCACCCGCTCGCACTCATTAATGTCTGCCCACGCAACAAGAGCCCAGCACGTGGAGGAGGGAGGAGGAAGGAGGAGGAGGAGAAGGAAGGAGGAAGGAGAGGAGGAGGAGAGAACACAAAGAGAGAACGAGGGATCAGTCAATTGCCCGCATGCTCGGTGCTCACATCAAGTCCCACACAGGAGACGTGCGCTTGCAAGCAGGCCACGCCAAAAGGTTCAAGCCACTGGCTTCTTTGGCTCTTCAGATACAAACCAGAGCTTTTAGCAACTACAGGACTTTAGTTTTAGCTGGTCATTTTGTATTTTTTTTTCTAAATTTTTTTTTAACGTTTCGGTAGTTTTAATGTAAGATGTTACATGATTGTGGGTGGCAAAGTAGTTTTCCCATCTCTGAATAAAGTAGGTGGGCAACACTGTACAACCAAATATGTAGTACTATTTTTAAAACGTTCCATGTTTTGTTTCAATGCATCGATGCCAAGGCTCAGATTCTGGTGAAGGCCAATTCAACACTTTCATCAAATCTCCATATACATTTACAAAAACACCTTACTTAAAGTCACAAAAAGGGGAAATATATTTAGGTGAGTTATCTCAGATCAGACTCCATGTTCCAAGAAATTATTTGGATGTTTAATGTTAACAACGTCAACAAGAGAGAGTGAACAAATGCCATTGCAAAGCAGAGCAGGTCAGGGCAAGATCCCAAGCAAGAGGAGCTCAGAGGTAAAGGAAGCAGGGAAGCAAAGAGTGAGAGTGCTGGGTTTTGTTTTGCTGCTGTTTTGTTTGACAGACACCATTCATTTCCTCCCTGCGCTCATCTGGTCTGTCCTCAACAAGCCTCCGGTTCCTCCTCCATCATCGAGGGTTAAGCGTTAGTCTGGGGGGTTTAAAGCAGTGCTTAAGCTCGGTTAGCAAGCGGGGAGTGGAAGTGACCTCACAGCTCTCTGCGTCTCTCTGGTGCCGGGGGTGTGAGGAGTCGGAGGTGCTCTTGGAGGGGGGAGAGAGTGTTGAGAGAGAGAGAAGCAGGGGAGCGCTCAGGTGAAGCGAGGCAGCTGGGAGCGGGAGGTGTTATACTCGGGGCAGTACGTACCGAGGCAGGGGCGGCCCACCCCCTGGGAACGGTACCCTCGCGGGCAGGTGCAGTGGTAGCTGCCCCGGGTGTTCTCACAGATCTGGTTGTACCTGCACTGGTGAGTGCCATCTCTGCATTCGTCAATGTCTTCAGGGAACAGAGAACAGTGGAATTAAACAAGGACAGCAGTGTAAACATCGGTAAGGACCAGAGCTTGTAACTAAAAGTTTCCAGTTTGATTCCCCCTGGGGCATTGCTGCTCTACCTTTAGGCAAGGTACTTAACCCTCAATTGCTTCCGTAAATATCCAGATGTATAAATGGTTAACATGTGAAAAAAACTGTAACATATGTAAGTCGCTCTGGAAGAGAGTATCTGCTAAATGACAATAATGTAATGTAATTTCAGTAGGCTTCACAAAGGGTAGCTAGAATAGATCAGAATTACCTATATGACCTACATAATGTAATGTTAACAGATGTTTCCATTTTTCACAACCTGCTGTACCTCACAGGTGAGCTTGTTGCTTATGAATCACCCTATATCCCTGTTGACTGGTGAGGTAAGTTGATCTGCCCACAAGGGTGGTTCCCTACTTCGTTCCATGCTGTGCCATTCTTCTGCAGTGCCAACCACTCACCCACGCATGTCCCGTTGACTCCTTTGGTCATGCCAGTGGGGCACAGGTCGATGCAGGTGTATCCGCCCCTGGTGTTCTTGCACTGCTGGTCCAAGCGGCAGACCCTTTGTCGGCACTCGTTGATGTCTGAATGGAGACAGAACTGGGTCAGGAGCACAGCGCTGGCAGACAGCCTCTTAAGCTGCTCCACCACGTCAGCGGCCTCTGAAGCGCTTTAGCCATTTCCACACTCCCACACCAAAGTGAGTAATAAATATTGATGATGTTCAAAGATGAACATGCATTGCTACTTTGTGGCCAGGCCAACATTTGGGAACAGTAACTATAAACAGCTTAAAAACACAGAGTCAAATGTCTGTTGGTTCCTTGTAAGAATGAGGTGCTATATGTTTGAATATTTGAAAGCTGTACTTTTGGTAGTAGGTACCCACCGATACATCTTCGGTTCCTCAGCTGGTAGCCAGGTTCGCAAGCACAGCGGTAACTGCCAATGGTGTTGAGACAGTGTTGGTTGCAGGGGCTGGACTCCTGGCACTCGTTAATATCTGAACATAAAAATGACATTGGGAATTGGAATCATATTCACAATTATTACACAAAGACACTCCAGTCACAATTCCTGTCAAAACAAAATAAGGAAGCAAGCGGAGCAAACCTTGGCAGCTCAGTCCATCAGCTGTCCTGCGGAAGCCCCGCCCACAGCGCATCACGCAGCGGTATGAGCCAATGGTATTCTCACAGTCCTGACCCTCGTGACACATGTGCCCTCCCAGAGCACACTCATCAATGTCTGCAGAGACACACACATACACACACTGCAGTCAATACAATATGCATAAATCTATAAATCTGCTGATATATCTACAGCACCAGACAAAGGTTTGGACACAGCTACTCATAGAAGTGTTTTTCTTTATTTTTACTGTTTTCCAAATTTCAGAATAATAAAGACATCAAAACTAAACTGAAATAAGACACACAGTATTGATGCAGTGACCAAAAAAAGTGTTAAACAAAACAAAACTTTCTTATATTTTAGATTCTTTAAAGTAGCCAAAAAGTATTTTTTAAAGATAACATTTTTTTAGAAAGAAATTCATACATTGACTTCAACTTCACTATTTATATTTGTCTAAGATACAAACTTCTAGCATTTAAGCATAAGTCTTTTCATAAAAATATCTTTGAATGCATGTTTCCCATTATCCTAATCAGATGTGTCCAAACTTTTGGCTGTTACTGTAATCCGTTATGTGCCGCAACAAGGCTACCAGTGGCAGATGTTCAGTGTATTTAAAGTGTGGTTAATGCTGTATGAATAAGGCCCACAGCCCCAGGTGCAGGTGAAGGTCTCTCAGTGCTGTTGTGCTGAACTCACCCTGACAGGTCCTCCCGTCAGCGGATATGGTGAGGCCTCGGGGACAGGAGCAGTAGTAGGTGCCCATGGCGTTGTGGCAGGCGTGAGAGCACGGGTTCCCAGCAGCACACTCGTCCTCATCTACACCAGGAGAGGGGCACACCATTGTCAACACACTCACAGGTTCATAACCATTTACAAGTGCAGGTCAATGATATAAAACAGCAAAAGCCTAATCTTTTCAACCATCCTCATGTGCTCAGAATTACCTGCGCAATATGGTCCAGCCGGGTCCAGGCGAAAGCCGACTGGACACTGATTGCTTCGATCTCCTGAAAGGACACATAGTTGATCTCAATGGGTCACTGTGCCACCATAATAAGCAATTAGATGCACATCCTTAAAGTAGTGATTGGTGCTAAAATAAAGACTGAAACAACTGAAACAAAGAATGCCGTTTGCAGAGTGCTCTGGTGCTCCAGAGTGAATTCATTTGCACATGCAAACAGCACACAAATTTCCACCGCTTCTGTGATTTGCCTCCACAGGGAGAATGACTCACCTTTTGCAATGGTGGCATGGATTTTGAATTCCAGCAACTCCTCTAGGGGGCGGTAGTGAGCACTGATGGTGGAGGCATGGAGTGTTTCGACCAGGAAGGGCATCTTTCCCTTGGAGGGCTCGTAGGTGATGGTGTGGTTCCAGGAATAGGGCACGCTAACCTTGTCAATGGTGAACATGCGTGTAGAGAGAGCATACAGCTGCCCTGGGCCTGTCTGGATGTAGTCCTCAGTGTAGTCCTGGACGCATAAACATACAACACCAGGCACATGTCAGAGTGCAGCTGGATTTGATACATAAGCTTTTTAACAAAACCCTTTGGCTGAACATTTTTTCAGTGTTTCACTTTCCGCATTGATTTTCAGACACTGGTTATCATGAAGCTCAATACATCACAACACAGCCACTGTACATGTGCCATTGACACAACAGATGTACCTTGACACTGATCTCTGAATTAAAGGGCAGCTGTAAGATGTGTCCATTGACCACAATGTCCAGTAACAAGGCTCCATCTGAGTCCAGTCCTCGGGCAACGTGAGTCATTCTCAGGATTTCACCTGATGTGAAAATAAGCGCAACAATTTCAGGAGGCTTCACAAAGGGTAGGTAGAAAATAATGGAATGACCTGTATTACCTACAGAGGGTCATCCTCAGCACTTGGTTTCCTCACCTGTGGCAAACTCCACCTGGGTCTCCCGTCGGAAGACCCCAGTTGTAAGTGTGTAGCCGTTGACTGCCTCGCCCAGCTCCTGTGCGGTGGTCCAGTAGATGGGGTTCAGGATGGAGATGAGTTTCCTCATTGCAGGGCCTGACAGCAGGGGTAAAGAGGGAGGAATGAGATTG